>NC_072863.1:14742500-15367500 GCF_028858705.1 Grus americana | reverse complement strand
TTTGCACTCTGGTCAGTAGGAGAAAATAATTTTATTATGAAGCAGAATTTCTTTAGTTGATCTAATGACTGAAACAAAACCTCTCTCAGCTCTGCAAAATCACCAAGACAGGTGGGGCCTGCAGAAGCCCTGAATATCCCATCAGATGCCGATACAGGTTTCTGCAGACAATTAGCAAAGCTTCAAGCGGCCACCTGAAAGAAATAACGGCTTTTATTGGAGCTAATGCAGTCATTTCTTCCATGAAGCTTCTTGTGAATAATTCTTGCTGGAAAAATTGTACATGATTTCTTTTCATTTATATTTTAATGCAATTTATTATACAACAGCGACCTCCATTCAGGGTTCAGAAGATCAGAGTACTTACAGTAATCTTCACAGCACTTTGTATCTCCAGCTACAGCTTACACTCACAGCATGAAAAGAATAAGAAGTTAATGTACCAAATCAGAAAGTCTCTGTGTGGCAGTGTTAATCTCAGTGTTGAGTTATTATTTATTAGTAGTATTATGGTAGCGTCTAGAGACCAGGGCCTCATTGTGTTGGGCACTGCATAAAATACATAAAGAATATATTTGCTCTCTAGAATAGTTCACAGTTTAAGTTTGAGGATGATTTGAGGATGTGGACAAGAGGTACTACAGCTATCACTACTGCCACAGCCCGAGGCAAAACTCTTTTCATGCTTATTGTGGATGCTGACACTAGGAATAAAATTACCTACTGACAGACAATTAAAATGAAAACATTATTCTGGGATCAGACCTCAAGGTGCAAGAAGATGAAAAGAGCCTCCCTGTCTGATTTCATGCCAGGCCAAGCACGGTTGCAGATGGTGTCTTGCTACACTCTTGGGTACATTAGCCATCCATAAGAAGCTCAAGAGGTGTCAGGCGTTTGAGCTTCTAAACCAGTCGATCATGGCGATGTCTGCAAGATGAAACAGTGAGTAAAATAGTGAAGCAGTTACATATCCCCGGGAGTTAGTGCTGGAAATCCTGTGCCTGTGATAGTAGATCTACACATGGCTTAGCATGTTAGCTTTTGGCTAGCAGCTGGAAATGTGGGCACGTTTTCTGGCTTACACACTGGTAACCATTCCAGGATGCAATGACCTTTTTTGCTACTTCTAGTAAATAATGTTTGGCTCCTCTCTGTTGAATGCTGTATTCATATCACAACTTACTCCTAGCCAGTTTCCTGCGAGAATGAGTCTGATGTATCCAGGCACCCCCGACTAGATGATTTTGAACTGTTGGTTAATTGTACCAAATTCAAAACACACTAGGGGTCTCAAGATAATCTGGCATAGTCACCAATTCACCTCTTAGAGCCTTGGATTCCCATCAACCATTCTCTGCAGCCAGACATGGCAGTCCACAGCTTACTGTCATGTGTGTGAAGAAAATAAAGGAAATGTATCGGTGTGTGAGGATATATAAAAATAAAACAACAAAAAAATCACCAAAAAACCCAAACAAAACCCCAAAAAGCATACCTTAGTTAAAAAATTGGAACAGCTATAAATGCCGTATCTGTAAGAAATCACTCCCACTGTTTGGGGAAAAACTGGTCAAGTAACAGACAGATACCCTCTTGGAGTACTCGTGTAGCTGAACAGCATGAACTCAATCTCTGAGTGGCTGCAAATAACTACAAATGCACAATCGCCCACACAAATTGTGAGACACCAACAAAACACTGATTTTTCCAGGTAGATTCAGAGCGTGGCCTGAAATTCATTGGTGTAAAAACTCATTTCCCTTTTCAACAAGGGATTGGGTTCTCAGTCACTCATGCAGCAAACCCCAGCCTGCTGCAGCCAAGCATGTACAAGTATTTAGTTTAAATTTTTCTTTGGCTACTCAGTGACCCGCCGCAGGCAGCGGGAACTGCTGCTTTTGCCCCGAAAAGGCCAGCTGTGGGCTAATCTGCTCTGCGCGGCCTGAGCTGTGTGGGGAGCGGGTGCTGCAGGAGGCTGCCACGGTACCAGGGAGGCTCTTTGATCTGGTTGACGCAGTAAAGCAAAGACATGAGACTAATAATAATACTTGGCACTTTTACAGTCCTAGCTGCTCAAAGCACTTTATCAGTGTTAACCAATTACCCCTCAAACTATCTCTGTGGAAGAGGGACTATCTCAATTTTATGGGTAGGTAAACTGGGGTGCAGAGCTGGGCTGGGACGTAGCGGCCTCTGATTTACAGTGACGAGCACGAAAGCCTCCCCAAATGAAGGAAAGGGCTGTGCAGAGTAGCAAAGGAGTATCCCGCTGCAAATCGGCTGCGCAAACCCACCCAACCACACTCCCAGGTCGCCAGTACCAGAGACACCATTACATTTCTGCACGTTCTGGCCCAAGCGCAGGCTCCGAGGGAGGTGACCATGCCACAGGATTTGTGCAGAGGCGTTACTTGAGGCTGTAAGTGAATTCCTAGCCATGAAGTCTGTCTCCAGTGCATTTGTGCGCCCTCTCACCCTCCCTCTCCCTCCATCCTTCATGTCGGGTTTGCCCTGGGTGATGTTCCGCTACAGCCTGGCATTAGAGCGGTAACGCTGCACCCTGCTCCCCGCAGCAGCAACAGTCCCCCAGCCCGGGTGGGAGGAGCCGTGCTGCTCCAAGGCTAAAGCCAGGCTGCTCCCTATCTGGATGCCTGTCCGTCGTCCCCACTGCGAACGGGAACCTCCTGCTCCCTCTGGAGATGGATCGGAACTCAGATGTGTCCCTTTTCTCCTGCTCGATCCCCACAGGTCCTCTTTCCCTGCTGGGTACTCGCTGCATTAGGATTAGTAGTATGCTGCTACATTATTCAACCTCGGGTCATAAGCCAAAAACCTTAGCAGAGTAAGGATCTGTAGGCTGAAGCAGAAGTAGGACTCCACCTGCTCTTCAAGACACGCAGGTGGCACTTTCAAAGAGTTTGTTGGCAGGAATATTGGCCAAGAAGAGTGAACCGCTCATGTTTTCAGTGTGAGCCCAACCCCTCTGGCAGGGCCAGGTGTGCTGCGTCCCGGAGCTGGGACAAGGCGCTGAGTAAAGCGACGCGCTCGCACAGAAGGTAGGTGGTATCGATGGCTCATCCTCCACTGCCTACCTGCCGGGCTGCATGCTCGCCCTGCCCGGGAGGAGCCAACTGGCTCTTGAGGTTGGAAAATTAAGACACCGAGGGGCCTGACTCACAGTCCCGTTTTCCCCACAACAGGCCACACAGAAACAACCAGCTTCTCCTCCCAGGGCTGTAAAACGAAACACAAACTGGTGCGCAGCTACCGATGGTAACACACAACCCACTGCCCGCGAGACGTGGCTGCCGGTCCTGCTTAACTACACTTGAAAAATCCTACTGGTGTCTGCCTGCCTCATTAGGCACTTAAATATCTTTGGGATTCGAGTCCTGAGCCTTTTGTGCCTCACGGTCCCCCGCTGCTAATGGACATCATCAACTATCCGGGAAGGGCACAGGAAAAAAAAAATATATTTATTAAAGATTGTGAGGCTCAAACAGGGGGTTAATGGGAACTGCTTAGGCAAATAGTGTAGCCAGCTAATAGGTGAAAGAGAATAATAATTTATAGGCTGAGGAGAGGAAAGGAACACAGGTCCAGGTCTGCCAGGTAATTCTGTTTCCCCGGCTGCTATACAAAGGCAGCAGGGCTGACAAGGAGCAGTCTGTAAACTTGAAACAAAACATGTTTCTGCAGCTGGATGGAGTCAAGCACAGCTCTCTATTAGCAAAGAAAAAAAGAGATTTCACAGCTTTATAGCTTCGGGCTGGTTTCCCCTCAGGGAGTGAAAATAGGCTGGTCTCACCAGCTCCTGCCACTGCCCTGGGTCCCGTCTGCCCCAGCCGCTCATCAACCACAGCACAGCTCCAGGATGTGAAACCAAGCAGGGTCAGCACTCGGGTCCTTTCGCTCCTTGAAAAGGGATTAAGACAACATCAGAACAATTAAAATGTCCTTTTTTGATACAAATCCAACTTTGGGCTTAAAATGGCATTTCTTTTTTCTTCTCCAACCAAATTGTTTAAATCTCAGACATTAAATTGCAGCATCATAAACCTTGATAAAGACAAAACCAATGATGTGATGCACAAAACCCAGGAGCTTCTCACCGGTTTCTGGCTGACACCCGTGAGACCAGCAGCAGGGTTCAGCCATGCAGCACAGGGCCCTTTGGGCTGCGGGGACAAATCATTGCTGTAGCTGTGGGTTGTTTTAATTGACACAGAGCCATGACGCAACTCAGACCACTGTCACGCCAATCTTGAGAAAAAGAAAAAAAAAAATCTAACCGGCTCTACTTGCTGAGCTCAGGAAAGCAAAGAAATCAGGCTGTGTGTCCCCATGATGTGCGTGGCCATGTGTTCTTGGCTACACACAGGGCACACAGCCCAACACCAACACGCACAGCCCAACACCCACAGCCCAACACCAACACGCACAGCCCAACACCAACATGCACAGCCCAACACTAACACACACAGCCCAACACCAACACGCACAGCCCAACACGCACAGCCCAACACCAACACGCACAGCCCAACACCAACACACACAGCCCAACACCAACACGCACAGCCCAACATGCACAGCCCAACACCAACACGCACAGCCCAACACCAACACGCACAGCCCGATGCAGACAGCACGAGCCCTTGTTAGGCAAATGGCTGCCTCGGGCAGAGTGGGGATGAAAGCCAAGTCCCAGACCTGCCGCATAACGGGAAATGGATTAAGACATGTATAAAACAGCATATTTGTTCTGCGCAGTGCTACAAACCCATCGAGCGGGGAGGGAGCAAAGAAAATGGCTGTGATTAACTACAGTTCTACTGGTTTCAGCCTGGCTGCTTTAATAAGGCGCCTTTCCCCGGTTTTATGCAGGATTGTACACAGGAGGCCTCTTGACCAGCCGGAGTCTTAAGTTCTCAGTAACTCTTGCAGCTGCCAACCAGTGCTTGTGTTTTAGCTTGCCCAGGAGAGACCCTTATTGGTATTTAAAACACCTCACTCTCTTCCAGACTCTTTCCTTTTAAAAAAAAAAAAAAAAAATTGCTATACATACAGCAGGGAATAGAAGGTGAAACGGGCATTAATTTGGCATTAAGCACCAAAACCTGAGCTCAGCCTGAATAGATGGCTGGGCAGATGTGCCAGGGCTAAGCGTCCCCGCGGGAGCGTGCACCACCTGCCCTTCAGTGCCGACACGCGGTGGGAGAGGAGGCAGAGCCGGCGCAGTGGCTGGCCGCTCGCCCTCACGCCTTCCCCCGTCCTTGCCTGCCCCGCAGCCAGGTGCCAGCGCGGAGCGGGTCCTCTCCCGGGGCCACCCCACACATCTGCGGCGCCTCTCCCACAGCGCGGGGCCATCAGGGCAGGACCAGGAGGCAAGTGCCAGCCTCTCGCCAGGTGCTCGCTCCTGCTCCCAGGCTGGTGTAAATCAGGGGTTCCCCTGCTGCAGGCAGTGGAATAGCTCCTGATTTACAACATCCTACACAAGAGGAGAACTTGACCTTACACTTCAACATCAGTGCAGCTTCCTTTGTTGAAAGCTTCTTAAGAAAGACATGTAATCAATCCTGGAGAGCCACCGAGCAGCAGAGCTCAGGTTCTGCATAAGTCAGGGCTCGGCTTCCTGCAGAAATGGCCTGATCCAGGCTCCCATGACATCTATTCCTAGGCGCTCCCTGCATACTTTCTGACAGGAGTGAGTGTGTTTTTCTGTTTTGCCTTTGTCAAAAATGGACTGCTTGAGATTAATACAATCCACAAAGAGAATTTTTCCGTAATAAGTCCGACTTACCTATGCTACTAACCTTTCAGACAGACAGGCTCAGGTCTTTGGAAATTCTGGCCTTTATAGGTATTTGATGTTATTTTAGAATCCAAGAGGAAAAAGCTTACTGCCTTGCCTCTGTTTTCATGGCCATAATTATGAGGGCAGTCTGGTGACGTAATTTGTTAGGGAAATAAATGATAGCTTTCAACAGCTAGTCCTGTCAGACACTTCATTCCTTGTAACTATTTTAGAAAGCCAAATTCATTTTGCACTTCCACAGCACCAGATGCTGTTCTTATTTATGCTTGTGTAAATCCCGTGCTACACCACTGCCTTCAGGAGACCTACTCCATGTTTACACTGCGTGTGAGGCAGCAGAATTTGGCCTGTGGCGTAAGTCTACGTACACCTTGTGGCGTGATCGGCTAGTCCAGTAAATACAATGGGAGAACTGGGCTGCAACCCCAGCACAGCACTGGCCATCGCAGGGATGGGCCAAGCCCAAAAAGATCTGTTTAAGAATCAGCAGTTACAAGTAGAACCAAAGACAGCAAGATGATAATAATAATAATTAATAATAATGATGATGATGATGATGTTCTTCTTCCAAGCTTGGTGCAGTCCTGACTCCTCACGGCACCTCTGGGGCAAGGAAGGATCAGCGTTCCCTCTTGAGACATGAGGAACTGACGTACGGAGGGGTGACAAGCTCTACCAGCTCAAAAGCTAGAGAAAAAAAGAGTGAAACCCAGTGGGTACACAACACGGGTACAAGATAAACTGTTCTCCATAAATTCTGTGGGAACAGTTGGCTTCTGAAGATGCACACACCTCCCCCCCACCCCCCCCCCATGTTTGTAACCCAAATCCTGCAGACCGAAGAGCTGAAAGGTGCATTGACACAAACAAAATGAAGACTGAAGAGGGCATTTTTTTGTTATTTTTATTAATATCCTAGAGAAGAGCGTGTGGGCAGTAGCCTCTTTGGCCCTCTGTGACTGCCGTGCTGCTGACCCGGCGGGGGTCAGGCGCTGCTGGCTCCCAGACCTGTGGTCAGAGCCGCAGCTCCATAAAGCAGCGACGGCCCAGCTGCAGCCAGCGCTGCTCGCTGGCAGGACACGGCTCACGACAGAAACGCTGCTGAAATGGTGCCAGTTTTCATAGTCAAACAAACTCACCTTTGTCCTCGCCACAGACGCGCTCGCAGGCATTTCTCCCCCTCTCCGCTGTCTGGAGGCGAGTCGGCGTTTCTGTCTCATTCAGACACTCGCCAAGTTTTACAGCCTGTTTTGGGCAATTGTTTGGTGGGGCTGAGCCTTTGCTGGAAAAACTGGCTGCTTTCCTCCTCGCCCTGGTTTCACGCAAGTACGTGCCATTCTGGAGACAAGCCGGTTGGGGGTCATTCCCCTCGGAGCCTCTTGCACCGCGAGGACCCACCTTTGCCATCACGAAGCCACGGGGATCTCTGCCAAGGCCCGCGGTGGTTGTGCTTGGGAGAGGTCTGCCCACCAGCAGCAGAGCCTGTACCTGATTGCTTTAAACCCTGACTGTCCTCTCTCATTTTGGACTTCAGGAGCTGTTCTCTGCCATCCAGCTCTGGAGAAAAGGCTTCTAGAAGGACCTGCTCCAGGGAGGGAATGACCTTGCCAAACCCTCCCTCCAGCATGGTCCAGTTTGAGGGAGATCCCCCCCAGGAGATTTCCTCAGGCTTGCTGTGCCCACAGTGTGCCCAGGACAAAGGGCAACACCAACACGTCTTCTCCACCAGCCCTAGGAAGCTGGGGCGGTGTCTGGCTCTGTTTAAACAAGGCAATTTTAGCTACAGATTCTATTTGTGCATTTATTTAAGATTGCTAAAATTTTCCTGTCCCTTCCTAGCCCTCGTCCCAGCCTCACCATCTCCAGGACCGGCACCAGCTCTCCAGTCGGATGATTTCTGTGTCAAAGCAGCAAAATGCTGTACCCACCACCGCCCTCACCGGTGTTGCTGAATGAGCAAGGTGGGACTGGCCGCAGCCCCCAGCCCTCCTCACAGCTTTATTTTCTGATGGGCCAGCTGATATGGGCATTTAGAAACAAGAACTGTCACTTAAATAAACATGGTGCTATGCAAAAAATCCAAACCCAACAGAGACTAATTTCACGTTCACCTATAATTACACTGGAAAAGGAGAGCGGACCTAAGAAATCCCATCTTAAAATAAAATTAAAGCCTGCTTCAATTCTTCGTCTAGCCCATTTCTTCTACTAATGGCGCACATGCATTTGTACATGTTATTATATTGACATTGTAGCATCCTGAGCAAATCAAATTAATTCAAATATCTGCAGGTTCAAAATGTTGTAGCTGAGAAATAAGCACATAAAGTATATGCAATTTTCCCCTGGCAGTTTATTATGGTATGAAGAAAAAAACATTCTGTGCTTGAAGCTGACATTATATTACAAATGTATTGCGAAGTATGACGTGACTATTAAAATATGATTACAGAAAGTATGAACATTTTAAGAAGTTTACAGTACAGTGAATCTTTTATAAACAGACTCTTAAATATACATAGGACAATAGTAGCTGACAGAAAAACATCAAAAATTAACTATTAATGTTTATAGACTTTTCCCCTGAAAAAAAGTCTCACATTAAAACAGAAATTATGAAAAGCCTTAAAACCAGGAACAAATCACCTGTACACTACAAATATACATGGCAGAGGTGCGCAAACCAGAGCTGCCTGTTTGCTGAAGGGTACGGTCGCCGGGGTCTGCCCAGCACCTCCCGGCCAGCGTCACCCCGTCAGGCAGCACAGCGCGACGCCCAGACACGCACGCACACCCACACCAGTCGGCAGATGTCACGCCCCCAGCACACACTCACTGCAGGACGTGGACGACGCGTTGTCAGTGTCGAATGCACCTACTGGAGTGTATCAAGTCGAGAACTTGCCCGGGATCTTGCAAATGGACCTCTGCGGGCAGATCCCCAGATGGGACCTACATACCAGAACCGGGTTGGCAAGACTCAGCTACGAGGGCATCGGCGGCTCCTTTTACGGATTTTATTTTTTTTTTTTAATGCAACTTTTCAATCTTTCCTCTTGATATGAGAGAACAGATGCCACATTTGATTTCTGCTTAGTCTGGTTGCAATGACGCCCCTAGTTCATGTGTTAAGTTATGTCAAAAACATAAGTATTTTATGCTGTAATACACAGTATTACTGAAACTAACAATATTATTTGCATATTTATAACAAGGTATAATGAAATCCCTATAATAAAACCAAAAGTTATGCTATAGATTTATTTACAAACAGTCCAGCAAAGAAGTATAAATACTTCTACATTTAAGGTTTAGGAAAACATAATTTACAAAATATTCAAATATATACAGTCATCTGAAAAACTGCCAATATTAAACTTCGATGCAGGCAAAGAATTGGCTGAGTCTATTCATTCTGTATTGAAAGAGGCGGTGGCTTTCACGGGTCGTCTGTTATTTTCAAAAGTCACACGTATGTTATTTACAACGAGACTGCTTCTCTCCAAGCTAAACATGTCCGGAGCTTTGAGCGTGCTGTCCCAAAATGTCGTCTATCATTGTCAGATTGTTCAACCACTCTTCGTCATTGCTGCTGCTGCTGTTCTTCATGAGGGAGTCGAGGAAGTCGGTGTCACTGCAGTTGGCGGGCATGACGGAATTGCTGTGCTGGGACACAAAGTCGTACTGCGGCAGCTCGGCAGCGGCGCTCATCCTGTTGAAGGCGTCGGGGGGCTGGCCCGCGGAAGGGTAGCTCGGCGGGCCGAGGCCCGAGGCAGGACTGAGCTGGTTAAAACTGGACACTCCTTGTGGCATGGATTTCATAACATTCATAGCTGGCAACGGTCCTCTGGTTAAATTGTGTCTCAAGTTCTGATTACTCATGGAGCTCAAGCCCTGGCCAGACTGCCCCATGCTCAGTTTTTGCATCTGTCTGACCTGGACGCCGGGAGCGATCTGATTAGGTGGCACCACGGCCTGCTGGGAGAACTGCTGACCCGGTGCGCTCGGTCTCACGTTCTGTTTGGAGAAGAGAGTGTTACCGGAGAACTGCTGCATGCTGGTATCCATTTGGCTTTGATTTGGCATTCTTGGCACGGCGGTCGGTGTCCACATCTGGGCAGGCGAGTTGGGGTAGACGTTAGGGATTCTTGGCACACTCGGCTGCCTCAAGTGTTGCTGAGTTGCAGAGTGATTTGCTAACGAACCAGAACTGAAGCCTGCCATCGGCATTCCCGGCCGCACAGCAGAGTGGCTGTGTACTGTTTGGCACCCCGAGTTCATGCCCAGCGAATTCTGGCTCGGCCGCAGCGGGATGTTAAAGTCAGAATTAGGCGGAAAAATCCCCTGCTGCTTGCCTGGGTTGTGTGGAATCATCACCAT
This sequence comes from Grus americana, assembly GCF_028858705.1. NCBI lineage: Eukaryota > Metazoa > Chordata > Aves > Gruiformes > Gruidae > Grus > Grus americana. The sequence goes on along the minus strand of NC_072863.1, from coordinate 15,357,302 downwards.
CGTCCCGCTGCTCTGGCTGGCGGTGGCTGGGGCCATGCCAGAGCCCAAGGTGCTCTGGAGCATGGCTGGGTTAGACGGCAGCATGCGGTGGTTGGGCGGAGGAGCTGGCATCACCTGGCTGCAGTCAGCGGGAATGGGCTGCTGCACGGCTGCGTACAAAGAGACACGTTAGCCGGGGAGCGCGCGTTCACCCCAGAAACATGGCAGAGCCCCACGAGGCTGCTGCTCTGTCTTTCTCTCTCATTACATGGGCCTCTCCCCTGTATTCTTTGTAGCAGAGTTACTGCTGGAGTGGTAAGGAAATGGGGGAATCTCATGGTAGGTGATAAAATGTGAAATGTTTCTATTTTGGGGCAGAGAATCATTAAGTGCTCTCTATTTAATGAGACCCAATGCCCTGGCTCCTCGACGCTTTTCATAGCACGCCATTTCCCCCCTTACCTTGAAACTGGTTTATCTGCTGAGCCGCAAACAAACTCCTCTGCTCAGACGTTACTCCCAGCATGCTCTGTCTCTGCTTTTCCTGGAAAACAAGGGGCATAATAGTCAAGTTGCAGTCTCCTGACAAACAAGAATAGCAGCAGACACCTGAAGTGTAGCCACTGTCATCATTAACAACCTCTCTCGTGTGTACGTCCGTACACACACACCCCGCCGTGTCCTGAGACGCAGACTGCTGGTGTCTCCCCAGCACCTCTCGTGCTGACTGACTGGATGTGTTCTCTGAAGAACCAGATCCGGGGACAAAAGGTGCCCAAACGTCTATTAGCAAAGAGAATCTGCGGCAGCATTGACAAACAGGAGACTGCTGGTGGCCATCGCCCCGTCTGGAGGATGGCTCTGCTTGTGTGCACCATCGCCTTTTGTGCTGGTGGCCACTTCTAACCAGAACTTAGCAGTGACCCACAAGAAGCCAGGGGTCCTTGGCAGGTGCTCCCTGAGCAAGGCATTGCTGGCTTTCTCCAAGTGACCTGATTTGCATCTCCCACCCCAGAACCCACCACCGCACTCGCACCCCTGCTGTGGACGGCAGCTGTGACCTGGGGAAGTCTCCGTGGACAGTGGAAGCTGAGGCCTGGCTCGCGCTCTGTTAGAGCAGCACAGATAAGCTTGAAGCCAACTGATGACATGGAGACAGAGTTGGTTTTGAAAGGGAGTTTGATCAATGAGCAGGACAGTACTTTGCTAAGGGATTTACCGAGCTATTTCTCGTCTCATTTCCCATCCAAAGAAACAAGCCTCCTTGACCCAAGTCCAGCAGCACGCTCAGAAAGTCAGAGGCGTGTGTTCAGTGCTGCCTCACCCGAGTTGTGCGTGGGATTCCCCCATCCCTGCTCCTTCAAACAGCATGTTACAATCCTCATGCAGGGATTTCTGTTGCTAGAGAGACCATCCAAGTCCAGGACAAACTGGAGTCTGACATCTGCTCTGGTAAATCCCCAGGGAACCAGAGAGAAAGGCAAGCATGGAGAAGATCTCTCCCGGGGCTGACTCACTCTCCAAGCCTCCCTTCTCTGCATTGTCCCTCCCAACTTTGTGGCTGACCAAGGATGACGGCAGTGATACAGAGGTGACTGAATCCTTCCCTTGCACACGAGTGGGCAGATCTGCGCTCAGACTCGCTGAGCAGCACTTGGCCTCTCTTGGGCATGACATCCTGGACTCACCACAGCCCCAGTCTGACTCAGCCCAGCGATTCCTGGGTCACTCCTTAGCGTTTGCTGACTGGTGATTTCCCCATTCCAGTTAGTCCTGTCCTTCCCAGTGAGGTGGACAGCTCAGGGACCCACAGAGGCACTCGACATCGTACCTGCATCAGCTGTCGTTTCATTATTTGCTGCTTCAGTAAATGGTTCCTCATCGTGTACCCATTCACTGTGGCTGGTGCCGGCACAGAGCCTCCGCTTGGGATGGAGCCCGGCTCCTGAAGTCTGGCAACAATTCCAGCATTTTGATCCTGCCAAGAAAGAAGAAAAAAAGAAAATTAATCTCATCAGGGAGATAACAACAGAAGCCCTTATCCTCTCTGCTGATGCCCTCTCTCCGGTCTCCGGTCTTTGGCTGTCCCAAGGCCAAAACCTTGTGCATTCACATGGACCCGCATGTCACGGTGAGGAGAGCGAGGGGCAGGGTCTGCTCTGATTTCTGAGGATCAGCACAGGAAGAAGTGAGAGAAGCAAAAGGTCAATCCAAAATTCTTTGTGACTAGCCCAAGGCTAGGGCACTGATTCACTACCATTACTGGAGTCACATGGCTGCCTGGCTGGCAGAAGGGATGTGAGTAAAGCGTCACATTTCCCACCAGTTCTCCAACTGTTACACTGAAAGACATAAGGAAAGAAAAGTTGCATCAGGGTAGGATTTGGCAATTGGATATAAAGGAGAAGCCTACAGGAAAAGAAAATAGCAAACTAAAGGCAGAAGAGGGGAAAAGGTGCCATCAGACCAGGGACCTGGAAAGATGGGAAAGACGTGGGCCTGGGACTGAAGTGGTTCTTGTGGGTTCCATGATCGGGCAAACGAGGAGAGCCAATTGTGAAAGGAGAGGAGAACATGCAAAAATGCAGGGTCAGGTCATGGCCTGGCACAAATGAGGAATGCAGCAGGCCTGACTCCTGGCTGGTGCAAAGTGGCCTCGCTGTAAGTCCTCAGTGAAAGATCTGGGTTGACTCTCACCAGCTGAGGACTTGCCTCCAGAGAAGGTGCATTGTGGGGAGAAGGAAAAAAAAAATTCACAAGAACACCATGAAGACACAACCCAAAAGGGAGAAAGAATTAAAAAAAACCCCTGAAGTCTAAACATCTCAGGAGCTGGCAGGTAGTCAGGGAAATACAAGAGAAAAATGAGGGAAGAAGTCAAGGACGTACGGAGGACAAGATTCTGTAAGTGCCGTACCCAGGAACAGCAGTACCAGTGTATTCCCCTTTCTCCATTTTCACATCCAGCTTCTACATTATTTATGATGTTTTGTTATTATTGGCAGGGAGAAGCATGTATATTATATCCAGCATCCTTAGCTGGGCCATGCTTCCTTTGTTTTCAGAATGGAAGCCCACATCCTTTGTTTGAGAATCAATGTTATCAGGAGATAAGCAAGAAGAAAATGGTTGCTGCCTTTTGACATCTGACAATTAGAAGCATGCTCAGATGGAGAAAACAGGATACGAGCCATGTTTCAGAGCGGCCAGAAGAAAGCCTTGGAAGGCATTTGTCACCAGGCAAGCTTCTCGGGCCTGGGGCACCTTTCCACAGCAGCTTCACCATGAGGAATCACCCAACTCCTTCCAAGATATTCTTTGTAAGAGTGATTACCAAGAAGGTCACTGAAATTACTCATTTTTATGGCGCCTCCTTTTGTTGTAGCACTTTGGTCTATTATGCAAAAGCACAACTGATGAAATGTAAATGCCTGCTAGATAATTTACTAAAAGACACAAACCTGCAGCTCATCACTGCTCTCATTATCATTCCTATTCATGGGCAGTCTCATAAGACCAGACTTTATTACTGGTGCTTTGCTTACAATTTCACTGGACATCTCTCCTCCTCCCCCTTCCCTCCTACCCATTTTACTCCCTCTCTCCCACAGAAAAAAGAGGGAGGGGAGGAAAAAAGTAAATATGATTTACTACAGATGTAAATATGAAAGTTCATGTAAAGCTAGCACACTGCTTTCATGTCAGACAGGGTTCTGCAGCCATAGTTAAGCTTTGAATAATGCAGATTGCCTCTGGGGGAATATTTGAAAGTGCAGGGATTCAGTTTGTGTACTCTGCACATGAAAGACACTGAAATGTTCATACCACCAAAATCCCTGCCATCTATCCAATTTCCTCCAAACTTGTCTTGTTGCGTGCAGAGGGTCTGTGCCTACTGAAGCAAATGAGTTTAGTGCAAGGACAATCATTCTGATGCCTCGCTCAGGGCTATTGCATTAACAAGTCGTAACATTAAAGTCTCTTTTCCTAATCATGTCCACCTCATTCTAATTTCTCCTAAACATCATCAAGAAAATAATGTTGATTTTTCCATATTATTAATGGTAAAGAAGTGTAAATCACATTACTAATTGCAGCTCTTGTGCTGTGGTAGTACAACAGCTTAATTATATGGGATTTTCTGCAGGCACCCTATAGCAATAATGACAATCAGTGAAGTTCATTTGCAAATACACGGAATGGGTTGCTGAGTTTTTCAGAGCAAAGTTGTATAACACTTAATTAGCCAGTGAAGAAACAATCTATAGATATAAATTTTGCTTTTGGGAAAATTAGGACAAAAGCATAGATGGGAAAGACAGAATGAATTCAAAATCTTGCCTTCTACAGTTCACATTTAGGTTAAGACAAAAAAAAAAAAAAAAGAAAAAAGGGAAGGTTAAGACGAAAAAGAAAAAAAAAAAGAAAAAAGTGAAAAAGTTCTCTCTTTTCACCACTAGTGGGAACTACTGTATTCCCTTACAATAAAAAATAACCACCTCAACGTCACGACTAAGAATAGCTCTGGTGTAGTCTAAAGGACACTGCTATCTGTACCAAAGGTTGATGAACTTTAAACATTTTTCCTCTTCATCACTCCCCAAGAAAAATCACTTTCCTTCCCATAGTAAGGCCAAGCCAAACAAGCCATAACCTTAACTTGTCTTTAGTTTGGACTATCCCATTTTAAAATCCAGGAAGACAGCAGAAAGAGGAGGATTGCAGCGTGGAAGTCAGGAACGATGGAAGTGGGTGTTCATACCCAAAGGGTTGCGTGGCTGAGCCAGCTGTAAGCTACGGATACAGATGGCTACAGGGGATTCTTATTCTTCAACTTTTAAAAAAAGTCTTTGCACATAGGTATCAGGTTTTTTGCCATTCTTCCCTCCAAAAACTCATATTAGAACATCAAATGGGCAGCATCCCTAGCCAAACGGCACGCCACGCAGACCTGCAATTGGAGAGCATGTGTTTGAGCGCGTTTCTGTTGCTAGGCAAACTGTCGCCCAGCAGGTCCGGAGCTCCGGCAGCACTCCCTGGGCTTCCCAATGTGGCAATTTCTGTTCAAAAAGGCCCTGGGGCTAGCTGCACAATTTTGACTTAGTATCTCAGACGCTAGTTTTGGGAGCAAGGAGGAAAGAGCCAGGTTGCAGGTCTGCAGGAACGTATACTGTTTGTGTCAGGAATCAACCACTGACTGTAATCGTAAAAGCCGTCGCACAGCCCAGTGAAACCAGTCCCAGCCTGTGCGCACCGGCAGGCTGTTCAGGCTGGGCAAACGCATCTCCAGATTACTGCGTCCAGTTGTAGTGAGCGTGGGTCCAGGCTGACAAAACATTCGGGCACCTAGCTAATGGAAAGTGTGCGAACAGTCCCACTGAGACCTACTGTGTGTATTTATGAATCTAAATCCTTCTAAAAATCCACGGAGGAGCTCGACCTGCCCAGCCCCATCATCTGATTACGTACAAGATGCACAACTGTAGTAAATAAGCGCGGAGATGAATTGTTCTGCGTGAACGCGGTTGATAAACTCCAGTCCTCGGCACTTAGTTATATATCCAGTAATCACTTTGTGGCTTCAGTTAAGCGAGAATAAAGAAATTTATGGCCCCTAATTCCTCGGAATCCTCATTAACAAACAGTCCAAAAAGAATTTAAAAGCAAGACTTTCTGAGGATCTGAGCTAAAGCTTTAATCGCTCTTTGGCAAATATGTAAAAATCCCTCTAATCTTTAATAAAGAGCATTCATTGTTTTTTAGGACTATGTGAAAACACTAAACTCATTTATCATTATTAAACTTTCCCATCTGCTTTTACGGTGTAACTCCAAAGAATATAACAAAGAAATGTACATGTTAAATTGTATTGACTTAAGCCCAGAGCTATTGGAGATGTACAATTTATTTCAGTGAGGGCATGAAGGGGACTGCAGGCTGCTAGACAGAGTCATTTGTCCAATGCTGAAAAGACAGTTATCCGCACCAAAATGGCTCTTGGAAAGGCACATTTGCTTTATAAGAAATAAGCTGCCAGGTGAGACCATTCAGCATTATGTTACAGACCCAGACAATAAAACTAAGCCATGAATTTCAATAGTTAACAGATGGACTAATTAGAGACTGAATTCTTTGTGGTTCTAACAGATAACCAGGTCACAGCAAGGTTACTGAGAGACAGAGAGCTTTGCAAATTTCGGTAGATATTTGCAGAGCCGGGGAAGAACTGCACTTCCTAACTGAAAGCGTTAGCAGCAGCAGCAGAACAGAAACGTGTCTAATTAAAAATGCACATAGTACCTGCGCTTAAAAAGTTTCTTCCATTTCAAAAGGCACTGCTGGTTTGAGAAATATTCCCTCCGCTTTCAATGGGGCATCCAGCTGAATCCAGTAATTATAGAGTTTAAAAGAGAAGGGTTGTTGAGATGAGCAGCAGCACCCCAGAATAAAAGGAAAAGACCAAAGGAAAAGGGTACCTCAGGGTAGATGTTGGCTGTAAATACAAGAAAGGGACAAACTGCTTTTTCCACCTTTTTTTTTTTTTGGTAGCCAAAGATAACTTAGCTTGAAGTATTTACCAAAACATCATACAGTAAAAAAAACCCCAAACACCAAAACCAAAAACATAGAGGGAAAGACATGGCTGCGGGACTTGACTGTGCTACTGATCAGGGACTTTAGGTGGATCCGTATTCACAGCAGGGACAGCTATTCTCTAGGGGTGGGGTGAAGTTTCATTAACCGAGTTTTGTTCTGTATTTTAAGAACATCTGTTACGTATGGGGAGTTCTGTACTCTGCTGAGGAAATGCAAATACTAGTTTCAAACGAATGCCTCTGCGTTTCCCCGTGCTCCCGCTTGCCTGCCGGTGCATCATCTCCTGTCTAGTAGGTGCGTTCATCTCCTCGCTGGGGCTTTCGTGCCTGGGCAGCGCTTCCCTCTGAAGCCCAGGACGAAGACTCCTAGGCCTAATGACTCTACAAATACTACAAACTAAGCAATTAAAACACTAATGCTATTAAAGTTGGTTCACCCATAGAACTGCATGGTTGTAAGAGTTTCGTGCTTAGCTCTACAGAAAAGCCACATGCAGATGCACGGTGTCTAATAACCTTGTGCGGCCCCCTAGAAAACCTTGGTGCCACCTTGGCAAAGCAGGATCGTTGCCTCCCCAGCCGTTAATCCAAGTAGGTATGAAGATGGTGAATCTGTTTGGCCACTGCATACAAGCGAAGCAAACAAAACCCAGGGTCGCAGTTTGGCAGAATGATCGTGTCGGCCTGCTCAAGAGTGTGACGTCTGTGAAACGCTGTGCTCATTTGCTTCACGCAGAAGTCAGATGTTACGTATGCTTCTTGCCTTTAACAAAACTCTCCATTTGCTCTTTGGAAGTTTTCTGTCTTTTCTCTCTCTCCTCTATTCTGCTCACAATTCAGAGATGCTCTTCAAGATAAAACAGCCTTTCAGTTCAGAAACGCTCCAAAGCTTTTTGTTTGTTTGCTTGTTTGTTTTAACACAATGTATGAACATTGATAAAACAAACTGTGCAGCTCAGTGGATCTTTTTTTTACCCATCTTTCACCCATTTACTTGATATACAAGCATGAGAAATACTACCAGACTCAAGTTTCTAAGCTTATCTTGGGGGCTGTCAGTCAGGAACAGGCTTTGTTTGAAGATTGCAAGTGATCCATTGGTATACGGTTTTGTTTAAAACAAGAAGTTAAGTTTTTCTTTCTTTTCATATGGCACAAGCATGCACAGCTTCCTTCAAAGGTAGTCCTCCTCCTTTGCTAGGAGCAATGACAGGATCACCACACCTGGCTAGCAATTGTATCAGGATCTCCTCCCTTCAAGCAAAGCAGATGAAACTAATTTCCCTATAGCTGCTCTTATACTGCACGCTGTTCAAAACAAAACAAAATCCCATCAAAGTACCCAAAGCGCTTTTAAAAATGCACCCAGAATTTTAATAAGATGGAAACTGAGTCCACTTCCCCTCTTAAAAAGAAATTAATTGAATTACTTAAAGCTTTTGTGCAAAGACTCTACCAATATTTTCAGAGCTGGTTTTATCCGTCAAAACATGCCATTGAAGAGCAGCAGCAATCAGACCAACAGAAGGACAGAAAATCCAGAGTGAATTATTGCAACAGTGATTTTTCTGTTAGAGGAAAACGCATCCTTTAGCAGGCAAGCTGAAATCAAGCTGTGATCCTGTTACCAGCACTGGTTGTTAGAAAGAACATGGGAAACGGCTTCGGGAGCAGCCAAGAGCCTGAGGCACAACATGGACGGGCGAGTTGGCGTGTCACAGACACACACAACCTCCCAGGGGCTGTGGCGCTTGTAAGGAGGCACGATTGAGACTCCAGCAACAGCAGCTCCCCCGCAAATAGATCCTTTGGCCCAAACTACCAGGCCATGGGTGAAGAACAGCTTTGCTCCACCATCCCGAGTGAAAAGCAAACCTTCCAGCAGGACTAGAGACCCATGGAGGCTCTGCCAGACCCCTGATGGCAATGGGACCTGGGTACCCGCAGTGTTAGCACGCTTCTCTTAACCTGAGAGCGATGCTCTAGGGCTGGGCTCATCCCCACCAGTCTTTGTGCCACCATACTTTAACATGAACTGTATCTGTTCCTGTTTTTACATGTATACACCCAAAGATGCAGAGATGGATGTTTTGTACCTGTCTATATAACATATAGTCAAGATCCAAAATTGAATTCTCTGCAAAGAACAAAATATTTATATTTGGCTTGTACAGCTATCATGATTCTCCAACCCTTGACACCATGCTCTTGTTCCCATGGAGGGCAGCTTGCCTATAAATTCAATGAGATAATCTGAAACTGTATTTATCTCACCCAATTTCAGCTGGTAGTCCTTCTGCCTGTCTCTACAAGGTTGCGCTAGCTGTGATGACAAACTACAACATCTCATATCTATAAAGCAGTTTGACTCAAGTAATCCTTGTGTTATGTCAAGGCACGCTCTCAGAGGTGTCGATGAGATTCAAAAGGAGCCGGGTTAGCTCAGCACCCGGCAGAAGCTGCTACAGAGAAGCGCAATGACTGGCTGGTGAATTTATGTATTAGGGAGAGCAAAAAATATCTGATCAAAAAAAGGTGAAGATTTCACTCTAGCAAAGTGAAAGTCAGGAAGTCTTGAACTAATGGGAGAAATCAGTTCTCGACCTGCCCATTTCTGAAAAGCTCTGCGAACTGCAGCGAGGTGGTCTGGATCTCAGAGATTTGCGAATCTGTTGCTTTCTCTAAGTTAATGTTTCCATTAATTCCTTTTTCCTTTTCATGCAAAGGTTCAATCTGCAGAGGCAGATGCCCAAGTCTTGTTAACTTTCAATAGCAGTTGGCTGCCTAACCGCTTCTGAGAAGCCCTTTGCATGAAAACCTGCCCACATGCAAAACCCGACAGTACAAACTCCTGATTTCTCATCTAAGTGCACAAAGCAAGCCTGCTCTGGCACAAAGTATCACATCACTTTTTCAGTATTAAACCTCTCACAAGCTTACTCTTTCCTGACAGATGAAACTATTCAAACACCTAAAATGGTTGTATCAGATCATCTGCCCAATCAGGTGCCAAAAATCACCACCACAACTTGCAAAATAAAATCCAGTAATATGCTAGAAGAATGGATATAAAGTAGGCTGTGACTAGGCAGTCCTCATGATAAAATTTTTAAACCAAGATATTGACGTGTTAAAAACCAAAAAATTATTAAGGTGCCCTTGACTATGGGGGACAAGGAGCGATTCCATTATTTTTTTAAATGGAAATTATTATTAAAACACCCGAAGCTGAACTGCTGTAACCGAGTCAACTCAATCTCCCCTTAAAAATTCCTCTTCTCCCCTTCCATTCAGATTGTATTTACAAACTGTAGATGTCTCATTTTTTTCTTGTGTCATTTCATTATTACAGAGTTGAGATCACTAGCCATCTGCAGCTTCATTTCATCAAGCTCTGATTTGTCCTTGGAGCAAGGTCATCCGGGACAAGAACATAAAATGCTGCTTTCCTCATCTGACAGTTCTTTATGCCTTCCTGTAAATATTCCCCACTAATTTTAAATAATTTTACCACTTCATACTCCCCCTCACACACACTGGAAAGGCTGATATACACGCATATTAATAAGGATCTTGTCATTTAACCACTGCATGACATATTAGAAGCAATTAATGGTGTTTATTTGCTGATAACATAGGCATTTCGAACTCCAGCTCAAGAATCCTTGGTAGCTTCATGTGACTTGTAGGATATTAGCTATGGGTCAGAAGTTGGGACCCCCCCATGCAGCATTAGCATACGCTTGGCGCGACTCTGTTTTCCATCAAGCAGAAAAAAAATGCAGTCAATGCACAAAAATTACCAGCTGCTATATACCCGATGGTGGGTGAGCGATAATAAAACATCACTAGGTGTATGTGGGCTCATTCATTGAAATCAATAGACGGGTAAGGAAAGATTTTCAGGCGCATCACATCACATTCCAAGCTAAAACCACAGAAAACGGAACACGGAATTTCTACTCAGATCAGATTTGAGTTGCCATAAATTCTGGAGCGTCTTCTCCAAAGCAGAGGCTGCTGCTCTGGATTATGGCAAAACCAAATCAACTAACCAAAAAAAAAGCAGGCTAAATTAATTTGAGAGTCTTTATTAGCACAATCATAAAGCAACGGGGAATAACTGAGCTGCTGAGAATAACCAGCACTAGCTCTGGGGGTCAGTCTCCTCCCCGGTCTCTGGCTGCAGATGCTGGCAACAGCAGACTGGAGGTCCCAGCTCTAATCTCCAACTCAAGGTGCATATCTTCTGGCACCTGGAAAATTCACTACCGGGCTGATGTAGTGGGTTCTGAGATATGCTCTGCTGTACGCAGCCATCTGGCTCACAAATAACCGTGTGAGAGTTTTTACCTGCGTGCTTTTAATAGCCCCAATAGTCCTAGATACGAAGACGTGCACGTCATGGAGGTCTGTTTGCAAACGCACCTGGATATACGCTGTGCAGACAGGCACACGAGCCTCCGGTGGGTTTACCTGCACAAGCGAGGGTAAACCCTTTGGACACACGCTGAAGGGTTAGCTGATGAGACTGCAAGCGTGCAATTTGTCAGAAGGAGACGTAGAAAATGGGATCATTCATTAAAGGTGAACTCCCAAGCCAACCTCTAAAGGAGACGATCTTGAAAGGTGAGTTTGTTTTGTGACTGAGTCACAGGATAAAAGCTGGTCGTACGGACTCGGGCTCACGCAACTGCGTTCAGTTTCCCGTTCCATCATACATCGTTTCTTCAGGTGACTATGGACAAGTTGCTTCATTTCTCCCTCTGTCTCAGTTTCCCCCCAAGAGGAATTAAAGTTACTCCCTGAATAGGAAGTAACAGTTCCCGGGGCAGCGTGGAAGTTACGTCTTCAGGCTCCTGAAAGGGTGCCTCTGCCATGCCCCCAGATTATGACCCCAAAGACCTGCAGCAGAACTGCGCTGCGTGCTGCTCACCAGCAAGAGGTGGAAGGGCTTTTTCTGCTTCACTCTGCATATGAGATTTTGTTGTGTCCTCCTCTCTGCACCTCTCCTCCGGGTCCGGCCGCAGCTGGTTGCATCTCAGAGCAGCACTAAACGACACCGACTTGTAATGGTCCCCTAGGGCCTCTAACCTGGCTGCGCAGACCAGCGGAGCGCAGCGTGTCCCGGCCGCACGCCCCGTGATCCCGTGACTCCCCCCTTACGTGCCAGCAAAAGAAGCCGCTGCAACAGCTACGGACATCGCCGCACCTGGAGAGTCCCTCGGGAGCTGCATAAAGAGGGCTGCGTGCTAGAAGTCAGCTCTATGTTCTGACTGGTATGAAAGGAAGAGGCTGGCTGAGGTAGTTATGGGTGAGAATCTGAGGATTTTCCTGCAAGTCCTGCTTGATATTTTAGTGTGAGAGCTTTTACTGCCGTGAGAACCGTTCTGCTTCACTCTACATCCTCTCCCGCATCCCTGGGTTCTGCCCCTTTCCATCCCCACTGAACGTCCTTCTTTGTCATTTACACGGCAGGAGATACTTTTCATTCAAAATTTATCCACAATTAAAAAAACCATCCAAGTGCCTCCAAATACCACCTTCTCAAGTCAGCCGACACTTCCCTGAAATTCTGTGGGATTTTGGTGCCTCTGTCACTTAATAGAAGCCGAGGAAACACGCGCCTTTGAACGTTTGGCCAGCCACACGTTCGCTGTACGGAAAGAGGGAAGCGGATAAAAGCAGCGAGGAGGCTGGAGGTAGTCCACGATCCCTGCGAGGCAGAGACGTTGCAGAGCACTCGCAAGCGTTTCTTCCGTGGAGACACCGCATGTCAACAGTTAACTTCCCTTTGTTCCCATCCAAATGATTAAGGTTAGAAGCTTGCCTAGTGACATCACCAGAGTTTAAACATGCTGGATATGGTCCAGGGAGCCAAAGTTATTGCTGACCCCATGGTTACTGATCCGCTCCGCAAGTAGCTGATGTCTGCTCTCACTTTATGAATTATTTAATGGGTTAAAGATTGGTCAGATCTTCTTTATGCAACGTACAGCTATACAGTGGGCAGGAGGACATAAACATGCATTAACAAGGTTAAAGTCATATACTGTAACTACACTGTCTGTTTTCAGCTTGCAGCTTTATTGACTTAATCATGCCGGCACCGCAGCCAACAAATCATTAAATCCATTCCATTCTTTTGCTGGTTACCAACCACAAAAACAGAGGCAGGCAAACACGGAGCAAATCTCGGAGGGGGTGGGGAGCGGCGGCGGGGTGCGGGGCAGAGGGAGAACAGTGGGATCACTATGGAGCGCCGCGCTGGCCTGTCACTGCCAGCACAAAGACGCCAAATCTGTCTTTACGGACTAAGTGGTTTCATGGTTTAAAGTGACACACTCATTTGTTCCTGTTTTGCAATGATTATAGAAAAGAAGAACGGAGAGGGGGAGGAATAAAAAGCAAACTGAGCTTCTTCATACCGTAACAGCATGCGTGCGTGTGTATGTGTGTGTGTGTGCATCCTCGCAGAGCCACCGATCTCGTCTGTAAACAGACCCCAGGGCCAGGGCAGAGGAGATCTAGGCACTCGCTGCACCCCAGGGCTCTCGGGCTCCGCATCACACTCCCTGCTAATCTGCACTGAAATGCAGGCATAATTAAGAGTTCAGTGTAAAAGAAAAAAGACATGGAGCATTAAATCAGTCCTCCTATTGCCCTCCAGGAGCAACTCTGACCACAATGAGCAATGGGAGAGGTCCCCATTTTCAGACTGAAGTAACCACTTTCGGACAAAGGCTTTAATTTTTGACCTGGCACTTACTGTATCTTTTCATATCCACATCCAGATCCCCCCAGAAGCTCCCTGATCATCAGCAGAGTGGACAACGCAGGTGCCCACTGCAGTCAGCAGATTGCCAAAATACTGTTTCTAGGCGGTTAGTTCAAGACATCCAGGTTTGAGAATGGAGCTGTCAGCTTATCGGTTTTGAACCTGTAAAATCTTTATTTGTCACTGCTGTCATCCTCATTCATTTCTCGATGAAAATCATCTTCTCTATCACTATAAAATACAAGTGGCTTGCTCCGCACTAGAAGAGCGTCACGGCACCGCTCCTCTGTGCTACAAGCAGGCTACAGAGGAAGAATTTCAGCATGAACTCTTGGAAACCTTCAGACATCAGAGTGTTTTGCTTCTTTTAGAGATGCTAGACACAGCCTATGTGCAAGCTTTCCTCCACTGAGAGAACATGAAATAAGCTCCCCCTTTCTGGGGAAGACTCAGCTGCACCAGGAGAGATTCCTGGCCTATTTCTATCTGTTATGAAAAGAAGGAGCGGCCAACAAGCTCTCTTTTCTTCACCTTCTGGGTACAGGCTGCTAGAGCTCCCTGTAAAAGTAACCCAGATTTTGGCATCCTACCAGTGCACAGGCTTGGCAGATACATTTTCACCTTGTCGTGAGATGCACCACTGCAGACCATTTTGAACACCGTCATTATTTGGTTTTATAGTTGTTTTCTTTAGACCCAAACAAGCCTTCTCACAGTTTGAGTTCCAACCTTGCCTTCTTTTGTTTACCAGTCTCCAGATCCCTATCACCCAGAGACGTCTCCTGGCTCCATGTATCGCAAATAAACATATCATTACTCGCTGGAGGAGTCGGCCAGAATTCCTTTCGGAAACGGCCGCCAGAGAAGAGCCTGTCCCCCGGCCGCTGTACCGAGGTGGTGGAACACCATCAAAGTTACTTCTTTCCAGCCACCGCACTGGAAGAACAGACAGAAACCAAAATGCTTTCTGGGGCAGAAATCAGCTATTTAAGGTATGTATATGACTTTCAACTTCACAGACTTTTGTATATTGGATCACCACAGCTGCTGCTGCTTCCAAAGATGGAGAATAAAGGTACCTCCAGCAGACAAGGGCCAAGCCTGAGCATGTTGTCCAGGCTTCCCTCACCACAGACCATCCATCACATCTGGGAGGTGCACATTAGGGTCAGGTGAAATTATCCTCTAAAGATCTTTTCCTCCACTGGCCACAGGAGGAGCCTAAATGATGGGAGGAGGAAGATGAATCCCAGCCAGTCACAGAGGAAGGCTGACGATGGAGAGCGCTAAACCCACATCTCACAAGTCCCAAACCGGTGCTTAACCACGCAACTATTTTGTCTTTTGTTCAGAGTTCGGCAGCCCCGGCTCCACGGCTTGTGCTCGGCAGGGCGAGCTCCTCTTTACCACCTCCCACCACTGCACCCCAGCTCCGCAGCGCTCCCCAACAGCCTGCACCCACCTTTCCATTTGTGCGTGCTCGCCGGCAAAGCGAGGACTTGCGTGACGGACACGTCAGCCCGGAGAGCATCTTATCATTGACCTGTGCTTATCGAGAGAACATGGAAATGCAGAGGAGGCTCCACTGCCGCGGTCATTACCCGACAAGCTGCTTCAAAGGGAAGTGACAGTTGTGGTGATGTTTTAGGACCGACACGCCCAGCCAGGAGTAACACACCAGTTAGGCTATTTATACTCCCTGATTCTAGAGTCTTAAAATAGCACTGCTTTTATTTTTACATTTTTAGGCACGCTTGTATATTTAAGCAACTCCATTCGCAGGCTTCACATCGCACACATCACAGCCAGTCTCGGGAATGAGAGACGGCGCTCCGTGCCTCCCCACTGAAAGCAGGGGTGAATTCCCCTCTCCCCGTGACCCCCAGCTCCTTCGCCAGTGTGGTTAGACTCCCCAGGCCTATTTCCACCTATTTTTACATATAGACTGGCTCTTCCAAATGCACAAAGCAAGGGACATGCAGCATCTGCCTGCAAACATCCAGATGCAGCAGAGCGGCAGAGGTGTTTCACAGACTGCACTACGTGGCCACACGTGTGCTGCTCTTATCAACAGACACCGCAAAGTCTCCGAAGGAGTTAATGGGTCCTACAATAAAGCAATCCTGATTGTTTGTGTTCTTCTTAAAAAACAAAGGTCAATGTACAGAAGTAGTCAAACAAACCACGGCTGTGCTTCCGAAAGGAGGGCTCTCTACGGCCTCGGCACAGGCGTAGCTATTTGTTCTCTGCTCCCTGGTGCCACAATGTACCTTGGTTGGCATTTCTTAATGGCTGGAGCATCCATGTGCTCTTTGTAAAACAATTATAAAATATTCAGGGCAGGAGAAAAAATTCCTTGCGCAGCCAAGGCTCTGGCACGCTGCATAGGTGTCAAATGGTAAATCGTTAGGCGTTTTGTTTTAATTGCAGTTATTTATACCCTGGAACTTGTTATTAACATAGGAAAAAAACAGGACCTGTTGTTACCCATAATTAAAGGGACTATTATGAGACTGCAAAAGTATGGGATGGCCCCAGCCAGACCCCCCTCCTTTGGCAGTGGTGCCTGGAACATTAAATAGAGGCACCGTCTTAAGATACTTCAGGCAAGAGCTTCAGAGGGGTCGGCCCCAACCCGTGAACCCCAATTCCTGCACTGAGCCTCACCCCCCAGCACCCCTCCTCCTGCCTCTTCGCACAGACCTGGCACAAAGCAGGGGTGCTTTTGGGAGAGGGCACTGCAGGGGTGCGAGCCCATCCTTCCCTACCAGCAAACCCTTTCTGACCAAGGGGCACACGGCTAAGACACATCCTGGATTTGGCCTGGAGTTGCGTAACCATCCTTGTTAAAATTCAGGATTAACAGGTTATATTTTCATTTACGAGATTGTTATCTGCCCCGAGAAAGGTTTCCGATTTCACCAGCACTAATCAGGACGCCACAATGGATTTCCGGTCTCGGCAAGGAGGCTCGAGATCCTTTGTAGCTCGTGGAGCCGGTTTTAATTCAAATCTAACTGGCAGAGCTATTGTAGGCTGCAAGTTGAACAGATTAGAAAGAAAGAAAAAGTCATTTACATGCTACTGTACCTTATTTCTAAATCCATTTCTTACAGACACAAATCCCTCTGACCACCAAAGCACGCAGTAGCTGCGCTACCTTTCCAGGAATGACACCTACCATTTCTGCTGAGCAAAGATCCCCATCAGAGCTTTGTGCCTTAAAAGAAACGTGCCAAAAACCTGCACTGGTGCCCACCTCAAGTTCCGGTTTATGCTGTTAAGGATATCATAAAAAATAAGCAGCAAATATGTCCCGTATGAAGAGATTAGCGTGCCACGACAGCCCATGCTCCCGAACAATGCGGGCTGCACGCCCTGTGTTGTTCCGCCGGCTCACCGGGCACTTCACGTTTTAATGCTATCACCCAGACACGACACCCCGGCAGAGGAGATGCAGCTGGCCTAGGAGGACAGTCAAGTACGAAGCTGCTGATGCCATAATTATAACTGGGAGGCCAAAGAGGCTCCCGAGAGGGACCATTTTTGTGGACAGAGGGGGGAAAGGCTCACTGCCGACTGGCTTTACCAGATGAGTCAATCAGAGCCGGGTTACAGCCTTCTTGTTCTCCCCCTGCCTCCGCCCCCGAGGACTGCGTGAGTCAGTGGAACTGGAGGGAAAATATACACTAAATTCTACAAGTGCAGGAATTAAAGAGACATCTACAAAGCTCGCCTCTGGCACTCGATACCAGCTGCAAAATTGGGTTAGCTTGACATTGCTGCTGGAGGTGAACAGACCCAGGAAGGCTGGCTGAGCAGCAGACGAGCAGAGCCCCTCTCTGCGAAGCAGGTGAGCTGAAAGCCGGCTGCAGTCTCATTGCTAAGGCATGGCAACACGTTTTAAAATGTTTAAATCCAGGAGTGGAGTGAGAGCAATTAAGAAAACAAACTCTGTTTCATGCACAAACATGAGGTTCAGACATGAGACACATGCAAATGAGCACGCCTGGCCTGAGCCAGTTTTTGAGGGCTGGAGACCCCTGCAAGTTCTCTGAGGTTCAAAAAAGCTTTTCTGTTAATAGTCAGGCCAAGAACGTTTCGGTGTTGAGGCTCTTCTGCCAGTGAGAGCACCCACCACCAACTCAACCCCAACCGGCATTCACGCCGCCAGGCACCAGTCTGGGAGATCTCCATGACCAGTGTCGCAGCTCCGGAGAGGAAATCTCACGCGTCTCATAAATCCTGCTGCGGGAGTGCTGCATCGCAGGGGGCTCATTCGAAGCCTCTCCCAGTTTTTCCGTTCAGACAGGATGCCGGGACCCGCCAGCGATGACACCCCGCTGCCTCTCCTGAAGGGATGCCATCCCAGAGGTCTGCCCGTCCCAGCCGGCCCCTTGCCACGAGCCGCGTTCAGAAACCACCGCACAAACTACCCCAGAAAAAAGCGACAAATTCCTAGGTTATGCCGAAAAGTCTTTTCTGCCTTAATACTTTCCCTTCTCTCCCCGCTTGCTGCTGGACTTGAGGGAAGGGTCTAAAGGGCGATAAAAACGAGTCCAGCGTTGATACTTCTCCCCGAGTTGGGGAGGTTTCCTTGGGGTGAGAGCTGCGGCTGCCGCCGGGGTCAGCTGGGAGGAGGGAGAGGAGGGAGAAGGGGAAAAAATGAACAGCTGCAAAGCAATTAAGCCTGCCTCCCTGCCTTACTGTCCAAAGCAGGAGGCAATCTAATTCAGCCTGGTGCCTCTCTTCCTTCAGCCGTCTGGTGCCTGCCTGGGATTCAGGAAAGGGGCTGTCTGACTGCCCACTTTGTCTGCCGAGCCAAAGGGGCCCTTCCCAGCCACAATTTCCAAAGGAAAGAGATCTTGGCTGGCGGTGTCTCTTCTTTTCTGAGAAAAACATGCGCTGAATGTAGCGGCAGCAGCTTTATAACCCTCTCCTGCCCTTCCTCAGCAAACAACCAAAGTGGAGTTGGAGCAAGAAAACGACCCCGCTGGCTCCTCCGCTCAGCACTTGTCTCCCAGCACAATGAATCAATTAGCGTCCGATCATTATTGTGGTAACTGTATCTTTCACAAGCAAGATTTTATATAGAGATAGAATAGGATGTTTTCTGCTCATTTCCTTCCTGTCATTCCAATCACGAACTACTGTTAAAAATACAATGCATTTAAAGTCTGTAATATTTGCGAGCGTGTGTTCCAGTTTCCCAGCTGAATGGCTGGTCTTTTGTTTTCTGCACGGTATAGGTACGGAGGAATAGCGATATAGGGGAGCCTATAGCGGAACTGGGTTAGAAACTCACTCAGGGCATATACAGAAGGTCATCTCATTTTCATGCTCCTAATATCAGGGATTAGTTTAATTCCTTATTCTGCCCAACTGTTTCAGTTTATAAGCTATGGCGCAGGACTCCTTCCAGCATGTCGAAGGTGGTACTTGCTCTGGTATTTCTTCAGAAACTGGCAAAAATGTTTTATTTGGAAAATGTTAGTGTAGCAGTAAAAGCCTTTCAGTACCCAGTCAGAAGGAGAAAATGGGCTCTGTTAGGAGAACAGAGCACAATTCAACTTTACTTTCAGTTAAGTTTGACAGTAACCTAGACAGCAGGTAGGTACCCTCCCTCTAGCTTAATCAAGCCAGAAATAGGCAAAAACCTGTATTTTAGATGCAGTTAGACAGCATTTCATCTTACGAAAAGCCTCGCTACTGTTACCATAAGCAGAAAAAATAAGAAATCACAGAGAGAGCAAGGTTTTAGATCACCATACTGACAAACGCCTTGTAAAGTATGAAATTTGAGGAAACTTCTGTAAGCTAAAGCACAGTATTTTGTGTATTGTGTCAACCTAGAATGGAGCAGCACACCCAAGTGAGGAGTCCCTTTCTAATCTTATTCCACAGAGGGTCCTGAAGGTCACAGGGTTTTTTTAAATTAAAATTTATACATGTATAGACATATGCCACCTATGTGGGAAAAAGCTCAGTCTCTGGACTGGGCACAAAATGGATTTGTCCATTTCCCCCTCACTGCCAATCTTTTTTCTTAATAAAAAAGTTCTTATTAAATGGCCAGTTTTTCTTTTTTCTTTTAAGTAAAATACAACATAAATAAATGCTGGGGATTTTAGTCAACGTCCTAAACTATGTAAAAACACCAACATGTCTCGCAAAACTTTTTTCAGTTAAAGATTTACTCACATTTCAGGACCATCACACAGTCTGTGGTGATGTTATCAGCATTTCGCTGTTCTTGCTGACCTTAAGCACTCTTAAACCATTAAATACATAATATTTTCTGATAATAGAATGCCATTCACATTTCAGTAACAATAATTCACTTTAATGAGATAAGAACTTACACATCAAATTACTCTATCTCTGAGAAATATGAGCACACTTTGGGGAACTATAGAATCACAAATAATGACATCAAGAGTCGAACACTATTCCTGGAGAACTTGTAACTCCTGGTTACATCAATAGGAATTTGAGATGCATAAGGATTGCAAAATCAGATGTTAATCTGCAGGGAACAACGCAGGTATGGGCAGTCTGCATTTTTGCCTTAAGCAAACAAGAACCAACAAGACTATCGATGAGAGAAAACAGCACCAGTTTCTAACTGCGCGTATAAACGGGCATTAAAAACAACTGTATTCCTTAAGTGAGTCATTACATCGTAAAGCAAACTTTTACAAGAAACTTCAGGTTGTTTACAAATTTCCCATTTACATATTTTTTTAATTCTTTCCTTCCCACTCATAATGCGTGCACCAACCTCAGTAAAGAGACCTGCGAGAGACAGAAACCTGATGCTTAAATTAAAAAAAAAAAAACACAAAATCATCAATATTTACTCTGGCACCTTCAGTTAACAGGTTCTCCGCTTTTTTCTGCAGTGTAACGCAATCTAAACACAGCCCTTCTTATCAAACCAAGACGAGATTACTCAGCTTTCTCCTGGCACAGGGAGACGCAGCTCTT
Organism: Grus americana; assembly: GCF_028858705.1. Classification (NCBI taxonomy): domain Eukaryota; kingdom Metazoa; phylum Chordata; class Aves; order Gruiformes; family Gruidae; genus Grus; species Grus americana. The sequence goes on along the minus strand of NC_072863.1, from coordinate 15,336,962 downwards.
TAGGTGCTGGAGGCTGCTCTGGGCGCAGGCTGGTCCGGGCTGCCTTCAGCACTCCCCAGCGCGGCACGGCACAGCACGGCACGGCACAGCACTACCGCCGAGCCAAGGACGAAAAATACAGCAGGAATAGCTTAATTCCAGCTCTAAATGAGCTCAGCGGGGAATCTAAACAGTCAAGTCAATTGCCAGAATCTGCACTTTTCAACCTCGTTCTGCTCCTTTGATCAGACTGAATTTTGAGCTACGGCGATTAATGGACTAATAGAGGAAGTCACAGGGTATCTCTTGGGAGAAGAGGGAAAGGAGGAAAAAAACTCTCTCATCCTTGTTATGCATCTCTTCTGCTAAACGCCACATTTCCACGTAGAAAAACTAAAATGCCGCTGTGCAACCTGCACTGGCTGAGCTGGAAAGGAGGAGAAGGAGGGGGTTGTACGAAACAAAAAAAATAATGCTCATACGATCATTCATTCATTGCTTAAACACGCCCTTCGGAGCAATGGTAAAAGAAAACAGACTATCCACATACAGTGCCGTGTAAACTACCCTTCAATCCAGGACAGTAACAGTTTATACTTAATAATGCCGGAGAGTAAAGGAAATATTAAACACATTTATTATGCAAAGAGAAGCTTCTAAAAGCCCTGAGTATTTAAGTACTGAGAGAAACGGATTTGTTTATGACAGGGATACATACTACTGGTATCCCAGGGTAGTATGTCCTCATCTTTCTGGAAAGGGAAGAAACACATTAACATTACCAGCCTGCAATCACCAAAGGAAAAGAGCGGGGGGAAAGTCTTTGTTAACAATTTTTTCTTCTTCTTCATTTCCTTTTGTAATTGCTGTGCCCGAGAGGAGGGGGCAGATTTTTTTCCTATGAGGGGCAAACTTTGCTTCTGCAATTCACGAACGTAAAAAACAAACCCCAGAGAACTGCAAATAATCACTGGACTGATTAAAACATAAACTTACTCAAAGTATGGCACGTCTACAAAATGCTGCTACTAACCTCCAGAAAATAAAAACAGAAAAGCCAAAAATAATTCAAATGTAAACTTGAGCTGAGGTAACAAGAGTGCATCAAAGCTTCCAACTCTCTTTTTCTGTCGTAGCACCAATATGCCATTGCAATGATTGCTGGCCCTTTGCTGCATCCTTCCCCTCCACCTTTGGTCTTTCCTGAGCATACAAAGACACACATACATGATTCACTCTGCTCTCAGAAATAATCCCCTGGTCGTACTGGGATGACCTCCCACTGTGTAAATTTAGGTGTGTGTGTTTGAATCTTTACAAGATCAAGCTGTTAATGTAATGTCTTAGACCAGGATATCATACTATTTTGTCTACATTACAGGGCTTATCCTCCTTGTGTGGGTCTCTTATCAATTCTGTAATGGGGAAAAATAGCTCTGCATTAGCTTGTCCACACCCTGCATTCACATCTGCACCTGGCTGACACTGATCTAAGGTATCGCATTTTCATTACTACAATGAGAAATAACAAATCCTGTTGCCGGTCGTATAGAGAATATTATTTATGCTAAAGTAATGTATTTCCTATCCTCTTTTAACATTCCCATATGCAAAGGGTTAAATTGTAATACAGGATTACTTTTTGTTAACAGTAGAGCTTTAAGAATTACATACCGATAATGATAGTATTTGCCTTTATATATGCTATAAAATTTTAACTTAAAAACGTACATGTAAGAGAGTGATTAGCCTCCAAAGCCCTAAGAAGAGCCGCTACATTCTGATTGTGGATTTCTATCAATTATTAGTGCCATCTGCTTGAAATCGTCCAAAGTGCTCAAGACAGAAATATTGCAGAGCCAACACGGCAGACTGATATGCTTCCTAAATGGACAGAGTTTTTGAAGACAGCTCGTAATAGTGTTTGGCTTTCAAACCTTAACGTTAACAGCTTTGATGGGACTGCTTCTAATTTGTATTTAAGACCCATTACCTCTTCCTCTAAGCAATCTTGGTGAAACATCATTTGTTCTAGGGGGATATTTGCCATCCAGCGCAGCTCTGTAATGGCCGTTAATTCACACCATTTTGCTTGCTCCTGTATTAATCAGCAAACTGTGAATCATCCCAGTGTTTCCAGACTTGCAGATGTACGAGAGAACCACCGAGGCCAGTTCAGTTTCTCTCCCCATTCAGACGTGGAGACAATATCAGTTCCTGTTTACAGCCACGGCTTTGTTTTCCCCCACCCACACACTGAAATTTCTCCAAAATGCCCAGAGAAAAAGCAAAAAAAAAAAAAAAAAAGAGAGAGACTGAGTTCATTTTACCAGGAAAAGTTATTTCTAGGTATTGCATCTGAAACAAAACATGTTTGTACTTTTATTTCGTGTGCAGCGTTTACTGCAGCGAGGCAGAAATGACAGAGGAGCAGAGCAGAAGGACAAAGTAGGCAGCTCCAGTCACCCCACCCTGCCAAACCCGCGCCAGGCACATGATTTAACAGCATCTGAGGGACTCTCTTATTTATTTGTTTGCTTTTTATTCTAATTGTTAAATTAGTCTTTGGTTCTGTAAGTATTTCTGCCTTGTGGAACACAGATGGAATTTTAGACTCCTACAGGACAATGCCAGGTAGAAACCATCCCAAAAATCAAGGGTACAAACCATGCTCTCACAGTATCACTGCAAAAAGTAGTAAAATTAATTATTAATTTAGGCATCAAATTTGAGGTAGTAAGAAGGGCATGGTTTTAGGGAAGTGAGCACATTTTCTGAAAGCCAGGCTGCTTTTAGTTCAAAAGAAGCTCCCCAAACTGCCATTTACTAACAAAGAGAGAGAAAATACAGAGAATGAACAAACCTATCTTTTACAAATGTGGGAAAAAATGGAATTAAGATGTTCTGATATTAATGGGAATTTACAGCACAGATGAAACGAGTTGGGTGTACAATAAGGTCATGGAAACCATTTCCTCATTGCTATTCATCAGCATGCTGTGCCATGAACACACCTTTTCAATATAAGAATTATGGGTGCACTGACTTCTAAGTAAGAACACAAGTTAGTGTGTCTTACCCATCACTAACCACTATTCACATTGTTATTTTTAAAAATGATACACAGAAGGAAGTTATGACATTGGTTATGAAGCCAAACAGGGAGAAGGTCCCTGAGTCTTTCCCTAGATTCCCAGGATGTTTATGACTTCATTGCATCTGAGAAAAAAAAAAATATGTTCAGGACCTCTTGCTCAACTGCTTATAAATTAAAGATTTCTGCACACGGATGGGATTTTTTTTGTGATAATAAAGAAAGCAAAAATGGGTTACTTGAAAAAAGAAAGCACAAAAATCTGCAGTTGGGGCCTGATTCAGCCCAGGAGAACTTGTGAATACTGCTGCCAAGCTGCCTAGAGAACCCGAGAGAAACTGCCCACCTAGGCTGGCAGGATCAGAGCGGTTCTGGTACAAATGGGTGTGAGAATACAGTTCCACATCAAATGAAGCAGACACTTTTTAGCACGATCCACCACCTTCCCTGCCCCTTTGAGAGCAGAGCTTCTCTCCCACCCCCCACTGCAGAGCAGGAGGAAACAACTGTCTGTTGCTTAAAGCTCAAAACCACAAAAGCAAGGGTTTTGGTTTGGTTTTTAGAGTTAATGCAGAACCTCTGTGCGATGGCACGCTCTGCTCCGCTCGCCCTGCGGCTGTACGGCCCTGCCAGGAGTGGAGGGGGATCCAGCACTGATGTACAGCCTATGTCCTGGGCACCTGGAAACTCATGGAAAGCAGCCTGTCAGGCTCAAATTCAGCACCTTCTCCTAAATTTCGCTGGGGTAACTCACATTTCCATCTACATGTTCACAGTACGTAAGTACTACTTCCTCTTGTCTTTCTCCACCAAAAACCTGGACAATACCACGTCACCCTGCACACACGTCGGACGCTTCATCCTCCTGCAGGTAACGAAGAGAAAGAATTTCTCGAACGCCTCCCAGCACCCCTCGCTGGTGTTCACAGTACCACCCCAGTCTCTTTTCTTCTCTCCAAGTGGATTGTAATTTGTCCAGCATGAGATTCCCATAGAGTTGTCTGTGTCCTAAGTGCTAAATTGCTGGCAGAACGTCTTCCATTTTATTAAACAGGTAATAACTAAGGGAAAGACCCGTCTGGATCGAAGGAAGTGCTGCAGCTTTGATGTAGTGTCCACATTAATTTCAGATCCAAAAGGAAGGCGATGGTGAGGGTGGGGGAGGATGCTCCCTACACCATGTTCAGAAGGATTTGGTTTATTTACAAGCTTCTGCTCCACAGATTGCTTCCCCTAATGATGTGCAAAAGTGCTTTCAGCACAACAGACAGCTAAACTGGAAGGAATGATGAGTGCATTAGGCAGAGCTGCTAGAAATATCAATGCCTGTAAACATCTTAAAATACAAGTCAAAGAACTGGGAAGGTTAAGACACGGCTACACGGGCTCCACTACAGCAGGGAAATGCTTTGAAATACCTGTAATCTAACAGAAGACGACAACACGCGATTTAAAAGACACTGCAAAAGAGCAATGGGCTAGGAAGATCAGATGTGAACTAAGTTTTTTATCTTGATTACTGCACTTCTGAAAACGTTGTATTACTGTTGGCATGTTGAGGCTGAACACCCCATTTCTTTCCACAAGTTTTCTCCTTACTTTCCAAAGCATATCTTACATTATTTATTTGCAGGGGAGGGAGGAAAGGGAGAAGGCGGCAGTCCAATAGTTTCAGTCAAGCTCCTTTCAGACTCTCTTGAAAGAAGGGAAGGAGAATCTCCAAGTTTGGGGGGGGGGGAATCAACTCAGTTGCAAGTGCATGAATAAATATAAATTCAGAAATGACCATTCAAGAAGATGTTTTTACATTTGTGGAGAGGTCAAACTCCAGGCTCAGCCTTATTGCTCTCTGTAACCAGATTCATCACCAGCTTCCTTTATTCGCCTATTCAAAGGCACTTAATTAGCTGAAGGGCTTGTTGCTTTGCCTTCAAAAGCTCTCCACTCCCTCAAAGGCTTTGCTTCGGTATTGTGCTAACATTACCCTTTGAAATCAAATCTGTTTTTCTTCTCCACAGTATTAGTAAAAGAAAAAAAAAGGTAATATTTTAAAAACTTTTTCAAGAAAAGAAAAAGAAAAAAGAAAAAAGAAAAAGAAAAGAAAAAGAAAACAAAGAAAAAGAAAAAGAAAAAAGAAATATCAGTGACATTTCATTCAAAATGGCTTTAAAAATAAGTCTGACACTTAAAGAAAAAGGAGGGGGTTTGAAACTGCAGATGAAATCTGGGCAGTACTTTTGGTCTTAATAATACATGATACTGTAGTTCTTTTCTGTGTTAGGAAGACTCCTTGCGACATCTTGGAAACCCCCAAACCCCCTGATTTTTCCCTGTACTTACAAGAGGACTGTATGTACTCAGATGCTGTGGGCTGTGTTCTCTGCTTTTCCAAACTCTTAATCAATCTGCATCAGAGCTTATAAACACGAAGTGCTGCTGAATCAGAACAGCCTCACCTAACAGTCACGGTGCGCTGCCTTTTCACTGGTAGAAATAACTTCACGTTACATAGGACACTCAGGAATCAGTCTGTGGTATTAACATTTCTGTTTATATTAATAAAAGCTGTATTTTTTATGCCATTATATTTATATAACCTTTGACATCTAAGCTCTGGGTCAGTTTGCTCTTTATAACAGTGCATTTCTTCTTCAGTTTTGTTTCTATATTTAGAGAACTCATGCTCAGAAACAAGATTTTTTGTTTAATTTTTTCCCCCTAGTATATTTAATCTAGCTCAGGGGTTTTGGTGTTTCTCTGCAACCTATAATTTACTCTGCCAACTCAGATACTGTATTGCTGCTTTTACCACAGTTAAAGAAACACTGTCAAGTCCTTTTCGAAGGTTTTTTTGGTCTTCAGCATGTTCTTCACTAGCTCATATGCAGTCCACGTGTAGTCAAATATAGCCATTTTTACTGCAAATAACTACAAATAATATTATTTTTCTCTCTGTCTCTTCTCCTATCATTTTTCCCCTGCCATCATTTTTGGCAATGGAGCTGAAACAAATATACCCTTCACTGACAATCCAGTATACAACTATCTGGATGTCAGCAGGAATGTGGAGAGCTCTAAGAATAGCATGTTTGGTTCTTACAGCGCAAGTGGAGCTCAGAAACGCACAGCATGTCCCATTCATACAATGGCTATTTATTAGCTACGTCCCCCCCCCGACAAAACAACCTTTTAAGTTGTGTTTTGATTTTCAACATTTTATACACAGAGCAGTGGGCAATACTGCCCTCCTCCTCGAGACGCTCAAATTTTAACTCGGACAAACTGGGGCTTGGAAAATTAATGGCCACCCAAAGGGTTTCTGTTATTCCAGCCTGACTTAAACTGCAAAGACCGCCGGCTCATTTTCCTGCCTTCGGGGGAACCCTCCTTTCCACTCCCAAAGACCTGTGTCTGATCTTATATCGGCAGCAGTAAAAGAAGAGCTCTTCTGGAAGCGGTGATGGTGTATCAGCATTGCTGAAGGCAGAATTGGGCCCAATCTATCTGACATGCCAGAAGAGGAGATCTGCAAGTACAAACTATATTTAGACATGAAAATCAGGGAGATGCCCAACTATTCAACCTGCCTGGGCAAATGCAGCTTTTCACGCGCCCAGAAACAGCCAGTAAAGTCAAGTGGCTAAGCTTAAGCCCACGTGTGATAGTTTTGCAGACTATCTTTGACTCCCTGGCATTTACTACCATCTTTATATTGCGGATTTATGAGTCCAGACCTTTGAGTATAATTTCACTCAGCAAGCATCAGTCCTACATGAGTAAAATGAAAACCTGCACGTACCCACAAGAGCAATGTTAGCACCGCCAGGCTTCGCAATATCGCACAATGCAAACTGTCAGTGCCTCAATCAATATCCATCAATGCTCAACAATAAAGACATGCTGCTTCAGATGGGAAAAGATTAGCCCTTATCAGATTTACCAGTTGTCCAAGCAATACAGGATCTGGGATGCAGACTGATTACGCTTAAGAGATATATCATTAAGTAGAAAAATGGTAGAGCTGTGAGGCGCCGCTAGTAACCCAGTTTTTGGAACGTGGAGTCTTTGCTTTAATACACATTAAACCAACAGCAAACAGCTCGCTCTGGGTCCGTATCCCGGCCGCTGCTCCCTTCCCCGTGTTGCTCTGCCTGCTACAAGGATCAAATTTCATGGTTTATTGTTCTTCCTCCAACTGGCCACCATCCACATTCTTCTTCTGTACAAAGCTGCACCTCTTGCTCAAAAGAAAAAGAGTACTATGCCTTCTTTTTATAAATTTTAGTCACATTTACAAACACACATGCAGAGTAAGGGGATGACTTTTAAACACTACGCAACATTCCAGGGAATGTTGTTATTTTTCTTTGAGCAAATTTCTGTCAATGAGGCTAAAAAAGGCAATTTTCCACCAGAAGGTTGCTAATTTTTGAAGATGCAGAAGATGTCTCCCCTGTCTTCTGAATCTAACATTTTGCCTTTTAATGAAACAACTGCTTGAAAAGTCCTATTCATCACCTGCCTCAGGAGAGAATTGGCACCGAGATTCTGCAAAGCTCAAATTCATCTCCGGGTACACGGCTGGAAAATCAAACCCACAGTCACTGGGGCCACTTCGCTATAATGGAGTAAAATTGGTACGCAGCAGGTCGGGTCCAAGATTTCAGTGTCAATGTCTCAATGTAAATAAGAAATCTACTGCAGACAAGTAACAGATCTACATGCTAGATTCAAAGAAACGTAACAAGTATCCCAGAATTTTAAGGTTTTTCTACCTAGAATATTTTTCATTTTTCTTTTAATTCAGCACTCAGGAGCCATTTTCTTCTATGTGATTTTCAGTAAAGTTATCAAAACCTAACACAACGTTCCACTCCTGAACATCCACCATCTTTTTTCGGCAGCTCAACAGACTGTAAAACTGAAGCACCGTCATCTGCTGTGTAATTATTGTAATAAGTCTTACTTGTAAAATGAGGGAGGCACCATAAGCTTACTTAACTAGTCTGAAAATGTAAAATGCTCATCACCTGTAATCATTTGTCTTAACTGTCCTTGATCTTTACTGATAGCCGCCAAATTATAACAACTCTCTCTGATGTTGAGAATCAGCTAAAAATGCAGCACAGGCAGAGCGCTGGCAAGGTTGCTGGAAGAGGGGCTATTCTGGCCCATTAAAGAGACTCACTGCAGGAATTTTTCTCTTTTTTTTTTTTGGCTAATCAATGATGTAGAGGGTTCAGAGGTGTAAGACAAAGATGCAAAGCAGGGAAAACTAGTGCAGAGAAAACCTCAGGAATCCAACAGGGACCTGGCAATTCCCACACACCCAGCAGGGGAGCCAGGAAAAAAAAAATGCTCAAAGCTTATGGACATAGGATCAAAAGTGATCATGTTACTGCAGTTAACAGCTTACCAGCCATCGTCCGAGATGCAGTAAAACACCGTGAATGTATTCTTCACCCACTCTGCCTTCAGAGTAAAACATCTGATGGGCAGTAATTCATGGAGCTGCAGCAACTTTCAACCATACATCCATCCATACTCCAGATCCCAAGCTAGCAAGACCCTCTACTTTGTGTTTAATTTGGGTCCCTCTGAACAAAACCAGGGTCCTCACGTGCTTAAAGCAACATAATTGCTTCAGGCCTTTGTTGAATTAGGGGCCTTATATCGATAACCCTTTAAAGTGAACTATATACGCCATATCGTTACGTGTTACATATTTGGATAAGCAAATTCAGCAAGTCACCAGTCCTTCCCAGCTGTCTTGTTTTAACCTGCTCTATCGAAACAAGGGAGCACGCAGTGTGTACAACTTAGAAAGGCGTGCGTTGATCCTAAAGTGGCACAGTGGAAATGCACCTCACTGATTTACCACTAAGAAGCTGATATTTAGTAACTATCCCCTGATTTCTCATTGCTATCACAGGACAAGGTTACACCAAGTCACCTACACAGAAGAAATCCAAGAACCGGTCACTTAGCAGGGAAGAAGAGCAAATAAACCCAGGCTCCAGAGCGTATTCCCCAACTAAGCACCGGGCTGCCGAGCGGATCCCAGCAGCGCTTCAGAGATCAGCCTCTGGTTTGCTGGGTGAGAAATGTTTCAGTCTGTCACGAGGAGCTGATGTGCACCCATGTGCACAGCTAAGCGGCTTGAAGGATTCTGCTTCCCAAGTGCTGGTTCAGCCTAACAAGGTACTTGGCTTTGGTGGTGAGGTTCAACCTGTTTCCTACTAGTCTTCCAAAGAAGAATACATCTATTTATTCCTCACACCCAGGATGCTCTCACACTGAGTCCCCAAGCCGTCCTTGCTCTGAAGTCCCCATTCACACTAAATCTTTCTTATCTGGCGTAGTAGCAGATAGTGCTTCCCACTGCTCCTTGTGTCGCAGGGAGAAGGTTGCTGGAGAGAAATCAGGGCTGTGTCTCCCTCCTGCCAGCTGCATTTTTGCGTTTACCAGCTGGGACGGTATCAGATCAACAAAGGGTGGGGAATGGCCCTCATCCAGAGCAGGGCATTGCCTCTGGCAAATGCTGGTAACAGGTATTTCGAGTCTGTGTCTTTGCTGTTCTGGAGCTGCACTGTTTGACCTGCTGTCCGTGCAGGAGTCGTATTTTAGCTTCCTTTCTCACCCCACCTGATTTTTTTCTAGCCTCAGAAGCATAACACAGAGATGAATTTGTTGAAGGGCACTAACAAAAAAAAATCTATAAATCTATTCCCACTAAAAAGATGATAGGAAACATATTATGGGAGCATCTCTACAGCTTGCAATATAAGCTAAACAGGAATATCACCTATACACGTAAAAATAATTTATTTTAGTGGCATGAAATGTGTTTTTCTTAATAGCATAAAGTTCTCCACTGGGCTAGAAGAGACAATGCATGGTGGAATTACAGTACATTTCAATTGAAGAAATAAATAAAGTTCCTTCTGATAACACCAGGATGTTGTTACTGCCTTGTCCTTGTATACACTGCGTGCACACCCCAGAAGTTTAGCGACGTCGCATTTGAAACGCAAAGGAAAGTAAAAATAAGAAAAGAAATGACTCAATATTTTCACATAAGCCCTGTAAGACAGAAGAGACGTTCTCACCTGTCTGCTTTGAGATGGCAGCGTGGCAGGCTGCATGTGTCTCTGCATCCGATGTGGCTGCATGAGCTGTCGAAACTGCTGCTGGAGAAACTGGCTGTTGTTAGCCTGCTGGGACTGCTGCGTGGCTGGAGACTGCTGCTGCTGCTGCTGCTGCTGCTGGAGATAGTGCATGAGAGACTGCTGCCCTTGTCCTGCTGTCAGAGGTGACATCTTTTGAGTAGCTGACTCTGAGGCAAAGTGAGACAGTGGTTTGGTGTTATTGAAAGAAAACTGGTCTTGGCTAACAGGGCTCTCATTCACCAGAGCTGGCTGTAAGCTACTGGATGGCTGCTGCATAATTATGTTCATATTTTTGGACTGGTTTGTAGTCATTGATTTAAAAAGCGAGCTCTGCATACTTGTGGGGTTGCTGGTGGGAGTGATGTTAGAGATTAATGTACCTTGAGGACTGAAGGGCTGCTGATGCAGAGCCGGGCTTGACAGCTTTTCTGGCCTGTACGGTGGAGAAGGTCCAGTATTTGTGGAGGCCATGCTGGCAACCAAGTTGTTCTGTGGACTTTTAATGTTGTTGGCTGGCAAGCTGGCTGCTGTCAGGGTGGGCAGCATGGAGCTCTGCGGGCTGAAGGGCTGCTGGTTCAGAGCCGGGCTGGAGAGCTTCTCAGACCCGTAAGGAGGAGAGGGGCCATTGGATGGGGTGCTGCTGGAAGTCATGCTTGAAAGCAGAGTGTTTTGAGGACTCTGAATGTTGTTTCCTGGTAAATTATTAGCAGGCATGCCAGACACCATAACATTTTGAGGACTGAAAGGTTGATGGTGTGGGGATGATCCTGCCCTGTAAGGCGGAGAGAGACCAGGAGGAGACATAGTTGGCCAGCTGGGAGCCTGTACTTGTTGCTTGGTGGTAGACACCTGCTTGCTAGCTGCCAGCTGCTTTAGCTGCTGAGCGTGCCAGTTGGAGCCAGGTATGTTGGGTAAGGGTACCGGCAGCATAGACGGTGGCTGGTTCTTGCTCTGAGCTGCTGTAGAGATGGGCGATGCAGCAGGTTTGTTTGAGGGAGGAACTTGGAAGTTAGCTCCAGCAGATGATGGTCTCATCTGAGGAGATCCTCCACTGGTTGGATTGCAGCCGGGAGAAAAATCTTTGTTAGCAACATGGTTCTCCAGGTGGGAATTCTGTGGGGACGACTTTGGAGTGGTACTTAGGCTTGGTTGAGAATGACTCAGCCCAAGTGGCTCTTCAGCCTTGCTGCACAAAATCTTCTCCAGATCCAGGTCATTGGGAGAAGGATCAGGCATTTTTGTCAGCTCTTCCAATAGATCTTGCAGCTCTTGGTCCACAGACTGTAAGCTGTTTCCTTTCTCATCATAGTGGACAATGTTATTGGTTTGCCCTCCTATTGACCCCTTCTGATTTATTTCTGTGTTGGGTGGCACTGAAAACGGGGAACCGATGCCACCGCCATTCATGTGATTGTTTTCGAGGAGCACTGAGTGACCTGCGACTCCCAGGGAAGAAGCGCTGTGACCGGTGGAGAACGGGGAGCTTTGCATTTCTGGACACGCCACATTGGGATTGGCACCTTGGCCCATGGCAAGGTTTACGTCATCAAGACAAAGTCTTTTACTGTCATTTGGGAAAATGACATCAGGCACGCCACTGGAGGCAGGAGAGCTATCATCTTCCAGTTTTCTTTTAATGGATCCCTGTAACTGGGAAAATAAAAAAGAAAGAAGAAAGGATCTGTTATTGACCTTTTTCTAACATGCTGTGAAGCTCCATACTGTAACACTGGGTTGGAGATAAAGAAAATTAAATCATACAATTAAAAAACCAATCATGTGAGACAAATTAAATCAGGATTTAAGTGGGTACAACTTCACTGAAATCAAAAGACTTACAGTCAGACAAGGGCTACATCTCACATGTTGGCCTTAAAACAGATGTGAAAGCTATAAAAAAACTGTCTGTCATGTGAACTGTAATACAAGTTTTTTAAATAGTTTCTGGTACCATTTCAATTAAGACATTATACTCCCTGAATAACAAACATGCCAACATTTTTATGGTAACATTTTTTAGGTCTAAACAATGGCAGATCTGAATGAAACCCTGGACTGAATTTAGTGACCTTCTGCCAGTGATGTGGATTAAATTCAGACCTGAGACAACTAAATTGTTTTACATTCTTTATAGGCAGAACATCTGAAATAACTGGCATACTTTCTAAACAAAACAAAACAAAACAAATTCTCAACTATCTATCTAAACAGACTTTCGAGCTTCCTCATCACAGATGTTTTAGATTTCAGAAACCCGTAAATAACAGCTAAACCTCTTAATTTTTGTTTATTCTTCTAAGTCTGAGGCAGTATGGGCTTTGTTCTTTTGAAGGATTGCAACTCATTCATAAAAACCAAAGTGTTTTCAAAATACAATTACATAAATATCTTGATCTACAAGAAATGGTGGAGTTGTAAATCCACAAATCTTAGGGGAAAAAAACCTGCCTTATGCGTATAAAGAAAATGAAACTGAAAACAACGCTTCTAATACTAATTCAGAGCGATATGGCAATCTCTTCCAAATGTAATCATCTGTGGCTTTCAATTTTAACAAGCATGACCTGTATGACATAGGATTAATCAGACATTAACATTGCTGCTCCAAGTTAAGGGAACTAAGCTTTTTGTCCTTGTTTATCAATAGAGGGAGGAGCTCTTAGAGAAGTATCTAATCAGCAATGGGAAAACCATAGAAAGTCACTGTTCCTCTAAGCCGGCTCACAGTAAAGCCTCTCCCAGCCCTGGCTTAGAATTGCAAGTGCTGCCAGTCATCTAGTACCATGAAAAAGTCACATCTAATAACAGCTCATATCACCAGAAAAGCCCCACCACCTAACCCTGGTGCAACCAGATCCACTCTAGGGCTGTGGTGGGTATGACTAACTTCTAAATTTTACACTGATTATTAACAAACTCACAGTTTTGCCTAAGAATCATGACGCAATGGCCAGCAACTTTGGTGCTCTCAGACAACGGCGTCACAGGATGATCACCGTCGGGTGTGCGGAGGCTGCAGGGCACAAGGTGGGCACACCTCGTACAGCTCCTTCTGCTACGTGCACATGAAGGTCGCTGTGCAAATGGCCAATGTCCACCCCTAAATTCAGCCTACGTTCAGGCAATCGACCACAAATGTGCATTGTTCCGACCTGGGAACACAGTTCCTCTGTGGCTCACTCAGCTGGACTCACATGAGTGCTCGATCATTTATTTTTAAATTGGTCGGTAGAGAGAAGATTTCAGACTTGTACCTACAGTTGCTTAGGCTATAGATGCAGTTTAGGATTAGTATCAGACGTTGCCATGCTAATATCCAGCTTACACAGACTTTTGAAGGAGAGTGAGAGGATACAAGTTAATTGTACACGATCATCACGGCAGATGGAAAAGCAGGTCTGCATACTACGGAGAGCTGCTGATCAGGTCGTAGGAGGAGCTCACCTACCCTCCATCAACAGACACAGCAGTTGTGAATGGCATTGTGGCAGAGACCTTCTTACATGGGTATTTCCCCCCACCCTCTAAGAGTTATCCCCTACTACAGCAATCAGTGCTTCTCCCTCGTGCCCTCCACTTGCATGCTTTAACATGGGTTGCACTCAGAAACCACTGGCAAGTGAGAACCGACACTGAACGGGAAGAGTTGCTCTCAGTGCCCCATTCACTGGTTACCTGACTGCCCTCTTCAGCCAGCAGTGCTACACCTGGTTTGAATCATTGCTCAGGGAGAGACCTTTACATCACAGCCAGAGACAGCTGAAGCATCGGCGATTTGATTATTCTTCTGGGCTGATGAGGCCAAAATTTGCTTAGCTTTAGGAAATGGAACAAGGCCTAAATCTTCTCCCAAGTGTTGGTCTAATGATGGATGAAATTGTTTTCCTTCATTTTCTTTGCTAAAGCTAAGCCAGAGTTGCATGTTTCAACAGATGTTGCCCTGTGTAGGCTGAAACATGTTGGTAGAGCATAACTACATATATTTAAACCCATCTTTACAGGGGCTTCACACATCCAAAATAAACACAGTGTGTTCCCAAGTTGCACCCTGGGAACCTTCAGGCAGGAAGTGGTGGGGGATCTCCCACACTTGGCCAGCTGACACGCTGGCATGCGTGGCCTTGCCAGTGCTTCTTTTGCCATAGGACATTCCTATGCTCTGAGTTACTGGGGAAAAATTTGGGCTTTCTAAACACTTTAAAAAATAGGTTTTTTAACTGTTGCACTGGGGAGTAAATGTGATGGGAAAACAAAACTCCATTTCCCCAAGACTATTACTAGATGTAAACAGATAAAATAAGGCCATAGCTTTCAGATGGCATGGGCATTCCAAAACTGGGACAGGATTTTTAAATAGGATGCTGTTGCTCAGCCCTCATGAGAAGCCTGGCTGTAAGAGAGGCAGTGAAATTAGCTGGGCGTTATGTTCTCCTGAAAAGCAAAACTCCTGTTTCCCAGGTGAATATTTGCACAAGGACCATACAAATCCAGAAGACAAATTTCCCCCAGTGCAGGCAGGTGTAACTCCACACAGTTGAGTAGCATTGCTTTTGCTTAAGATAGATTTGACTAGAGCCCCAAATTTGAGAGAGAAAGACACCATCCTTAAAGCAACTAACAACATCATAGAATAATTTTGGTTAGAAAGGAGGTCTGGGTATCATCAGCCCTCTGCTTTGAGTACATCACAAGTGAAAAAAATAGACCACAGTATTTCACCAGGCACTTAAGCATGAAGGATCAACTCCAGACAGAAATCCTTCGTGGGCTAGCCGAGAGGTTTGCTTCAGTATTGCCCACTGAAACACGCGCGGCCGTCGCTCCTGTGCAGCACGCTCTGTGCTGGTGCTGTCTGTCAGGAGCCAACGTTTTTCTCCCAGTGACTGCTCTCCGGGAAGGTGCCACTGTGGCACCTTGGCCACTGCAGGGGACAGTAATACAGTTTCACGTTACAGGGATGCTGGCTGGCTCAGACGTGCTAAGAGCAATGGTGGCAGGAGATCATCACCCAGGCACTACGATCACCAGGAGCTCGTGACCTAACTCATTCAAGAAGCTGCTTGTTGCAGATCATTCATCCAGTACTCTGTATCAAGACCATCTCTTTAAGACCTATCTATCCTTTTCTAGACTCTTCCCTTGCTAATAACATTTTTACTGCCCATTTCCTTTGTCTGGCCCTGGATTCCCCAGGAAGGAACTCTTTCTCCCCTTCTTCAAGAGGGCTTACGCTATTTGAAAAAATCAACAGAAATAACAAGAGCACCAAAATACATTCTTCCCCTTTCTCTGCTGATTAGTATATTGGGCAGCTCTGTTTCAAACTGAATACCTTACAAATGAGTAGAAATATTTGAACATCTAAACACACACACACACACTTAAGCTGACTGGAGGTTGTATATGGCTAAGTATGGGAAAGCTTCATTCCTATGTGCAAACAAGGACAAAGCAGACAAGCAACAAATGGGCTCTTGTGACCTTGTCAAAATTCATTAAAATGCATTAGCATGCACAGGCTACCTTCTGTTTGGGAACACCTGGGAAACAAAGGCAGGCCCTCCGATTTGGGGAATATCCGATTAGGAGGTCTGCACTATCCCAGCTTTGCTCTCAGAAGTGAGCGTGCCATGATCCCAGCACTGCTGTCCTCTCAAAACCAACAGGTTGTCTGTCTGTCTGGGAAAGACCCAAGTTACAACCGAGTAGCGCTGCTAGCTCGCAATGGCAGTACAACAAGAATAAATAATAATTGTTTACCCTGCTCCGTCCAAGGAAGTTATACAGCTGTGGTTACAAACATCTCATTTGTCACACACTACCTCTTCGCCCAGAACTGATGCCCTACATGTGGGCAGAGTGCTGCGCAGGCCTCTCCTGTGCAAGGAAGAAAAGTCGGCCTCAGCGAGCGAAACCAGTCCTCGGCTGCACGCTCTCCTAGACTGAGCTCTCTGAAGTTGCCCGCTCGGGTCACTTTTGGCATCAGGCACTTTCCAAACTCGGGAGGTGGTGCTGGCCTTGAGTAACCGGCTATTGCTCAACGAAGGGAGAAAGGAAGGCTGGAAGTGGCAAAAACCGAAGCAGAGAGATGTAATTGTTAATAAATATACACTGTGGTGGTTCCATTGGATTTTAGTAACCAACGGAATGGGCATCTCCAGACTGGCTCCCTGCCTCACTGTCACTCAGCCTTCCTCCTTTCTGTACCGCATCGGCTGTGCTGAGCTGCCATGCAAACTCTCCACGTGAGCAGCTGCCCCATGGCCCTGCTGCCAGCCCTGTTAATTCTCCACCCGTCACTTGCTCCTTTGCCTGCACGGTGTCTGGGAGGAACAAGCCACCGCGGCCTGCTCGGGAGAGCCTCGTTCCTCCAGCCTTGCAATGATCCCTTCCGCCAGAAAGCAGCCAAATCTAACCAGAGACTCCTATTTTGGTCAATGTAATGCAGAAACGAGAGAGAGGAAAAACGTTAGGTGAGGTATTTCTGTGCCTCTTCCTGGCTTCTGCAGCCTGTCAGACATTCAAGTCTTGATTTACAGCAACCGCAGGGTGCTGATTATTGATCTGCAACCACCCCACCCCACTCACTGCCATTGAGAGATCCAACCTACAGCAGCGATTCCCACACCTACGCAGCTTCTTCAAGCGAAGAACCGAGCCCGATGGGACGCTGACACTTTGAACCGATGTCTGTAGAGCCTGTGCTGCGTTCTCCTTCGGTAGCTAGTCTGCCTCCCCCATCTCCAGGGTGCACCATCATTGCTGGAGACTCTCTTGATTTATTAGCTTGAAATCTATGGATCCATGACTGGGGTATCCAGAATGGGAGTCAGATAACCTGCTTTCACTGGGAATCTCAAGACCCTTGTAACTCTTGGGAAATCCTAAGTGTTGGCTTTTCTGTTTGTTTCATTGAAGAAAGGAGAGAAATGATGGTAAAAGGAGACGGGGCAGGGGGGGAAAATTTCAGTCTCATCACAGATACCGGGATTTGCTAGTGTTGTGGCAGCTTTGCACAAAGCGTTTCAGAGCAAGACACCGGTGCCTCAGAAACCTGGGGAATCCAGGTCACCAACAGGCTGCTAAGATCTGGCATATCTGAGTTACTCTGACAGAGAGAGCACGTTTAATCTTTGGTGGAAGGGCTGAGCAACGCAGCAGCCCGAGATGAGTAGAAGTCTTTTTTCCAGTATTTTTTCCAAGGTATACTGCAAACTGTTTTTTCCCTCTGCAAAGCATAAAACCTGAGTCTAAGGTTTGCCCAACTGAGCTGACCAGAGAATCTATCACTCCCTGTCTCTTTCAAACACGAGACACTGCCAAAACTGGAAGTATGTATTTGCCAGAGGCAAACTGTTTGCAGCACTCAGCGATCAAGACTTCAGTCTCTGTGGCTTCAACAAGCTTCAGCGAGAGCTATCTGCCCATCAGCCCCGAATGTTTCTATCTGTTCTGACAAAAACAGTCATGTAATGAGAAAATGAAACTGGCAATTTTCCATATAAAACAAGAAAACGTCACATTTTTTCCTCCTGTGCCTTAAATACACAATTTGGAAAGGTTTGTGCTCTCTATTGCTCATTTATCCACACTCCGGATAGATTTAATGTCCTATTAATCTTTAAGGACAGTTCATAAAAAAGAGGTGAGAATTTGAGCGCGTCTGAAGGCCGGAAAGTGGATCTGATATAATATTACTTTTTAAATGGCAGCAGTTACTTGCAGCCCTGCTTGAAGCCTCAGACGTGCTGCTTTCGGTAGCAGGCTGGCTTGCACATGAGCGACAAAACCGACATGGGATCTTTGCCCGTGAGCATTTAACTGCAGCAGGACCTGGCACTGCATTAAGTGCATTTAGCACATCCGCAAGTTTCCATTCCTGCACGCTGGCTGCAGTTTGGTAACAGAAACTCACGTTATATATTTGAATCCAAGAAAAAATGCCTCCTGCTGAGTAGCCAAAGCAGTCCATGACTACGAGGAACATAAACTGGGCTTTATCAAAGTCACATCTCGGGCTACAAGGAGAACTCAAGGAGGCTCACGCAATTAAAACTACCATTTGCTTACTCCATACTAAGATTAAACATAAGCTAAAATCACATTCTTCCTACTGCTTTAGGCCGTTCAACCCTTCTGATTTCAAGCGATTTCAGCATGGATGGACATAAAGTTGTCATTTCACATTGTCAGGAAAGAGATCGCATTGTGATTCCAAGCTACCAGAGATGTGTTTCACTTTGCTTGAAAACAAGAATACCCCAGCCCCTCAGCTAAGGAGTACCAGAGTAAAGGCAGCTTTGGGGACTGTTGGGTATTTGTAGGCTGGAAAGGTGGCAGATCCATTTGTAATGAGGTGTGGTAGTGGAGAAAGGATTATGAATAGGGAAAATTCACGGGGTGGATTTCCTTCTATTCATCATGTTCATGGAAACAGGCAACTGGAAGGGAGGATGTAGGAAGAGGAACAGGGGATGTAAGCAGTCATTTTAACCATGAAAGGAATAATTGGTTATTAGCTAGCTTGTATGCACTATGTGGATTATTTTTACCTGGAACTACAGCTTCTCTCAATTTATAATTTACAATGGCAATAGGAAATCTGCCATCTTTAAAACAAGCATATTAACATAGATTGGAAGTTGCTACTTAGGCTACGCACATGTAAAACACCTCCTAAACACCGCTGCTACATTTGTAGAATTTGATCTCCCAACGGTACAACACACATCAGTTGACTTGACGGGACTGTGCTGTGATCCTTTGCCCCATCACTGTCACCACTCATTGTGATCTTCTCCAGTTATTGCCTCAGTAAATCAGGAACCTCAAGCTGTGCTAAAAGAGCAAACTAGGTGTGTGCTTTCCCTTAATAAAGGTGGCAACGCTCCCTGTTGTGAGTGCAAAACCACAGGAACCAGCAGGGCAGTTGCTCCCATGCCTGCGTGCATCGCCTGGATCTGGGCTGACACACACCCCTCGTGCGCGTCGCCAGCGCCCACGACGAGAGGTTTTGCTTGCTCCAGAGTTACAATCCGTTCCCTTTCCCTGTTACATTTCTGCAGTACAACAGGTCTCTTGTGTGACTGTTGGATGTATGTGAACTTTTATGTGGTGAACTACCTGGCGCTTTCTTTCGTCTACGTGGCTTTCTTCCCCGAGTCGCCGTGCGGCGTAGGAAGCAATCCTGGCTGCAAATACTCAGAACTGCACTGTTTAGCTGGTAAGCACAAAAATCCAAAACATCATGACTGTAGAAAACCGGAAAGATGTGATCTTACAATAAGCATAAACCACAGAAACTAACAGGAAATTCAACCTGGATTACCAAAAGCCTAAGGTATTAGGTTTTTTCCCACTAAATCTTAACCAAAAAATTAAAGGGAAGGAAATAGTACAAATATGATTCTCTTATACCGATTTGTGTGAATGCAGTGACTTTCGTAATGACAGAAATATCTGTCAATCCGTATCCTGCTTTAAACAGGAACATCTTTCAGGCTACACAGCAGCAAGTTTGTGAAAAAGGTTTTTTTGATTACCCTTGTGTAAAATTACAGGTAACATCACTAATGTCTGTGTGAAGATATCAATGTAGGATCAGGTCCAAGGAGAAAAAAAGCAGCCAAGAATATATCTATTTTTCCATCCCACACCAGCCGGCCGCGTGCAAGATGCCAAGTAACATTCACCGTAAAGAAAAGAAAAAAGAAAAAAAACCCTGAACCAGTAGCTTTGCTGCTTTTCAGGTCAGACAGAATTACCAATCTCATTTAGAAGGCACCAGCAGAGATCTGCCCTATCAAAACAAATGTTCAGAGCCCTCCCATCTTGTCTTTCCTTAGCAATTCATCTGCTCTTGGTATTAACGGCACTGTTAAAATGGAAATTCTTCCAGGAGAAAAATTGCTGTTGACAAATGGATCTGGAGGAACAGGACTACTGCTTGCTCCTGTGTTGTGCTGCTAGCAGGAGATCTCTGTACAGATGCCTCTTAATTAGTCATCTGAAGACTTACAGCAATCACGTCACGCATATTGTTTGGCTGTAACTTCCACATTCCATTTAATGACAAGTGTTATTAACTAGACAGCTGAAGACAGAACAAGTTCTCTGCCGCTTGGTTTTTAAGCTGTAGTACAAGAGCATTTCTTTCATATCTGGCTGTAAATCAAGATCAATCTTAGACTCAACGCCTTTGCATCAGTATTACCTCATCTTACCTCAGTTTTAATACCAGCAGTATTGTTTTATATCTTTTTTTATAGTCCATTAATTTCAAAGTCCTATGGAACACTTTGCAGTAATTTTGTAGACTACATTAATTTCTCATGGCAATAGCTAGGCTGGAGGATTGCAGATCCTCTCCACTGAGCAAAAAGTGATGGTTTTGCTACTTGGGCCCACCGGGATTTGAAAGATCCTTTTCTCTGTTCTTCTCCAGCCCCTAACACTGGCGCAGTTACGCAATGAACACAAGTTAAGAGGAGCTAAGTAGAAGAAACAGGCTGTATTTGTTCCTAAATAACGAGGGAAGTTTACCATTTACTAGATAACCAGATAAAACCCAGTCTGACACTTTTTTGCTGCTACAGATTGGATTATGTTGTAAAATCCCGGAAGACTTACTCCTGCGGTTTTATCCAACTACAGGTTCCATTTTGTCAAAAGGCACGGTTGGGGAATTAAGAGCCTGGAGGCAAAGCCTTCAATTAGGTCAAACCTGGGGCCAAAAAGCTCTCAAATTCTCAGAACAATAAGAAACAATGGGATTTCAGTCTGGGGGGGGAAGGCGGTTTTGTTTCAACAGCTGAAGTACTTGCACTTACTCCCACAAAGAAAAACAGCTCCAACCTCACCGGTGTGGCCGCACCGATGCGGAGTGCCCTCCTGCTCACTTTTGGTGTTGGCAAGCAATGCATTGCTGCACCCAGAGCCCTTCTCCAGGCTTGGCGGGGGATGAAACACTTAAAAGAACAGTTTAAAGATTCTCCTAAGTGGTATCAGAAACTGGAGCACACGTCTAAGAAGGACTGAACAGACGGGCAAGGGAAGGGAACGTCCTGAACGGCTCCTCTCCTACACACTCCTCCAGGGCCTTTGTTAGCCTCCTGGGTGTTCCTCTGTCTTTCAAGAAATGAAACAATAAACAGGATATTGATTAATACAGAACCATAAAACCAAGCCTCAGTTAGAGTAAAAAAAAAAATCATGAATCTATTGAGTCCCTTACTGAACCTGGGTGTAGGGAGAAGTCTTTATACAGCCAGAAGCAGAAATGTTTTGGAAAGCAGAAGAGTCTGGTAGCGGGTATTTAATTTGTTTCTGACTACTTCACTTTATCCTACCACTTTCATCTTTACCTACACAGCAGCTCCACTATTCTCAGTGTGCATTAACTGGAATAGGAGCACGGTTCATTGGCACCATGATATTTGTAGCCTTCCTTCCTCCCAGACCAGTACGCAGCTCTGGCTCCTACAACACAGATACTCTTTGAAGACTATCTGTTACTTATCCAGAGACCTTTAAAGAGATTCTGCAAAACAGCGGTACTAAACCCCCAAAACCAGGCACAGACCATCGCCCCACCCCTGAAGCCCTCATCCTGCATAAAGCCATTGAAATCCTGGCCTCAATGAAACAAATATTTTCAGACACTGACTTCAGCAGGGATGGGATTTCACTCTTTGCACTTTCATTATTATCAACTAAAGGAGTGAACTAAAAATACACACTATTTGGAGAAATTCTCTCCAGCAGAAAACACAAGGCTTAAGTCACTCAGTTTTTAACCAGAGAACCTCTCCACTTGCTATAGATACCACTTCCCCTCTGTCCTAGAAGCAATGTTAATCACACATTCATCACTGCAAATTGACAACATAAATGCTGACTTGTGCAAACAATGTTAGAGAAAATGGTGTTCTTGCTGCAGAAGTGAATTACACAGCCTTTCAAGCTTTCTACACTTCTCAGTTTTATGTAAACTCTAATTTCTAAGCCTTTGTTCTGCCTTTAAAGGTCACACAGTTGAAAGCTATGAAGCATAGCATGTGTTCTCACTGATATTAAAATACTGTTTACTAAATCATGCATATAAATGTAAAGAAGAAACTGTTTGCAACCTACTGCGTTAATAAGAGATGATTTATCAGACAACACGTTTCCAAGTATCAACATGTGGAATGTAAAAATCTGATCTTAATCACGCAACGTGATGATTTTTTTGTTGTTTTTTGAAGTAAAGTCTCCACATTGCCATGCAATCACACTAACTTCTGATGACACCATATTTGACTGATTAAACTCTTAATCTTGCCAATGCTTAACTTCAGGAATACAAGCGGTCTTTTTAGATTCGAGCATATGATTGCACATTTGCAAGATCAGGATTTCATTTGCATATTCAAATTGCAAAACTGCATCTTCCCTTTGTCTGTGTAAGGCCAACTACAGCGCTCCAAATGCTAAACAACCACCGTAGAGTTGGACAGTATTTTTAGCATCTCTATGGTGCACTTCTATCTTTAGCTGCTGTGTTCACAAACAATCCCACAGGACAGTGCATAGCTAACATAGCTCGGGCTCTTCACCACAGTCAATTTTTCTCCCAAAACATGGTGAAAGCAGACTATACAACAAGCCAGCTCAGGACCCGCCAAGGTTTCCTCAGATGCAGCATCTTGAGCGGAGCAGAACTATATCAAAGTACTAAAACATTAAAATATGAGAGCATTCTGCTCTGGAGAGGGGATGGAGGTTGCCGTGACTTCCTCCGGGGAAAATACAGCTCTACACTCCGAGTTTGCACTGTGTGCATAAATCAAGGAGGACAGTGAAGGATTTCTGCATGTTGTTTCCTAGCAGGATGTGCCCATGGGTTCATGGCAAATTTCTGGTCAAAGCTTAACCCTGCAAGAGAAATTAATAATTGAACTTGCCAAATCATCCCAATTTCTAAATCCAACTGCATCTTGTTTTTACAGAGAGGCATCTTAAACCAGTGAGCCATTTTATTAGACTCATGCTCATGTAACAAAAACATGTGTTAGCTCTGGAGTGCCAAGTATCATCCTGGAGGGTTACCAATCCCTGTTACAGATTTTGTAGCCAGACTGCAGTTATCTGTCATAACAGAGGAGGTAGTTTTGAATACACAGAACGAAGCATGCTGCTCGGTTCGGGAATACTTTACGTGGTCCTGGTCTCTTTGTAAAACTCTAGGAAGGACACGTATTGCAGAAGGAAAAAAGTAGCTTCAAACTGACTCCTGATGGAGCGGGACTATCTCGCAGAAGCCTCCTGGATGGCTGGGGCATGGCCCCAAGCTTGGTCCTGCATTCCCTAGAGGAACTTTTGAAAATGGCTGCAAGCACCATCAGTTCCAACACACAACCATAGCAGCTGGGTCAAGTCTGCGTGCGTAGGAAACGTTTGTAGAGTCATCTGTATGAGGCGTTTCAAAACTTCAAGTTTACCACAAAGAGAGAAAAAACTCATCATGGAAATGGCAGTATTAATCAGATGATTGACCTTTGAAGCTTCAAATCTGAAATGCTTTCCACACCGAGCTGGAGTTGCATATGGAGACAATAGCCTCTGATATCTTGATTTACAGAGGAAGTACTGATGGAATCCCATACATCCTGTTAATGGTGAAGGGAAGGGAATTATGTAAAGCAACTATTTTTTTTCATTAAGTGCCTTAGCTGAGGTTTGCAGATGAGCCTAGACACTTGGCTCCAATTTAATTTCAAGGGGACAAGATAATCTGAAACCCCTTAGAAAACCTTAGACCTTGTGAGTGCCTCACAAACGGGCTCCTCATTTCCCCATTCACACTTACCTTCTCTCCCATTACTAAGGGCTGCTACCAAACACTCAGTTATTAAAATTCTTTAAACGATCATGGGGCTGTGTTCATTAGCTTCCTCTACCTGAGCACAGGTATGGCTGTATGTTTGGGAGGTGAGAACTGGGGAAACAGCATCAGGGCAGGAGCGTGTCCCTTGGCTCTGCGGCAGCACCGGAGCAAGGCTGAGATGCACAGGAGGCAGCGGCACGTACTGTGCGCAGGTCTACAGTACATCTGCGGTTTGTCTTCCTTTTTTTTTTGGTTAGTTATTTTTTCCTTTTAAGCATAGCACATGTTCAATCAAGAATATCACAGTTATTCATTTGAAGCAATCACATTACGTAACATGAGCATCAGGTTCAGGGGAAAAGAAAAAAAAACGCAGGTACTTTGTTTTTTTCTGTGCCCTTTCTTATGGGAATTAATTTTCAAATGAGTGGAGGCTTCCCCTCCACCAGGATGCGAGGTTGACAACCTGGGGTATGGTCCTCATCCTACTAAGGGCTCCTCAATTGAAAGCGATGGGTTGCAAGACTTGGCCTTTACTAAGAAACAATGATATTACAGGAAAACTCACTGCATACTTTGAAACATCAACAGTAAATTACCCTTCCATTTTCTAATACAGACACGATGTCTGGACTTCAGCAAACACACTCTTGAAAGGTCAGAACATTTACACTGTATGTACCTAGTTTAGGTTGAAAAAAACCCTGTTGTTGCCTTTTAGTTATGACATTTCAGTTTACCCACAAGAATTACACTACTTCCCCTAAAAGTTTTCAAGCCCAAGAACATGCTTTTCTCCCAGTGTTGGAAAGTGAAGGTAAAACTCTTTTTCTGTATTAACTTATCACAGCCGTCACCGAATCCAGTGACTTATCAAGAATACAGCCACTCCTCCCGGAGGGCTTCAGCCACCAGCAGACGCACGCGTGGGGACGCCCTGTCCGCCTTCGAGGAGAAGGGGCTGGAGGAACCCAACTTGCCCGATAGCAGCCGATGGCGAGTCGCTGCCCCGGAGAGCCACACACGACCATTCGCACCAAACTTTGCAAACCTGAAAGAACTATGAAATCTCCTAAAATACAGAGCTGGAGGGTGGGTAGCTCTTCATTTTTTTCTGAAAGAATGGGAGGAACTTCCTCTTTCAGTTACAGTTACGTGGTCTGGTGAGGATATAACTGCTGTAACGATCAGGAAACAACTGTCATGTTGGATGGCATACAGAGCGTTACTGGGGAGCTGCAAGGACTTTGCAAACTGGGGACAAAAGTTTGGATTTGCTGGAAGTGCTCTGATCTGTCACTGAACACAGCGTTGTGTCCACCTTCAAGTTTCAGGGCGTTAAGGGAACTGAAAGAGCACCGGTTTAACCCTAGCCCAGAGAGGGGAGGTTCACTTCATTTCAACAGCGCTGCTTGGGGTCACTTCATCACTTCAGACCGTATTCCTTCCCTGGGGCTCAGACATCCCGAAGCCAAGGCTGCACTGAGCTAGCTCTGGGACTAATTAGCGCGGGCGAGCACTGTGTTAATGCGACCCACCGCGCTGGGCCGTGCCAGGACCTCAGCAGGACACTGCGTGCGCTGTGCCCAGCTAGTCTCAGCAATCTCAAGCTGAATTGCACCGAAAGAAATTCCCCTCTGCTTATTCACTGCTGGTGAACGGGGGCATCTTAGGCATGGTAATATGATTGTCCTCTCTATTACGAAATGACGGCCCCGCAGGTGGAAGTTGCTGAACTCCAGCTGAGAAGCACTGACTGACTGCAAATGCAATGGAGGTTGAAGCAGGTTAGCGGCTAAAAAGTGGTGGAGGGTAATAATTTTATTTCATATTGGCACAGAGGCTGTTGGGTACTGCTTTGTAGAAGGGAACACGACTTCTTCAGATGGATTAACTTGAGCACTTTCAAGTGCTTACCACTGCTGCAATCCCTCACCTCCATCCTGACCGCTATGCGAAGCTCCTGCCAGTTTAAATTTGGTCCTCGACAGCATTTCCGGCATGCATGACGAGCATTTCACAAGTCTCCCTTTCCCAAGTTCCTAACGGACAGCCAACTTCTCTTCTGAACCAACTTTCCAGCAGAGTCCCTCCTAGTGCCCACCAGCGCCACTGGTACCAGATTGCGACCCAGCCCAGTACACCTCATCCCACCGCGGTGGTTGCTTCGGAGGAAGAGAGCTCCAGTTCTTCAAAACAAACCTACTTCCTATTGAAGTTGCTTGCGGGGACTGCAAAGAAACTGTACCTGGTTTCCTGTGCTTCAGTCACCGCATTTGCCAGACGTGATATAGGAAACGGGCAGGAAACGTCAACCTTACGTATCGCGGCAATTCTTCCCCTTCCCTCCGTGCTACGTCTGAGCAGCACACCAAGACCTGACCTTGCACTTTTTAGCACAGCCTTTCTTACACAAACATCTGAGTCAGATCTGGAGCCAAAAACAAATAAAAAGCCAAACACATTGCCTAATATTTTTTTTTCATGAAAAAGGCAGACGCCCTGTTTCATACCTATTTGTACTCAAATCTAAAACAAACTGTGCATTTTTAACTGTGTGAATTTTGTAAGAACAACAAAAATTTTAAAAATCAACCTATTTTTTACTTCTCCTGCTACCAGTGTAAAGACTGTTAAAGAACTGATATTCCTGGAGCTCTGTACGGACATGAGAGGTGCTGGTGCACAAAAAAGGTGTACTATGATTAAGTACATGAGTTAGGAGGTTTCGGCTGTTCTGTTTCTCCCTCTCCCTTTCACAGTCATCTTAATTTTGCTTCCATTAAAAAATCAGAAAGGCAGAAACCTAACGAAGACCTAGTTCTTCACCTTGCTTCTTTGCACAATCATTTGGACAACAGATGTAAAATAGTACTTTTCTAACCTGGCAGCATTTTATAGTCACTTTGTCCAGGTGTAAATGACAGCATAAGGAATAAGGAAGTAGAATCAGATAAGCATGTATTTCTCTAATAAAACTACCCCTCTTTTCCTCTTAAACACCTGAAATTGAAATGCAATTTTCCTCTTTTGTTTCCCCATTAATTATATATGAACAGGGAAAGATAAATGTCAAGTGTATCTTTAAAGGAAAAATGCACCACAATTTATCAATGCCCTGATAAAAAAAATAAAGATCTCCATCTTCCTGGATGAGTCCTCTCTTTTTACAATAGTTGTCTTACCTTTTTGTATTTTCTATTGACTGTCAAGAAAACATGCCTTATTATATCATTAGAGAATCTACAGGTCCTAATTGATCATCCACTATCTTCCAGATGATGCTTCCATTTGTACTGCTGATCACTGTTGAAAAATCAAGTCAGTATTATATTTGGTCGTGACCAATTAAGAATTAACTCACAAAACTGAACTCAATTTGAAGTATTTTGTGTTAGTACACAATACGCCAAAAATAATGCATGGGAAAAATGGGGTGACATCAGGGTAGATTTTCGATTTCAGGAAGTTTCTTCTCCAGCTGCACGCTGCATGTTCCCTTACATGGTGTTTCCTGATTTTTGCAAGACAAATCTGCTCTGTAACAAGAGACGCTAAGTCAGAAGTGTCAATATGAGTAATTCCCTGAAAATAAACTTTGCTCATTTACGATACAGCGTTTCTAATGTGGGACATGAAACCAAACTGCGGGGAAGGAGCTTGTTGGGCTGCCTGCACGCGAGCTGCACTGATGGCAAAGTGCAATGCCTGATTCCTCAACCCAGCAAAGAAAATGCGATTCCCTGCAAGAACTGCAGCACGAGTTGGTCAGGTGCCATGTCACCACATTTGTTCACCCCGCGGTTGCACAAGATGAGATTTTGCGTGTTGATAAGTGCCTCCTGCTTCCAGGGCAGCACAGGTGCCATGGTGCCCGGCAGGACGGGGCTCTGCTGGGAGGGTGCCTCTGGCTGCTCTTGCACAACGACTCTGCAAACCACCAGCTCATCAGGACTGCCAATTTAATTATGCCAAAATGGGGTTGCAGCGGGATTCCTAGACAGCTCTTGCATTGCCACGGTCTGGATCTCTCATTGCAACGTATTAGTTTTGGGTTTCTGAAAGATGTTGAACTTTTTTTCCCCCCCCTAAAATCATAGAATCATGGACTGGTTTGGGTTGGAAGGGACCTCAAAGCCCATCTAGTTCCAACCCCTGCCATGGGCAGGGACACCCTCCACCAGACCAGGTTGCCCAAAGCCCCATCCAACCTGGCCTTGAACACTTCCAGGGATGGGGCATCCACAGCTTCTCTGGGCAACCTGTTCCAGTGCCTCACCACCTTCACAGGGAAGAATTCCTTCCTAATATCTAATCTAAGTTGACCCTCCTTCAGCTTAAAGCCATTACCCCTTGTCCTGTCACTCCATGCCCTTGTAAACAGCCCTTCTCCAGCTTTCCTGTAGCCCTTTCAGGTACTGGAAGGTGCTGTAAGGTCTCCCCAGAGCCTTCCCTTCTCCAGGCTGAACAAGCCCAACTCTCTCAGCCTGTCCTCATAGGAGAGGTGCTCCAGCCCTCTGATCAGCTTTGTGGCCCTCGTCTGGACTCTCTCCAACAGCTCAATGTCTCTCCTGTACTGGGAACCCCAGAGCTGGATGCAGTACTGCAGGCGGGGTCTCGCAAGAGCAGAGTAGGGGAGCAGAATCCCCTCCCTCAACCTGTTGGTCACGCTGCTTTTGATGCAGCCCGGGACACGGTTGGCTTTCTGGGCTGCTGGCACACATTGCTGGGTCATGTTGAGCTTCTCATCCACCAGCACCCCCAAGTCCTTCTCCTCACAGCTGCTCTTAATCCATTCTCCGCCCAACCTCTAGTTGTGCTTGGGATTGCCCTGATCCTTGTGCAGCACCTTGCACTTGGCCTTGTTGAACTTCATGTGGTTCTCAAGGGCCTGCCTCTTCAGGCTGTCAGGGTTCCTCTGGATGGCATGCCTTCCCTCCAGCGTGTTGACTGCACCACACAGCTTGGTGTCATTGGCAAACTTGCTGAGGGTGCACTCGATCCCACTGTCCATGTTGCCAACACAGATGTTGAACAGTGCTGGTCCCAGCACCGACTCCTGAGGAACGCCACTCGTCACTGATCTCCGCTTGGACATCAAGCCATTGACCACAACTCTTTCAGTGTGACCATCCAGGCAATTCCTTATCCACCGAGTGGTCCATCCATCAAATCCATGTGTCTCCAATTTAGAGACAAGGGTGTTGGGTGGGTGTGCTGGTTTAGGCTGGGAGAGAGTTAATTTTCTTCACAGTAGCTAGTATGGGACTATAGTTTGGATTTGTGCTAAAAACAGTTTGATAATATAGAGATGTTTTCATTACTGTTGAGTGGTGCTTACACAGTGTCAAATGTGTAGAAGCTCATGGATTGAATGGGAGAGAAGGAGAATTAAGTACATTTCTTTTACTTGCTAATGGTTGGTGCTTAACTGCTAGGGTAATCCAAGAACAAGGAGGAATTTTCGTTACCCCTGAAAAATGTCTTTATGTTTATCTCCATATGAGAAAGTGGCAGCAGCGTTTACCAGCACATAATATGTTTCTGGCTTCTGAAGCACACGGCTGTCAAACAACTAAATACTTTTAATAGAAACCTGGTCCATTAGGGAGCTGAACCATCAAATAGTCACGTGAGAAGAGCAAACAACCCCCGGAAGAGCTGCTGTCTTTCCATGCTGAACAAAAAGCTATTTACAGTAAAAGAAATAACGCAACCTCTAATGCTTTTTTGCCTCCTTCTCCAACGCATTTGCACACAACTTTCCCTTGGTTCCCAATACAAATTTAAAGAAGCAAACGTTGCCTTTTCTGTGCTCGCTTGTTCCTGGGTGCTCCTCTGTGCAGATGTTCTCCCAGGACCCATTTTGCCACATTCCAGTGCCAACTGCAGATCTCATCGGGTCGAGGCTCTCCACTGCCTCATGCATCAAACACATTTCTGTTTGGGTACCTCGGTGCTTGTCAGTAATATTTTTTAAAATAAAAGCGAACTTGGTCTTTTCCTCTCTGAAATCTGTCTTTGCGATATTCTATATGCAGAATAATCTCTATTCTGTTTTATAACCAGACCTGGGCTGCTGAAACAACTGCGAACTTTTCAGCTGATTTCAGTGGGTGTTTCTCTGCATATCTACTTACAGTTAGCTCTTTTGAGAATGAAAGGATCGCCACATCTTTTATAACAATACCAGCGCTTATTCTTGCCTTCCGCATACCTGTGCATATAAAGAGATTTTATTGTTTCTGCACTCACCGTATTTGACTAGTTTCAAACCCCATGTGCAATACAAATAAGCGCACTACACGGAAGAGAAAGTATGTGTCTAACACAAACATTTATAATTCCAAAGCCTTAGACAACAATCGAGATAAACCAAGCATCAACTGCAGTGCAAGCTGTGCCGTGCAATTCAAAGGGGGCCCTGAAAGTGCAATTTGCATTTAATGTTTTAGCCGTTAGCTCAAGCTTTAGGTGAAACAAAAAAACTCTCATTAGACAGGTAGAATAAACTGAAGGTGAAGTCTGCAGCACTCCTACTCGGTGTGGGAAGAACCACGCTCGCTTGGCAGGCAAGGGGATGCTGCATCCTGTGACGAAGATTTAATTCCTGTAATTTTTATTTCGGAAATAGGATCAATCCCCCACATTTTAAGTAGGTTCATCAAGGAATTCCTAACAACAGTAAATCTGCGTGTAATGCTTTCCTGAAATCTTTTGCCTTCCACATACAGGACAGCTGCTTTGCAGCCAAAGCGCTGGGCTATAGAAACGGGCTGCTCTGATTTATAACGGAGGTGTTTAAAATCAGGCAATCTAATTATCGACTTGATAGTCCACCACGTCTGCAGTCAGCAAAATTTAAAAAATGCAAAATATTGACAAGATCAGACAAATACATAATGAGGGAGTTATTAATATGCAAATTGCCTGCCTTCTGGTACTGCTGTGGCGTACGGCACAGGACCCCAGAGCCTGCATCTATCCCCAGCCTGCCTCTAACTCCATGCTGGTTCTGAGCGGGGGAGAGAAACGGCGCTGGGGAAAATGAACGGGCAGAGCTATCACAGGGCAGCCGGATGGGCCCCCACATCACGGGGGCCCCCAAAGAGAGACAGTGACTGCATGGGAACGGGAGGCGGTGCAATGTGTAGGGAACGGGCAGCCCCGCCACACCGGATCCCAGACCTTTGCGGGATTTCAGAGAGGCTCTGGCCGCGGAGGGAAGCCCGACAACAGCAGTTCAGGGCCACGTCTGTTTTGGGAGAACAGCCAGAAATGGAAACTTTTTGCAAGTTGATGAAACTTGACATCAAAATTCATGAAAGGCACTGCATTAAGATTCAGTCAAAAAAAAAAAAATCCAAAGACAGGATGTGATGGAAATCCTCGTTATCCAACATGCTCCGGGATGCTTGGACCCAGCTTAAAGAACAGAGAGCCCAGTGCCCTGATCCAGTTTGAGAAGTCCTAGCTGGAAGGTGAAAGAGGGTATCGCTACAGGCCATGTAATTCCCTCCTTTCTCATCTCTGCCCCCAACTTTTTCTTCTCATTTAAATAGCCTTATAATCCTGTGGACTGTCTAGTACATGCTTATTATTTCACCTTGCAGACGCATTCTTGTAAGTCTGAAGGCTGTGTATGTGTCTGGATGTCTATAATAGAACAAGTAAAATAATACCATTCCCAGCTGTGGGCTGGATGATCTAAGCTCCCCACCAGGAGAAAACTTTGATGGATATTATAATTTCATGCAATGCATTTCAATCACGTTAATATTGCTGTAACAATCTCTAAAAACTATGCCAATATAGACGGTGACACCCAATTAACAGGCAAATACTAAGGGGGAGGTTAAATGCTAATTTTATGTTGGCACTTAGCCCAAGAACTTCATTATGCCATCTTCTATTTTAAACTGCAGCCATCCCACCTTGTGCTGTGCTGCTGTTCGTTCCTAGTCAGTATTACGTGAATCACAGCAATTCCTTGCAAGACAGACGGGGTCACAACCGTACGGTGCTAGATACCTGCCCAAACCCAGAAGAAAAGACAGTCCCTGCCCCCAAGAGCTTGCAGAAACTCTGAAGCGAAGCTTTATCAACACTTGGAAGGCAGATCTGGTGTAAGGCGTTAAAAGTGATGGTTCAGACAGACGACGTAGCTACTCGGTGCTCCTGAAAACGCATCAAGAGGAAAAGGACACTGCAGGGATACGATCTCCACTGAGTATCGCCCCTCTGCAGCATCTCTCAGGAGCGTCCAGAGGGAGCATGGAGCAAGGCAATCAAAAGGTTGCTGAGCCTCCCTGCCCGTTAGTGACCAGCACTGATACAAAGCCGGTTCTTTATCTCGTCTTTCAGATAAATAAAATCCAAAATAGATGGAGCTTAACACACGCAGATAACAGTAAAGGTATAAAAACATATTGAAAAATACTACAGCATACTTGAAGCTACAGCCAGGACCGTGGTAAAGCTGTATTGAATTTGCAGAGAAATTAGATGCCTCGTTAACTGTGGATAGATGCACAACTGCCCAAATTTAAACCTCCTCCTTTCCCCAGCTCACACCAGTCATTACAAATCGTGCAGCTGAATGAGAGATGAAAAAGCACTTGGAGCTTGGCAATTTTGCTGCGGTGAGTCCAATAATAGATGAGGGAAGAGGGGTGGCAGCACTGATAATCTTTATATCAAAAACACATTTTCTGCAAAGCAACCTACTATTGTTCATATGTAAAATACATCATGCTGCTAGTAGGGAACGAACTGTCCTGCG
The DNA here is from genome assembly GCF_028858705.1 of Grus americana. Taxonomy (NCBI): domain Eukaryota; kingdom Metazoa; phylum Chordata; class Aves; order Gruiformes; family Gruidae; genus Grus; species Grus americana. The sequence continues at coordinate 15,304,071 of NC_072863.1, read as the reverse complement.
TTTTATAGATAGTCATTTTATTACAGATTCCACCTCATTGTGACTCAGAAAACAAACATTTCATGCATCCTTTCTTTTTAATAAATGCAAAAGATACACAACATGGCTGGATTATGTTATGCTGCTCTAGACAGCGATTTAAAATAGAGTGTTGGAGGGATATTTCTACTGTGCAGTATCACACATAAATTATTAACAGAAGTTAAGGAATGAAAGCAGAGCAAAGCTTCATCTGTCCAACTAAAGTCGGCTCCTGAAACATGCTGAGCGTCATCCCCCTGTTCCCAAGGCAAATGGGCTGGAGGCAGCACGGTACCCAGGAGCCCTGGTCCCTACGGTATCTCCTCCTGGTCTTCCCATCTTTCTCCCCGAAGCAATTAAAAAAACCTCAAGGCTTCTTGGCAAGCCAATTTTTTCTCTCCTCTCACTCCCTCCGAAGCAACAATAGTTAGGTGGGGTTTAGTTTTTTAAGTGCTAGGTCTTTTTCCTAAAGCTAAAAATGTTCGGATAGATGTGAGCAGCCTTGACCACGTGCAGGAAAATCTAGTCCATTGCTTATCAGTCGATTTGGCTTCACACCAAGAGTAACACACTGCTATAAAGGGCCAACACAGTGTGAAAAAGGAGCCATTCTACTAGAATACACTCCGTTAATTCTGGTTGAACTGACATTCTCCTAGGACAACTGCTTAAAACACGTTTAGACTATTGTACTGAGCGTGGCGGGGAACGGAGCAGTGGGCTGGTTTCTCTCTGATGTCACTAAACAAGAGGCAGACCAAAAAAAAAAAAAAAATTAAACAATCTCTTGAAAATCAAATGTGGGACAAATTCTCGCAGCATCATCTTTCACCAAAATAGTATGTCAGGTTTTAAACAAAAATCCCCACCACCATAGCAGGAAAAAAACACTGAAAAGTCAAAAATTCCAGACTCGCTACACTTACTGTAATTGTCCCTTATAAGAAGAGCCCTCTAGTTATGTGAAATGACATTACCTCACAGCCCCAGGCTCCCCATGCTAGGCACAGGAAGGAAGCAGACACACATCTCTTTAAGGGCCATTTCCTCTCTGCTCTATTAATTTCGGAGATTAAGCAAGCCACTCCTTTGTGGCATAATAGAGCAAGATAGAGCCATTGTGTTTGCGGCGAGTCCTGCTCACTGCTTTTCTACCTTTGAGCAGGGAGATGCCTTAGCACTTTATTCTCAGATGAAAAGCCAGAAAACTTCTGGCAGCCCTAAAGCCCCACTTATTCTTAAATTATTATTTCAGCACATAAGAAGCCAGCAGCCCCATTCCTCTCCCCCACTGCTGATGAGGATTTCAGTGTCTCACTGACACAGTTCCGGATGGGAAAAAACCCAGTCGCATCAGATGAGGAATTCTCTTTTCAAAGGCTCTGAATCAATAGGACTTATTTAATCAGGATTTTTTTGCCTGGACACCCCCCCCCCCAACCTTCCTGTCCTTCCTTGCAGTGTTGAAGCTGAGGCACTAAATTTATCATAATTTTTTTTTTCTTCTTTTAAAAATGTATACGTCCTTTTTGCTCTTTTGTCTTTGCAGTACAAAATCCCTTCAGCTCGTAGCAGATGCCTGATGACCTTTAATAACACGGAGGCCATCGCATCTCCGTTCCAAAGTCTATCAACACATCTGATGTCGGAGCCTGGGATTACACGGGCTACCAAAGTGACCACCAGCCGACCACAGCCTCAGCTATTCCCAAAGTTTATTTGAAGGAAGGGAGAAGCAGGGGAAGATTCAGCCAATGCCTAAGCAAGTCGGGATCCCCGCTCCAAGCTTGGGCTTTCGAATTTCTTTCTAAAGCTCATGCAGATGATTTATCCTCAATTTCCCAGATTTTTTTCCAGACTGTTAAGCAAACGAGGTTGGAAACACAGGACCTTTTTGGAAATACCACTTTGCGGGGGCGCACAAAGCTGCAGAATCCTTTGGAGTAGCTCACATTTTTTTAGAGTGTGTAAACACGGCCGTCACTAAATAGAAATCCCATCAGCAGCAAACGGATTTCTTTAGGAGGAGGAGGAAAAAGATAACACACGCTCAGAGCTTTTGAGCATCAGAAGCAGCGGGAGAAACAGCGATCTCCTGGCTGGAGCAGGAGCGCGTGAGCCAGAACACTGTTTCTACTGTACCTTCCCTTGCAACACAGAGTCAGGAACACAAAACCCATCCAGATAAAACAATTTGCCTATTCAGCAGCTTTCTTTTCATCAGCTGCTTCATCCTTGCAGGCTGCCCCTCTGCCCCCCCGCCTTCCTAGTCGCCAACTGAAAACTTCAGAAAGAAAAGGAGAAGGGAGTTGTTCAGACAAAGGCCTGATTCTCTGCAAGAGGAGGGCACACACACCAGAAAACACGGGCACGGTGTTTCGGGCACGGTGCTGGCAAGTTACTCAGGCGGTAGTTGTAGGAGTCTGCTCCCCGGGCTCTGCTTCGGGTTTCGGGACCAGGCAAGGAGAAGGGAGGGAGCTGCAGCTCCTGCACCTCCAGCGCCGGCCCCTGGATGTGTTTCTGGCCAGGGCTGCCAGCTGGGTACGTGCAATCCCCGCACCTTCTCCGAGCGGCTCCGTGGGGCAGGGTCCTCGCAAAGTTTTCCCTGCCTCTTGCCAATGGAAATCTTAACCCCTTCCAGAGATTCTTCTTCTGGGGTCGCCCCTTGCAAAAGTGTTTTTTTAATGATTTTTTTTTTTTAAACTATTAAACAGAGATACTTTTCTGATGTAAGAATGTAAATCACCAGCTCATATTGCAAAGGTGACTCAACAGCATTTAGATGTAAACATGTCAACTTATGGACGGAGCAGGATGTGATTCAGCAGCTACAGGCATGTAGCAGTGTATCCCTTGCATCCTCTAGACTCCTTTTTTCTTAATAAATTAAACTAAAATTCAGTTTCGTCATTTTTACTTTGGTCTTTTTTTTATCACGGTACTGTTGATCTAATACAATACACACCTCTTACCCCTCTCCTCCAGTATTCAGAAGACCAATCACGGTATTGCCACACATCAGTAACGCTAAATAAATCCTGTGCTCTGCATCCCATCCCCCTTAGCCTCTGAAAAGCTTGCTTCCCCATATTATCAGAATTTCACCCAAACCCCAGCAGCCCCCACCACAGCTGTCTTACACCAACAGCTGGAAGCAGCTTCTCTGTTCCTCTGCCCTGGTACGACTGCCTCGGCCGGTGGACCCTGCTCCACAGGCAGAGCTTGGGAGAATAGGATCATCTTCCACCCACATACATGGGCTGCTGGGGAAGAGCAGAGATAAGCCGATTGCAACATTTATTTTTTACTGTGTTCCCTGTGAGGTACAGGAGGTAACTGACGGTACTTGACAATATCAACCTCTAAAGCTGAGCAAGCAGAAGCCCCGGTTGGCAGTGCTGATGCAGAGGGTGCACAGAGACGCTCGCGGGGACATGTCCGGTGCCTGGACGTGCTCCTTAGCATCCTCTCTAGAGCAGTTTTGAGTGTCTTCGTGGAAGTGCATGAAAGCAGAAGTGTTTATCCTTGCACAGTGCTTTGCATCAAGGCTGGCAGGGGGGAAGCAAACTACCTGAGCAGTCTTGCAAGATCTAACAGGCAGGATTTATTAGTTTTAATATTAAAATATTAAAAAATCTACCCTGATCATAAACTCAGGGGCTTTGAGTCACTGGAGAAAGAGACAGAATTTTTTAAAATGTAATTTTGGAGTTTAGAAGCCCAGAATAAGTGGCAATATTAAAATCATCAGTCAAAGCAACCCTGTCTCCGACATACAAACCTTTTCTCACATCTTCTATAAAGGCAAATCTTATTCTCGTATTGCCTTTATGCCAAGCCCGACAAAGGAAACAAACGTGTTTGTTGCCACCCACTTCGCCGAGGGATTGCCAGAGGTGTCTCTCCACCAGGTCATCCTGGTGCCTGGGTGTAGTTCCCTGTGCACCACTTCCACGGATTAAGTGGAATTTGATGACAGGGAAGGTCTGGACCAGGACTTTGCATTAGAGAAAATATCACACTTATTGGAAAGCGGTTTGGCTCCCAACTCCGGAAGACAGCTAGCCATCTACTCACACCTTATCTGCACAGCAAATCTGCATCAGATTAGTTCAAAGTGTGACCTTCAGCTGCTTGTGTAAGAACACTTTTTCTAAAGTATAGTAATGGTCCGTTAGCTTTCATTTAAATCAGTTCCCAACGGAGGTAAATCAAATGACAAGGAGTGGGTTTACCCTGCCTGTCTAAACCACAGCGTACACAATGATAGCCAGTGTAACTGCCTTGTTCAGGCAAGACCCGAGTCCTCCTGGTTTAAATTCTGTCCTGAGCATTAACAGTTTCCCTTTCAGATGCGTTAAATCTCAGCTCTGCCCTGCAATAGTTACCTTCAAATAGGGTAAAAGCAAAATACAATAAAGTGCATAAACAGTGCTCAGCACTCTGTAGGCACTTTCAGGAAAAAAAAGGGGGGAAAAATATTTAAATGAATCAGAGGATAATTGCTTAAAAATTTGGTAGTTCAGAAAAAATTAACAGCATTTCTGTTAATACTCTGAAATATCCTTCTAATGCTCTGCGAGAAACAAAAGCAGGCTGAGGGAAGTACAGTGATAAGCCAAAAATTTTTCAACTCTAAAACCACTGTAAAGCGAAGGGGAAAACTCCTAGGGAAAGCTGCAAATAAGGCTTCTTAATCTCACACTGAAGGGCTGTAAACGTGCAAGCTCAATACCTCACAACCCTTTTTGAGTAAATAAAGGTTGAAAATGTTCCTTCTTTAGCGTGACTGAATTCCTTTCCAATGTGACCTCAACATGCCATTCCTCTATCTTTATCTGCCGACACAGCAGAGCTGTTGACCTTTCACCAATGACCTGCGCGATCAATAAACAGCCGACAAACTATCTCAACAGAAATGCTCCACGGACAAGTTTCTCCCTCGCTCTCCACGCCGTCAGGATCTGCCGTTCCTGAACTTTTCCTCGGGCCTTCAGTTGTGTGTCAGCGTGACTTAACAAACACCACAGGGTTCAAAATACATTTTCTTGGGCATTCCCTATCCACACGTATGAAACTTGTAAGCGGTTTTGCTGGTTTTGGCAGTCCTACAAACTGCTTTCACGTTACGCATAGGATCTACAAGATCTCCGCCTCGTGCTAAGCGCTTCGTGTTGACTTCCAAGGACAGAATCCAAACTCACGTAACTCAAATATGCACAAACTGTTGGAGAATAAGATAATAACTTTAGAAAATAGAAAAATCTTATTAAAGAATCACCCAAACACCAATTGGCAAAGTCTCATCTTAAAGAACTTCATTAAACAAAAAAATTAACACAGTCAATTACAAATGCCCGGACTAAGAAAAGAAATTGAGGCAGGTCAGAAAATACTAGCGTTATTATGGATGTCTCTCAGATGACTTCCGATGCTATCAATTCTGTTGTACTGTTACACTACACGAAAAAGGATCTAATGCAACGTTCCTAGCAGTATGATACAAGAATGGGCTGTATGCATTTTTCTCAAACAGACCCCTATTTTAACGGTGTCACAAAACAAGGAACCAGTAAAGCGCTGCAATGTGTTTTACTGGGTACAGAAACGAGAACGCTCGTTCCCTGCAGTGCTTGCAGCAAACATACTGAACCACTGATCAAGATCCGAGAAGCCAAAAGAATGAAAACTATTAGAGACCAGCCATAAGCAGAAATGAAACTAAGTAGTCCCTAGGGTCTTTATCAAACTGAGTGAACACAAAGGTAAAGCAGAGGTGGAAGTACTGGAAGGGAACTTAAGATGGGGCTTTGGGCAACCTGGTCTAGCGGAGGGTGTCCCTGCCCATGGCAGGGGGGTTGGAACTAGCTGATCTTTAAGGTCCCTTCCAACCCAAACCATTCTATGATTCTATGATTATTAAAACTGAAAGAATAACAGTTTAAAGATCTTATTCCCATGACATCTAAAATGCTTAATAGATATGAAGTTTCTCTCTCTATATATAAAATCTAAGGAACACTTGCAATAGCTCTTAAAATGTTAGTAACATTTGCTGATGCAAGATAGCTTGAATTTCAAAACCCAATCAGCCTGCTAAAATTTTTTCGAAATACTACTTTCTCATATGCTCCACGTACTCCAAGAGATGGATTTATTGTTTCTCTCCCCACCATTTAAAAAAAAATTGGTAGCATGATTACAACTGTGTTTTGAATTGTTCTGTTAAATTAATAATGTAGATCAGTACTAAGTGGAGCACAACATGACATTCTTTTATACAGATTTTTTTTCAGTCTCTAACTTGAAAGTATGTTCACTGTGCATTTTAGGACCCACTAATGACAAAGATTAGCTCTTTAAAGGGCACTGGCAGCAAAATTTTAGTAAAAGTGATCAAGTGATTAACTTGCTCATTACAGAAGTGAGAGCGTTTGCATTATCATCTGCACAGCAGAGAGCTGAAATGCATGTAGCAGCTCTGATTTTTTATTTATTCTTAATATAAGCAAGTAAGCATGGTTCAAATCGCAGTATTTAACAGATTGCACTGATGGATCAATACAATATTCCGCTGAACTTAAACTTCAAGCAGACAAGAGCTATCAAAGCCTTTGATTAAAACCCCTTGTTCTCTCTCATCTGAGTCCAGATCTTACACGGGGTTTCATAGGCAGGAGCCCCTGCATTTCACCAGCACTCGGGCTGATTTCATCCGTGGTCAGTCTCTGCAAGTAGAAGAGACTCACCTGCACCAAGCCCCAGGTGTTTCTGAGGCATGTGCTAATAACTTGGTGAAGTGGAAGAATACACACTTCAGATTTCTATGCGATATAGTTATTTCTCGGAGGGAGAGTGGGAGTCAAACCTCCTGTTTGGGATTACTTAAATGAACCGGCACAGATTTCCAGCCATGGGCATCTGCAGCCCAGGACCAGTAAGGAGCTTCCAGAAAAGCCGGGCATCCCTCTTGTCCGGTTTGTAAGCGCAGGACACAGGCGTCACGGCAGGATGCTGGGTCAGGAAAGGAAGTGGTGTGACTCCGCGGACGAGGCAGAGATGCAACCAGGAGCCCTTGGCTACCAGCCATGGTCCTCACCTGACTCATGCTGTGACCGAAGCCGCATCGCTCCCACCGTGCCGCCTGGTCACAGTGCTCTGATGAAGGCGACGAGCTGTGGCTAATATAGGTGGAATAAAACGCAAGCCCACCTTTCCTTTTTTTGCCTCCCAGAACTTGCAGAAAGTCCTTGAGATGCCAGCGCTCTCCAGGTCAAAGCTACGTGGGAATATTTGAGCTGTGCTGGGTTTTAGGGTTTGGGGGTGTGTGTGTGTGTGTGTTTGTTTTCTTTTTTTTTCTTTTAATCTAGATAGAATTAATTTAAAGTGCTGCTTAAGAAGAAAACAAGAATGCAAAACTGGAGAAGTGCCGTTAGTAAGTACATTAATAAACAGGCTCCTAATTTCTTATCTTTGATGGTATTCAGTATTATTTTAAATATTCTCAAAAGAATCACAAACATACAGAAGGTCATATATAAAATCCCCGATGAAGCAATTTAATGCTAAATTAAAGCTGAAACTAGGTAAGCCCAACTCTTGGGATCTTGGGTATTTTCAAAGACTAGAATAGAATCAACACTACCCAAGAACACCGTCTGTTTTTCAGATTTTTAAATATTTATTTCCTAAATTAAATAGAGTAGGTTTAGCTGGTTCTTACAGCTTAGCAGGAAACAATTTAACTTCTAAGCCAATTGTATATTGACAGTTGGCAACAATGGTTTTACTCTATAAAAAGAGAATGGGAAAATAGTTGTGCATTTCTAAAACACTTCCAGAAAATTTCCTTTGAGAACACGTTCAGTGAAAAGTATACAAACAGGCATTAAACATGAATGTAATTTAATAAACATCCACTCAGCTATATGGTGTGATAAATAGGTAATAAGAATGTAATACAGGCATTTAGCTTTCAGCTTCCAAAGGAGCTGGAAGCTAAAACAATAATACTTTCATTAGACTCTCCTGCCTGGCATCAAAAGCCAATTTCCACCTATTAATATGGATTTCTATTACCTGCCTTGTGAATACTGTTAACCCATTTATCAAGCAAGAAGCCGTACTTTTGTCACTTATTACAAGCAGAAGGGGAGCAGAAGGATTGCTAAACCATGTAACATTAGAGCATCAGATTAAATCATTTGACCTAGAAGATAAAAACATTCCACTTACATTTAAAATGGAAAAAAAAACCCCTCAGCCCTGCTCGTATTACAGCTAATAAGCTCTTGCAGGATCAAACCTTTCCTTGCTGCGTCAGAAGAAAGCAAAAAAATAAAAATCACTGTCTGCAGACTAATTGTAAACTCGGTGCATGTGTAATTAAACATGCCTCATTGGTTCTCTTGATATGTCAATAGTGGGTAGGAGGAGGTTGATTTAAGTTAAACGACTCAAGTCTTACTGAACATTTGCCCCTTTCTGTGTCCTCCAAGCAAAGCATCATTTAACAGAACAACCTCAGCCAAATATGAGGAGCTCGGAATTAAGTGTTTATTATTCAGATTATAGCGGTGCCCAAAACACGCCAGGCACTTTTCCGAGCGCAGAGGGAGGGGCCGGGACAGATCCCTTTCCCTGCTCCTGATTTACACCAAGAGCAAATGTGCCCTCCGAGCACGGAGCTGCTCTCCCGCTCCCCTCCCCCAGCAGCCCAGGAGATGAATGAGGGACTACGGTGGTATCGCGGAGATGACACGCGCCCATCTATTAATCACATTTGCTGCTAAAACACACTAAATTCCCCCTCTGCCACAGCGCCGAAGTCTCCTTGCCCTCACACCCGGTTCTCAGCTGCAGCGAGCTGCACTCGGCAGCTCACGGGTCCGACGGAGCATTTGGGTTCACCTCCCCACCCCGTTACCTCACTGCTCCACCGCTCACCCTCCTGCTAGGGTTATTAAGACCACAATTTTTTTCTTGCTACTGACACAGGATCAGATTATAAAACATGTCTGCTTCCATGCCTACAATGAAAGCTCTGCGATATCCACCTCACCCACTTTCTCTGGAGTGATGACCCAGGAGAAGTACTTGTGTTCCTCTACACATCGCAGCTACAGATGCCAAAAATACTTAAGACTTCAATCCACAAGGGAGAGCCAGGCTCCGGCAAAGCAGCAGAATGCGAGCAAAGTTTCTGAAGTTAGAATACTTTGATTTTTCTGGTCTCCATTCAGTGGAGTCACTGAAGATACGTGAACGCTTCAGCTGGGATGTCTCAGCTTTACTTGCCTCATTGCCCACTGCGGTAACTCGGCAAACGTAGGTCACTTGACTTCAACAGCTTAGTGCCGGTTTATCCCCCTCACTTGGTTATTCTTGTTTAGATTCAATTTTGTCAAACCATTGGAGTCTCCTGATGTGTTTCTTTCGGGAAGACTGACTTCCACCCTGGCACGGCCGAGAGCTTCTGCCCCGCGTGCTCCAGGGGAGCTAAGCGACCTCCAAAACTCCTGCTGAGGAAAGAACATTTCTCTTTTCCTTCTCTGAAAACTCGCAGCCATCCGTTAGTTAGGGAGTTACATCGAGCAATCAGGCTGCTCATTATATTCCTCAATGAAATTATTACCACGCGCAATTCTCAGTGCAGTACTACAGGTTGGCCAATCTTACATCTTTTTTTCAAAGGACTGGAAGAAGTACTGCAGCTTTGTGAAACAGGTTTTTAATTCCTCTCATACTCTTGGGTAGTCATTTTATCCTGGATTTTACCTTTTTGCACACTGCAAGTTCATCCATACCCATTTCTTTCTCAGTGGTCCTTTAATCCTTTTCCGCTCGTGCTGCAGCTCAGCACACGGACGGGTGTATTTCTGTAAGCCACGTACTCAGGAGGCTCTATCAATATGTATGCGTGGTGCAAGGAAAAAACAGATTTCTGCTGCAGAAGAATCAGAAGTTGGAGTCAGACGTTTTATATTTTAGCCAGATTTTGATAAGACATATTAGGAATTCATAGGGCTTTTATCATTTTCAACAGCATGAGGATTAGACCCTATCCTGACAAGAGCAAGAACATCAATTGTTAAAAGAAATATGTGCCACACTGAAATACAGTAAAGCACCTGAAAGACACAACATACTGTCTGATAAAAACACTATAAGCACTTTCAAATTCAACCCAGTAATGACTTGCCGAGTCAGTGCTTCATTTGTCTGGCAGAGCCAAAATTACAATGACTTCTGCTCTAACGCTCAGAAATGCAACAGAAGTGCAAAGGGAAGCCATGATTTAAACCATGGCCTCACACAACAGCAGGGATTCAAACTATGGATAATATACTGGTGCTCAGGCCACAGGACAGAAAGAAACAGTAAGAATCCATATTTGAATTCAAAAATTTTATCCAGCAAGCTTGCAATATTAATGACAAGACTCAAGTCTTAATTTAAAAAAACAGTGATTTTTTTTTTTAGTTCAAGGAAAGGTAAAGATAGTGACTCAATAACAATCTCCCTCCTGGCTGAAGAAAGACCCCGAAACCAAAAAGCATCTCAAATTCATCCTTCTTCCCCCAAAATATTCAGAGCGCCGCAAATGTGTTAGAAACTAAATGACTTTTTGTACTGAACTTCTAAAACCCTTGACTTTTAATAAGGTCGTGCATCATTTCATTTTAATTACAGATTTTTTTATCCCTTAAATTTGACTAAAAATGATGTGATTTACAAAGCAAACAAGCCAGTTAAACAAAGCTAATCAAATTCACTAGAGACAGCCTTGCTTTTCCCCTCAGTGAGTGTTTATTTCAGCTCCCGGTGCTCTGATCGCTCCTGACAGCTTGCTGGGACACAAGAAAGAAGTAGGTCAGGGTAAGCCGGAATCAGCAACAGAGGATCCCATTAGACAGGCTTGTAGGGTAATACGGAGATCGAGGAAGTGTGTGATGTAGTGACAGTGTTAGAGACACATAACAAACAGCCTGAGGACAGCCTCCAGCAGAACCGGTACATTTATCTTCCCTGTGTTATAATGACCCCTCGTACAGCTTATCCAGTTTGTGATTTCTCGTACAAGAGGTGCTGTATAAACCTAACGACCAAAAACGCACTTGCGGTTTGCAGGATGACGTGGAGCCAGAGGCAGTGCTGGCAGAGGCTCTGCTCCCACCGAGCCCTGGCCCGTGGGTGCCTGCCAGCTTCCAGGGGCGGGCAGCTACTCACACAAGCAGGATACATGCCCCCCTCCGTCGCTCCAGCTGGGAATGCAGCGAGGAATCTCGCTGTGCGCTGAGATCAAAGGAGAATAAGACTGGTTTCTCCTAACTGGCTTCTAAAACATTATACTGATGATTACAGTTGAGGTGCCTACACTGGATCTGAAAATATCAAGCACCCCATAGCAAGAAAAGCCGCCGTGGCACCTAGGGAGCACAGCAAAACCGCGTTACGGGGCAGAAAAGACGCCTGCTTCTTACCGAGCTGTGGTCTGGGGGCTCCCGGTGAACCACCACCCGGGTCCGGACATGCCGTTTGAACTGGCAGGAGGGCTTGGGCATGAACTTCTCCTCCCACAGCACCACCGCCGTGGGAGCAGCTACTGGCAGGCCGAGAAACCCGTGGTTTCTGCTGGCTTTGGCAGCTGGGATCGCTCCGTAATGAGGAAACATCAGCAGAACCAGGGAGGAGAACAAAACCAAAAAGACTAAAGTGATCAACGTAAAATAGAAAATTCTTTATGCTTCTACCACTGTATTAGATTTTTTTAATGAAAAGTGTATTTTTATTGGATATGTGTATATACTTGGACGCATGGTAATGCAACTCTTCCCTCTCAAAGAAAAGGGTAAGAGGTGGGTTTTTTTTTTTAAGTGCCTCAGCAGTAAGAGCAGAAAACACAGCATCACAAACTCCGCAGTGTAATATTAAGTCAGAGGCAAGTGGCAAAGCAGAGCTCTAACTCTCCTCCTTCTCATGACTGCTGCTCACACCATTAAAAGTTCAAAGTCTCTCCCACCGTCTCCGGCAGCGCTGTACATACCCCAAACATTTCAATTATAAGACTCAATTTTTCAGGCTTACACACGCAGCCAGAGCGATTCTCCCCAACTCCAAACTGTGTAGCTTACATTAAAAAGAGAGCGCGAGCGTGTGCTATCTCAGAAAAGAGGTACCTTTGACAGGAACAATTTAAACCGCCATGGGCATAAACAAACACAAATGGAGAATGTTGTTTTATTTTGTTCAGAGCTCAATACATTCACTTTGCTTAGAGATGTCTCCAGCATCCACTTCACTTGGAGTGCCTGAGCGACTCGGTTTTCAGAAATGATGGAGCCTGTACCGATAAAACAGCTCGCGTTATTTCAGGAGTTTAATTCTTGTCGCCCCGACTTCATTTTCATGTTTATTCAATCAAAGTGCGTCATGTTCAGCATTTATCCCCTTCTTTGTTTCTAGTTACAATCTTTCCGCAACACAATTCATCTCCTGCGCTAGCCGTGCTTCCTGCTCTTCAGGGGGTCACACTATATGGTCACTTGCACCCACCCATTTTACGACACGACACATCCCTTTCCTGCAATTTTTACTCAAGCAGACAGTTCCACTGCGTTCACAGAGGTTTTGTCCGAGTGACGCCTATTTGTTCCAACCTTGAGCATCTAGGTAAAATCCCTAGCCGGTTAAATGTCCTAAAGAAAAACACGCGTGTCCTAACAAAAATATGCATTAAGATAAAAGCATTAAAGTAAAGGAAGACAATGAGAATGATCAGAGCAGCGCTGCCTGCAAGGAAGGAAGGAAGCTTTTAACAGCACTAAAATATAAAATTGATTTGTACACATATTTGATAAAAATCAATACAATTAGCAAGTAACTGAATACTAGAAAGGGAAATTGATTGCTCGAGGGCCCAGAGGACTCAGGGCAATCAGTCCATTCTTCTAGCTCCTCCACTCTTAATAAAAATTTACTTTTTCATAATCCTGCCTGAACTCTTTGCCCATTAATAATGCCACTAAATAGCTCTTCTTTTAGCACTGCTATTGCAGACCTGCTTGAATTACATTTGGAGGCAGTTTCGAGTGGCATGTCCTGGCCATTTTGCTATCTGCAGCACAAACCTCCAAGCAGTAGCATAAAATAATACCGGCTAATGAACGGGAGCACAGGAACACTTGAGAAGAGCTTATAAAATTAAGTACCAAAGTTTAAATAAACGGATTACCATAGAATTGATTTGCTACATCAATTTGGTCAGCTTTTGCTGATACATCATTCCTTCCTCAAAGGAGAGGAGACACCGTTTCGAAACAACTAATTAAACATTTTGAACCATGGCCTTACAAGGATAGCAGGGCTGCATTGCTCTGCTCTCCTGTCTCCCTTCTCTCACCGAGTGATTCCTCACCGCAGCGTAAAAATCGTTACTCCACGTGAAACAGGAGACTGAATTTATAGTCAAATCTAGACTAAACGAACTGCTGCTACCTCCGAGCAGATTCCAGTTTCAGGCAAGGGCATCTTCTCCTCCTTCGTTAAGGTGGGACTGGAGGAACTAAAGCGCAATTGCTCTTCCCTGCACGCAGGGACGGAGGCTCCCGGCTTGGCCGGTGCAGCCTCCCCAAGTGAGGATTTTCATTACAGCCAACCGGCCGTACAATCTGATAGAGGGTGCACACAACTCGTACTCATCTACAAAGGAGGTTTCTCTTTCAAAAGGTTAGATGCCTTCTCAGATAAGAACTTTCTCAGATGTTAAGCTTTGTCCACTGACTCATCTTGATAGGAAGCTCTTTAAACCAAACCCTACCTTTTGGCCCTCCACGACGTCTCTGCCAGTCTGCAGTTCAGGGTGACACAGCCTCTGCTGTTAACTAGGGCCCTGATTCACCAATGCACTTGAGCATGTATTTAAATCGAGCTCTATGAGTAGCCCTATCCAAGCCAAAGGGAAACAAATAATGTTTCCATATTAATCAGACCACTTGCGTGCTTAAAATTAAACAATATAATTCAAGCACTTTCTAGTGCATCTCCAAAGGAACATCTCAAGAAGTCATTGAGTTGGATAAAATCATGTACGCGCCTCATCATATTCACTCCAGCAGAAACTCTTTTACTCCAGAAATCTCAACACATGTCTCCAGTGGTGCAGCCGGACCTGTAACTGCACCGAGCCATTATACCAGCCTAAGAAAAGGTCCACGGATGCTTGGCAACTCAAGCAGCAATCTGTGGAAGTGCCTCCAGAAGGGTGGAAGAGAGACTGTGGTGCCAAGGGAGCAGAACAGTGCATCACTGAGCAGGGCACCCGTGTCTACATGCCACAGGGGCAGCTGCAACATCTGCTGAGTTGCCTCACTGAATTCTTATGATGTTCTTACTCAAAAGTTTGTCCTGCTGCTTCTTTTTACAAAAAAGAGATGTTAGTCTGGACACAGAAGTAGAAACCAGAAATTACACAGCTTTAGTGCTGGTCTTCTTTATAACCATGAGCAAACTACTTTAATCTCTTTGCTTCAGTTTCCCTGCCTTTATTAATAAAGCAGAGACAGTAAAACTTATTTCACCTAACTCATGCATCTTTTGTGAAGATGAAATGCTTGTTCTGTGCAAAGTACTTGGAAGATGAAAGGCATCAAGTAAATATTAATCATAGTCACCACACCTACCAACAGGATCTCCAGTACGCTGATTTGGATCCGTGTTTGAAGAGTCTTTCTTTGTGCAATTCAGGAACTATGCTTTCCTGGAGTGGTAGAGCTGAATTAAGGCTAATCAAGAAGTCCCATGTTAATCGGCCTTCTAGCCTTCAGAAGATCATAAGAAGGATGATGCTCCCATTTCAAAAGACAGCGCAGTGCCACAGAATGTATTACATCAAACTGGCTGAAGCCCATTTACAGCATGGTCATGGAGGAAACTATAGGAGTTTGTCCACCAACATTCATCTCAGAGCATGCACACTTGTAAATCAGCTCCTATTCAATAATGAAAGGTCGAGTGACTCATTCTTTCTACGCGTGAAAAAGCCCTCAGAGAGAGCCAAAGAATCTCTTACTTTCCCGCCTGCCTTTATAAACACTGAATTACGTCTCCTGACTTTGGAGAAGCTACAACGCTTCAGAGCCAGCTGTAAAAGAGAACGTTACCGCCTTACGTTGACAGCATCCAAGGCCACCTTAAGACCCCAAATTTCTGTTGAAGGAGATTTGGGAAGATGGTTCATTAGCAGCTCAGCTGATCTTCTGAAGCAGCTTCCGGGGCATAGCAAGGCTCACTGATCTCATGCAGACGTGCCCGCAAGGCTGGCCCGGGCAAGGCTAGCGATGCTGCTCTGGGCACTTTTGCTGTTCCATGTGGGTCAAGTACCAGATTATTTACTTAATGTCTTCTTAAGCAACTTTTGCAGCTCAAACTTAGCTCATGCAACCATAGCTGTCTTGCTGGCAGTAACCAGCAGGTTAGCCAGGTGAAAGCGGTCTTCATTGTTTCTGCCTGACCCAGTGAATTTACACAACAAGGACAGCAGCACAGACATACCTTGACTTTTCCCCCAGTGTTAGCACCGGCTCAGAGCCAACCGGCACATACCGCAGCCGCACACTGCATAGCAGTTGCGTGCTTCTGTCAGCTGTTCAGTAGCTGGGCTGCCCAAGCACTGCACTGGCCCAAAGAAAAATCCTTCTAACAAAATAAAGCAAACCAACCCACGCCCGTGATCACAGGGCAATCAAAGGTGTGCGGCCCCGGCACGGTGCCTGCTCTCTGCAGCAGCTCTGCCTGCCTCTGAAGAGGCGACACAGGGTTAGCTCCCTGGAGCATCTCTTCACTGCTGCTAAGAGAGTCCAATTTCTCTAGTGCAGCAATCACAACAAAGGTATGAAAGCAAGAGTACAGGGAAAAAGGAAAAAAAAAGTCACAAACTTAAAAAAGATGACAGAGATCAAGAAAAGCACTGTCTGTAAGTCAGCGTTGAAGGAGTGCAGAATGAGTTGGCAGACAGGGAACTCTTACTGCTTGAGTGGAAGCAATAGGAGATGCTGGACCTGGCGAACCAGGCACATGAGGGATCCCAGCCCTCCTGAGGTGGGCCTGGACCTGCTGTGCCTCCATCCTCACCCCAGGCACCTGCCTGGCTTCCTCAGCTCTCCCTTTGCCTCCTTGGCTTTGCCCTCCCTTCGGTCCCAGCCCGTCCCTGCTCTCTCTCCCCTACCATTGCCTCCTCGTACTTTGGACCTCTTCACCTCTACGCCCCGAGGTCTCTGGCTCTCCATCGGTGGCTCGGGCAGCACCAGCCCGCGCAGCCGGGCCAGCTCGTGCCCGCGGTGCTGGTGCAGCTCCTCGCCGGGATCCAGCAGTACGCATAAACAAACAAATTACACTACAGACACAGAGCTATGCTCCAAAAGGAAATGACCACTGGATGTTATTGCTTAACCTTTCTTAATAATGAACATGTATTTCTTGAAAATATATGCCAACTAATCCCCTTGGCATCACAAACATGTACAACAGGAGGGTAATTTAAGTTAATCAAGCCCCAAGCGCTATGCGACGTTTAACAGTTTGCTTCACTATGTTTTGATCAGCAGACGGCAGAGCACTCAATGGCACACTCTGTGCAGTGCTTGTACAAAGGCCTGTCCCTGTTTCTGTTCCAGGTGGGAACACCAACGAAGGGACGGCCACTGGACTAGCCGAAGGCTGCACATTGGGCAACCATTTTAAATCCTGAAACAGCAGACATGTAGCTATCAATATAGTGCTCCAAAGGGAGGACTTGTGGGCACCCAGAATCGGTCATTTCCCTGCTAGTTCGCCATTCGTGCCGTTCTTAGAGAGGATAAAATTAAAGCTACAGGCTGACATAAGACTTCTGGTAATTAATATGTGCCTTATCTGCCAAGTACCAACATCCCAAATCAGTTCCATGCAGGCGAGTAGTAGGGGTTTTCTTGCACAACAGCACTTGAAACTGCTGCTGTAGCTGACAATATTTCCATGCACGCTGTCCTTACAAATGACTCCGGACTGTACGTGCCCTGGCACGTGGGCATCAGAAGCCAGTCCCAGTAGCCAATCTGGATTTCAAACCATCTCTGTGGACAGTCACTCGAACGCTCTATTTCTGGCTAGATTTTTGTGGGCAGGGGTAGGGGGAGAGAAGAGCTGACAAGGGGGAAAAAAGAATTTGTAGATGTGTAGAGCCAGAACAATTTTAAAGAACGGGCAATTAAGACTGCCCAAGTCAAGCTTTTTCCAGGTACGACAGAGTGGCTGGGAAGCAAGGGGGTGAGCAATAAACAGTTCAGCCTGCCACATTCAAGATTTTCCTAATTTATAACCAACAGAAGACACACACTTCTCCTTCAAAACACAGAGTGCACTCCCCAGCATCCAATTAATGGTGGCGTGTAGAGTGAACATACTTACACTAATTGACTGGTCCAATAGTCATGGCTGCCCCCAAGCATTTCTGGAAGTAGCATTTCTGCAGCAGCACCGTGCAGAAATGCTTCATATTTGTTAACTTGTTTGGTTTTGATTGTTGGATTGGTTCCCCACTCCTAAGGCACTTAGATTTACTCTTTTAGCTTAACACTACAAAGTAATCACATCACTCTGTTAGAGCTGACAGACTGTAGAAGCCCTGAAGGGGAGGGGAGAGCGGCATCAGAAGAAACATCTACATTTTCTCTTACATCCTTCACACTTGCCCTAAACTTTAGATTTGACTCATCTGTATCTCTGGAATTCAAGAATATTGAACTTTAACTGACATGGGAAGTTATTTGAAGATGCAGGACTTTCACTTGAAATTAAGGCTGATCTACCTCCTGGGATCGGGGACCAAGATCCACTTCTCATAAAGACTGAAAAGCCTGAACGCACTCTCCTTATGCTTCAAGTCAAACACAAGTGTTGCTGCAACCAGGAAAACCTCCTTCCAACACTGTGTAAAGTTCAAACCAACCAATTCATAAATAAGAAGAGGAGATGAGATGGAGGATTCACACTTGCCTTTGTGCCCTTCCATCGAACACATAGAATAGGTAAGAACAGAAAGACAAAGGAGATGGCTCAAAGAGTCAAGATTAATATGGAAATCAAGAAAAAGGGCATGCCTTTGGTTGGATTTTGTCTGTGTCTCTTCAGTACAATTTATTTGCAGCTTTATGCAATGCAATATTAGAAAACACTTAGCACACAACCCTTGATGTGGAAGACAAAGAGAATTTTTTTGATTTAGACAAATTCCAAAGTCCTTGTCTAATGTTACCCAATGCAAAATTAGAAAGAAATTAGTGCTTGCATGGTCCTGTGCGTTTAAAAATAATTTGAATGACCCACTGCTTAAAGTATGGAAAGGGTCCTCTGTTATTAAAATCCAAACATATTTCATTTTAGACTGTACTCCAACTGAGAGGGTAAAGCTTGAAGAAAATCCCCCAACAGGGTTTTTTAATCAAGAAAAACAACAAACCCAAACTTCATGGAGCCTGTGATCAAATAATCTTACAGAGTTTGGACTTAATACACCAACAATGTCAGGCATTTCAATGCAGTAGCATCAAAACTAGATATTTACTGCTTGGTAGTGAGTAACCCTTTGAAAAGGGAGGAACAAAAATTCCTTTTTAATGAGTCACCGTTTGGCAGTCAGAGATCAAAACCTTTTGCCTGTATTTCTGACTGCAAGATTGTATATACTTGGGTTGTTTTTTTTTTCCAGTTTGTGTGATTTTATTTAAAACAGTTAATTAAAAAAATACAGGAACATGAAAAGTGAAGTCCTTAAAAGTACCTGACCATCAGCAAGATCTGCTGGCTTACTGAAATACAAGATGAATTCAGAAATTACTTCCATATATAGATTTGGAATTGTGACAATCCTAACAAGATTTAAAGTAACTAGTCAAAGCAAAATGAAATTGTACTCAGTATCTATTCTGATAACCACATGAAATGAGTGTTGCATAATTATTCTTAAACTAATGAAAATGTTTACATGCTAAATGTTGCACACTAATGTATGGGGAAAAAGCTTCTCGTGTGCAAGTGGAACCATGTATGACATGTGTCTTCGTAAAACATTCATTTGTTTACCGTTGCCCAAAACTTAACCCAGGAAGATCTGTGACTGAGAATGAAACATTAAAATACATGCCTGAGAGCAGATGCCATTTTGGTCTTTAAATATTTTCTTTCCCCCTATATAAAATTCTGAAGTTTCAGCAAAAAGGAGAATACTATGATGCGATGTTGGGGTGGGGGGGATAATCCACCTGCATTGGTATTACAGCCAAAGCAAAGAAATAAAACTCTCATTCACACTGAGGGGGTCTTAGAGTAAGATGTACCTGCCTTTATTTTGAATATAATTTCCAACTATGTGAAAAGTCCCTAAAGACCTCTGCTAGTAACAAGTAACTTCCTATTTACAAAATATTTAACTAGTTAAGGATTCTTAGCGTGAAGGTTAAGGTAAAGCACCATTATTCCTATTTTACAATGGACAAATAAGAACCTGGGAACTATTTACTCCAAAAACTGCCTCCACCTCTGGAAGCCTGTGGGGCTACAGATATTCAGACCCTTTGAAAAAAAAAAAATCTTGACAGGTTTGAAATCAGAATAGGCATTATTTGGGCTTGGCTTCTACCTTAGGAAATCTCTAAATTGTTATATGAAAACTCATATCCAGAAAAATAAGAGCAGGGACTCACGGCTCACTCCACACAGCTATCCAACAGCCATCCCGTCTAACTACTGATTGGCAAACGTGTCTCCAGACCTTACTGTCAGCTCACTGATCCATCCCATCCCTTGCATCAGTTCATCTTCATTTATGTTCAATTTAGTTATTAGAGTAAATAATTACAGTAACTGGTTACAGTTTGGGAATTGAGAGAACTGAAGAACGAATTCAGAGAAATAACCTGATCTACTACTGTAAAGGGAATCAATCATCCATCTCCTTCCACTAGTCTTTTTGGCAATCCGGTGTCACTGTTGTCACAAGCCTGGATAACGATGCCACATTAATTCTCCTCTTGAGAAAGGGACTACAAGATTTGACTCCTTAACTGTGTCCTATCTGACCTTGGGGAATCTTTGGGGGAGGTTTCCCATCAAATGCAGTTACAGTTTTTACTGAAGAATTACTGAGTTGGGCCCACGCTTTATAACTCGAACGCATGACACAAAAGTACACAACCAATCTTCTGTTTCCACTAGAAATAAATCATCAGTATGTAACCAACGATTTTGCAGATCCAACCCTATGCGAGAATTTGCATTTTCAAAGTCATCTCAACAAGCCTGCTCAGAGGTGATGGACACGGGGCAGAAGGAAGAGACAGCTACTGCAATTTTCACAGGCTTTTTTAACTACATTTATCTAACCTGGAGATAGGCTGCATTTCCCAACCCAAACCTTCCCAAAGGAACAAAAACCCAACAAACCTTTGTTGTAAATATTACAGAATATAGAACTGGAAAAGAAGAAAGTCATCCTATGTTTCGTAACAGAACCAGACTCCCTTCCTTCAAGACTACACACTCCTCTCAAGGCAACGTGAACTGCTGCATCGCTGATGTCAGTGTGAGCAGGCAGAAGAGGACATACGGCCTTTTGTACTGTGCCCAAGATGCCACTTGTTAAAAAATAAAAAATAAAAAAAATTCAAAAATCATTATCTGGGCTGGAAGAAACCCATGCCATCGTAAATGGTTCTTTACTGCAATTTGGAAGACCTTCTTAGAAAAAACATCAAACTACTCCTAGACATGTAATCCTAAACCCAAATGGTAGATGGGAATCAAGCAGAAACCATGCATTATTTTGGGGAAACCATGAATTATTTTGGGGAAACTTTTGCTGCCATGCTTATTTGAGTATTACTCTGTAACTAGATATCATTTCTATTACTGTGACTATGACTAACGAGTTAACAACACTATTTACACTAGTACTGTTGTATCATTAGAAACAACAAGATTATGTACTTTAATTCTAATGCCAGCACAATTATTTTAACACCAAGTGTGTCAGATCTGACTCTATACCCCTTAAATTAATTTCAGAGTAGTGGCTAAATAAAATGACATACTTCTTTGTGCTTTTGTTATAACACGCTCATGTGCAGCAAACTGTGAAGAAAATGTAGTAATTAGAGGTTAAATTAATCCCTGACAGACAGGCAGCTTAGTAAAGCTGGGCCCTCTTCAGAAAACATAGCATAAAGCTTGCCAGTCTTTCAGAATTAGGCACAAAGAATAGGCGAGATTGGCAAGTCCCTCACCACTGCAATCCAACCAAAGGGTAACGCTGAGAAGTCAGAGCAAGTCTTCGAGCAGCCAATACTACCAAGCAGATCTTGCGACAAATGTGATTTAGAGCTCCAAGCAGTTGTTGCTGCAGCAGCTCTAACTGCCTGATCAGGATCAACCACTTGAAATTAAAGACAGCCTTTTGCACAGCAGAACAGGCTTCTAACCGCCGTATAATCAACCTCGAGACGTTAATAAAAGTGAACAATGACATTATATTTCACAACATAACTAGAAAGTTACCTTGCTGCTTCTGTTTTTAATGCAGGTAATGGACTTCATCACCCGCAACAGAGTAAACGCGCTGCGTTATTCTGAAAACAATAAATAGGTATGTCTCGAGTAGGTGTAACTCCCAAACCTGCTCAAAGTTCTGAGGTACTTAATTCTAGAGAAAAAGAAACTTCCACAGAAATGCAAAAGAAAAACAACGCAAGACAAAAGAGGCAGCCAGATCATGTTGATGATATCCAGTAGCTATCTCTTTTTTGTGCGTGTCAACAGAAGTAAATGTTTTTTTCCAACCTCTCTAGCTGTGGCACGACAAAGGTAGCCAGTTTTGAAATCCGTGCCAATACAGCCTGTTATCAGGAGGGGAGAAACTCAAGGGTGCTTGGCTCTGTGCTGTGCAAAAAAATGCCCTGGCTTCCCCACGCTGACAAACCCCGGCGCAGGAATTGCAGACCGACCACTGCGTCCGTCCCACTTGACTTACACCTTACCTCCAAAGGTGGAAGGTGCAAAAAACTGACTTCCCCCTGAGCTAACACGGACTCCGCTCAATAGATTGCCTGACACGGGGTGAAACAATAACGTAGTTAACACCCGCCCCTGCAGAGGTAATCTATATCACGTCTGCGACAGGCTGAGCCCCCAGCTGTCCCTGCCTGCACGGGAAAGCACAACAGGCAGGGGCGGCTGGATCACCAGGTAAATTCAAAAGAAAAAGAAAAGAAAACCAAAAAGGCCTATATTGCAGTTCAAGTAAAAGCAAAACACAGGGCTCGCAGAGATTGCAGATCAGTGTGGGAGTGCATTAACACCACCGGTATTTCTGTACTACCCAGATCATCAATTATTAACAAATTAGGACATGCCTGATGGGGTACTTATGTAACACTTCTTTATCGATAAAACTGCCAAGTCCCTCGCACGGAAAAGCAGAGCGGATTTCAACAAGTCAGGATACGACACCTCCCTTTGGACAGGGTACAAGGATGGATTCCAGTTTCCCCCCACCTCAGCTCAGCCAAGAGCACTTCTGGTCAGCTCAGCAGCCCCCGCTCAAAGCCCGGGGCGCACCCCAGCAGCAGCCCTTTAATCAGGTCAGCGCTTATCAATGGCTCATTGTAGCGATGAGGCAGCGCTCAGGGTAAAGGGCCATACAAAATCCCGCATCCCCCTGCATCTCCCACGCCTGTGTCCCCCGTCCCCCCCCCCCGGGCACTCCACTGGCCCCACGCCCGCTCCCCGGGCCCAGCCTGCGTCCCCCAGCCGGTCCAGCTGGCCGGGCTGCGTGGGAGGGAGGGAACCCGCAGCTCTGTCCCCTGCTCTACCCTTTGGGCACAACTGTTCCGCACAGGAGCGGAGGGCCTGCTACAATTCAGCCTGCGGAGACAATATCCTGCTACAATTCAGCCTGCGGAGACAATATCCTCCACCTCTTCGTTTCCATTTCACTTCCTCCAACGGGCGAGAGCGAGCAGGGTGGGGGGCACGTAACAATCCCCCTTCCCTACTCAAGGGCCTGATCCGTGAGCCCTTAATTCTAGGATCAGAGTCCCATCTGCTATAAAATGAGAGAGGCCTGCTTGGCTGGGCCCTGCCAGGAGAAGGGCTGGTGCACTGTCCTACCGCCTGGCCTAACCAAGGCCCTTCGGTTCAGCCGAGATGCACAGCAAAGCACACAGCTCTAAAAAGGGCCGCTGCAACTTTGCAAGCAGGCGCTGTACAAAACAAGTGTTTTCCTCTTGAAGGAAAGTAATGACTTAGTGATACATTTTCTTCCATTTAAAAAAAAAAAATATTATTATCACCGAGGAAGCTCCCCAAGAGAAATAAAGACTCTTCATAGCTCGTTTGCATTTGGTAGTTATCCCTCTCTGACTGCACCACTCCCTGGTAGTGCAACTGGTGACTTCAAAACCGATGGAGTCATATCCCAAGAACCAAGAGCCCTGCTTACGCTGTCACCCTGAGTTATATGTTCATTTTGAACAGAGCTAACAGGCCAGTCCATAGCAACTGCAATGAAAAAAAAACCAACCCAGAAGACAAGGACATAAAGTGAAACCTTTAACTGACAAAGACTTCAGTTTTCTGTGCAAAGCACCAGCAGTAATAATAAAGAACACGGGAAGGAGACCATGATGCAAGCACAGACTGTTTTGCAAAGTTTCCCTTCAGCTGTTGGCAGCCCTGAAATGGGTTACAGAAAGTTAAAACTGTGTTATTGATCACTGCCTGTTATGCAGCACTGAGTTTGGTCTTTTTTTAAAAAATAAAACAGAATTGTTCTTTTGCTATTTTCACTGAAAACAATACTCCAGTATCTTCCAATATCCGGTCCAATCTGAAACAACACTAATGAGGGTAGTACTGAACGTCCGAACAGTTTCTTCGTATATTTGTTAAGCAATTGCCTTTTCGAGTGCACTCCTTTTACGGGTGCACAAAACAAAACTTACTATGAATACACAATGGTATCGTGCACATTTGGCATTTTACAGCAACACTCTAAAGTTCCCCTTCAAAATTACTGGCAAGGAAGGAAGTTCTGCATAATTTTAGCACTCAACATCTGAAAAAATTAGAACAGTCCCAACTGTTCTTTGAGATGTATAAAAGAACAGTTGAAAAACTTACAGTTGACTGGTGCTACCTAGGTTACCCGTCAATGGCATTGAAACTGGTATATTATTAAGAGAGGTGTATGATGGGAATTGGTTTATTGTGCTGATCCATAGTAACCAACTCCTGTTCGTCCATCATTTATCTCTCTCACCAGCGACATATGGGTTTGTCTATTCACACTCTCAGCATTCTCTCTGCTCCAACAAACAGTCAGCCTTTTCTGCTGGGATAAGGAGATTTTTTAGTTACATCCATTATGTGCGTATCAACATTTATGGCAGGAAGATAATTGCCAAAGAGCTCAGGGGGATAAAAGCTCCCTCTTTATAACACAAACCCCCCTTAAAAAAATCAATATTGATATAAAACAGTTCAACGCAAAACCTTGGTGTGTCTTCTGCTTCCTTCAGTTCAAAATACTTTTTTTTTTCCTTTAACATAGCAAGTCAAACTGGAACATCAGGTAGAAAGCCTACGTAATGAATTACACTACTGCTTTTCCCATAGAGGAAAAAATAGCAGTGTACAATATTAATTGTTCCTTAAAGAAGTGAGTGGCAAATGTGTCAGATATAAAGAGGGTTCCTTGGAGAGGCGCCAGCATCATTTAAACTGATTTAGCTATCTTTATTTGGAGACCATACCAATTACTAATGAATCGTAACTTATAGTCACCTTCGCCTAAATGTTGGAAAATGCTGACGCTTGGGAACAGCCAGCACGAAGGAACAATGAAAACCTGGGGCTCCTGCCTATTTCCCTATTTAAGGAGCTCAGACAACCTTCTACTACTCCATCCCCCAGTTTGGATAAATCCATTTGTCACAGCTTCTGCAAGATTGACTTCACTTTCCCATGGCTACATACTCATAAAAATTATTTTAAGGCGACTTTCATCAGAGTAGCAAGTAACATAGAACATTTATTGATTAAATGACTGGGAACCAGTGAGTTGCACTGTACTTAACCTACAGGACAACTCAGGGATTTTACTTACTGTTATCCTTGCCCTTGTGCTACCTTCTGCCTCCCTAACTTTTGTTTCTCTCATGAAGCCAGTTCCTAGGTTGATCCTTGTCCTACAGTCGCATCCAGGCAGGTTAGCGACCATTTAAATCAGGGCAAGAGTGTCAGCCTGACACCTTGGATCATGAACCCTTGCAGTAAATCTTCCTGTATGTTCAGAAAGCATCTAGCACAATAGCTCCCTAATCCCATTTTAAATCTCTGAGTGCTACCACATCGTAACATTTGTAACAAGATCAGTAAAAAACCCAAACCAAACACACTGTATTTATAAAGCACTCCTACCTGTGTAACAGGAAGCCATACAAAAGAATATAAAAAATATAACTGCCTCCTATGATTACTAATCTCTCCCAAAACCCTTTAACAACCACCTTAGCTTTAAAAAAAATCCAAGAGACTTTGCAAGTTCGAACTACTTAGTTACACGGGACTAAAATTGAAGCCCTGTCAATATTTGCTTTTCTGATTCTGAAGTATTAGTTAAAAGGATTAAAAATAGAGCTGAAAAACCTCAACTTAAAAAAAAACCTCTGAAAATAAAAAGCTAAATTAAATTGGAGCCACTCAATTCTAAACATTAAACGGCTTTTCACTCCCTCGAAAGGACCTGTTAACTGCATGTAACCTGCCTTACAATATATACTATTTGTTTTTTATCCCTGAGCAACAGACTATTTCCTGGTTGAGTTTAAAAACTCAGTGACGTTCCAATTTCAACCCACACATGTGTGTCACTGTCAACGTCAGTGGCAGGAAAACATTAGAAGTCACCCCTTGCTAATGCTTTCCTAACATGGAATTTCCTCGTATCTCGCTCCCTCAGCCCACCTCCTCCCTTCAGCTGAGAGCATCTTTCCCAAATTGCCTTTTTTTTTTTTTCCCCCAACATATGGCAGGGAGAGAGAACTGAAAATGGTCAGTGCCAGAACTAGATCGCTGCTTTTTTAGGTGCTAGCGTGTAACTTACTCAAACTGGTGGTGCCTGCCTTTAAGTCGGAGCGCGGCCGCAGACAAGCAGCCCCCCGAGCCGGGAGCTTCTCCCACCGATGTGCGTGTTTGTGTCCCGAGCATCCCGCACCCCCACCGCGCTGTTAGTGCCTCCCACCCCCGCTGTCACTCCGCTTGCAGGCAGCTTCTCGCACGGTGATACCCAAAAATACGTTCCGGCGGGTAGCCCGCTTTGGGGGTGGCGGGGAAAAGCCACTCCCGGCGCAGAGGGGGGCGCAAGGCCCCCGTTTATCCGGGGGATGCCCGTGCTCCTGCCGCCGAGCCGGCGGCGGGGGGGGGGGGGGGGGGGAGCCGATCAGCTGCCCGGGGCGGGGGAGGCAGCAAACAGCTGCTGGGTCCGGCAGGTTCAAGGCCGTTCCGGCTCCCTGTCTCCTGGAGGCACCATATGGTCCACCTCGCACATCAGCAGCTTTATTTCCCCATCAGCTCGGTCCAGAGGGGGAAGCTCCGGGAGGGGCAGCCCCCCTCTGCCCCCCGCCCCCAACCCCCAGGGGCATGGGCATTAGGCATTACCCGGGGATTACAGGGCTAAGCAGGGAAACACTCGCATTATATAACAGGGGGAGCATTTCGCCCCTCCCGGCGCTCCCACACCCCTCCCTCCCTCCCTCGCCGGGGCGGCCGCACGGCAGCGGGAGGCGGCCGGAGCGGCGGCGGGGGGAGCCCGGCGCCTCCGCCCCCGGCTGGGGGAAGGGGCCAGACGCAGTTAATCTCCCCGCTGGCGGGTCGGGGGAGGGACTGCGGGGTCCCCCCCGGTGCCGGAGGAGGAGGCGGCAGGCTCGTCGTGCAGTGCCCGTGCCAGGAGGCTCCCTACGAGCGGCCAGTGCCCGAAAGGCTCATCTGCTTCCGACGGGAAGAGGCGAGGCGATCACGCGTCCGCACGCTGCGCCGGGGAAACTGCCCGGCCGGTCGCGTCGGGCGTCGGGCAGCGGCTCCGCGGCGCCTCCCGGCCCCCGCTCCCCAGCCCCGGGCTCCTCCGCCACCTCCCCCCCGCCGCCCTGCCGGGAGCACCGTAGAAAACAAAAGCGGCCTTTTAATTTATTGTTCCGGGGAGGGGGGGGGAGCGGTGTGAAAGGAAACCAAAGCCCGTTTTCTTCCAAGAAACGGCCGTTCTCCCCGGGATCCCTCCGAGTCACCCTGGTGACAACCCCCCGCCAGCCAAACCCGAACAAAAGCCGCGGTGCCCTCGGCCCCGCCGCTCCCCCGGGCCCAGCAACAGGCCGGGTAAGACGGCGGAGGAGGGACCGGGCGGAGGGATCGCCTGTGGACCGGGAGAGAGGGGCAGCCCCTGCCTTAGAAGGAGACGTGGGACCGAGTCAGCGAGCGCCTTGTTTACCCTGCAATTGCTCTAAACCCCGATCTTAATCACAGGATGAGAAACCAAAACAGTTTAAATCGTGAGTCAGCATGCATTTCATTTCAAATACATGTATAGTCTCGGAGAGAGCGGCAGACACGCCGCGTTTGCACCATCTCCCTCACTTTTGGGCTATTCCCGTTTCGAGAAACGCGCACACACACACGCAGCCTCCCCAGAAAGCAGGCTGCACGCTGCGCTCCACGCTCTGCTCAGGAATAACCGGGGGCTCCTTCTGGGCTCGGCGGAGCCTTTTGTTCAAAATCCTGCCTATATACCGTGCGCTTCAGACTCCCAAAATAACCAGGCACGCCGCTGCCAACACAAATACCAGGAGTTACAAAAAAAAAAAAAATACAGAGCACCACTAGCCCCTCTACGCGTGACACCTTCCCGGAGGAGTCCCCTTGCCATGCTGGGTTTATCCTTCCCTGCCGGTTTGACCTAAGTTTGCCCGCAGCCCCGGCGCGGGGCTGAGCGAGCCCGGCTGTGTTTACGCACCGGCCGTGCCCCCATCCCGCTCGCCCCCGGGCCGAGACCGGCAGCATCCACCTCCTCTCCCCCGCGCCCCGCAGCGCATCGCCACACGAGCAATGACACGAAAACCCACCGAGCGTGTGTCGTGTGCCGCCCCCCCCCGCTGCCGGGCCGCGGACGGGGCTCGCCGGCGTGGCCGCCCCCTCCCCGCTGGCCCCGGGCGCTGCCCGCCCGCCCCGCCGCCCGGAGCCGGCCGCCCCGCTGCCGTGCCGGAGACCGCACCGCCCCGGAGATCACCTTATTCACCACCATTTTAAAGCCCACGAACCCCCCTCCCTCCCGCCGCAAGCGACAGTCTCCCTCCTCTCCCTGGACTGACACCAGGTCTCACCAGAAAGGAGGGCGAAATCTTTACCCCAAGTTTCTGGTTTCTTCTCTTTCAAAGCCCCGGCGCAGCCCCCACAAACACGAACTAGCCGGGCGAAGCCAGCACAAGGTGGGCACTTTCTTAACACCGCGTCTGCAAACTTTACAACCCCGGCTGCGAGCGGCTCCGGCTGCGGCCGCGCCGAGTCCGGGCGAGCAACTATTCCGAGGGTGTTTTAACTCCTTTTAAATCAACTCCTACTTTTCCAGTCCATATCGATTTCAAACGCTACTTACTGGAATATGTGGCTCCATACGTGGTGCTTCTACCCGCTGGGAAACCAGCAGCATCTTGGACTGGGGATCAACCGGCTTTTAGATCCACTTTGGCTGTATTTAGCAAAACCCAGCACCGCAAAGGACTGAGACTGTTTTCTCCTTTTAGGTTCCAGACAAGTTCATCCTGGCGTTGCAGTTTGCTAATGATTCACTGTCTGTCTCAATCTGCTCACTACATTTCCATCAACCCACAGCTTCCTCACTTAGAAGGTGGAGTTTGTGGGGTTTAAGTTACTGATAGGCATATCTAAGTGCTGTGTCACTCAAAGAGGAGGAGACACACACACTCTCACACACACACACACACTCTCACACACACTCACGGCTCCAGGCTTAAAGGGGAAGCAACACTTTCTTCTCTTTAGAAACTGGAAACCTCACAGATCCAAGGCATTTTTTAAATTTTTTTTTTTTCTTCTGTGCATCAAGGCGAAAATCATGCAGCCTACGGACAGTATTTTAACACGCAAAAAGCTGCTTAGCATGTTTAGCGCATTTTTTGTAGAGCTTCAAGTTCATTTAGTACAAAAGTAGGGTAGCTCAGAAATATACCGGCAATTAATGGCTAATGGGTTTTTTTTTTTCCAAACCAAAACGTACAAATCACTGAACAGATAGCCCGAGGCATGAAGTGTAAAGGTTTGAGTTATTCTTAAAAAGTGTAGTTTCCTGTCTCTTTATGCCATTATGATACGATATTCAGCACTTTAACACTCATAAAAGGGTTAAACTCATCTCGCACAGGTGAACCCAGGTTACCAAGAAGGAAACAGTAGAGTTGTTTCATTTTCCCCCTTTGTGCTATGTACATGTATTTTTGAAGGCAGATACAATTCTGAATAGAGAGCTCCCATAAAACCACGCACTTCTCATATGACTATAAATGTGCTTGTTACAAGCTGCAATCTCTGAATATTAATTTTGACAGCCGATCAACTGAAAGCTGAGACCTATCCAGACCTCCTCTTGGATTGTGCAGAAAGGACTGGGAACAGCAGGCTGCAGGCAGCTAGGAGAGCACACTGGGTCCACAAATAATTGCTGGTATAATTTCATTTCATTACCTTGCTAAATCAATACAACTGTCACTCCTGTCCTGATACACTGGTGATGCTAGAAACCCTGTCCCAATACACTGACTCAATGGATGAGATGCGGAAGACATAGTACCGTTTCTAATAAAATGTCTCATTTTTTAAATCATTCCTAAAATAGTAATATTAGTAAATTAAGCTCTATAAAATTAAGAAGAAAGTTATTTGAATAAAACTAAATTACTGTGGCCAAATGCATACAAGTGGAGCCAGAATCTGGCCTCGCTTTCCTGAAAGTTTTCCACTTTCCAGCAATCATCTTCAACTTGCAGTTAACTTATAGACCAAACCCATCTTCACACCCCGAGTTAATAAACATCAGGAATATCACTTCATCAACAGAGAAAAAATTGTTTTCACCTTTGCTGAAACCTCTAGCTTTCCTGTGACTGCTGGAACAATGGGCTCACTCCTCTGAGCAGCATTTGTATTACTTCTGTTTGGATTGTTTGCAAGTTTATTGGTTTGCTTTTCTAATGATTTTGCCTTCTATATTACTTATAATTACTTCAATGTATTTTGTCTATTGAAAAAAAGATGCACGAAAATAATAAATTTGTGTGGGTGTGAGCACCATGAATTCTACAGACTCTGAGGGCCACATCACAAAAGGTTTCGGTGTCTAAGGGGAAGTGCATCGACACCTGACATTTGGGTTTGTTGGGCTGCCCAGATCGAATCTACAACTCTACCTGAGGTGCCAGGGCTCAAACGCCGCATTACGGCACCAGCATGGGATTTAAAAGAGCCAACGTGCTGAGCAGGAGACACCTAAAATGAGCAAGCTCAGTGGAGACGTGTGTTTATCACGCATGAATTAAGCTCCACCTGCAAGGAGGTGCCACTGTCTGCCCAGTATGCAATGTCTGGAACCGTCCCCTGAAGGTATACGTGTGTGTAAGGGCTCCTATCTATCTGCCTGGAGGTTTTTGGACCAAAATATGCATTTATGAAATGAGTGGGACACACAGGGATTCCCACATTCTGTAGAACCTACTGACAACACCATGACCAGATGATGAACACACGGTAGGTCCACGTCAGTTTTTCTATGCAGCACCTACAGTGTGCACTAGTCATTTGTCCAGAAGTTTTGGACAAACCACGTCATTCATGACTCTTGCCAGACATCTGAACTTCCTGACAAATGGCAAAAGTCCTAAGGACTGTCATTTGCTTTGTTCACTTCACAGAACTAGACCAAAGGACTTCCCCAAAAGGAAGACAACATGAATAGGGTGCACAGGAGTCCTGTCTGTACCTGCTCGTGCAGCAGGAATGCTGCTGCTGTCTTTAGTTGTCAAGGGAATCTACTTGCCAGATAGGGGGTTGTGTTCTCCTCTGTAAGGTGGGATACACTCTCAGGTGGAAATCGAATTGAGACAAGTACTTTTATCAGTTGGTTGGTCCACAACAGAATTGTGGCAACATTTCTTTTTTTTTGAACCTACTGTCTCGAGCTGTGTGAGGTCTGGAGGTCTGGATTTCACTCTGGCAGCCCGGTGCCACGTGTCCCCTGCTGCCAGCGCGGTGCTGTGGACTGATCGGGCGAAGCTGTAAGGTAAGCGCTGGGACGCTCAGCAGTGTCACAGCAAGGACGGGTTTGGGTGAACGCAGACGCCTAATTCCAGGCAGTGTGGGCTTTTAACAGAAAAGTAACACCCTCGCAGAGATCACTCATTTTCAGCGATGGGTAATGGCTAAGCAAGGGATTTCAGGGTTGCAATTTTGGTCTTTGGTGATTAAATTATGAGCCCTTTCTTTAGGCATATTTACTATAGCTGACCTGGGGGAATCCCTGGCTGCTCGGGAATCAATGACAAAACTTGCACTGGCTTCTTCAGGGCAGCATTTTATCTTCCTAGGTTAGGCCTACCCTAAGCAAATTGCAGACTATCTTATTATTGTGCTTCTGCCTTATTTTGAAAAGGTGAGCTGTGGGATTCTGCAGAAGAGAGACAATTCGAAGGGCATCAAGACTGTTATGGCCACAGGCTGTGGCTTGCCAGGATGTATCCTAGTACCTCAGATGCTTCCCCTGAGGCTGGGTATCAAACCTGGGCCTGACCGGCTGGGATTAATCCCCTTCTTTCTCAATTTTACAGTAGTTTACCATATTTTGCTTAGCATCTTTAATGTCCATAGAAAATGTAATTTGTTTTTTTCACTTAATAAAACTAGTGTAATTTCTTTCCAAATAGAGCTGTCTGATTCAAAAGCCAGAGTCAGAGAGCTGAGAAGTTATAACTATCTAAACAAATAACAAACTGATGAAAGGATTGCACTGAACTGTATCTTTTGGGGAAAAAAAAAAAAACAAACACCAAAACCAGACAGGACCAATGCTTGTCCTGTACTCCTTACTTTCTGAAGAAGCAGCATCTTTTTACCTGTCTAAGGAGAACTGTTATTTGGAAAGCTACGATGTGCTAAATAACTGCCTAACGTTACGTTCACCAAGCAAAAGGATCACGCGCTCAGAAACAATCTTGATGAGCTGTGTGAGCAACAGGCACTGCCAATACCAGGTGGCCAAGGGCTAGAGAAAAGACTTGCATCTTTCCGGTTGGTGTGAACTAAACATGCTAAAACCCGAGCGTCCAGCTAACCTTAATGGTGGGACTCTGTTCTCCCAGGAGAGCCGTGCCGACTCCCAGCTGGCCTCTGGGTGTTCCTGACATCAGCGAGGACAAGGGAAGTCTGAGCAGACAAGGGTTGCTCTGCGGCACGGCTTGCACACCGGAGGGAAGCGGCAGCTGAGCAGTGCAAGGGTTCACCACAGATTCACTGAAGGATTCACAAATTCATCAGTGACCCAGAATCAAATGGATGGAAATCATGTGATGCTTGCTACTCGCATGCTTTTGACCTGAAATCAGGTAAAATCAATGGCTTTGGCTGAAATACGCTTTGAGTGTATGTTTATTGGGAGCTAAAACACAAAGCAAAGCTCCCGAGGAATAAAATCACATGAACTACAACAGATATATACAAGCCTTCATAAGCTAAACCATAAGCTGTCCTAATTCTACCCAAAACACAAACCCTTAGCGTGCGAGAGTGAGGTGCAAAATTCAAGGGAGCGATGTATAAACTGGGATGTGGGTAACTCTATCCCACAGCAAAGACAACTATTAGGCCGAACATACAGAGGCTGATAAGGAAGAATATAACAAAAGATGAAATTATTCCTCTGATAGAAAATTACAGAAAACCCACACAGACCCAACTGTGTTTGCTTTCAAGGAACGCAGACAACTGTGGCATAATTGCAAGTCAGCATACTATAAATAAGAACATAAGAATTCCCATCAGACCAAAGGTGCACCTAACCAGTAATTTTTTTCTGGATATCAGTGATATCCATTTTCAAAAAGTACTTAATTAAACTGTGGAGATCATTACCATGGATGGACATTTTAGAATAAATGGGTTCAAAAGGGATTAGAAGTACTTATGGAGGGCAAATTCACCAGCGGCTATTTAACACAAAGGTCTGGATGCGACCTCTGGTTCTGAGCCACTACCTGCTGGAAGCTGGCAGGCGATGTGAGGGGAGGAAGGACGCTCCGTCCATGCCTTGTGTACAAAGCAGGTTCTTTCCTAAGGGTCTGGTAGCAGCCACTTCGAGGCACAGATACCGGGCCAGACGAACCTTAGGTTTGACCGGCCAGTATTGCATTTTTTAAGCCAGGTTAGATCAGTGATCTAGTTAATTTGGTATCTCGTCTCTGACCACAGGTTGATGCTTCAGAAGACAGAAAAGAAACCTTTACTGAACAATTGCAGGACAAATCGCACGTGGCAGTACAAGTTTCTTAGCAAGTTTCTTCCTAAGGACAGACAATCTGTAACGGACTGATGCTCAGAACCGGGAGGGCTCGTGTCCCTTGCGTACTTCCCCCAGAGTACACTGCAATATATCAGGGATGAGATTTCTAATGCATGCAAAATTTCAGTTCATTTCTGAAACCCGTTATACTATTAACATCAGTAATATCATGTGTCGAGTAAAACAGCATCTCAGGTCGTTTCCGAATGTGTTTAATTGGATGTCCTTTTTTTTCCTAGTAAAAGTATATGGGAAATACCTGAAAATAGATAAATTGCATCAATAAACAATTTTAATTTCCTCAGTGAAGCTTGCCACATTAAGTAATTTTATAAGTCATGTAGGAAAATACGTATCATTGTTAATATAGCAATTCTAATTTTTTAAAGAAACATTACTTTTAGGAAAATAGGAAGCTTGAAGGAAAAAGCTTTTGTTTGTGAGCAGTTAACTAAAGGGTTTCAGCGTGGCCTTCATTGATTTGGACATGAAAGAACAGAGTTTGTCAACTTTTCCTTCAGTAGGTCATTATTTACATGAGTGTCCATGGAAGAGTGTATAGGTAAAATCATCAAAGGATGGACTGACGTGCTAATATTTCAGTGTGTACATGAACTAGCTTAGGAAATTATATACACCAAAACGAATGCTGATTTTGTCTTTTGTACAGAAAACCAGACACAGATCTAACCAGAATCTCTGTGCTAAGGAGTTAAGAGATGACAACGCTCGTAGTAATTTCTTCTTATTTTCATAGAAAGGTACATAGCATTAAGTGTGTAGCTTCTACTAAAGTATAGGTTAAAATCACATTCTTAATGTCTGCTTGGATGCCAAATGCTTGTTCCAAATTGATCTACTTTGAACTTATATTTTAAATACAGAAATCAATTATTTGCATAGCTCAGAGATACACTTAAGCACATGCTTAACATTATGTATGACTCTCTCAGAAATTGAGGGGATTACTTGAGTGCTTCGGTAAGCACACCGATACCTCTGCACCATCAGCACTGGTGTGATCAAGTCTTGCTTGCATGAGGCAAAATCCCAGCCCTGCTGACATCCCAAGCTCAAGACCACTACTCAAAATCTTTTCATGTCAACAAAAGTCTGTTGATCTCACCCACACATTTCATTTTTACTTGAGTGAAATCTGGCCTGTAGGATTTACCTCTGCAATATTTTACCTCTCTTCATCTCTACTTGCAGTCAGGCCATACGAAGTCGCAAAGCGTGCTGAGAGCAGATCACCACCACGACCGAGGCTAGGAAGCAGTGCTAGAAGAATATCAAATACTGATGCACCTTTGTCAAGGCCAAAATATTCTATAGAAAGGCTGAATTATGACCAACATGTTTAACTGTCTTTGTACAGGACTTACGGTCATTTCAATTCTGGTTGTCCTGCAGCTAAGAAGGTTTTCCATTAAAAATATAGACGCTGCAAGCGAATATAACATCACATTTAATAGCTGTATTGTTAACAGCAATATATTGAAAAAGTTTGCTAATTAATGGCATTTATCCAGTTCTGACTTGTGCATAAAACGCCTTCCCTCTTGATTTACGACGCGTGCTCCCTGCACGGCTGCTGCTGGCTGTGCCCGGTGAGCAGGGGCTGTGCCTGGCCTTGCTCACCGAAGGCGCAGGGCTGTAGGAGCATGGGATGGCAGGCTGAGGCTGCTGCACATTTCACCTTACACCTAAGAATAAAAGCCATCATACGCTGAACCGACAGCGTACATGCAAATGCACAGGCATCGCTGAGAAATGAGCCTGCGGTTGCGATGCCAGTCACTACCCAGGCGATGCCTTTTCTCCAAGCGTTACCTTTGGCAGCGTTCACACGTTTGTTGCTTGCTGCAGAGCCTCTGCAGCCAAGTGGGCACAAAAGCAGCTTCCAGCCCATGGAAGGGCTATCGGGTCAGGAGCAAACAGCGATGGGTGTCACTCGCCAAATTTCCGAGTTAACAATAGGTCTGGGCAATAGAACGCTCCTATTTGACTCCTGTACCTGACTGCAAGTAAGGCACTGCTCAGAAGATAGAATAATGCAAAAAAGGCTTAGTAATAATTTTAGTTTTGCTGTTTTCTCATTGCTGGATCACAGAGTTCATACGCACGTGCAATGATCAGGACCTGCCTCGACTCCTCTAGAAGTCAATGGAAAGGCAGATTCTGGGTCGTACCTGATACAAGAGATTCCAAATTGCTTTAAATATCTAAGTCTGCAAAATTGTTCTATATTAATTGTTTTTTAAGACAGGATCACATAATTTTGCTTCCCTCAGGAAACACACACCTTTCTCCCTTGATTTTCCCTTTCGTTCCTCGAGTTGTTCTCTCTTTGCTAGAGCTGACGCTATTTTTTAAAGCATTCTCTATTTCATGACTGTCAAACTCTTCTTTCCATGCCAGATACATGGCAAAGTTACATATTCTTCAACTCAAAACAATTTACATGAATATTCATAAACTACCTGATGGCAGAATTGGCCCTGAGATTTAAAACCATAAAGCCCACAGAAACAAATGCTACCCTCTTCCTTTTGTCAAAGATCCCTTGGATCGAGCACAGAAATTATACTTTTATGCAGTTGTCAAGAAAAATGCAAAACCAATGCATCAAACATCTTATGTTCTGTTTATTAAAGAAGAGTGTCTGTGATGATACAGATATTCAGCCAGACTAGGATGTTGCCAATGTCAGTTTGCGATTTACTAGAAATTATTGATTTCAAATCTTGGTTTCCCAGGGCTACTGAGCATATCCTGTCATACAAATATGCATCCATTTGCTAGCGGCTGCAGCCTTGTATAAAAATGTGTGTTGTCTCAACTAGTGTCAGATTTCTTGAGCCTAAAAAATAAAGCTCTACCTCCCTTCAGTGCAGGAACAAAACCAGCTATTAAGATACATTTCTATGTCCAATACAGTATCAGCACGACTTGCACAACTATGGCGTCCATCCAGAATTATACATTTTGTTATTAAAATTAATAAGAAGGCACCATCTTGAGAAATTGCACCATCCTCTCCCCCACCCCCCAAAGGAAATTACTCAAAAGATTTCACAGAGCAAGTTCAAATTATGAGACAGGTACAGCCTCAGACTTCACATACAGCTCAAGAAACAGCTTGAATTTAACTACTTTTAGGTACAGATCAGTCACGAGCAAGTTACACAACATGCAAGTGCAAAAGGATGGTGGAGATAGTAACTCTCTGTTCACTAGGGCCAAGAGCGATAGTTGAATTGCCAGCACTTGTAAGGACTGGAAAGAAAGGAGAACACCACTGTGAGCCATTGGGAGTTTGGGCATGCGTGTCCTCCCTGTCCCCCGAGGTCCTGCTGTTCTCCTGCCCATCTTCTGCTCCGGCTCAGCTGACACATTCCTACACAGTGGGGTTTTTTCATTTGGCCCTACTACTCCTTAAGACTTTCTCTTGGTCCTTCTGCTGTGCTGACACCTCAAATCCCAGCTACTACCCACTGTGCTGCCTTCCCTTCCCCAAGGGAAACACTCCTGGGTGGAGACGGGCCCGTCTCTGACTTGCTGCTTGCACTAACGCCGCTGCCGCCAGGACGTGCCGTGCCATACCGTCCTGTGGGCTCAGCAGCAGGCTGCCTGCCCACCCACAGTGGACTTCACAGACCAACAAGAGTCCATGAGGTTTTGGACCTTTATGGTTCAGTTATTAGCCGCTTGTAAAAGTTCAATGGCATTTGTGGGATTTGGTGATCGATGTTGATAATTCTGCTGCATGATCTCAGTGTTCAGAACATGTTTTTGTTTTTATATTTTTCTCCAAGAAAATAAATCTCTGTTTTACCATCACTTTTCTCAAGTCACTTGCATGTCATAATGAGTTCTCTGTTTACTAAAATACAAAACCTTCAGGGCTGACAGCAGCGGCAGAAACGACAGAATCAACAGGATTGCATTTTCTTTTGTCTTGTCACTTCAACCTCACTTGTTTTTGTACAGTGCAGAACGGATTAACTTCGGGAACAGCAGAAAAAGGCGCAGCCCTCGCATGACCAGCCAGTCTAACCTTCGCAGGTAAAGATTGCGAGAGGAACGTGAACCAGCCTGCCTCCCGCCCTTCTGCCATGGCTAGTGCAGCTGGGACAAGGAGGGTGTTTTTCCTGCCAGAAAGGTGATGGTGACCACCCTGCTCCGCAGCTCTTGGGCACCCGCTGTTATCTGGAGCAGCACCAACTGCACCTTACGCGTTAACGTGAGGGAAGTTGCGTTTTGCCGTGGGAGGATGGAAAAGGTGGGTAGATGGCTTCCAGCCGTAGGGAATGTCGCCCGGGCGATCCTACTTCATGCAAACAGTCCCCACGGAAGCATGGCGATTTACACCAGTGAAGGTTCAGGCCTGCTCATTCAAAGACAATTTTCAGCTGGCTTGGAAACGAACCTCTAAATTCCTTCTGAGCATTCTGGCTTTTCCTAAAGTATTTGAAAACAACTTACTCCCAGATTATGGTGAGATCCTCTTGTTCTTGCAGGAAAAAGAAAGGAGAGAGTGAGAGAGAAAAGGAAGCACTGCAACTTCCCAAGCCACTTCAACGCTAACAGCGGTATGATCCCGAATCAATGCAGAGGGGCTGACAGCAACAATACGTGTTAACTGCGGCAGTGAAGGGGGCTATTTAACCTGGCTACTAAAAGTTATTTCTGCCACAGAATGTTTTGAACAAAACATTTGGCAATTAAATTAATTCAAGCATATCCTCTCTTTTCATGGGAGAAATGTGGGAAAAAGCCAGGCAGAGAATGAATGGCATCTACGTTAATGAGGAACTGCACAAAAAGAGAAAAATAATGTTTTTCTAAAACATATTAGTATTACATTCTGCGGTAGCACCATATGTTAGCTTCCTAGATGCTGGTAATCCTGATGTATTTTTATCTTGGCTAGTACCAAGGAGGCAGCTATCCAAGGCCAAGTTCTTCCCACATATCTATGTTGAATGCAGTTTACCTCCGCTCTGTGTTGTGAATCTGAACCAAGACAGCCATGCAACTGCTTAAGATCATGCCTTTATTTTCTGGCTGTATCCGACTTTGGCTTTTAAATATCATAATACTCCATCTCTTGAGTCTTTGATGAAGCCTTTTTTTCAATGACAGAGCCTGGAAATGGGCTTAAAAATCACAAGCCTCTACCGCTTCAATTTAAGGATCAGATCCACTAATTAGATGCAGCAGCAGACTATAAATTGCTCACGTTCCAGACAGAGGAGAACAACAAAAAGACATTCTGTGTTAGTGGGGATGTATTAACATATATGTAGGACTTCATTCTTCTCTAAGTTGAACAAATATTCCTTAATCAGTCCTTAGAAATCACTTTTGAAGCTGGTGGCATTCTTCCATTATTAGACAGGGAAGAACAGCTATGACTATTCTAGAAAAAAAAGCACCACCACTAATTAACATTGTTTAATTGGATGGATTTGAAATACCTATAGCACAGGTGACCCTAACCCAGCCTGCTAGCCAAATTATTGTACTCCCTTCCCTGTGTGCACTAGTCATGCCACTCTGCTCTAGCTGCATTACCCTCTGGACACTTATCACAGGTCTTGATAGCGTTCCTGGTGCAATGGTTCTGAGGCTTTTGGGGAGTCAGCAGCCCTAGGATGAAAGCAATCACACCTTCAAAATTCACCAGGATTCACGCTATTTTGAAGGCTTTGGTAAGATGCCAGTAGGAACACATATCCCAGTTCCTGCAGGGGCTATGGGAAAGTGTTTTCAAGACAGCTGAACTGAAGTCAATGGCAACGAAACGGAGCAGCACGGAGCTAAGAGCAGTTTTCTCAGTCGGGGCTCACCTCTGATACAGAGGTGATGCCAGCTAAGCTGTGATACAAACATGGTGGGTATGACGTTCAATTATCACCTTTCTTTCCAGAAAGTTCTTCTGTCTTTGAACGTGACAGCTCACGTCTTCAGTGCCAATGATCCCTGTTTGACTGCCTTTTTGAACCTGTCCATACAACTTGGCCAACTGATCCTCTGGCTACCTCCACCCCAAGCTGGGACTGCCCGTGCAGTCTGAAGAGGAGGGGAAGCAGGCAAGGGCAGCTTTGGGCGTAATGCGTGTGAGGGATGTGAGGCATGGCAGCAACGCAAGGAGAGCCAAACTGCAATTCACCCACAAAAAGAGAGATTTGCCTTGGTCAGTTAAGGACTCTGGGTTGGGAATCCAAGTGTCCCTGACCGTCTAGTTAGCAATTCATGTTATACTCATCACCATGGTATGCAACTCCCTGCGACCACATTGCCTCTTGGTAACTTTTAGCCACTCTAAAGATAGGTGTGGTAGCACCTCAGAGTCACTCTGGAAACCAGGAATACACGTTTGGGAGGCATCTTTTATAATTGGCATGGCTGAGCTGCAGCTCTGCCTCAGGCAGAAGGTAAACTCTGTCTCACTGGGGGTGGTGAAAGGAAATTTCTTAGCACAGAAAGAACGCAATGCTGCTCTGAAGCCTGCAGGAAGGGGCTGGTACCTGGGCTTGCACAGAGCCTCCTTGCAAAGCAACTGGAGGGAATTTTTTTCCCCGAGTGAGGAGCCTGTGCAAAGGATGTTGTTGGCCAGGTCACCAGTGAAGTTGTAGGGAAACTGAAATCACGGGCTACGGGAATCTTTTCTGCATTTTGGCAAGATCTGAATCCGCCGCTGTTTATAAAAATGTAATTAGTGGCCTGCCAAGCACTTTAAAGATGTTCTGAGTGCTAGAAAATTGTGATAAACTTATCTTTCTGTGCCTCCGTGTCTTGTGAGCCATTATTCAATGAGTGGGTTGTTGACTGGAAGACTCAGCCAAACAATGATCGGGCTTCTAAACTATTCCATTACCTCTAATGAAGAAGGATCAGGGAAACAACCCTTAAACACCTTAAACAGAACAGCAGTATAAACAGGCAAAACGACTCTCAAGAGAAACCCCCAGACACTTGCCAAGGTTGGCTTTGGAGCCAACTGTGATACAAATGCATAAAATATTAGTTGCTTAATGGTTGTGAAGTGTTGTTCTTTAAAGGTTACTGTCTTCCTGTCCAGACAAGGCTGCAGCTGAATGATGAATGAAGCGATCCATATATCCGAGAAGTTTTCAAGCACCTGCAACTCCCGTTGGTGTCAACAGGAATTTTGGGTAACTAGGAAAATTTTGGGCCAGTAAAACCTGACTCTGCATGATATTAGGAATCCCCAGGGCTATTGGCCTCCTCGGCCCCAGTGTTTAGCTGATGGAGTACTTGGCGTGAGGGCTCTGAAAACGCTCATTATTTGGGATGCGTGTTTGTTATGGGAGACCTGGTCTCTAAAATCACAGGGACCAAGCGTCTGTGCCGAAAAGTTAGGCAGCCTAGAAGCGGACCTGGGAAGAAGTCTATCTGCAGCTGGGGAAAAAGCGCAGCGATCGCTGCAAAAAAAAAAAGATTTTGCTTCTGAGTGAATTTCTCTCTCTTCTCCATTACAAGTCTCACCATATACAAATAGCTGACTTGTTATTGCAGCTCAAAGGAATGAATGAGCTCAAAAGAATGTGAAGAGGAGAGAATGCTACAATTCCACTGGGAAGAGCTGCTTCTTTTTATTTCACTTTTCCATTCGGTTAATATTTTACTGCGGCCTCCGAGAGCAGTCTCATCAGAACGCCTCCGTCCTGCGCTTTAAAACTGGATGGTCATCTGACGCGTAAACCCTGCACCTGCCTGTAGCTGTCTAGAAGTGTTTTGTGTGTCTGCGTTTTTGAAAGTATCTCACGGTTTTGTTTCCTGTGAATGTGCATTCAGCCCTGCACACTCACGAAATGCTTAGCTGAGTTTGGGAGCGTGTGCGTAGCGGGCCACGGCTGGGGGATGGGGATGGGGGGAAGAAAGAGGGGGCTGTAAGGCAGCTTGGGAACCGATACGATGCTGGTGTGAAACGTCTTTGTGAAGGGAACAACATTGTCAGGTTTTGGCTTAAAGAGTCTCAAACGCTCTAGCAGCTTTAGAAACTTGAACATGTGCTAGCCTCAGCTGCCCGCAGATAAAACACCTCGGTTTAAAATGGTGCCGACTGCTCCCACAGCGTCTGAAATTCCAGGATCGGGCCCTAAAAATAACAACGCGTTTGACCCAAGATAGCCCGCAGAGCCAGATAAGATCATAGACCGCACAGCAGAGTTTTAAGCCTGGTTTCCTAAACTGCAAAACCATTAAATATTTAGGTGGCCATATGCAAATCATTTAAATTCTGTTTCTCAGAAGCACACCACGTCGTACAGACGTGCTTTGTGCCGAGATCCTCTTCCTAAGCTTTCATCAACTATTTATTTTAAACCTGTAAAGGACTTAATTAATGGCTAATTGTGGGCTACCATTTTTTCAAGGGGATTTAAATATGAGGGAGGAGGGGGAGAAGCAGAAGTGCAAAGACCTGGGTTTCTGTCAGAGAAAACTAACAGAAGAAAATACATTTTTGTGAACGCACCAAAGAAAACCCCAGCACTGATCAGATATTTCCAACCCCCTCCCCGGGTAACAATTTGATAATTCAACAAATAAACAGCCCTTTATGTCGGAGCTGTCTCGTAGACACTGTGAACACTTTCGAGACCAGGGCCCCAGATCTTCTTTTCTTAATGTCACTGTGAATTTGCTTGTGGAAGTGTATGACACCATGCGCAGAGCCCGACCAGCTGAGCTCATGCTTCAGGCATTCTCCCAGGACCCGAGGGGGAGGGGGCTCTCCGCCAGCTTTCGGCTGCCTCTCCCCTTGCATTTACACACACACAAATCATGTTATCATAGTGAAAATATGTAAGAATTCCAGGAAGCAGAGGAAGTTTGTGTGTTGACCTTAATTTTTTTTTTTTTTTTTCCAGAGGAAGATCCCTCCGAATGTTAAAAGGACAGTGGATGCTAGCTAAATTCGTTTGCAGATATTTTAATTCTCATTGCAACCCTTTCTTCTGCTGTACTTTGTCTTTTAGGATTAATGCTGTTTGCATTTTATCTTGCATGGGTACTTGGACTGAGAGAAGCAAAATCACGTGGTGAGAAGCTCTGTGGGACCTATTTGGATGTTAAAAAAAATTGGTAAAGGAGGCCCAAGTGCGTTCTGGTTCCTATTTTCCATTACAGCACAGTAAAATTGGGTGAGACTGTTTCTGGAGGGGAGGGAAGGAAAGGGTGGATGAAAGAGTGGGCTAACGCATTAGGCTCTCACACATGGAGGCCTGGGTTAATTCTGCTTTACAGTTCTGGGCTTGAACTCTTAAAATACCGATCCACTTGGCCCCAAACCCAACTGTGCTTTTAAAAACACACTTAACTTTAAACCTGCAAGTGTCTTTGTGAAGACTGCGGGACCTTAAAAGTTCACGCTGTACCTGAAGGCTTAGTCACCTGGCACGGGCTAGCGTTCAGCATCTTGCACAACGTGGGGCAAAGCACAGCACCTCACACGGCAGGTAAGCCCCGACGCCCTGCCTCTCGCTGCCCCAGACCATCAGCCCCCAGTGCTCACACTTGTCGGGGTGTGCACACGTTCAAACACGGCCGTTCCACCACATCGAGCACACACCTGTGTGTGTATATATATACATAGAGCCAGGAAAATAGGAGTTCGAGTCCTTAAATACTTGTCTGTCCCTTAATCCCGTATACTGTGAACAACATGGGCACACACAGACTTATACTTGTAAAATGGCAAGTAAAAATACCCCATGCTTCCTGACTGGCCAACAAGCAATCCAATCAGTGAAAACATTTCTCTTTAATTGCCTGGGTCAGACCTCCCTCAGCCTCGTAACCTCTGGTAGGAGCACAGGCTCTGCCTTGTGCCTCCCAGCACACCTGAGCCTGGTGGTTATTCCAGCAGAACCCCACACCATCGTGTGCCAGGGCTGGCAGAACAAACCATAGCCCCCTTCGGTTTTTGTAAAATACGCTGCGGCCAGCACGCATTTAACTTGCAAGACCACTGGGCATTAATCCCGGACAAATCTTGAAGAGTTTGAGAATCCAT
The DNA here is from genome assembly GCF_028858705.1 of Grus americana. Classification (NCBI taxonomy): domain Eukaryota; kingdom Metazoa; phylum Chordata; class Aves; order Gruiformes; family Gruidae; genus Grus; species Grus americana. Next base: position 15,260,302 of record NC_072863.1, on the reverse strand, counting down.
CAGATTGCTTCAGATTTTTTTTTTTTTTTTCAAACTATTTCATTCCTTATGCTCCTCTGTTGCAAACATAAGCTCAAAGCCTGATTCAATTCTAAATGAGCAAGCCTGTTCTTCTAGCTAGCAGGCAGCCTATGATGTCTGTAAGGGCCAGGCATCCCCACCCAACAGCTATGCTGAAACAAGGAAGGCCATCAAGACGAAATAGCCTGAGCAGCTTAGTGTCAGAGGCTTCGCTGACATCAGGGCATCTGTGACAGTAGCCATCAGTGTAGGACTTGTCTCACAGAATTTATTTCTCTATTCAAGTTTTTCTCTATTCCTTTTCTGAATTCACTTCTTTCCCTCTCCCTCTGCTTGCCCCCCATTTTATTCTTTGTCACACATTTCAAGTACGTACCTGCCTTCCCTGCCTCATCTCTTGGGCTCTGGCAGAAGGTGGCAGAAAAAGTAGCATTTGAATTATATTTTGGTTTTCAGACTATTCACTTAGAAGTAGGCAACACAAGCTTGCTACTTTGAATGTTTTGGTGCTGAGACTGTTGGTTTTTTTTTTAAGCATACAACCCCCTACCAGCTGCAGTCTAGATTTATACCATGGGGAAGAACACAGTAGAACCAGATTGAAGATTAATCAAAGCAAATTCTGGCCCACTGTTCCATGTGTCTCAAAGATTTAAAAAGTGAAAATAAAAAACGAGGGGGCTTTGCTTTGGTAATAAACATTACAACAAAAAGGCACAACTTTCCCAAATATGCCGTGAAGAGAAGACAGATGCCTTCCAAGGCTTCTTGGTGTCTCATGGCTGTAAGCTGACAAAACCGGCATTGCTGCGTCTTTCCCAGCGCTGCTCACAGCATGGGGAGAACGTCTGACCGACCCGTTTCAGCTGCCCCAGCAGGGTCCATCGGTCCCAGCTCCTGCACTTGCTATAAATGTGTAGTGAGTTTTGTGGTATCTCCAAGGCTGATTACAGAACCCAGGTTGCCTGCCTCCCTGGCCATTGAGCAAATTAATTATCCAGAGGTTTTGATGTAATATAACCACACTGCCCAGGAGAGAGCCAGAAAAACACCTGGAATCTTTTCTACACAGAAATCCTTTCTATCCACCCATTTCTTAGTCTAAATCATATAGCTTGTGAATAAAAAGTCATACACAATGATGAATAAGTTACCCTGAAATGTAATATATTCCTCAGCTTTTGGGGGTATTAGAATTCTACAGGGATTAGAATAAAGTGAAAGTTTGTAGTTAGCAATCAGTAGAATAACATTGCTAGTTTTCTTTAAGAAAGTCTACTTAAATAAACTTTTGGGGTGCAATCCTCAGTTGGCACAAGCTGACATAGCTCCATTTAAGTTAACACAGCTATGCTTCGCTGCATCTGCTGGGGAGGCAGCCTTTGCTTTTTTGTGGAGAAGAAATAAAAAAAAAGGATTCACGGGGTCAATATTTTTCGGGAAAAAATATATACACAGGTAACAGGTAAATCATTGTATTTAGATGCAAGAACTGAGGAGATGCCAGGAAAAACCATCCATATCTAGCAGAAGGGCATGGTCCCATCTTTAATGGCCTGTACGATATATTTTAAAAACCATCACTAATTCTTTTAAACATCTTTCTCAGTAATGACATGGCTGAATTGAACGATGTGCGTAATCGGGGCAGTGGTTATACAGTAAAGGCCCCAATTCAGCAAAGTGCTGAAGCACACCTTCAGCTTTTAGTGCCCGAGTGGCCTCATTGAAGTCCTTAGTAATTACGTGTTTTGCTGAATCAGGACCTGAATTTATTTGGGGCAGGAGGACCTTAATATCTTCCAAGGAATTATACTTATTAAAGGGGACAGTCTATAAATTAGTGTTTAAGTTAAAATCAATTTCTAGATAATACATATCCCTAAAAGACAGATTGTTAGTTTGTATGAGCTTTGTAACAAAACTTTAATTAAACCCTTTTTAAATAAAACCTGTCGTACATTATACTGCTAATTGACTTGACCTGGTACAAAGAGGACTCTGCCAGCTAGAGGAGACTAAAGGAGATTATTCTGTCTGGTGCTGCAGTGATTGTGTGTGTTAATAAAATTTATTTCTGCAGTCTTGCCCAACTCCCTATTGTGTATTCAAGAAATGTGTGGGCTCCAAGCCAGTCATCACAAAGCAAAAAGTAATAAAACCTCAAAAGCCGACTTTTTCTACCTCACGATCTGCTACTTCGCTGTAGCACAAACTACATGGTATAGTCTGCTTGCACACATACCTCAGCAAGGGTTCTCTCTTTTTTTTTTAATGTATTTTCCCAATTATGTAAAACCCTGCACCTTATTAATGTGAGCACAGTAACAAGGGAAGGACAATTATAGGATCCGAAAAGCTTGGTGATGAAATATTCTGGGTGTGGCAATCGTATTTTATTGCCACTACACTGATTACATACAATATAACACATCTAGCAATTAGAGAAACATGCTTAATCCTCCTGGGCTAGACCTCTTTCACACAGAATTCATTTCAATGGGCCAAATTCTTCCTTTACCCTCATGCAAGTAAATCTGAAATAACTTCATGCCAATCAGTAGGATCATTTGGATTGACATTTGTGTAAACGACAGCAGAACACGACCCGCTGACTTCACAGACTTACTCCTGATATATGCTGGGTGCAATCACAAAAAGTAATTACAAGAACTTATGCAAGAAATACGGGGAATAAACAGGAGGACTTGGAAGTTTTAATACGTGCTCAAAATTATGAATTAATTGGCACAAGAAACTTGTTGGGATAATTCACATGACTAGAATATTAATACAGGTAGTACAGTTTGTTCAGGGAGAAGAGGGATGAAATGCTGTCCATAGGCAGCACTCACGTCACGGTGTAAAACGTAGGAAGAGATGAACCAGTTGAAAATCCCTAGCTAATAACAACAGGGGGAACGAACGCAGGTGCTGTCACGATGGGGGTGTGTGGGGTGTCCAGAGTAAAGCCGCAAAGAACAGATGGACGGAGCTACTTCTTTTGGAGGGCAACAAGATGAATCATACGTACAGTGCACTGGGCTTGAAGACGATGGAAGCACATGACAGGGAAGCTAATGGAGATACCTGCTGGGACACAGGGTATCGCAGGACACAAGCTCCATGCTGCCAATGTCTTGCTACCAAGGCTGGAGAAGCAACTGAAGGGAAGGTTCCTTACTCTTGATTTTAAGAGTCAGGAGAAACAGGTTTAGAAATATGAAAATAGAAGACAATTTGGGTGCTAGTTATCACGGAATGAGAAAACTCACTGCTCCTGGAAGGGAAAAAGAACAGCAAAATACAAACAACAGACTTGGAGAAAGTCAGCTTAAATAAACTCAGAGAATTGGTAAGTAATATCTCCTGGGGAATAAGCTCAGAGTAGTTGACAGTTCCTTAAAATAGTTCTACTAAGGGCACAAGTGCAAATTATCCCAAAGCAGCAAAACCATTAGAAGTGTTGTAAGAAACCACCTTAGCTAAACCATGAACTCCTCACTGACCTCAAACACCAGAAGCACGTAGAAAGGGGAACCTACGTCAGGTTGCTGAAGACCGGAATGAAAGAAAAGAGAGGGGGAATGTAGGGCTCAAATCGGGAAGGTCAAGTGAGAACAGGGAACACATCGGTGCAGAAAGGATAACAAGAAAACATGCTGCAAACATACTTCATAATAAGAGGAAGATGAGAAAAAAAAGTGTTGGCCTGCTATTGAACAAGACAGGGAAAGTTATTGACAGGTGATGCCGAAAAGGTTGAGCGCTTAAAGCTTTTTTGCTGCAATCTTTACTAAAAGGGTCAAATGAGATCAGGCAGGAAACAGCACTAGTGACAAAGGGGGAGAAACACAAGTGAAAACAAGGAAAGAACAGATTAAATAGTACTCCGATAAATTAGATCTTTCAAATTGGCTGGGTCAGATGCAATTCGTCCGAAGGTATCCTGCTGGACTGTCTGAAGCAATCTCAGAGCCACTAGCAATTTATCTTTCAGAGCTTATGTAAGATGGGTGAATATCCAGAAGGCAGAAAAATGGCACATAGTGCATTTCCTTACAGGGAGGGAAAAGATTGTAATGGGGAATTAAAGAGCGGCGAGTGAAGGTCAGTTTTTGGAAAAAATACGGAAACAATCAAATTATTTGTAACCACTCAGGAAATAACAAGGAGATGAGTAACAGCTAGCATAGCTTTGTCAAAAACACAGATTTGTTAAACCAATTTAATTTCCTTCAGTGGGAACAGGGGAGAAGCAGTAGATAAATCTCAACTTTATTAAAGCTTTCCAGTATCAGCCTCCTCATGGTCATAAGTGAGCTAGGAAAAATATGGTCTCCCTCCACCTACAAAATTCTCTGTCAAACTGGAAGGATGTTGTTAAGTAAATTTCTGCAGGCATCTGCCCTGTGAAATCTGCTTCTGTGAAATACTTGTACTGCAGTCTCGTTGGTTAGAACAGAGTGACTTACTTTCTGCACACGGTAAAACTGAGGAGGGCCGCACGGGCGATAGCAGGCGAGTCTGAGGATGTTTGCTTAGAATACAATGCGATTTTGACAGCTGGAGCAGCGTATCCACTTTGGGGCAACACATTTCTGCTTCAAAAAAGATAGCAAACAGAAAAGATCTAGCAGAGAGCACTGAGAGCAGCCAGAGGTCTAGGAAACCCAAGCTGCAAGGAGAACTGGAAAGAACGTTATCTAGTCTGCAGAAAAAGCTGAGAAGGACCGCTATGTAATACATACGCACATGAAGAGGACAGGAGTAAGCAGTCTTCCTTATCCACCGTGGATAGAATAAGAAGTATTGGGTTAAAGAGGAGCACAGGAAATTTAGGTTAAACATTAGGAAACACTTGGTAATAATATGGCTAGTTAAGCACTGGAAAAGATCGCCTGGGGAGGTCGCAGAGCCCACCTCCTTGGAAGTTTTCAAGAGTACGCAAGACTTACACTTACCAGAAATTAGGCTTTTAAAGTTCTATATGGACTTGGATGACCTCCCAAAATCCACTTCGCTGTACTGGGACTTTTTTGCCCCTCCGCGCCCCCCCCCCCCCCCCCCCCCGTTTGAAAGGATAATTCACCCCAGTGAAACAGAAGCCTTGCCTGGATGCTGGCATGGCACAACGCTACAGCAATCCCCATCCCAGCCCTCCCGCAGCGCCACAGCCTCAGCCGCACAACTCCGCAGGTGCCGCGCCTCAAGCAGAGGCGATCCCACACTTGAACGCACGTTTCAACGCTTTATCGAACTGGGGGCTAAACTGGCAGCCTTGTCCCTGCTAAGGTGCAGCACAACTCTCCAAGTTTTTACCGCCTGCTGCTTGGGGCCGCGGCAGCGTGCTCAGCCTGGAAGCGCTTCTGAAAGCCACAGAGGGGTTTACTCAACGCCTAGTTCTGCTCCACTGTCATTAAAATCCAGAAATGCTGCAGCCTGAGTTACAGTCTCATGGAACAGATCGTGTCCTACCCACTACACCTCACGCCCTGCTCGGGGCCGTCTGCACGGTCTGCAGGTAACGCACAGGCAAAGCTGAGGCATTGCATCATTGGCCACTAGCCATGACTTTATCCCTGTGACAAATGCATTTAAACCCAGACCTAGCCACGTGTAGAACACACTGGACAATACAGTTGTTGAATCTTTTCATTAACACTGTCTCTAGAATCTTGATCTCTTTTTCAGTCACAAAGATATTTACGTTCCTGCGACCCACCGAAGTCCCAGACAAACATTACTCTATTGCTGCCCACTGAAGCCACAGTAAGCCAATAAATGAGAAGGTTACTATGTCTGAAGTGACACAGTGTGAGCTGACATTGCTGTAATAATAATAAAATTAGGGGGGATCAGAAGATGACAGAGCTTGTCTGCTGGTAACTGAAAAGCGTCCAAGAATTCTTGCATTGCACTCCTGCACAAGCACCGATATATTTCTTAGGGTGGCAGTTGTAAAGGAGGTGTGTTCTGTTACACAATGCATTTCGTTCAATTAATAATACTTAGTTACATGCTAATAAAACATGTATTAAGAATATGTTAAACTAATTATTTAATCACAAATCCTTCCCCCATTCTGCCCTAGCCTGGAGTGGATTTAAGGCTTAAAGAGGATGCATTAAACATTTTGTTGTTTTAGCAGATGATTTTTCTAGCGTATTGGGCCAAGTTTCTCAAACTCGTAGCAGGGAAGAAAGAAGCCGCAACACGCGTGCGTGCACACCCATACCCGCAGCAGGGACCGCGGAGCCGACGTAGCCACTGGCAGGATGCGTCTGCTCTTGATTTCGCAGTGCCACCCAGCCCTTTGCTGGGTTACAGAGTGGGTTTTATTCCGTGTTCTTTTGCGTCTCAGTGCCAGCACTGATTGTGGTGATGGATCGGCTGAGCCGGTGCTGCAGGATCCAAAACACCACCCCTGGCAGCAGCACCGCAGGGAAACACAGAGGGAGCTGGCTGGGTTAATCCAAGGAGAGAAGAAACAACGCTGGTGATCTGCCAGCTCTGAGAATCCTACAATAAATTAGGAATAACTATATTCATTGTTTTAAAGTGAAAGATGCGAGCAGAGCCTGGCAGAGGCATTTTAAATGCTCTGCGCTGTGCTTCAGCCCCAGGGCCCAGAGCCGTTCCTCACACACCTCATCTCACCAGCTCCAGCTCACGGGCTCCCAAAAGCTATTCCCTGCCTTTGGGGAGAGGGGCTCTCAACCTGCCTGTCCCCACCGTGAAAATTAACTGTTATCCACCTGCCCTGAAACGTAAGAAGCATCCCTCGCACACAGCCTCCCCTCCCCGCCAGCAGCCGCGTCCCTTTCCCCAGGGTCCCCCCTCTCGCTGAGGGTCAGTGAAACCCTCTCAGACTTTCCTCGGCAGCTCCTACCAGCACGGCTGCTGAAATACCGCACAGATTCTTTTCCAGAAGTAACGTTTCTCCTTGTCAAAACACCAGAGAATTAGAAGACGACCCTTGAGCTTTTCGACTTTGTTACTTCCCCCACAATTCCTGTATCTCGTGTGATCTTCCGTCCCCCTTTCTCCTGCCCCTGCTCACTCCTCTACCGCTGCCTCGTAATTAAACATCCTCATTTTGACACTGACCCTATTCTCATTTTATCTAACTCCCCTCTCACTCCCTACAGAAGAGGAGACTCCCAGCGACCTGCTCCCCATTCTCTTTCTCCTCCCACTCGGCTTATAGTAGCAGCTACTCGCCTGTTTTCCTGATAGTAACTCAGACTTCCCTTGGCTGCGTTATGAAGATAAGCTGCTCCTTGTACTGACAAAGGAATTGCTAATGGCCGTGCCTGCTTTCTCATCCCGGGGACAGCGGCTGCTTCTGTCAGTAACTTTTTCCCTAGCACAAGTAGTTTTCCAGCATGGCCCATAAAAACAGACCACATTTATGATTGCTGGCGTACTAACAGGTTACCGGGCAGCTTTTTTTCAGGACAAACTTAACAACTCGCATATAGATGGACCCAGACGTGGCTCCGGTTAGAGACAATGGGAGATTTACTATTGCGCGTATTTGCACCAAGATTTGGTGGCTTTGTGTGAACAAAATAGAAACAGAAAATAATTATTTGTTTGCCAACCCGCTGAATGTAGGGGAGAAGCACAAAGTTTTATTCATCTGCAAGCTCAGCAGATGTCAGTGTATGAATGGCCTGATTTCAGTCTCATTTTTGGACTAATGAAGATTTAATATAGCTAACAGAACCAAGAAGTAATTCTGATTTTGAACAAAAAATGATTCCATATCATCCCATAACTTGTCACAATTAAACATTAACTCCATGCATTTTGTTGGTGGTGTTTTGTTAGAACAGCTTCTGAGGAAAGTGATAGTTCAGTCATTATTTGAATGTCTGCTGTACTGGAGTCTATCACCACTGAAAGCCCAGAATAATGGCCTGTGTTATTCTTTTGCATCTTTTTCTATACAGCTTTTGAGGGAGCTGTAATTGAAGAGAAATGAAAGGGCAGCCAACCAAGAGACAATACTGCAAGGATCAGTACTGGAATGTGAGACAACATACTTTAAAAGCTGAAACTTTAAAATTCCTGCTATGTGTGTACTTTTGAAAAGGGTAACATCAATAGCAAAAAAAAAAAAAAAAAAAGGAAACCCCAGCTATTTTTTCCTCCCTGATTAAGAAATAATCAAACTCATTTTTTTCCAACTTCATGTTTATAATCTGATGGCCTCCTATGAAGCCATGAAAAAAAAGGATTAATGCCTTCATTGGATACCTATTTTTAACTGCTGTTTTCTTTAGAAAATGTGATGCACTAGGAAGGTGAAAAAGAGACCAGTGGAATAGAGACAGGAGAACACCAAGGCAGGGTGTTAAGAAGCAGGGACCCTACAGCAATTTACAGAAAGGTTGCAAAATGCAAACTGCTATTTAGCATCGGGTCCCGTGTCAGCTGGCTCTCCAGTTACGTCAGTGTTGCACCTCCTCATTCCTGGTGTTTACCGAGAGCTGGAATACCGCTGACTCCATTTTCCACACTTAAGTTTCAAACCCCAATACTTACAGGATGGCCAGAGGCTTACTGTTGTGCACTGACTGATGCACCAAGCTCAAAATTTCCTCCTGTTTCTACAAATATTACCAAGTAGAAGCTCTCCGAGGGCCTGCTGTAAAGCTACTGAAGCCACGTTAAAGCCATTAAAGTCATCGGGAATCTTTACATCTGTCTCTTGCGCTCTTGGATTCTCCAAGTACTTACGTGCGTACTTCCTACTCACATGAACCATCTCATTGAAGAAGCTGTTTGTCTTAACCACAAAAAAAAAAAAAAAAAAGAAAAAGGCTGAGTTTAAGACAGGTTTAGCTAAACCTGGCCAGGCTGAGCCCAAACTCCAACTTTTCCCTATCCAAGACAATTCAACAAGACTATCCATTTCTGAAGTTATCTGCGCCTGTGAAGATATTTGGGATATGTTTGTGATCAAGACTCAAAATGATATGGTCAAAAGGACGGAGCGTATTCAAAATAAGCTGGATCCCAAACACAGGAGTTGTTGGATCACAAATGTATGAATACCGCAGCTATTTTGAGCTGCAATAAGCAATGTTTCCTCCAGTGTACACCCCAAAAAGATTAAGTAAGTTTATGTTGCTTTTAATGATGGAGAATTGAACAAAGCATAATTTGGAACCAGTTTTCAATACTCCTGCCAAACTCTGAGTAAAACATCATTTACCTCCTAAGTGAACATTTTTCTGGCAGTTTTGTATGAATTAAACATTTTGGTCATTTAAAAGAATAATGTTAAAAATCTGGAGTGTTCTTAAAATAGCAGATCACTATATTTGAAATATCTTTTCTGATTTCAGGGAACTCCCCCTATGCATGTAACTTGCCATGAAAACCACAGCTATTTTGCACTAATTTCAGAGCAAGCCTATGAAAATAATATAATGAGGCAAAGCACTCAGCAATGCCAGAGCATGGGGACCACAATGCTGTAATAGATGATATCAAGATGATGGCAAAATAATGTCACTGCAGTCACTGGAGACTACATTACTATGTCAAGATGATGGCAAAATGATTTTGACGCAAGTCTATTGAAACTCTGTTAAAATATCCAGATGATTGCAACATATCAGGCAAATTCCCCAGAGGCAGCGACTGATAAATTTGTGTTAAAGTATTTCAAATACACCACTCTAACCTATGTTACATGGGTAAGATCCTGGCTTACTAATGCATTAGCCTGACCGCACCAACATCAGCCGAAGCTCCAGAAGGGAAGCTTTGCCTTTTGTGAGGCAAGTTCTGATGATCGTAGGCATTTCAGGATACGTAGCTGATTTTGTCTTCTGTGCATGCACAGCTACAGTTTGAGATTGCAGCGGCAAGACGATACAGCTCAGAAAACAAGCTCACTAGCAAATGTTGCCTCATCCGAGGCTGAGCAGTTCTAGGAATTTATGCCATGGAGAGGCAAACTATGCCCTGGTGCTCCAGAAGTGGAGATATCAGGTGGTAATTGAGAATCACAGCCAAAATAAGGCAGAAGCTTTCCCATCCTGGAGAATGGTAAACATGTCAAAGGTAACAGAGAGTTAAGGTACCTTTAGCATCTTCTCCTCATACGAAGTAGTAAGTTAATCAGCAAAGGGATGCCATCTTAGATGAACTCATCATCTACCCAAGGGGGGTTATTTTTTTTGCGGTACGGAAAGACTGCTCCTGAAAGTCAGAGCCGAGCTCATGAGCATTGACAGAAGTTAGCTGTGGAGATCCTGATGGAAGCAAACACGTTTACCTGAGCAGATTACAGTGAAGAAGTGTATTAATCATAGAATCATAGAATGGTTTGGGTTGGAAGGGACCTTAAAGATCATCTAGTTAATAACAAGCGATAATGTCTTTTCTACCTCTTATGCAAGAAGAACTTGCAGGACATCAGCCAGCACTACTCCCTGTTCTTGCCAGGGCTGACAGTCCCTTAGTTTTAAGAGCAGCATGCTCAGCAGGAACTGTACGTACTGACTGCAGGATTGAGCCCTCAGAAGGTTGTTAGAGCAATTAGTGCAGAAGCAGCAACATTCTTGTTATCAGAACTAACAAGAAGCTGCAAGAGCTGTTTCAACAGAAATAGTCCAGGCTGCTCTAATTATATGTTCTTTGCATAGGCTGGCGAGTACGATGATTTTAGAAACTGGGTTATTCAAGCTTCTGAGGTTACAAATGCTGCTGTGCCAGCTCCACCCACTAAGTAAAAGGTTGTACGCTGCAGTCGGCTAGCTGATTTGTTCCGCGCAGCCACAGCTGTAGGCAACTGAGAAGGTAAAATAAGGCTGTTCAAAGGATAGCCAGTCATATTTAGAAGGTGCCCTTGACAGACTTTTGGTTCTACTACAGGTATATTTCAACAGCGGCGAAAAGTGTTTTCTGCCATTTTCTAGAGAAAGCAGCCTTTACTGTTTGTTTTCCAACCTTGCTGCTCTGACCCACTTGTTCTTCACCTCCAGCTGACAGTGCCGGGCTAGCCGCTGCATTCAGCTGTGCTCTGGATCCTGGGCTCATCGAGGCTGTTGTGAACAGATGGAGCTTGGGGTTCCTACAAATCCCATCTGCTCTTGCAGCAGCCACTGTTAGTACTCCTTTAGGAAGAAGCCTAGGTCCTCCCAGAAATGCCACTCATCTTTGTTGCTTTGCATTGTCACTTAGGAGGGCAGATGGACCAGAGGGAGGTGGCAGAACGCATCAGCGGCACCCCCAGAACCAGGCATGCCTGATCTTCCCAATGGAATTCAAGCAAGATCCTTCAGGCCTTGCTCTGCCAACACGGACTTGTGGCTACTTCTGCCAGAAAGCTCCCTCACTGGAGTGTAAATTCAACTGGAGGAGTCAGTGTCTTATTGGTGAAGCGTGCAAAGATGACTGATGAAAATACATAGTTTTGCAAAACACAGTTCACATTCTTAGTTGGCTCCTGAATAATTTTTGGATCAGAATTAAAGTCCTAATCTTAATTTACAAAACCTTTATCGGTCCACGACTAAGTTACATCAGGACTTACGTTCAGGCACACCTCTCCAGGCAGCTACACTTGCAAGACGAATTCTGTCCAAACTCTGAGAAACAGCGCAATGGGAGACACAACCAAACTGGAACCGAGCCTGCTTCAGGTCAGCGTTTCTGCTCAGAAAAGATAGGTGAGAAGCGAACAGAGAGAACAGGAGCAGAGAGAGCAGGAGGTCACTTCGCATGCAGCTCTTCAGCTTAGACACCATCCAATGCTTACACCACGGGCTCAACTGGAAGATACAGGAGCATGTTCCCATTTCAGATTCCTGCCTCAGCTGCCTTGCTAGCCCGTGCCAAGGGGAGACCCAGCACCCCACCATCGGCCCTCCTCATCTCACGGGAAGGCGCCTGGGCAGAAGGGTACCAGCCTGGGTGACTCGGACCCACTGGGAACTCTCCTAAACCATTCAGTCTAGATGCAGCCCCCGCACAGGTGACTTACAAATCCTGTTAGAAAGCCAGATCCTGCATAAAGGAACAGATTTTGCTTTAAGTGACCAGTAAAAAATTCCCTCAGTACAGGGACAAGACAAGTGGAAATTATTTCTGTGCCTTTCCAATCTCATTAAGGATTTAAACTGGGAAGAAAGGGGTATTTAGGATGCTCTACTCCAGTGATTCTCCACTTCATCTAAACTCCATTCCAGTAGTATAGACTGGAGTGATCTCATAATCATTTTTAAGTCATCCAAGGCCAGTCAGTGTAGACTGATCATCATATAGGAGGTTATACTTGCATCTTTGACATCTTCCCCATTCTCCAGTGCTGAGTAGAAGTGTGCTACTAGAGAGAATCTGGTAAACACATAGATTTTTTTTTGTTTCCTTTGCTTCCCGTTAAGACAAAATTCTGCTTCCAGTTGCACTAGCTGAATACAGAGTAATGCCATTAAATTCAGTGTTGATACCTATTAAAATTAAATTATTTGGCCCTCAAAGCTCAAAGATCCAAATTAGTGGTTGAAACACGGGCATCTCTACTGTAGTCACCCTGTCACCCAGTAGCAGCAAGCAACTGGAACGTGAACACTGTTCTTTTAACATGAAACTAGCTGTAGTAGCTCAATTATTTCCTTTATTTTTCTACTGTCGCTAATATAAATCAATACTTTTCCATCTGCTGCCATTTCTAGACTTGAACTGTGAATTTGAACCATGTATCGCCTTTCTAACCATTATGCAACCTCTTGACAGAAACCCATTATAAACCTTTCAATTTATTCTGCAGCACAGCTCTGCTGGTGATATTTACATCTGTAACATACACATCTCATGCTCTTTTCTTTCTTGAAGCCTCTTTTATTGCATCACACTCGCACACTGTACTCACTTCAGCCTCCAGCCAAGGAAAATACAGACAAAAGTATACTTCTTAAACATATTTCCGTTTTAACTGCAGACTTCAGTATTTGCAGTGAGAGGATCATAAAGATCTGTCAACAGAAAAGGGAGTTGATTTCAACTTTTAATGCCTTCACGGTACAGGAGACTTGTTATAGATCACATTACTGCTGTGGATGTCGAGCTGTTGCAATTGGCGTCCAAAGCTGCTCCTTAGATGTGCAAGATGTAGGCACCCACACCAGCTGCTGATCCCCCGTGACTTGCTCGTATCAGACAACCCTACGTTTTCCTACAAGTGTATCCATGGATTAGTTCCACAGCATGGAAGCAGCAGCCTGACAGGACCCCTCTCTTCTGTGGCAGGAGATGACAGGTTTCATTGCTGATCTAACAGGACCATACTTGTTCAAAATCACACCTGCTTTCCTGCCAGTCCCTCCTGCAGTCTCTGCTGGTCTTGGAGTAGGGCAGGTGACTACTACAGAAGCAAGACCCTGCCCAAACTAGACCACACTAAGTAATTTCCCAGTGCAGCCAAAATATTTCTTTCAAGCTAACTGGGAACTCCCCTTGAAATTATGTTCTGTATAGTCCCCAGCCCAGTCTCCCAACGCACATGTACGCAAACACTCCTCGCTCACACCAGCTACTGGCTAATTGGGTATAACATCAGATCAACCATCAATCCACACTGTAATTCTGGAAGTTTTTCAGTGAGGTTACCTGGGCAGGAGCTTAAAATGGGGAAAAAGAAATAAGTGGAAAAACCCGTACTGCCTGATGAAACCCCCAAACGGACTGTACACTAGCAGTAGGCATGTCTCGGAGAGAACAGGGGTTGTCGGCCACAGACTTCACCTTGCAGGAAGATGGGAACCGCCATCCTGGATCACACTAGCTGTCCCTGTAGCCTGGTATCGTGGACCAGAGGAAGCGTGCCTGTAATGGTTGATTATGGAAAAGCCTGCCCTAAAGGGAAATATTTCCTTAGGTCTCATCAGTCAGTACTTACATACACTATGATTCATCAGCATTTAATTCTCTTAAGATTTTTATCCTAGTTAATATCACTGTAGATAAGCTCATGACCTGTTTCTGAGCATTTAATTGTCCTTTCCTGAATACTAGTAAGGTCTCAATATTTTGTTTGTTCCACCCATTACACATGAGCTGGAAAAAAAAATACTTTGTGAGTATGAAGCCTGAGCAACTTTACTCACTGGTAAAGTCTTGTGCAAGCAAGACCCAGCATTGCAGGCAGATGGAGGAGAGGCTCCCACTCCTCTGACTGGGAACAACGTGCCAGAAAAAGAAAAAAATCCATAGCTTGAAAGAAAAATATCTTTCCATATCTTGCATGGCTTTTGGCTTTGTTATGATGAAAGGTGTCTGAGAATTCCCTGATGCACCTTTTGTTTTACATTCATTATTTTACATATCGCTATTCTGTCAGATCTAATTTGCCCATTTCCTTAAGTATTCTAAAAATCAGTTTTTCCTCAGATATGTCCATATGTTCTTAACAAAAGAGGAAGCTTCATTTTCAAACAAAATCCAGCACCACTCGTACTCACTGCTGCTCAGTGGTTCAGCTGCATCTTTAGCCAACTTGTCTGTGTTAGTCAGGACATAGCTAAGAATAGCCTCCCCTCTTGTGTGCTCTGCAGCTAGTTATTTCAATTGTGATTACTGAAGGGCTTAAGAACTTGTTTTGCTCTGTCCCATTTGACCAGTTTGTTAGAGGGAAGCTAGACTCACCAATTATTACTGGTTTATTCGGGGATGGGGGGGGGGGGTTGCCTCTTTGATCTCCCTCAATGTTTTAGTCACAACATTTTCTTGAGCCAAAGAAATAAATATGACTTTGTTTATGTAACAGTATTCTCATTGACTTGGGATTTTTCTCTCTCGTGTGTTTATAGCATGGTTCAGTCCACACAAAAATGTAATCTGTACACAGACTCTTGGCTATAGTAGTGGTTGCTGTGCTGATGAGCTAGTCTGCTCTCCATATGCACTTTATACCTTGGCACCATGGCTTGGCACCTGGTCGTATTTCAGTACTGTGTCCAGAAAGGAAGTAGGACTGTGCATAAAAAGATACCAGAGCTACCCGAGGAATAGTAGGGATGAGGTATCTAGTTGCAAGCAGGAACATGACTATGAAATTAAATCATATAATTTTGGTGTGGATGCGACTGTGCTGATAATCACACTGAACTGCTGAGAGCGTCCTGTGTCTACCAAAAAGGTGAAATCCTGGTTCTACTGAAGTAAAACTTCAGCAGTTTCTAAATGCCAGAGTAGAATTAGAAAGAGCTGACCGCTCATGCACTTAATAATAGGTAGTGTGCCTTCTCTCCTGAAAAACCTCCCTCTTGAGTATTTATAAAACATAACATGGTGTCAGAAGTTATCTTGAGCCAAAGATGGAGCAATTGCTTCCTCCAAGTCTGCTGGGTTTATGAGGGAAGCTTGCAGAAAAATGGTGTCAGCTTACCAACATTTTGAAATACTCTTCTCTGCCCTGGGTGCCGCAGAGGAATCACCTGAAGGGCAAGCTGCGACATTTCTTGGGGTGGGGGTTGCTCAGCAGCCTCCTGAGTACAGAGTGTATTTGGAAGGGAGAAGATAAAAAGAATTTGACACAGTGATGGGTGCTAAATAAAAGCCTTGCAGTGGTTAGGAAGAGCAGCTAGATAAACTTGCACAGAAGTCTCAAACCAGAAAGGAGTGAGCTTCAGAGTCAGTGGGAGATCCTGGGGTGTGCCACCCGGATGTCAGCATCAGAGAAGTACACACAACGAAAGTAATCACAGTCACATATACATTAATTTCAACAATTTCCATCCTCCTAACAGCCAAAATACAGTGCCAGAGTGGCAAACACACAAGATCAGGTTTTCAGTCCCAGTTTGGTTTCTTTGTGCTGTTACACTAGGAAAAAGGAGCCATAGCAGCTGGTGTAACCCAATAAACAGAAGTTTTACCTAGTTCTGCTTTGGGAAGAGCTGCCAGGTTTGGCTCTGCCTCCTTCTTTAAGTTCCGCTCGTTGTACTTTACCAGTCAGATGAGCCCCACTAGCTACTGTTGACAGTAACCCCGCAGAGACTCCAGTCTTGGCTGGAGCCACGATGAACTTTCCTCACTGGGTGTGCCCTGTCCTGCTAGGGATAAAACGGAGCATTCAGCTGGTGCTCACCACAAGGAATAAATAAAACCAGGAAGGAACTAAAGGCTAGTAGAAGAGCAGTCAGCAACGGTGACGTCCGCAGCGTGCGTTTGACCCTGGTCTGCGCTGGCCCTGCGCCCTGCCTCACTCAGTGTGCACATTGTTAAAGCGTCAGCCCCAGGCGCCCGCTGCGGCGGGAGCCTGTTGCACAAGCAAGTGCTGCTCTTCACCTCTGCCACGGGGACACGCCGGTGGTGGCCCCTGCCAGCTGGACGCGGTGCTTGGTGGTGGAGCCTCGCGGGAGAGGGGCCCCAGGCTCCAGCCCTGCCTGGGAAGCAGCCGTACCACCGCGGTGCCACATTACTGCTGCGCCGCTAGCTGATCCCGACCTGTGAAACCATTGCAGGAGAGCCCAAAGTAATTTTTTTATTTATTTTTTTAAAAGAGGGAAAAATGCAAGAGAGTTTCACAGACCCGGGCTAGCACGCCAGCACCGTACTCCTGAAGTAGCATCACTTGAACAGGGCAATTCCCAGCGTCGGCTGGGAAAGGGCAGGAGCAAGCGAGCGAATGCAGGCAGCGGGGAACATTTAACGCAGAGCCTGGTGAATAAGGACCTTGTGCTACTGCCAGGAGTCCCAGCTGTCAGCACGACCTTTCACCCGAGGCCTTCAGCTGGAGGAAGATGCGCGTAGGCACTTTCTGGTCACATTGAGGGAGCGGAGGACAATTACCTGCTGCCTCCCACAACGTGCTCAGGGGCCGGGAGCCCACAGCTCCACTGCTGGGGGGGGGACAGACCGACACGGAGAACGGAGGGGCTGAGGGGGAAAGGTCCTGGTGGCAGAGATCTGTGTTGGCTTTCACGAGCAGCGTCCCGCATTCATGCTGCTTCACCTCTGCACGCTGCTGAGCCACTGGAGGTGTCACCCGAGGTAAGGGACAGTGGCCACCCAGCTCAGCTTAGTGGCCACAGGTGCCCCGGTGCGAGCCCGGCTGTGCCCTGGTGCCAGCGCAGCCCACGGGTTCCTCAGACTGCTGGGTCAGAGCCCAACAGCAAAGGCGCAAAGCAGACACAGCCCGTGAAACCACCCCATGAGGCACGTCTCTCCGGTTTCTTTGAAGCTGGACAGATTTCAGAATGACTCAACAGAAGTTACGATTCACAGTATTGAAAAAGATGGCTTAAGGAAGGCGCTTTCAGATAATCCAACCCTAGACCATACTGGTCTTTCCTGGAAAAAAATGAAATCACTGTGGAGGAAAGTGGATATATTAAAAATAATGCAGAAGTGTTTTGCCAACCAAATTGAGGAGGGAATTGATCACTAATACCTGGATTCGGGACCTGATTTCCTACTTGACAAATTCTAGATTTCATTATGTCCTTACACAAGTGCCTAACTCTGATTCAATATTCTAGTTTGTATTCCAAAAAACCCACAAAACCAGATATGATGTGAAGCAACTTACATTTCTATGTACTTCCAGGCCTTAAAAAAATTTGGCACACAGTTTTCTATGACATAGTTCAAACCAGTGTTTTATATAATCGCTGTATTTCAAAGGCATATGAAACTGAAAACACGATAAGAAAATGAGAAATGGAGTGTTTAACTTCAAAGAGAAATAAAACCTCACTTCCTACTTCTGCCCCACTGTTCTGCATTGCAATTTAATGACTAGTTTCATACACAATACTGTGATTTATCGTTAGTCAGAATGTAAAAGCTGGCTTGTACTTTAGTAGAAAAGACTGCCCAGTTTGTAGAATTGTGATGCCCGACTGTAAATGTATTTGAGTAATAAATTAAATCCACTCAAGAAAAAGACATGAAGGAAACTTCAAGATGAAAATAAGGACCAGGCATTAAGAAATAGCAGGCCGAAACAGCTCAAGACTGAATACATTAACTGAAGAACTACATCAAACTTCCGTTTTTTGTTAATTTCTTATAATGCCAAGCTAAAGAGTGGAAGTAAAACCCCAAGGCTAGAACAAAGATACCAGTAGGGAAAAACACATCAGTAATCAGCAACATGGGAACTGCTCTACAAGGTTCAATTGTTATTTTCAGGAGTCAACATCCCTGTACCCTCTCATGTTTCAAGTTACAAAAAAAAAAACCCAACCCAAACCAAACCCAAAAAACCACAAACAAAAAACTCGCACCAGAAAACTCATCTTTGTTGCCCCTGCTGCTCCCAGCCCCACCAAGGCCCAGAGGGCCGCACGCCATGGGCCGCCCTGCTCAGAGCACCCAGTAGAGCTCAGCTAAGACGGAACGGCCTCAGCGGGTCTGGTACCCACCCAGCGGGAATTACACCAAGGAGCAAGGGGGAGCAGGAACCCAGCTGCAATCTGGATTCCCTGGCTTCTTCAGTACGCGCTGCCTTTTATCCAGGGCTTGTGGCAACTCCACAATTAAGAGCTTAATGCACGTAAGATATACTTTGCAAGCGAAACATTATTCATTAACAAATCTGATTAAACTGCTAATGCAGTGAGCACTAGCACAAGTTCAGAAAGACAAATAGTCTCAGTGGTGCAGTGTTTGTGAGGAACGGTACCCGTAAATGGATTTTAACTATTTAAATTGGCTTCTGTTCAGAAACGATGCAAAGACACAATGGGGCACAGAACACTTCGTTTAGCTTCATGTGAGGGGAAAAAACCTACAGATTGAGACTTCAGAACAGTATACGCATAATTCTGCAAAGATACCTGTATTGTAATCTCAGATTTAAAAAAAAAAAAAAAAAGACTTTTTTTTTTTTCCCCAGCAGCACTTTGCTGATTATTAAAGATTTTTTAGGAATGGGTATTTCTTACTAGAGCATTTAAAACTCATTCTGTATAGACTAAGTCATGTTCAAATCCTGGATTCCACAAATGTACACTGTTGCTTTGCTGCTGTACTGGTAAGACTGTTACACTTTCATCCCTTCATAAGCATTGTGATATTTCAGATTGTGGAGGCAAGTTATTACATGGAAATTTTAGCTGTTATCTTTTTACTAATGGTATATTTTCACCATTTTGGCAGGACTAAAAAAAAAGTTCCCGCTGGCCACAACAGACACGTGATGGCTTTCCCTCCTTGCGCATGCCTACTTCTCACATTTTTTCAGACACCTGACATCAAATCCTCTAAGCAAGTAACTCTGAGGCTGATGCATGCAAATAAACCAGTCTTCTCCAAGCTAATAGCTACTCCTGCTAAATACAGGTCCATTTTGAGCCCTTTGAGAGGAACCTATTTGGTCGCATTCAGCCAACAAGCCCTTATCTCCAGCGCTTCCAGTCGGCAGAGGACAGCCGGGGAAGGGTGCGGCAGCCCGTGGTGTGGGCTGTCTCGGAAAGATTGCCGGCGCTGTGTTTTATTGCCTGCCTTTGATCCCTGTTTGTGCGGTAGTGGGTGCACAGCATTGACCTACTGAGCTATGCTAATATGGCCGGAACATTTCAGTAATTATTTCATTGTATGACCGAGAGGTTCTTTTATGGCTGAGAGCTCTGATTGCTTCTGCACAACGTCAGCCCACTGAAATGCATATTCCCGTATAACCTGAAAAATGAATAGTTTAAAACCCCCAGGTGGGTTTTTTTTTTGCTCTTCCCATTGTTCTTTTATTTCATTCTCTAAAACTCAAGATGAGCCCCAAACCAAAAGTCCTGAGATCAATGCGGGTTTTTGACTACATCAGAACTATAAGATTTGGCCCATGATTTCTAGAACTATTCTTGCAGCCTGAGAAATATTGCCAGTCAAATCTCCCAGTGATAACGAGCTGCATAAACACGCTGTTTACAGTGGCCCAATATAAACTTTCCAATATAAATTCAGCATCTTTTCCTCCTCTAGAAGCCTATTTCATACATTCAAATCTCATTTGATGGCAGTCACAGAACCAAGCAGTTTAGAATTTCTGAAACATCTAGGGAGATAGAAATCAAATGGTGCTCAAGCTAGTTAATTAAAACATTTCAGAATCTTTCACCTGCGGTGTCAAGCTGTTTGTTAAGTGAAGAATTGAGAGACTAACAGAGCAGGTGCTGCTGCAAGCACAGATTGCCATAGAAAATCACTTTATAGAAGCCTATCAGAAGTAGTCTGACTACAGGATCTAATAGAGAGGGCAGCGTATGCTCCTTGCTTCTCATTACCTGATTGTGAAATCTTTAGTGAAGGAGACCTCTCATTGAAGTCAATAGGGATTTTCCCAGAGTAAGACTGCAGGATTGGGACCACACTGTGCCATTATGGCAGATATCACAAAGACCAGGCTGCTTATATTATGGTTTTCAATGGCAGCATCTGATCTGAAGCCAAATGAATTTAACAGAACACTTCCCATTGATTTCATTGCAGACCAGATCAGGAGAAGAGTCACCACATGGCTGGTTCAGGATGAAGTGGTGAAACGAAGCATCCTTGAAGCTGTCTAACAGGGGGTGTGTGTCTATTCCCCCCAAAAGAATTTATTTAAGGAATATCAAGTGATAGCACAGAAGGGGAAAATCTAACCTGCAGTTAGCTAGAATAATGTGACTAGACTCCTGTTTGGTATTTCAGGGCATCACTTATTTATTCATTTATTTATTTTTAATAGAAAAGAATGTTAGAAAGGTCAGAAGCAAACATCTGCACACTACTGCACATCTCAGCAGTACCAAAGTCAATGATGCTCGATCCATTTGTGCAGGAAGACTAAGGCCAATGCTCACGGTACCGATTGTCCAAGACCTGTTCTTCTGGAAGGTCTCTCGAGCCGTGGCTCTGGAGGACCTCCTTGAAATCATTGCCAATGTATGTGAGCAAGAGTATTTGCCTCAGTCAGCAGTTTCCAGAACAGAAGCCTTAGTCTGTATGATCCTTGGGGCAGAGGGTGTAATTTATCTATATTTATATGGTGTGTGTATATACAAGGATGGCCCAGTCCTGTCTTGTAATATAAGTAACAGCATAAACACAAGCAATACATATAAGTTATCTCAAGGCTAATGAGCAGATTGTTTACATAGTCACACATCACTCTCTTTCAGATAAACTAAGAGGAGAGAAACTGGAGAACATTTTAGAGAACTTTTCAGAAAACATTTACTTTAAGAAGAAACCTTCCCAAACATTTACTTTCTCACTTGCTCTTAAAGTGCAATCCCACTTTCCTACTCACCCTAATAAAAGTGATAACCAAGATAAAGCATTTTCCTGTGTTGAACCTTGTTTTTCCCAGTGAACTAACCTCCTGCTGGAAGTTCATCTTTACTAGGACAGACGTGCTACCTCTTTCCCCTTGGTGCAGCTTTGCGTTAGTAGTTATTTTTCGTGTTGCCCCAGAACGCTCAGAAGAGAGAGAGGTACTAAGGAGTGGCAGAAAGATGTATGTGCAACAATGAAGCTTCTTTTTCCAGCTTATGTGTGTGTTACCATAAATGAACCAAGCACCCATCTAGTAAAGCGTACATAAAGTCTCAACTGTACTGTTGGATATACACGTGTGACTCAAATACAGATTTATCTACAATTTACAAGAGTTGCCTTGTAGAGGATTTTATTTTTTTTTTAAATAACATTAAAAGATAATTCTACCTCAATACATATTCTATGTTTGCAAACGCACTGTTGTTTGATAGGTGTTAACTCCCTAGTATCCATTACTGCCAGTTACCATCTCTCTCATGTGAGCACACCAGTCAAGACGTGGCCTCACAGATGAGCTGCTTCATTTTTCAGAGGCAATCTGTCCTTCTAGTTCCCCCTCCCCGCTCTCAGATGTTGTTTTGGAAATGAAAAGAGCCTGTCTCAGAAGTAGTTTCCCTTCCATCTCAGTTCCTTTCTAATAGGAGATGGCTCAGTTGTAGAAGACTTCAGGAAGGATATCGAAATAGAGTCAGATTCTCTGTGCCTCTATTTCCCCACTCACCAACCACTACGACACTGAACTATCTTCCAGGCATGGTTCATTAAGCTCTGTTCATCATAGGGCAGTATTTTTATGAAAAGTGGTAGAGGCACAGACGTTATGCTGGTATCACTGTCATTTTAAGACAACTCAGTGCAAGTTCTTCTTCCCTCTCCTGAAAAGGGAATGAATAAATATAACTGTCCTTCTAGATGGATTTTCCTCAGGCAGTAAACCCAGACTTCCTGCACCAAAATGTCTAAGCACCACTATCTCATATGAAAGGACCAAGACTATTAGACGGATGAGAAGCAATAGCAGATTCAAGCCTCTGTGCACATATAATTGGGACAAAAAGCCACACGAGTAAGGATTACACATGCATGCATAATAACATGTTCACCCAGCGATTCCTGTGGAGAAAGCACTGCCCATCTAGATCTGTAACAGCTACTGTGCACGCACACAAAGCATTTGCACGCTGCCTTATTGATGAACAGGAATGGAACAACCGTTTTTTTTTTTTAATAAAAAAAATTCACTGAAGAGGACAAAAAAAGCATATGCTAAGGTATGATTGACAGCCGCCATAATGGACTGTCATGTCAAAAGAACTGCCTTGCTAATTCTCTTACATAATGAGCTAGATGCTAGGCTCTCCTTGCAAGTTTGATTGTGCACCCTTCCATCAATCTTACCGACATCTTGGCATCTAAAATACAGCAAAACCACTTAACAAGGGCTCTTTAAACAGGCAAGAGGAGGGATGTCTCTGTGTATTAAATGTGATGTGGAGGTTGCTATGGTAAATTTGAGCATGTGAACATTGCAGTGCAAGATTCCACACTGGTGGCTAGTGCCGAGGCTAGCCATGCCTCCAGGTTCTTTAAGTGTACTTGGACTGCATTATTTAAAGAACATGGTTCTGGTGCCACTTTCATGGTAGGGGAAAAAAAAAAAGCGCCTTTGTCTAATCATCTTTTTGTGTGTGTGTAGATCCCTGGGGTGTTGATGAGGAGTATCCGAAATGGATTGTAGCTTTCAGATATGGGGCTCCATCCCCCAGACTCCTTCAGCAACCAAGACTGGAAATATATATGCATTTCTCTTTCTCTCTTTTTTTTTTCCGCTTCGTCTGGCTGTCACAGTTACATAATGCTGCCAGTTGTAATCGCAGCTCAATGGCGTTGTTAGGCAACTCGGTTAGCTTTATTTATTGAATTGAAAATTGCCATATAGGTGTCGATTATCTGCCCTAGAGTTCTGATGATTATAGCTTTAACTATTGGCACTTCCTTTATTACCAGTGCTCTGACTTCCCATTTTGCTTGCTAAATTTATAATCCACAGAGCCCCTTCAGCTGTGAACTGCTCCCTCCCAAGCAATTGCAGATTAATTGCCAGCTCCACCCCAGGGCCCTGTAGTGGAGGGGGATTGAACTGCACAGCAGAGAGTGAAGTTTAGTGTGTAAACATTTACTAGGATTTACTGTTCTCTGGGTTATTTCACGTTTTCCTTTTAGAAGAAGTTCCACAGGAAACCTATGGTTCCCCAGCCCCATAGTGACATTGCTTAGGTCTATTTTGTTCCTCTTTTGTTGTTACTACTCATTTATGATTGCAAAGGCACCAAAATGAGTAATACGCTACTAACATATCTCCACCATAGCCCAGCACCTCAACAGCTTAGAGAAGCCACCACCATTACACCTGCTATTTTATCCTGTGACTTTGGAGCTATTTATTCAGGGATATTATTGTTTCTGCTTGTTCCATTTCTCTGTTTCTTCTTGCTCGCATAGATCAATTTTAAGCATCAGTTTAGTCCATGGTCCCTACACACACCTTTTCCTTTTGGTCAAGAGACCACAACATTCCCCTCCACAAAGAACCATTTTTTGCATGCATGATTCTATTGTTCTCACTTTGCAAAACCAAACTTTCTGGCAGACAACTCCTGGTCTGACTGAGCACAAACGCTGATCTGATTGTTCAGATACTGATCAGTACGATCCTCGCAACCAGAGTTATTTTCAGTCTCCCCCAAACTTCCCTCTTTCTAGCACTTGGTTGGTTTTGATTTCCAGAGCTTTTGTGCAATTGCCCCCCAACACTAGAGCCTTCTCTATGTTTTTGTTTAAACACGTTTAACAGGACTCTTAACTTCCTGCAGCTTGGAAACATTTTCCGAAGGCACCCCAGTGGCTCCAAAGATCAAACCCCTTCTATGTATAGCAGCTCTGGCAATAACAGCACCAACCCTGTCTCATCCAGCCAACCTCCACGGTATTGACAGCCAAATGCCAGCCCACAGAGAAACAACTTGATACCTGAAGCATCATTTCCCATCTCAAACAACTTTCAGTTCAGTACTTGTTTTGCCAAGGTTTCTTACTCACCTCATGCTCCCCATCCTTCCTCTTTGTGGTCCCAAGCTCCTCCAGCACCCTGGCTTGCTTCCCTCTCATCCAGCCTTCCTCTCACCATTGCAGACCTGCAGACCCCTTCCCAGGGAGCACCCAGCAGGCCACAAAAGCTTCACCTCCCTGCAGGACCCTCCCTCATTTGCAGCAGCTGTTGCTAAATTAATGCCTTGAATGTTCAATTAGTAGAATCACACCAAGATACTTAAAAGCTTGTGGCTGTATCTTGTAAGTCTGTGGGGGTAGAGGTGACTTTCTGAAAGCATGAACAGAAGTGGGCAAGTTATCAAGTCCATTTTTTTAGCATGAAGCTGTTAGCTGCCCATTGTTTCCTTGACACCCCCAATAAACCTTTTTTTCTAGGATTTCCATATGGATTTTTCAAAGCTGTATGCCTGATTTGGCCACAAACCTGTTCAGTTCGCTTAAGAACACTTATCAGCAAATTACCATCTTCTGTGGTAACAAATTCATCCTCTGGGTTCCTGAGTCCTGCTCCAGACAACCTAATAAACAACAGAAGTCTTGTCCATTCTGCACATATCAGTTCAATACAGGTGAGATATTTGCATAGGCACTGGGAGTGGAATTAGGGGTGGGAAGAATATTTATGTGATGAAAGCATGTGTCAAGGACTCTGTTCGGCTCCTGATTCTGTCTATCACAGGCTTTCTCGGTGACCTCAGACACCTTGCTTTATTCCTATAGGACTCAACTTCCTAGCTGTAAAATAATGAGGATAATAATCCATTTGGAATGACCAGTGCTCATGGGGTTGTGAGGAAAGAGCTATAGGCAGGTAAGTAAGTAGAAAGATGAAAAGATTTTTGCTCTCATAGGTTGGAGTAGTTTTTTTCCCACTTACCCCTCTTCAGAGTACTTGAAAGTGAGAAAAGGATTATGTTTCTCAGTGGGCCAGGTAGTCTCATTTCTCCATTTTTTAAAAGTATCTCTCATTCCAACTGGCATTCAGGGAATTTTTTTTTTCCCCCCACTTGTGTATCTATTCTACTTCTAACTTTGTTATTCTGAGTTCAGAAACATTTCCACTCTCACTATTTAGATAGCTTTTGTGTTTCAGAACTCCAGACATCAGCAGTATATGACTTGTAACATGACATTTAATATATTTTTACATGCAAGTTTGCTCTGTGGGGCTTTTAAAATTGCTTCCAGTAAGGGCAGTCTCTTAAGGGAAAACCACTTTCATGGCTATCTTGCTTTGCATTAGCACGGAAAACCACCTCTCTGCTTTCTTGCAATTCTGTGGTTTCTTCTATGCAGTACAGATTAATGGATGTATTTTTTCTTTCTTGGAAAGATCTAATCATAGCATGGGAAGAGAAGAGAAGCCAGTGAGAATCCTCTGATCAGCCAACTCTCCCTAGATCAAATGCTCTCTGTTTGGGAACATCTGCCTTAAAAGATACCACCTGCTCATAAAACAATACCAATAATAAAGTGCTCATATTGCAAGGAATGTCTAAAAGTTCATAACAATCGTTCCTTGTAAAGTAACTAGGTTATTCGTTTCAGCTGAAAATAACATTCAAAAGCCAAAGCCAGTGCATCTGCTTCTGTGGTTGGTATGACAGGATGGTGCATGTACAGCCACGAGCGCATTATAACATTTGATATTTTTAATCAAATCCCATTTTAAGGTGTGATGTGTTTTACTCCGCTAAAGGTCATTTTAGTTACAGTAGCATTAAGGGTTTTCAATAAAACATTTTAAATGCCAGTTATATAACTGCTTTTAAAACATTTAACAGCCCCATTGGTTACATGACCTGAGACAAAGGATATTTTCTCAGCACTTTGATATATTGTGGCTAGATTATCCTTATGGGAACGTTCAGTTCCATAATGGCCTCAGGTCATCCCATAATATGTGGTGTAGGATTTTTTTTTTTTCCCACCAAAACAATAATTGCTAATGAAGCCAATGGTGATGGAAGTTCAATGACATGGCAGAGGATAGAGACAGTAGTCAATAATAGCAGCAGACACTGGCCAGGACAAGAAGTTCATCAGCACTATTCAAGGACAAGAAGATGTAGCAGCAAGGGATGAACACGTGCTGATGGGTGTCAGTGCTGCACTGTGTGTTAAAGTAAAATAACTCAGGTTACACAGAAGTTCTTTCCTCCTCTGCATCTCCAAGAGCACTGCACCATTAAAATGTGAGCTATAACAGGATATAAGATATATAGATATATAAATATAATATAGGGCTTCATCCCCAGGTGTACCTGGGCACATATAGAGTTATACAACCCCACACCTCTCCTTTAATCTTGGGACAAGGGGATGCTGTGAGATGAACAAGCTCCATTTGATGTACGAGAGACTCACCCCAGATCTTATTCTCGAGGGCAGACAGCGATTTCCTGTTAGGTTCTCTACAGAAAAACATCCCTGGAGCAGCAGGTTCAGCTCTGGCATCTCCCCTGCCAGCACTCGCAGATTCTGGATCTCATTCCCAGACCCAGCAACCTCTTTGACTCCTCAGAAGCGAGACTCCAAAGGCAGATCATCACAAGTCAGTCAACAGGACACACTCCTCTCTGTTTCTCACATTTTTTTCCCTACTTATCTCTTCTCTTTAGATTTTGGGTTCTTGTGGTTAAAGCCACCTACTCAGTGTGATCCTGGACTGTGTAGTGTGGCTGAGGTTGGCAGGTGGTT
The DNA here is from genome assembly GCF_028858705.1 of Grus americana. Lineage (NCBI taxonomy): Eukaryota > Metazoa > Chordata > Aves > Gruiformes > Gruidae > Grus > Grus americana. The sequence goes on along the minus strand of NC_072863.1, from coordinate 15,233,182 downwards.
CTAGCCATGACACTTCTGCCTCCTCAAACCAAAGCAAGCGGCTCTTGTCTGGCAAACTATTACCAAAAGCAAAAAAAAATATATTTAAAAAGCAAGCTTTCTTAAGCCTCCTTTTAAAAAATAAAATCTTTGTACAAAAATGAAATAAAAATAGTGTATTGTGTATTTTCTCTTGCTCTGAGCAGGAGGTACTAGATGACCTTCCGAGGACCTGTCCAGCCTGAATTATTCTAAGAAAATGTGTGTATTTCTTGAGAAACAATATAAGCAAAAGACACAGTGACAATCTCTCTTCACAGCTCCTAGGCATCATGTCTCAGTGACTTCAGGTCTTAATGAAATTAAGAAGTCGCTGTGTTTCAGCATAATATCTTCCACAGCCAATTTTATCATGAGCCAATGAAATAAATGTTTCCAAAGTGAACAGCTGGCATCTCTTTTCATAAAAGATTCCCTTTTAGAACACTATTTCCAAACAATATTACAGTGGCTCCATTCACATGGCTATAGTTAAGACTGTGTCAATACTTCTCTTATAAACCTTGTTTTTCAAGGGTTTATAACTCTACAGCTGAGCCATAATTAGCTGGGATTTGAGTTACAGCACAAGAGTTCAGTCTCTCTGTGAGGACATTTTTGCTAATATTAATAAAATCAGTTTTAAATCATAGAAGAGTACAACATAGTACTTTATATGCATAAAAAGGATTCTTGAGCATTAAACAGCTTTGATTTAAAAAAAGGAATTTTGGTAAGTGATTATAATATGATCTCCATTTTTTTTTGCCCTTTTAAAAGAAAAAGAGCAAAAAAATCGCTTCAGAAAGTCAGTTTGACAAACATATGGAAATTCAAAATGAAAGTTGATGGTCTCTCCTTAATTTATGTTGTTATGAAGAACAGGCACAGTGGTCTCATTAAAAGGCACAGACTTACCAAAGCTCATATTCTGTGGATTTTCTCAGTTCTTTCTTTAGTCGTGCTGCCATGTGAGCATAGTTTTTAGTACATGATATCATTTTGTGTGAGTATTTTATGACAATACCAATTTGCACCCTGCCTGCGGTTTTATGGTCTTAGCTATTAGCCCATCTTTCTGCACTCCTCGTTTCCAATGCCATTCTTAATTACAATGCGAAACGAACACCTCCGGTTTCCCATTCCAGTCATACTAAACTGTATTCCATTGTGAGCCCAACTCACCCTTTTAGCATGAGTCAGCTCTCGTTTCTGTTCATGGAGCTCTCCTGACTGCATCAGGATTTCATGTCAAGGAGAGTCATATTTGGTTCACTTGCTGTATATCTTAATGGCAACGTCTACTGGATATCCCAAAAGAGCTAATGAAGTCCCATGAAATGAGGCCAAGTAATTGATGTCTTTATGCAGAAACTAATTTGTTCGTAAGAACTTGCCCTTTGCATCATAAATTATTCTGAAAAAATACATGCAATGAGAAAATGGAAAAGATATGCCAAAGTTGGTTACTCAAAATGTCTTTTTCTAGTAGGTGTGAACTGTTACAAAATAAATAAATATGACAATATGGAAAGCCAGTAGCTCAACAAAGCCCTGGGATGGCCTCTTTCCATGAACTTTATTCCTTCGCTTTACCCCTCCCCAGCTCTTCTCCTCTGGGGTTTTGTTTTGGGCTTCGGTCTCCTCCTCTCTCCTGTGACAACTTCCGTGACCACCCTAAAACCTTGCTCTTCCTAACCTATAAGTTTCCACATTTACCCCTCCCACAATGACCATATGGGAATCATTCCTTGTCATGCACACCTTGGGCTCCTGCGCAAAACTGCTGGGTGCTCATTTCTAAACCGAACCAAAGACTCACCCAGAAGGGCAGGCGTTGCCCAGGACTGACTCGCCCGAGACCAGCACAGATTCAGAGAACCATATATTGACGTCAAAACCTGCATCGTCGCCAGCAAAATAATGGCTCAAGAAAACTTATGATCTGGTTCTCCGCAGTGCAACTGGTTCTGTTTCTAACTGGGGCCGCTCCTGTTGCCACCCCTCTGAGACTTCTCATCATAAGAAAGCCCAAAGGGCTCACCAGATCTCAAGCTCAAAGGGAAGTCTAACTCATGGTTCTTATCGTTTCTTCTGCCTTCCCTTTCTTCTCCCTGCCACTCCACTGAGCAGCATGCTCCCACAGACTTTATGATCCTAGTGAGAGAACAAATAGTGAGAAAATACTTCCAGTCACGTACGGGGTGGGTATAGGCAAGGACCTCCTTCACAGACATTCAGAACTGACCCTCTGCATGAGCAAAACCACATCACACTCCTTCCCCTTTATTCCCTGTGCTATGGAGGCACCGTCAGCGTTTTCCTCCTTCTTCCCTTCCCTGAGTTTGCTGCCGTAATTGTCATTAAGCTAGGAGACTTCTCCTAAATAGAAGGATAATCGGGGTGATTAGGAAAGATGCCTGGCTTAGCTTCATATGTTATCTCCAGTGATGCTGAACAGAGCATAAAGGATAGAATTTCACCTCGGCGTTACAACATCGTGGAAACAAACAGCAACCACAGAGCTTTCCTTGTTACCCTTGCTGACTGATCTGTATGGTAATTGCAGGCTAGGATGACTGTATCCCTCTCAGGCCAGAGCTAACCGCATTATACAGCCAGAAGCTTCAGTGAATTCTGTAGCCATCACCCTGCACAAAAACATGAAGTTAAAATTGTTTCTTCGAATTCAAATGGGATCAATACCTCTCAGGAGACAGATGGGGTTTTCTTTTCTACACTGAAAAAAGAATCAGTGTCTGGAGTTCTGGCTTGAAGTATTCATTCAGCTACCGAACACCACCAGGAAAAATCAGCAGAGAGTGGGCACCTGCTCTTTTCCTTGATCAGCCCTGGATCTTAGAATTTGATGTTTTATATAAAAGGGAGCTTGCTGTTGCTCTTGCAGGCTGCATTTAAAACTACACAGTCTGGCTCAGGCAAGAAGGGCATGTTTATTCTTTTCTGGAGCTTTTTCATTTTTACTTGTAGCTGCATCCTCCAGGTCAATTGTATCTGCAGGGGTGGGAGAGGAATTTAATTGCTTTTACTTCCTACCTTCATCTCAGGGTGACCAGTCCATTAATAATGCACAGGAAGCAACTAGAAAATGCATGGTAGATTAGGGATTAATTGATATTTGGAAAGATTTCAATCCACATTTGAAGGAAAAGGTTACGCACTGTAGTCCAGCTCTAGTTACTATTTGCATTTGATTATTTTATTATTTCTTACAGCCCTGCTTCTCCTGGTTTTAGATCTGTTTTCCCCTTTCCTTGGCCAACCAGGCTTTTAGAAGAAAATTCCTTGTTTGTTTCTCGCTAGAGATACTTGTTACTTTTCTGATACGTGCCACCCCATATCAAATAAATACATACATATCTCTCTATTTTCCAGTACATATTTTTTTTTCTGCACTGACACCACCCACAGTTCCTTTATGAACAATTTGACTTTCCAAAACGTTATTGATTTCTGTGCTTGGAAGTTACAAGATTAATAGCTATAGAGGCAAAAGTCCTTCAATTCTTTCACCGAATAGGTGCTGCAAGCTTGCCTCAATGCCTGCTGATGTGCTTCAGCGCACCGCTTTGAGTACGAAACGTGAGCAAGGCACTCCGCAAATCAACAAGGCACTAAAATACAGGAAACAGATGGGTAATTCCAATGATGTCAGGGCAGGAAGGTATGATTTAGTTGGTTTGAAAACGACAAGCTTGACACCTCGACTTGTTTTGCCTGCGTTGCCCCACAGAAATGACAATGGCTTCAGTAACTTCTTTAGCAGTTTTAAAGGCTGCAAAACAGCTCATATTGACACCCGTAAAAACAGTAACTACTGGTAGCAGAACTTGACTCCAGCTGTCAGGAGCAAAAGACAATGTGTACAGAAGACCCAATAGAAAAGATATATTAGATTCTTTTAAGACCTTGAAAAATTCACTATCTTTTCCCACTGCCAGTTACATTAAAAATAGACTAAAGTTAGGAATATAACATAAATGTCCAGTTACAAGCACTTTGATAATGTTAGGTGAATTGGACAAAGACCTTTTCAGGACCCCTGGTGTTACAGCAGCTTTTATGATGGTATTTGAATCTGAGAGTAATGGAATCTTCTAGGCAGCTAAAGCCAGACAATTTGGAAGAGTTTCAAGGCTGCTAAATGCACACCGCAGAGAGACACCAACGACTGTAAAATTTGAGTGGCCATCTCAATTTAGCATTAAAATGTCAAAGGAGAGGTAGACCTGCATTTCATATTTTGTACCATGAAGTATTTGGAATACTGATCCTGGAAACACTGAAGTTCTGTACTAATAACCTGCCGCTCTGGAAGCAGAGCTAGACTGGTTACAAAAGTGTAGTAAGGTACGGCATGTGAATAAAGGAACAGTGATGACGACTTTCCGTTGCAATTATCGATTTGGGATTGGAGAAGTTCACCTCTCCGGCGCTCAGGGGTAGGAAAGGTCACATCATAAGTGACTTGCATAGTCCTAACAGCGAGTGTTTTGCACCCCAAATGCAGTTCTGTTGTTTGTTTTTTTTTTTCCCCCATTTGATTCACCAAGAGAAAGGGAAAGTCATTGAAAGACAAGACGTAGCTCAAGAAGATGCCCTGGAGGAATCTTTGCTCACCTCGCCACATCATGGTGATAACAGCTGCAGAAAATGCCACCTTTTCCCCACTGCAGGATCTCTCAATCCAGGCCTGAATTTTATTCAAATATCCACTGTCTAATGAGGAAGGACAGTAAGCAGCATATTACAGTATTAAAAATATATGCTATTCACAACTATTGTTAAGAGCTGTTTTCAAATCCCTTTAATATTTTTCATCCATAGAGGTATTTGGGGAATTTTGCTAATTCTGGTTTTATTAACATATTTCGTGGAGGTTATCTGAGTTTCATCTCTTAATCTAGGAGACTTTGCAAGTGCTATTTGCTGATTTATCTGCTTTGACTGATTAAATAAATGAAGAAAGAATTGTAAACTGTAGCGATGCCACAATGGGGTAGTTATGCTTCATTTTAATTAAAATCAGGGTCTAAAAAATATTTTATTCAGTGGCTATCTACCTGGGCATGCTTGGCCTAGTTTCTTCAAGTACCTAGAGATTCTGCTGAAGTCTTCATTTGCTCAACCTGCCAAATCCACAGACCTGCGTTCTGTGTACAGCTCAGGCTGCAGGCACATTTTCAGCCAAAAGAATCTGAATTCACCGGTCACGAGCATTTTTGCAAGGCCTGTATTGCTTTTATACAAATCTGCTCTTTCTGTCTCTCCTCTACTTTCCCCAACTTCCAGGCTCTGCAACTCGCTGTGGTTGCAAGCTTGCCCTGCAACATTTGAGGAAAGAAGGCTCCATGAAACTTCCATTTCTATTTTACTTTCCACTTAATCTCTGCAGGAGCCCGGAGACGGTCACGTACAAATCGCTGGCCCCAGTGAGTTTTCTGTCGAAGAGGAATGACCAAGAAGCACAAAAAAAATAGTGAAACTTGTGAAATCATCATAGCCCAAAGCAATACAAGTTCTTTCGAACGAGGGAATCACAAGTTAAATAGCATTAACTTACCTTTGGTGAAATTCCCGGCTACATGGTTTATGGCTGTGCCTCTGTTCTTAGCCGTGCCCAACATATCCTGGGTTCTGCTGGAGGAAGTGAGGCTTCTTGTAATTACCAATCAAATAAATATGAGTTTCCATCATAGCTTATTTTCCATTTTCGTTGACAACGATCTCATCACTCTCAAAACAGTTACATATTGCCTTGGAGACCAACAGGTTACCTGGATGTTGCTAGGATGCACCACTTGCCTGATTCTCTCTGCTGTTCCTCAGCCACGCTGCCCACTCCCTGTGCCGTGAAACCCCCTGGGCATTGCCCAGGGTACCCCTGTGCTGGGGAGTCCTTACGTAGCCATCTGGAAAGCCAGTGTAAGGCAGCGGGACACAGACAGTAATGGAGGTCCATCTCTGTTTCTAATTATCAATATAGAATTTGGAAGACATTTTTAACATATTATTCTGACACACGTTTGTTTACTATGGGCAGGGATACCATAGCACCATACTAGCTACGTTACAAGCATTCCTTCTTTGTAATGCATTGTGCTTATCTTGAAAAGCTGAACAGTTAATACATGCATATGCATTTATTTTCCCTAGATGTCCTGTGTTGGCCTTTTGTTGGAAATGTTGCAAACGGATCTCAAATGAAGTTGATGTGAAGCTGAGCAAAGCAAGCATATAGGGTTATATATGAATAAATTGAGAGGGGCTGTGAAAGACAGAGAACATCTACTATCTAAACTTTATATAGAGAGAGTCGATGCAGCTCTTGTGATTGAACTGTGTGAACATCAGCGGTGAAGAGCGGCAGTTGGGAAGCCCTCAATGGTACTGAGCAGCAAAGGGAAATGGAGTGAAGAAACTTGAATGAACTGGGTTGAAAAAAGAAGTAGCCCAACTACCAGTTCCTTCCTAATCATAATGTTTTAATACAACAGAATAAAGTGGCATATAAAAAGGTAATGTGCATTTTCTTCAAGGACTTGTTGGAAACTATAATACAGTATCTTTGTAATTTACTGGTAATATGTACACAATGTAAAAGATCAGGAGCAGAGAGTACTATCACTATATTTAGAGATAACGGTGCTTTTCTTTCATAGGCTTGATATAAACTTTGATTACATAGCATTTCTTTAATTTGCTGCTATTCAAGAAAACCCTTAGAGCACTGCAGCGAGCAATGCCTCTCTTTTACATTTGCATTTTTTAATTTGCATTTTTTAATTTCCCAGACTACAGCTCCACACCTACACAGGCTTCCCCTGTGGGAGGGAACAGAATATTTTTCAGTATGAATGATACTGTTTCTCTTCTCAAATAGCTGTGGTTATTCATTCCAGAGATTTACAAAAATCACTTCGCTACTGTATCACTTAAGTGTGGAGGGTTTTTTTCTACCTAACATCAGATGCCAATCTATTGCTCCACTGGTACCCATTTTAAATAGGGCAGCCAAGCAAAAAGTTCAGACCGCTGAAATGACTAGCTGCCGTTCTCAGCAGCCTGCTCTTGCATTCCTTGCATACCCCAAAATGCCACCGAGTTCAGGAGGAGTTCGGTGCTTTTAAAGGAAGAGCCATTATGTCCGTAATACATTAAGCCCCCCACGGCACGTTAATGACATGAATGTAGACCAGGTTACTCAGCACAGCAGACCTTAGGATCTCCTATTTACTAACCAACAGGGACCAGTTTAGTAGATACCTTTAAAACATGTACTAAACCCCACGTTCCAGGAGCCAGGGCATTTGCCTGTGATCTGGGTGATCAGCATTTTAAACCCTGCTCTGCCTCACTTGGATGGGCACCTCAACCCAGATCTCTTCCATCTCTTTAGAGTGTCAGGCTCTTCTCAGGACAGAAAGGTTATGAGAGGAAGATCCTGTAAACCAATGGTTACATCACTCACATGGCAGATGATAAAGTTATGACATCTCATCAAGTAATTCTTACAGCTGTTGGTATTTCACTGGGTATACAGATTGGAGCAGTGTCACTGGAAGAGACTGAAAGAGCCCACAGCACTCAAAAAGCCTGGTGGGCAGAGCCCTTTCTGAGATACGGCAGACCTAAATTTTAAATCCATATGCCAGATTCGAGAGAGGGACATGTAGCTTCCCATTTAGTAGAAGACGCCCAATTAACAGAAGAAAAAAAGAAACGGTCTCTCCTTCACTCTGTTTTGGTAGGGAAGGGTCAACTTCTTTTGGGTACCTACTGTCAAGAGAAATTTCAGAATCCCAGGTGCCACCTACGCACTCAGAGGCCAGACTGAAAGGCTGTCCTTCCCCGGGGCAGCTCCTCCGGACTCACTCCCTAACTCCCCTTCAGGGTGCTGGCTCCTGGGACGGTCACTCTGGAGTGCCCAGCCTGCCTCCTGCTTTGCAGGCGGAGTCTGCGCCTAAGCTGGATTTCTGTATCTAAGGCAGACTCTTTGCTCTTAAAAACCTGGGATGCTAAATTTGAGGCGTGACATAAAGCGGGAAGGCATCAAGCAAAATTAGACCTGGAAAAGTGATGGCAACAGCAGGGCAATGGCCTTGTTCAGGATTTGTTTTGTTGGGGAGTGACTGTCTCCAGAACAATTCCATCCAGAGGTGGAGGCAACAAACCAAATTATTTACTTGACTTTATCCAGAATTTTGCAAAAGAAAATTTATAAACCCAGCATGTCTTCCCAAGACTGAACGTTTGCTCACATAATAAGGTGGGAAAAAAAATAACTTGGAAGACTTTATATAACAGCACCATCTCATGACACCTGCCATAACAATATTTTATTTGTCAGTCTTTTCTCATCCTATGTCTCTTGAAGCTTGACTGGGTTACTGCATCAAAGGGAAGGAGTAATAGTATCATTTCAGATAAAAGAAAAAGAGAGAAGTATGCTGTACACAGTCTGCCCATCATGTCACCTCATGGTTACATTAACCGAACAGTCAACACATCTACAAAAACCACGCAGCCATATAATACGGCAATCCATGTAAACTGGAGCTTCTTCTCAGGTATGGCAAAAAATGCCCCGTTCTCATATGGTACCTATAATTCAAAATGCTTTACACAGATTAATTAACGTGACATACTTTATGCACACCAATACTCTGAGGCAGAGAAAGATTCAATAAATGAGGAAGCACAACATTTAATAGACACAGGAAGTGGCAGAGCCATAACAACACAGAACTCCCCCGTTCCAGAATTAAGAAAAGAAAGATCTATTCTAATGCAACTATTTCCTTTCCCTTTCTAACAGTATGTGTTTCAGGCAGCAAATTCTGCTGTGCACAGCACTGAGCACATCATCAGCTCTTTGCAAGTACTGAACTGAATAAATAATATTAACTATGATCCCACTACCATGTCCTAAACCACTAAATCTATTGAAATTTTAAACCTTCATATTTAACTGACTTCAGTAAAGATAATTCTGAAAGCCGCACTATCTTGGTACTACTAATTAATATATAATAATAATAATAATCATGACTAATAATGCTGCTCTAATAAGGATTTAATCCTACAGATCTTTTTTATGAAAGCACTTTGATAATAATGATTATTTATTCTTACAGTGCATTTTTCATGCTAGCAACTTCAAGCACCATGATGATTAATAAAGCTAAAGAAATTGAGAGATACATAAAATAACAAGCTTATGAGACTGCCAATGTGCTGATCTTATTAAATATACATTAACAAAAAATAAAGCTGTAAAGGAGATTCTCTTGGGAGAGGGGAAAAACAAAAAAATAAACACAAAACCCCTCGAGGCTATGTCAGCAGGATTGAATTGACCTGTGTATCAATGTCATTTCTATCGTCACTCTAGCAAACAAAATAAAATAATAAATAGCACTTAGTGAACTGTGGACTAGGTTGTCAGCTAGTATAAATAGGTGCATTGGCATTAATCTAAAGCAGTGGTGCATCTGGCCCTACAGTTTCAAAGGGCTGCATAAACACAAGAAAATACCTAGTGTGTCTTGTCCACGATGACTTCAAGGCACAGCAGAGGAAGGGTACGGACTGCCAATGCTCACATACTCTGGTGATAGTTGGTATGTACATGCGAGCTACTTAGCTGGATTAGGCATACTGAGATCTGCTAGGGACTTTTTGTCTGCCGTGCCAGGATTTAAGTTCAGCAGAGGTGCCTCTTGCCTTCCTCCTCTCATCTTCCCACTTCTGCAGGTTAAACCAAAGGCTTTGGTGTGACCGAGGTTGGATTTCCATTGATACTCATAGCGGGCCAATAGAAAGAATTCACCCGGTTCAAAAAAAATCCCCCATAAGGGATCAGTCTACCCTACAAAGCATTGCACAGGCAGCATTTTGCCAAAATAGCTTAGAAAGGAAATCACCTGGGCTGGCACGATTTACAGCAGCAGAAATCTTTTGCGGGACAGCTTATGTAATTGGAGAGTTTTTATACACAGAACTTGATCCTTCTCAAGAAGCTTTTACTGGTTTGACTTCCCTGGCAAAGTCTTGGTAGTACAGATGAACCTTAAGAGATATATTCAACAGCAAAGACCTCTCCTGGAAGTAGAAATTACTAGGGGGTGAGTAACTTTCTACTTAAAAGGGTCCCCTGACTTTGTTCCTGCCTGGCACAGATCACTCCAGTAGCAATGTGAAACCGGAGAGGAACAGACTGTGGGATACACAGGAGAGGAGAGGAGTCCCCACGTGGAGGTTTACTCAGACATCTGATATAAATGGAAATCGTCCACAGTGACTCGCTCACGGGCTCCACAGCCATGTCCACACGTGGCCTCAGGAAAGTGGAGAAGGGAGTGCTGGGTTTTGTGAGGAGTTCCACAGGGGTATCAAACCTGAGGTGTGGGAAAGGGGCAGAGGAGCGAGTCTGCGGAAGAAAAGCTGAAGGAACTTACTGCAAGGGAATTCTGCAGTTCTTCCTCTTCATAATCATGTTTACTTAGGCAGTTTAGAAAATGATTGCACAGAGAAAGATATAAAAGAACAAAAAAAGATACCAGGTAAGCAGAAACCCTCTGATAGAAGAGCAGCCCATGGTCAGAGAAACAACATGATGGTAAGAAATAGCTGGCGTGTTTTGAATACACACTATATAAACACTGTCTGAGGTTCATGGAAGTACTGAATGGAACCAACTCTCTCTTTGTTAAAGGGATGAACAATATTTCATTCCAAATAAATATCAAAAGTAGCCTCCAGCAACAGAAAGCAAATCTGAATAGGAAGAAATCTTAGCAGATCTAATACAGGCTTTCTGCACTCCCAGTCGATCCTTCTCCAAACTAATTTGTGAACAAAGAGAACAAAGGGCTGGATGTTTCTCTGGGGACAGTCATATTTTCTAACTCAGGAGTAAATTATGTTGAATGAGAAAACAAAGTCATAAAATATCATCAGGCTATTAGCTAGGTAAGAATTGTGGGGAAGATACAGTGCTCCACAATGCATTCCTAGTGTTACATATGGTAAGTGGAGACAATAGAAATCAGTGGGAAAATTTGGCATGCAGTGGTTTCCTTCCCTGGGCCTCCTGTAAGTTGCAGAACTCTGCAGAATTTCTTGGGCTGCTTGGTCAGCTTTCTCTTTTGCTGAAATATACTTGGATTTCAATGCCAACTACCACTGCTACAAATGGAGGGTAGTTATAAAAGGTTGATTTGCAAAAATATTTATAAATTCTGTAGCTTTCTATTTTTAGGTGTTCAGTTTAAGGCTTCTGGTGGCTGCAGAGATTTCTCCATGGCGCTAACAGAAGTGAAGCTGAACTGAAGACTTAGATTCATCATGAAGTGGGAACTGGGACTTTGATGCTAGAGAAAATAGAACCCAGAGGAGAATCCTAAACACACATTTTCTTTGCATATAGATGTTTCTATTATTCCTAGAATTATCAAATAAATCTTGACATAATCACATGAGCCAATTTTTGCAGCAATGGAAATAAATAGGGGTTTTGTTAAGGACTTCCAGTGGGATCCAGAGCCTGGCTGTAGTCAGTAAGAACCCTCAGGACACCGGCAAACTTGTCTGTTTGTTGGACTCGGTTGTTGCTGTTGAGCCTGATGGGAACTTCCAAGGCTTGTGTTCCCTTTCGCTTTGCTTGTGTTTCAACAATATATAGCTATACTATCCATGCTGAATCATTTGCGCTTGGTTAATGGTCCCCTGTCCGGTGTGTCAATGCGCTCTCTCTCCTCATTCTTTTTCATTTTGCTATATATCGCAATATCATCTGAAGTAAAGTTAAAGGTATCAGAAGGCCATTTGCTCAATATTTGTGCTAGCAGACCAAAGTCTCAGACTTGAAAGGGAAACCTTTTCCTTGAGGGATTATCCCAAATAACATTTTCACAAAGGCTGGAGAGTATATCACACACAACACAGAGATCATACAAGACTTCTCCTGGAGTCTCACCAAGACCATGTTTGAAGAACAGACTGAAATCCAAAAGAGGGAGGAAAAACCTGCGTGCATGTCAGTGGGGTGACCAGCATGCAACATGTGATAGGTGTGTAATGTGTTAGTTATGAAAATTCTGATAGCTAGGAGACGGCTTTACAACAGCAGAGTCTAAAAATGTGATTATTTAGGCTATGAAGAATAGGAGGTGCTGGGAAGTTCTGGAGTACATGGAAATGATATTGAAGAATAGCAACTAGCAAAGCTTTTTAGAAAAATCCCCCTGCTTAAGGGAAACCAGGTATGAAAGAATCAGATTTTTAACACAAGTCTTGTTCAGTCAACTCAGAAAAAATAAAGCAACCGGCCAAATTACGGTCGCAGTTTGTACATGCTGGCACTGCCCAAAGGATCAGGGAATGAATTTTCATCAACAACAGGTATACCCTGACCAAAAATACCAGCACAGAGCTAATGCATAGGTCAGAATTTGGAATCCTTGATGGGCTGAAACAAAGGCTGCGAGGGACGAAAGGCAGGCCTGTCCCACCAGGTAATCAGTGTGCTTCTGCCATCAGCAAGGTGCAGGGCAGCCCAGGATTGCATGGAAGACAAAATTAAGCTCAAGAACGAGCTGGTAAAAACTGGGAGAACAGCTTCTCATCTTGGATCTAACCACATGGTTGATTTTGATCAATTTGATTTGCATGCTGCAGCTTCTGTTAAACAAAATTCACCACAGGACATAAAATAGAATTTTGTTTGTTCTTAAGGTTTCCATTTTTCTTTTTCTATAAGGTTCAAGAGTCTTTTGCTCGTGCTATTTTGCTCGTACCATACTTGAAAGCACTAAAAAGTGAACTGTTTGTTTATCCTCAGGGTAGGTGCTCTGTAGATTATCACAGTCAAGCTTTGTTGTTCTGCATTACAAAGTCTTCAACCTTGACCTAAGAGTACAATTCTTTCCCATTTCCCCACTCCTCTAAAAAAAAATGAAAAAATAAAGGGAAGACAGAGAAATTATTCTTTATTCTAAGCTGGTGCTTTGTCTTGCTTTAGCAAAGCCTTTGCCGTACGGACACATATACAAGTTTTCTAGTTTCCTGTACTTGACTGTTACTCAATACTGAAGCTAGTCTGGGGCTGAAATCACTGTCTTACTATGGGTAGAAAATCAGAAGCGTAGACTCTCTTGGGGAATTCAGCAGTGTTAATTGCATGACTTGGCAATACTCAGGGGAAACCTTCCAGGTGACATGTAAGGAAATAACACACATATATCTCACTTTAATATGAAGTGATCCAGAGTGCTCATCTCCCTGCACAATCTGTTGTCAACTTACCCTCACATTGAATGATGACACACAGGTGGAATTATCTTGTTCCATTAAGGACCTTTAGAAAAGCATATATAACAGCAGAAGTCTGCAAAGGTGTTCTCCTCCCAGACAAACATTGTACAAATCCTAAATTCTGGAGTTATTTCAAAAGAATAAATCTCTAAAAGATACAAAATGTTTTCTATTTATTGGTGTGTAGGGAAAAGTAATACAGTAAATTACTGCTCCAGTCACCTGCCCTGGTATGATCTGGGATACAAGATAAAAATGCACGCTGCAGCTCAAAACAGGAGGTGCAAAGGTGACTTCTGAAATCCCCTGATCCCAAGCTAATTGCTAGACAGTCCCCAAGCATAAGTTAGAGCAGCCTTCAGCATCAGCATCCAAACATGCCTTTTGTTCCAGTCCAAAGCCCATTAGGAACCATGCCCTACTACCTCAGGAGTATTCTCGGGGAAAAAAATTAATAGGTTCGAGAGCCACTTGCTTCATCAGCCTGGAGAAAGCCTTATTTAACTCTTTGCATAACTTCCGTACTGATAGTTTTGGCCACCTCCTGTGAGAATATACCATGCTGCTGTTACTCATAATTTAACAACCTTTCTATAATATCTAGTTAAAATATCATCCTGATAATCAAGTGGCTCTTGCGATATCTGAGTCTGTGAAAGTTTCTGATTTTTTGTTCCTCTGCAGAAATTTAAAAGCTATAAACATTCATTAATCTCAGGAGGTGGGCTGTAGACCTCAAACCATATCCAGTAATCTTTGAAACATTTTCTCAGGCCCAGATGGACACTGCCTTGAAACTTCTGACTAGGTTGGTTAAATGGCTAAAGCATAGATATATCCCAGATGTTATCATGGATGCTTGTCTTCAGTAGTCATTAAGCTTTAATATGCATAGATACTTGGCGTCAAATTACATTTTCTTAAAATTCTTACCAGTAGAAATTTGATATTTATGAAAAACCTTTTTCCCATAAATGCCAAAATGTGGCAATTATCAGTCTATAGGGCCACCGGGTCTACACAGAAGATTCACATGTGAACAAGGGAAGTATTTATTTATCATGAAAGACAAAAATATCTCCCTGCTTTTCCTGAAGTATCAGAATGGCAGACGGGAGCAATGGGTTTGATTCTGATCACATGAGGTCACAGTTTGCAGGAATGAGTGCATGGGTGTAAAAATGACATAGGGCTAAAAGCAGTCTGCAACAGATCTTGTTCTAAAACAAGACTTTTGTTGATCCTTGGATTTTCAAATGAGTCAAAGATAGTTGGAAACTCCATTCCTACAAAATGTAGATGTTAGATGTTTCGTGTTTGTAGGTTCCTTTGATAAAACCCGTGTTTCATCCTAGCTGCAATAAAAAACCCCACAACACCCCAACCCCAACTCTGTTTATACTTTGGCTATTCCATGTCCTTCTCTGGGAGGAACAATAATGCAGCACCGTGTAATCAGGTGGCTGGCAGCTGGGCACTCCTGTGCTCAATATTCAAACCCAGATATCGTAAGTGAAAAGTGAGAAGCTGTGTAAAGGAAATCTCCATCATTTGTACCCTGTAACTTAAAATCAGAGGCGGCAACTTTTGCATTCTTGAAGGGTTACAGGCCTCCAAAATAAACCACCTCTGTCAGTCATGAAACACCCTAAAGCATATATTGGAACCATTCGCTATCTTTTAAAGTGACAGATTAAAATTTCTAGTAACAAAGTTTTGCTCCTTTCCTTAAGCAATCCGTAAGGAATTCCACTCACACTTGCAGCGAAGGATTTGGGTATTCTTCCGAAAATCTTCCAGCAAGCCACACCAGCCTGCTTCAGACTGATTCTGATCTTACTTGTACCAGCAAAAAATAAATCTAAGTATACTGTATCAGAGATACTTTGGTGCATGTCCGAAATTAGGCTCCAGCTGCAGACATGTATATTTTTATGCTAAGAAATCCTAAGTTTGGCATGCAGAAGAGCTCTGCTGGAGGGGACCAGGGAAGACTGGCACTTGGGTACAGTAACTCAGCCACACAATCCAGTTTCTACTGATTCTTCCCCCGATGCATCCCATGTTTTGTCTCAAATCTTATCAGCATGCGACGGCAGCATCACAGACACAATCAGGATTACAACAAAGGCAACCGTAATGTCTCACTAAGCCATTTAGGGAATGATACTAGATACCTGCCTCCAAAAAAATTGAAATCTGTTTAGACAGAGCTGCCTCTTTGCGTTTTCGAGTGCAGTCCTCTGTGTTGAAGTGAGTGAAAGGTCCTTCCTGACCGCAGACAGTGTATGAGACCGTTCCCAGACACCGCTTGAGAGACAAGTTCCAATTATTTCTAGTGCTCTCTGCAGAAAAAGCCGAAGAAAAATCCTCAGTAGCTGCGGTGGCCACAGGCTCCACGGTCAGCTCACAGCAGCGCCTGGCACAGCAATGTCTGCACTGACCTCACCCGAGACAACAAACACGGCTCACGCCTGTGGTACTGGCTCAGCACCAAGCTGCTAAAAGAATGAAAGAACAAATCTGAGGGAAATTATTCTGCGGTATAATTTCAGTTGAAAGAAAGTATTTCTCAAACTGGGCAAATGCTAACTTCAAAATCGGGAGTTGAAGACACCATGATTAATTCTGTCTTTCTGAGTTAGCAAACAACTGTGCCAGGAAGTACAAATGACTGTCTCATTTGTAATGGACTAACTCTGAAACCTAATGATGGCAGTTAAAAAAAAAAAAAAGTTTAGAGTTTCATTACCTGCTAACACTAGCAAAAATATTTAACTAATATGTCTACCCACAAATTCCATACAGTCTCCCTCCACATGTGCCATAGACCTCAACTGTGTTCTTCACTGACTTTCTACATGATGTTTTATATGACAAAGATACGCATTTTCGACCCAAAAACCAGTTGGATTTGCAGTACAACACTGCAGCTGGAAAATGGGAAGGGCAGACAAGCCATTATGAGATACACTGAATATCATATCAGAAGAAAAAACATGGTGGCCCCTGCTCTGACTACAACATTCATTTTCATATTTAGTGCATAAAAAACAACTCCTAATTTCCACAAGGTTTCCAACCTCTTGCAAAATACAGCCCCAGAATCTTGACATCCTCCTGCAAAATTCTAGTTAAGCCAGGTACTTAAAAGTAAAAAGACTAGTTTTAAAGACAGAGCTCAAAGCCCTGATTACATACTATCTTTAATGTTTAAGGCTATTGTAAACAATTGTGGACAACAGTTTCGAAAAAGGAAACACCTTTTGAAAAGGGCCAGATTCTGACCGATATGTAACACTAATGTAAATCAGAAGCAATCTCCTTGAAGTTAATAGAGATCAGATTCCAGGCTCACAAGCTTTTGCACACTGAATTTAACTATCTGTCATGCCTGCGAGGTTACAGCACAGACCTAAAAGAAGGTATGGTGCAAGATCAATGTTAAGGAAAGAGTTTCATTTAAAAGACCATCTTTTCCCATCAGACATGATAGGAGATTTATTATTCCAATATTATTGTTGAAACTAGAAGAGAGAGAAAAAATAAACAGGAACATATATTTTCATTTTATGACTGTGAACAACATTTCATACTGTAAACATATCTTGGTCTATAACACTTACCCAGTAAAAAAAAAATAATTTCAATACAGTCCTTATTGCTAGCTCGGCAGAGCCTCCCCAGAACATTGTGTTAATGATTAATATGAAGTCAGTGGAATTCCACAGTTGCTGAGAGTCTTGTGCCCAAGAATGAACTGCATTGCTAAATCAGCAAAGACAGTTGTCAAGGTAACCTCTATGTAATCTATTTAACTGGCTCCCAAAACACCAATCAAGGTCAGATAACGCACTCAAGCACCATATGAACACACTCATACGGCATAAAGCTTTGTATCAAGACAGCAGGGAGGAAAAAACCTCATTAGGAAGTAGGGGGAAAAAAATAAATTCAGTTTTGAGAAGTGTTAATTGGGATTGCAGTTAGTTTTGTGGGGAAAGCATGCCGCTCGTCTGAATATGTTTTTATCTATAGTAGAAGTAATTTCACTCCAGTTCAGTTTGAATGGAAATATTCTTCTACTAGTGTTTAAAAAAAAAAACAAAACACAAAACACCCAAAAAGTAAAACCAGCCATGGATAAATTATTAATTTCATTTATTGTTTTATTAATGCAAGACTGGCATCTACACTCTGATACAGAGTTCTCATTTTGTTTCCCTCTGCAATAGATTTTTGTGTTACTTAACAACAAACGAAATGCCAGCGGCATCTTGGGGCTGGTGATAGAGCTCTCCACACAAACACGGTTCCACAGGTCCTGCTCCCCTGCTGCCTCTCCCTCCTGTGGAAACTTTCCAGTCGCTTCTGGAAAAGAGAATGATCTATTTGGAGTTACAATCTGATGGGTAGCTTGAATTTTAAGTTGTATTGCAAGTATTATTTACTTTCTGTGCATTCACATCTCTACAGCCATAACAAGGGCTGGCAAGAGTCACTGGGGTCTGAACTGATTTTTATTCCAACAATTGCTGTGCATACAAATCAACATCCTTTGCTGGATATTTACTGCTTTGCTCATCCTGGAAGCAAAGACGACTAAGCATTATGAAAATTAAAAAGGTTGTCTGTTTCCCTTGGAGCCTCCATACCCTTGTCCTCTGCTGGAAAGCCACAGTACTCCACAACTTCTTACCGCCTCTACTCCTCAATGAATCTCAGCAAATATCCCTATGCCACTTACAGTAAAAGTACATACCAAGGGAGCTATTTCCTTCCTTCAGTTATACAATGTCAGTATCATGGAGCTGTGCTAAATCAGGACACTGCTCCTGTTCCACAAAGATGCCAAAAGGTCTTGCTGTAGAAACGAAGAGCTAAAAATAACAGCTCCAAAATTGCAGAAGGCAATCACGGTAAAGACTATATAGACATCTCTGTTTTTAGACAATATTCTTGGCCAATGCCATCCATACCAAAAAAAATCAAAATTCTTCTTTAAATGCAAAATGGCTGCATACATCACACTTTAATGAAAGAAGAGATGCAATTCTGAGAGCTGAGATTCACTAGCAACTCTGCTTAAGTTGTAGACATGTAGCATTTCTCAGGGTTTCCTCCTTTGTAACAGCGTGAGAGATCCGTATGCCTGTCTGGGATCAGCACAGGATTCAAGGGCTATAAAATCATGTACTAGTTTAGGAAACAAGGAAGACAACTGCACATTCTAGTCATCCCCAGTGTGGGAGGGTGCGATGGTGCTACAAGCTGCTGCTTATCATGTTGCTGCTGATGGCAACCATGTAGGCAGAACCCACAGCCTTCACAGAACTACCCCAGGGACTGCTCTGGATCCACTGAGGCCCAGAATAACAAAGCTGCTAAGGTGCCTCCAACCTACTTGAGAAAGTCAAGGTTCAGGAGAAGACAAACTGTGTTGCACGTCTTGGAAATCCAGGACAGTGTCTCACCTTACAGCTGTAGGGCAGATGTGCCTCCTGGTGCACCCACGCACACCGCCCGTCATGGCTGTGTTCCAACATGTGCTCTTCAGTTTCCGTCCTGGGGAAACAAGACTATGCACTGGGTAGGACCGAAATCTTGTCCGGATCTGGAGTCAAGATAGATGCAGTGTGAAGAACTCAATATGAAAAGCTTAAAGATCCAAACATCATTCCTGATATTATTCTGTAAAATAACCATCACTATAAAACCTGAACACATTACTGATATTCAGGAATTAATCTTCACCACAGACCTGTTAGGGACAAAAAGCTACGGGCTCCATTTGAAATCAAGAAGCTGAAGAGGAGGCAGACTAAGTGACTTGCTCAAGGTCGAACAGGATGCACGCCGCGGAGTCACAGATGGATGCCAAGAACCCCCCAAAACCCAGCCCAGCTGAAGCACTGTGGTCTCTATCTTTAAAAGAGGCACTTGAGAGTTCTGAGCACCCACAAAACCTATTGATTTCAGATTTCGCTGAGAGGTACTTGGCACTTGTCAGGTGTGTTAGCATAAAAGGAAGGAGCTTGTATATCTTTTCAAGCTCTAGAGACTGTGGCTGCTTTCAACAAGAAATTAGCAGCTTGTCTCTGGGTTTTGACATGTCAGACACAGAGGGGAGGACTGACAGCTAATGAAGCTCTGAGACAATTACAGTAACTCTCCCATGATGAACTGAAATCCACCCCTGCATCACTGGGCGCCGGGATAATGAAAGTTGGACTATCAGTAGCGTATCCCCTTTTGTGCCACTGCAAACACTGATCTGACAGTGCAGCTAAGGAGAAAAGAGTCTGAAAACTGAAGGAACACTCATTTCTAAGACAGACTGTGTCAGAAGATGCTGTATATAGTCAATCAGTGTAAGAGTGTTTCTTGTCCCGGCAAATATGTGATAAGCCAAGTTTAAAACCAAACAGAACTGTAAATATAAATATTTATTGCAGTGCTTGAAGTAACCTGATATTTCAGATCTCAGAAGATGGTTCTGGATTCACAATGGCTTGGGCTTTTACATGCCTTTGAATGTGGACCTAGGTTACTTTTGAGATAATTTGGTTACATGAACAGAATCCATTTAATTTCAATCGACAATCTGCCAGGGTACCTTTTCTTTTTGCGTGTATTTCCTGTTTTCTTTATTAATTCCAATTAGAATTGTAAATATGGCCTGTACCCAAACCGCTCCTCTTTGCACTCATAAAACTGTTCTTGTATTTCTTGGAAGTTTAATGCAGACATAGACAGCAGGTAACATGACTTGCTGCGTGAGGGTGTAGCACAGCCAGTGTAGGCAATGCTGGCAGGGGATACCATTCACTTCCTACTCACAGCCAGGACAATATAGTTCCTGTGGATGGCCAAATATAAATATACATATGGAAGATAAAGCAGGTTGGTCCTACTATCTAGGCACAAAAGTAATTTTAAAAGCCATAAGTAAATGTATATGAAACCATCACACTTCCTGCACCATCTCTATTCTGCACTGTTATTACAGTAAACTCATGGTTACAATCATTTCAGTCAGCACTCCCTTTAAGGAAGTAATTTCTGGAGGTCACAACCTGAAAGCATATTTATATCTGAGGGAAAACATCACGTTTGCAGGTTTTTGAGACTTAAAAAAAAAAGCCAAAACAAAAAACCCCACAAGAACAACAAAACCTATCTTGAACAATGCTATTTGTTTACTTTAATAAACAAAGTTTTTCAAAGGGTTTCTTATTTTTTCCTGTTAACTTTAAAAAATTAAAGGCTTAGTTTTCTTATTCCTAATGCCAACCACATACAATGGAAAACACTGAAGCAGTTCAAAATATCAGGTGTGTTTTTCGTGTGCGTCTCCCCTACCTGTGCATACACTTCAGTGTACTGTTGGACCTGCATTCAAACACCTCGAAGTCCGGAGGGGAAGGGATCCCTACAGACTCAGCCCCCATGCACGGCATCAGGATTGACACTGTAGATTCTCGCATCTCCAAAGGACCATGAACTAATCCACGCACTAAGACAGGATTTACAAGACGGACTGTAACAGCTCCTAAGATAGCTGTTACTGTCTCTGTGTTGTTAATGTGTTTGCAAGATTAGTATTAATTACCCAATAAGGGATACATCTGTTTTGAAAGCTTGTAATAAGTCCTTACTTAATATTAGGTAAATAACATGCAAATGAAAGAACATACTGTATAAGCAACAAAGTGTTTAATTATTTGTATGTATTTTAAGGGTCTGTAATAAATAAACCTGCCTTTGCAGGACCTATTATAGGTATATATTTATATATGTCTCTATGAATAATGGTTATATAAAGGATATAGTTGATATAGACACTCAACATTAAATAAACAATGCGAAGATGGTATGAACTAATGATTGCCAATACACTCAAACTTAGATACCTTTGATTCATGCTGTTTATCCTTAATATAAAGAATGGTGAGTGCCTGCCTGCCCACCCCTCCCTCCCTCCCAGCTGTACAGCTCCTGTCTTCTCCTGGTTTAGTATCATATTCTGAACCTTCTTTAAACACCCTGCTTGATATATGATAATTTGAACATTTTTCCCAAGTAAAGAAGGGAGGAAAAAAAAAACAACTGAAAGAAGGTCGAGGGAGGTTATCCTCATGTGCCCTGGAGAGGCCACATCTGGAGTACTATGTCCAGTTCCGGGCTCCCCAGGTCAAGACAGACAGGGAACTACTGCAGAGATTCCAGCGAAGGGCTACAAAGATGATCAGGGGACTGGAGCATCTCTCGTATGAGGAGGAGTTGAGAGAGCTGGGGCTGTTTAGCCTGGAGAAGAGAAGACTGAGAGGGGATCTTATCAATGCTTATAAATATCTAAAGGGTGGGTGCCAAGAGGATGGGGCCAGACTCTTTTCAGTGGTGCCCAGAGACAGGACAAGGGGCACAAACTGGAACACAGGAAGTTCCATCTCAATATGAGGAAAAACTTCTTTATTCTGAGCGTGACCGAGCACTGGAACAGGCTGCCCAGAGAGGCTGTGGAGTCTCCTTCTCCGGAGATATTCAAAACCCACCTGGACACAATTCTGTGCAACCTGCTCTAGGTGATCCTGCTTTAGCATGGGGGTTGGACTAGATGATCTTCTGAGGTATCTTCCAACCCCTACCATTCTGTGGTTCTGTGAATAAAACCAGTGTAAAGTAGTGTCATCTCACTGAAGCCCACTGAACAATCCTGACTTTAACCAGCTGGGACCCCAACTAGAGACTCTGACACCCCCCATCGCCCCCCAGCCAGGCACCCAATAAACTGCCAATCCACCAACCAGCAGGAAAAAAACTGCTTTTCTTCCTACCATTCATCATGTTCCCCAAGTACTTTTAAAGTAGCAGGAGGAGGTGGGGCAGAAGAGACGAAGCTGACCATGGTAAGCCCCTGGTAGCGCCGGTGTGGGACGGCAGTGCTGCTCGGTGCGGGTCCCCAGCCTGGCGTGGGCGCCTGCGGTGTGCGACTAATCAGCGCTCACAAGGCTCATGCTTGTTTATTCCACTTAGATTTTTCTGGTTCGTATCAAAACACAACAGCCAGTTATACTAATTCATCTTCATTTTCTGAAGTAAAAAAAAAACAACATGGCAACTCAGGCAAATGTTTAGATAAAAATGCTCTTTTTATCTCTTGATACCTCTGTGACTGAATTTTCCTTCAAGAATAACAGATGGCTTAACTCTACCAGGTAAAAACTTTGCACGAGTTGGTGACAAAAAAGGGTTGTACAGGGGGTTTTTTTTATACCATAAATCTCCCCCAAACCCACTCCTGTAAACAGTAATAAGAACATGCAGGGCTTTTTAATTGAACATTAAACTCAGAAGTCCCATTACATTCACAGTACAGTATCCAGTTAATATATCCTTTGGGTTGTTTTTTTTTCCTTTGTCCCACCCACGGAGATGTTACAAATTGGATTTAAATTAAATTTCATTCTAAACACATATATTCAATCATAACAAAACAGTGACAAATTAGCTTATTCCATTTAAACTCATTGTATGCTCAGCCTGAGTACCTCCTGCTCCAACCCTGGGCCTATTTCCCAAAGGTCGGGTATTTAAAGAACTGACGCACAAATGTGTGTGCACTATTAGCAGGGGAATTGGTTTGATTATTACATGAACTATCAGATTGAGCTGCAGTGTGTGTTTTAAAGTGTGAATATGGAAAAGGTTTGTTTTTATTATTGCAGGAGTAAAAGGGTATAAACAGATGGGTACAGAGTGGTGCATAGGTAGGTATAGCTGTTCTAGAAATGCCTACATTTATTTTTTTCCCTCTTTCTTAAATACAATCCGATATAAAAAGAAACCTGACTGGTAACTTCCCTTTCGACATACTCTGTTAGTTATATATCCTGAAACACCATTCCCGATTAGCTACCTTTACTGTACAGGGATAACATGTAATGAGATTTTCTTGTTTGTTTGTGGGGTTTTTTTTCATCATGGCTGGGCCTTTGCTAGTTTTAGCATTTAAAGGAAGCCAGAATGGGTCAGGTGTGGAGAGAACAGAGCGAATTCGATACCACTCCTGAGAGAACTTGGTTAGTTTCCAAATCAATCTGTCTCGGGGGGTGGAAGGAGGGGGGTTGCAGAAAAGCAACAGGCATGAAAAAAAGATCCTGAGTGTTACCATGGCTGAACATCAACTGTGGTTAGATCAAACACTTGTGAAGCAAAGGACATTGAAACTGTTATTTGTAAAGGAAAAAAGCCATCATTTCAAAATTACAGTGGAATGTGTTTAGAAAATAAACATTCTCAATTTGCCTTAAAATTTGTTAGCAGTAAACAAACTCGCTTCTTTTACCGCGTTTATGCAGTCTTTGTGCACTGTGGATATTTTAGAGATAATTCAGGACTCACTGTTGTAACAAATTTCCAAAACTAGTAGGGATGTGGTGTCCCTACATGGGGATGTGCTTTAGCTGTCTATTGGCCTAGGGTAGTTAATCACAACTGCTAACAAACAGAAAAAAAGAAACAATTAAAAATCTAATTGGTTTGAAGCTTTAAATCCCATCCCAGCATGCACACTCATTCCTCTATATACTACCCAAATCCTGACAAACCCTCTTTCCCTTCTCTCCGTGGGCCACCCAATGGCAGCTACAACCATGCACAAACTTGCGGCTTCCAAAACTTAGGCTCCAAGTTTAACTCTGGATTTAATCCTGCAAGATAGCCAGCTGTCATGACCTTCCCTGAAGGTGCTTAAACCCCCAAAGAAGGGCTCAGCACCTCATTGAATTGGATATGAAGGAACATTTCTCTCTCAGCATCAAAATGCCAAAATCATGGCCAACAGGATCAGTTAGCATTCTTTACTAATAGATGTGTATTTTCTAATTGGGTCAGGAGTAAACTTGGGTCTACTGGTGAATTCCTTCATCAGCTCACCTGTTCCTCAGCAAGTGACCAGCACAAAGTGAAGAATGCAAAGAAGTCAGAAGGCTATAAGATGCAGCTTGGTGGATCAAAGCTTTCACATTCAGTCATCACATGAAAACCAAAGGGCCAACTTTTCCCAATTCTTCTCAACTTTTCATTCTGCAGCTTCAGTTGAATGTAAACTGATGGGTATCAGCTGAGCATCTAGTCCCCAAACTTCCCTCTGACATCCACTAGATACAGAACAAACCCCTAAACCAGGGCTTTGCAGTAACTAACAGCTGAATTTGTTCCCCAGATGCCAATGGATGTGACTGCTGTGAAGTTCTTTTGTACCTTCACCGCTGTACCAGACTCACTGCCCCGGTGTAACAACTCCTGGCTTTAGCAGTCTTTCCTTTTTCAAACTAAGGAGAGCTACACAAGTGCAGATTACTTTTCCACCAATAACTGTTCACAGCTACAGTATCTCAAAGCACGTTCCCTGTTCTGCACAAGGCCTACCGAGTGGTGTTAGAGGCTGTACCATCTGCACAAAAACCACTTCCACGTTATTACACCCTATAAATCAAATACAACTGTAGGAAAGCAGGTGGTCATAAACTAACAGAAAAATCAGACCTATAGTGCACATATATTAGACTAGATCCACTCATCATGTTGCCCAGGGGTTGAACACAGACAACAGGACAATTTATTTGGGTTGCCTGTGGCTGACAGGTAACAAGCGTGCACAGGGTGCGGAGCACACATGTTCTGACTGGTCTGACAGGGAAATACCTTCCCGCAGACCTCACTGCAACATACCTACTGGGGTCCCAGAAAAAATAAAACGGAAGAAGGGTACCCAGGAGGAGGAACACTTATGTTAGGGAGGGGAGAAGCACCTGAGGTAGGCAAGCAACTGCAGCCAGAGACGAGGGGGAAGGGATGTCTCAAAGAGGTAAAGGAATTGATGTGGGGTGGGAATCGGAAGTGGGGAGGAAGGGACTCGAGCGGAATGAAAAAGGAAAGGTTGATCCTGGCATTGATAAGCTGGAGTCTTCAGTAGCCCATCCACTGTTCGAAGCCAGGTGTGCCGGAGAAACACCACGCTCAGTGGGAACTCTGCCTGAGCGAGGATCTCAAGCTCAGACCTGTAGTAAGGAATCTGTGCAAACAGTTTTTTTTAGTTGGTTGGTTTTTTGTTTCAGTGTTGTTGTTTTTTGTGTGTTGGGGTTTTTTTTTCCCCCATTTTAGAATCAGGGAGCTTGAGCACCACCAGCAAGATAAGGACAAGACCCAGGGCTACATCCTCTGGGGTAGGAGAATGGTGAATCTCTTATTAGGAAAAATGACCTTTCAGAAGTTAATGGCTGTTACAAAAACTATTTAATACATTCTTCTTCTTTGGGTTTCCCTCAAGGTGTGAAACACAAACTATAGCAGTTTTTCCAAGCAGCTCCCTGACAGTAAGAGCGGGGCTGCTCGCCGCAGGCCGGCCAGCCGGGAGCTGTGAGGCCACAGGCCGGGCTGGGTGCTGAGCGCCGGGGCACAGCCCCACGGCACCGGAGCCCAGCGAGCACAGAGCAGGGCAGCGACAGCAACAGGTCCTGGGGACGGCCCGGTGAGCCGCAGGCGAACAGCAGGTCCCGTGCCAAGTCCAAGGTCAGTTTAGGAAATCCAAGAGAGAATTCAGGAGCAGGGCTGAGGCCGCGCATGCCTGCGTCGCAGCTCTGGCAGGGACTGAAGCCTCAGCGCTGAGCTGCAGTGGAGTTCCTGGGCCTCGGGCAGGGGTGTGGGGGAGGCTGGGCAGGGGCCCTGCTCGTGCACTCGGGGCCCTGACAGCTATGGAGGGAGTTGGGCCCCATCTGCCGTACCACACACGTGCAGTACACTTAAGCAGCAATGCCAGCAGCACGTCGTACCCTCACACTGAGAGAAGGGCTTAATCCAGCAAAGCTTAACTGACACAAGTGACCCTTATTCCAAACCACCGGAGCTGCTCCGGTGAGCACAGGTTATACCGGTAAGAGCCGGTGAGATCTGGCCTCTCTTGATTCCGAGGTCAGATCCATGCATATTTTAATTAAAGGACAGAAAAGGAAGCAGAATGGTATGAGTTAAAAACTACTGCCAGCAAAAGTCTCATCTTTTAAATATTCTTAAAGACTACTTAAGTATTCCTGCCCCAAGGAGGTAAATGAGATTATTCATATAAGTAAAAACTACTTACACAAGCTATGGTTTGCAAGACAGTTTACCAATTATGGAGACAGATTTCTGCAACAAAAACTTATAAAATACACAGGAACATTCAACTAATTTTTTTTTTTTTTTTACTCTCAGAATAATAAAAAAAATCACTGACTATCCAAAATTGAAAATTGGATGGAAGAAAGGGAAAACTGCAACAATAACCCCCCTGCCAATGCTGTTGATTTAAAAATTAGTTTCTTTTTAAAAATCCTATATTCACTCTTTACTTCCAGTTTTTAGAGCATGCTTTCAACTAAAGAGAGACACTTCAAACAAGCACCAGGAGTTGCTCAGACACACAAAAACGTGTCTGATTACAAAACTGCTTACAATGTTAATGATAAAAACCCTTCCTGTTTGTCACAGCCACAAAAACCACGCTGTTTTTGGAAAGGATAAGGTCCTTTATGATGTTGATAAAGCACTCCTCTTGGAGAAACATAGGGTACCATCAATCAACAACATTTGTCTTTGGCTTCTTTTGTTGACATCCCAATATTAGAACAGCAAATCATAATCCTAGCAAAGTAAATAGGCTCTGGGGAGAAGCAGCTATAAATTGGGCGTGCCTGGATCAAATGAACTCTATCATGAAGGTCTGTTAAGCACCGAGTACTTTACTTTCTAGCAGAACATTCAAATTGAAAAGACATAGGTGAATTGAAAGGAAGAAGCAGAGTTAGGAACCAGAGAGCCAACGTAATTTGGTTCTTCAGTTAATTAGTAGCAGATCACCCTGATAATCACTGTTGTGCCTTGTTTTTCTTTAGCGGTTATTGATTTCAGTTTACCTCAATATTTTTACATTTTTTCCTCCTGAATTTGGAAGATTTCCTTAAGTGCAAAATTCAGGCTCAATCTAAGCAGACATCACTCCATTGCTTTAATGAGCACTAAGGGCCTGTCTGCATAAAAAGGCTGCTCCAGATTAAACAAAGCCTGTTATGTAAAACAATTGAACTACAGCACTGAAAGTGGCAAGACTTTTATTATGGTTTAAAGTGGGTTCATTGTGGTTTAATTCAAGGTGACCACACATCAGCCTAAATGAAACCAAAAGTTTCCCTGGCACTGGAAAAGGCAGGCAAAAAGAATCTTGCACCGAAGTTCAACTGATGCAACTTCGTCATGCAGATAAAACTGAGGACTTTTTGTTGACCCTTCTGTGTATAAGTACTAACTCGCTTTATTTTTTTTTAATTTTTTTTTTTTTGGCTTAATAATAACTAAGACCACAAACATAATTTCCATAAACAGATTAAATGGTGTTTTGTTATCATAAGAAATTACCATTACAATTATTCTCCTTCAGTACCCCAAAGCATACTGCGTGGTTCAGAGCCAAGGTTCAGTTTTGACCTGGGTTACACCTGTATCAGGCCATCGGAAGGAACAAGCCTGGGCACAGTAGTATTCAGCTGCTACTTCCCTTCCACCCAGGACAAGCGCACAAGAAATCTGTCAATACATGTAGGGCAGCAAGACCTCAAACCAGGGAGGGAGCTCACCTCAGAGGAGATTTTACTGAGGCTCACTGATGCCAAGGCTATGCAAGAGGTCCAGCTGAACGCCAGGACACAATCTAGCTAATTTTAGCTGAACTGCAATGATAAAAAGGAGGCAAAGTAAAAAAAGGGAGCTAATGCTGCCACATTGACATGCTGCACTTTGATGGTGACGTGACATCTCTCTACAGTTCTGCAGTACGACATTCTGCTGCACGCAGACTCCCACAGGTGCATCTGTTTGACTTCCATATGCATTTCTGTATACACAGGTAGTATATTAAAAATCCGACCTTCAAATCCCTTTTTTATTATTATTAGTTATCAATTCCAAATGAAGTAAAAATACTCCCATGGACTGCTGAGATGTATTTTTGACATGGGGAACAGGATCTAAAGGCAGATAGCTTACCTTCTGACTCAAGTTTTCACACTATTTACAATAGCTTTCCCAACTGCACAGGTGTCAAAAATAAAGCAAACTGTATTGTGCAGAAAAAGTAACTTTGACAGGTCTAATTTACTGAGACTGATTCCTGTGACAGCATAAACAAATCATTCTTGTCAAAGTCTATATTGAAAATGGAGTAAATTGATCGTGGAGTCAAGTGCACCAGTAATTTCAGGGAGTATTGTGATTTCATTTGTAAAACTATTGCAAAGAGGGGAAAAACCTGTCTTTCAGAGCTGGCTTCAATTTTTGCACTAGTCAGAGTAGTAGAAGAATATGCTGTTTAAGAGCATACTGTTAGTACCAGCACTTTTCCTGTGCAATCCTGTTACTGTGTATTCAGGGAAGTAACATGAGAAATCCCCAGAGATCTTTTGTACAAATATACAGTGGAGATCAACAAGAAATCCTCCGAGTGAACAAAACATTCTGTACGTGTTTTCTTACTGCTTCTGTAGGAGTGGAACGTTGCGACTGATTAAAACACCAGCGTAACATTCAGTTTCTTACTGGAATTGGTTTTTATGCTTAGGAGGAATTAGAGAAACAACATTATGAGAATGGGGTTTTTCAATGGAGGTTCAAATTATATCATCTCTGAAGTCATTGTTTTCTTCCTCTACAGGGAAGAGGGCGAGTTCCTGGGAGTATACTTTAACTGACAGTGCCCGAGTTTCTTATCTAGGAGTAAAAAACGGGGAGATGTAAACTTTGTGATGATAAGCAATGGCAAAACTGTGTGTAATGTATCCAGTGAAGCTAACGATCCTCAGTGCAGAGAAAGTGAAGCCAATAAGTTATGCTAGACAGGCACTTACAGAGGTCTTCTGGGGTCATGTTTACTAATCTCTCTCTCACTCTCTGTCAGAGTGTTATGAAGGAGCACAAAGCATGCGAACTACAAGGTAGATGAACAGTGAATTATTCAAAACAATGCCTTCACACTTTATATAAAAATAACGAATGTTAAATCAAGAGTGCATTTAACCAAAGGGTGAATTTTAATAACTCAAATCCTCAGTATGCCAAGATGGCAACAACTGGGATGTGTCTTGCAAGAATGGTTTTGTCCATTTTGCAACAAATGGATTTAATAACGTGCCCCTGTTTTCTCCAATCCCTTGACTTGGTACAGCCCTTTGGCTTAAAATCCAGATGACCCCCTCTCTCTTGTATTTTTTTTTTTTTCCCTTTTCTTCCCTACACAGAAGGTACAAAATCTTTTGTTCATATTTCCAGGGGAAAAACAATTCTGTCTCAAGAATATTCACCTTTTGTGTTCATCTTGAAGCCTCATAAGGTCAACATAGAATAGGGAAACAGAGCATTAAATTTCTAAAAATCAATAGCATGTACATAAATTGACATTCATTACTTTACAGCGATTTCCAGTTTCTCCTTGATTGATTAAAGCTAGGGGTTGAAAATAAGTGCTTTTCCCCTGCCTGGAGAAATTCCCAATTGTCCATGCTGTGAACCTTCCATTATGAGACATGAGACAGCGGTAGCAGTACATGGTTCATTTCACACCACCACAAAATAGACTTGTCATTCCACAATCGAAAGTAAGGAACCTGATGGAAGAGCAATGTGTCAAAAACTTGTCAAAAGAGGCCTGGGCTTAATGACAACTGAGAACAAGGAAACCATATCTTGAGGTTTACACTGGCTAGCTTTCACATGCAGAGAGTAGAACAGGGAAATTATCCTGTTAATTTGTTATATGTTTAAATGTGATATTGAATGGCAATTCATATTTTTCAACCTAATTAATTTTGATTCCACATTAATTTATGGAAGATAAATATTTACAATACAATTAAATTAGTTAATTTATAAAAGCAGAGGAGCAAAAACATTTGAATAAGAGCTGCCTAAATTATTGCTAAGAAAAAAATATATTTTCGCTGCACTAAAAATGCTGGAAAGCTAATGCCGCATAAAATGTCCTGTTATTAAGGGTGCTCTATACTAACATGATAAGTATAACAAATTGATCTTTTGTATGAATTATGTTAGACCCTGAGAAATGATAATGTCAAATTCTGCGGCACAGTGGAGCTGAACCAATTAGATGAGTAGATAATTTGGCCCTTCACGCTAGTAACACATCATTAGTAGGAGTATCTTCAAAGAAAAACATGTATTTGGGGAATACTTTGCAACTAGGTGATGCTTTTAAAATGTTTATACAATGGAGATGGGGATCTAATTTCTTAAAGCTCAAACATGAGGAAGGCAATTCCATAAGGTTTGGATTCTAATCCTATTGAGATGACAATATTGCTGTTTTTATTAATAGTTACAGAAGCACATGCATGTACATATGGTGCGTATGTCTGGAATATTTTTTCATGGATGGGCTGATTAATGATGGGCAAAGCTTCAAAGATTCACAAGGATTCATTAGGATTCATGAGGATTCATTAGGATTCAAAAGTTTGGCGGCTTACATCTGAAGCTTTTTGGCTAAAAAGTCAGGCTAGCAATACCACTAAACAGGACTTAATGTTAGATTTACAGTACATCTTGGTCTAGCATAGACTGAAAATTGTGGAAAAGCTTTCTTTCCTCACAGAGGGTTTTTTGCATTTATTCTGCTGCCTGAGCACATAGAAAACTTTTCAAAAGTTTATCTTAGACCCTCAAAAAGGTTTAAGTTCACTTCCTCAAAGCAAAGTTTAGACCAAATAATATCCATGCCAAACCACTTGACCCCGTAGGAACCTGCACAGATAGCAAGTCAGGCTGCCTTGAGAGATCTACCTGTTCCACTACTGACAGAAGAGTTTTGTTTAGCTGTGACCCAGGGAGGTTCCCACCCGTCTCCTATTTGGTCATGAACATCTGAGCATTTGCAATTTCCTTGAATTCGGTGTGTTAGAAGAGCTGTAATACCTCCTAAGAGCAAACTCTTCTAGATAACTCACGTGCCATTTGTACAATTCCATTTTCATTTCTTGACCACCAAAGGTTCAAAGGAAGACATTCACTGAGCCATATGACATCACACATGCTTGTAGAGCAGCCCACTGTCAGACACATGCAGAAATCCACAGGGACAGGTGAGATCTCTCAGTCCCATGAAGTTTATTTTGCCCACGTACTTTATGATCCTCCAGCAGCAAAGGAAGCATTCATGGATGCGTAGAGTAGGTGAAGGACTTCTTGAGGGTCCCTTGTCTCCTAGGGGCACTGGCATATTTGCTTGCCAGAACAGTCCCTCTATCCTCGTTTGTCTCCCACAAGCGATGGGGTCAGGTTTCCACCGGCCATTTGCAACCTGTGGACTTTGTGACACTTTTCTGGAGCTCAGAAAGTGAGGGGCAGAAATGAATTTCATTCCTAGCGCCCCAGTTACTGGTGTGGGCTCATGGAAGCCTTCAGGAGAGTTTCCTGCGTTCATAGGGAACTGGAGAGTCTGTGTGGAAGGAACAGCTTGGACAGGAAAGGGGGCACATCGCCAACTCTGAAACCAGCCAGCGCTAAACTTTGTTCAAAGGTGGCAGGATGAATAAGGTTTGCATGTATGCAACTGTTAGTCCACAACAGTACTTGAGAATAAATAAATCAATAAATCAAATCGATGTTAAGGTAGCAAGTATCCTGAAACTCATCTCTTAAATTATTTTCTACAGAATAATTATAATTTCAAGGTGAACTGAATCCAAAACCTAAGGCTAAAGGAGGTTTTGGACTAAACCAAGCAAGCACACCATGCTTTCTTGCACTCTCTCCTACATCTCTTTCTGGAAAAAATTTTACCATCTCCCATCTGTATTAGGTTAGCATTAGACTTTAACATGCAGATCCACTGCAAATACACCATGAAATGGTTCCTGTTACTGAGCACCATGGGATTTGATAGGAAAACCCAAGCATACTGTTTTTGCAAAAAAATAATAATTGGAAAATCTAACATGAGGGGAAATTAGGAAAGCAGCTGTTTAATTCTGGACCTTTTCTGCAAACAAAAATTCACAGAAATAACAAGACTCATGAGAAAACATGAACTTGGAGGCAAAATTATGATTTAATTTCAGTAATACTAGCAAATACCTTGACTCAAAGGAGAAGGCCATTCCATCCTCTATTCAATACTGAAGAAACAGCGGCTGGAGGGTGCTAGGGGAGAGTGCGTGTGTCTGTGCTTGGCAGAGGGGAGGGCAGCGCTAACATTCTGTGTCTCACACTCCTCAGAGCATTTACTCTGTCCCTGTTCTGAGAGCCATCTCTTTCTTTTTTCCTCCTGCTACAGAGACTAAACAGCATATTTGGTAAAAAAAAAATCCTTCCATATTTAAAGGAGAATTTGCTAATTGAATAAACTGATTATTTTAAGGGCATTTACAAATCCATTCAAAACCCATTCACCCTATCATGAAAAAAAAATTCCTATTGGTGTCGGGAGTTGTCCTTAGGGATATACCACTATAAGCCTCTCAGCATTGCGCTGCCAATGTCTTTGTTCTTGACCTGACCTAAAAAAGCGCTCTCTTTATGAGTCACAGAGGATTTATTTTCTGCCTTAGCTTAGCCCCAGCTTCTTTTAGGCAGAAAATGACAGTTTTGCTCAGTTGTGGCAAATGACCTGCACTTTTTATGATGTGGGTGATTGTCCACCAGGATCTATGCTGAAGCTACCAGCTTAGGAGCACAACTGCCTGGAAATATGTGCCATAAACACCACTCTTGTGGGTGGCAGTAGGTTTTGGAGTTCTCTCCTATTTTCCTAGAAATATTTACACCTAAAAATGCAATTTATCAGAATATTTTACAAGATACTCCTTTATTGTGCCATGAAATATTTAAATTGTGAATCAGATCCTTAGCTCGTGTAAGTCCCTATGAAATGTACAGGTTTGTGTTAATTTACACCAGCTGAGGGTTTGTTGTCTGCAAACTCTCTCCTCTCCCCAATTTTACATGGTAATTTGTCCCTTGAATCGGCTCAGAACAAAACCCTACAGTCTGTATACTCAGTTCTGTAACTTGGAAGAGTTTTCTGTACATCTGCAGGGAAACATTTTATGATATGGTCATTAAAGCTTATTGTTATGTGCTTTATGGCTTATACAAAACTATAAAAATACATTTCAGGATAGTGTTTATTTGGATTAAAAAAAAACCAAACAACTTGTCCAGAGAGGAGGCATAAACACTATCTACTCCTACAGATCCAAATCAGTTACTTCAGCATTTCCTCTCATAGATTACCTGAGGGGACTCTTTCCTTAAAATGATTCCTGTTTGCAGCCTAAGCCCAGGTTATAGCCCTGTTTTAGGACATGGGACCTTGGTCAGAGACACCTCTCAAAACCTTTCAGCAGCGCAGGGTAGGCGCGATACTGCATGGCCACATCCATAGAGGGCCCGAACACAGCACGCGCAGTGAGACCAGCATCGCTTCACAGGTAACACAGTTTTATTCTAGGCGTGCCCAGTGTGCTCAGGGCGTCCAAAATCTTTATGATAGTCCTAATAAGATACTGTAATTTTGCTAGGATTCCTTCTGCAAAGCAGAAGTACAGGGCAAATTCTTTCACTGGATCAAGATTGGCTGATGATCACCGGGCCAGGACTCTTCAGCTAATGAAAGCTTTGCTGGTCTATGGCAGTTCACATCAGCTGAGCAACTGGGCCGATGGTTTTCAGGCTTCTTGGAGATTGCACTTGCCCTTCCTTTGATTTACTGAGTATTTTTGTTTCTGTTCTCACTTAATTTGTGCCCTGAAAAATTTAATTTCCAGCTTTTTGTAATCAAATCAAAACTTCATTATTTAAGTAGTATTGGCAACTCTCAAAGAATGTAACCCTCATTTCAGTGTTGTAGTAGATGATTTTAATAATTTTTTTCCTTTAAAATTCCAGTCAAATTCAAGAGCTTCTAATGACAAAGAAAAGCCTGAAAATAAGACAAAAACATCTCAAAATAACCAAAAGCTAGAAGAATAAAAAATTGAAGTACATAATTTTTAAATCCTCACTATTTTTAACCCAACTTTCAATTTTAGGAGGCTGAGCAATTGCTTTTGTAGATATGGCTAGTTATTTAATTTTTTTCCCCCAAACTAGCAGAGATTGGACTCCTATCAAGGGTTTACAGGGCCGTATTCTGTACACTAAGTAACCAATACAGTGCTAATACTTCTCCCTCTTTCAACCTTCCCATTGGTTGTACATCCTGGCATTTTAAAAAATGTAAATGTTACCTATTTATATACGGAGACCATTTACTCTACCATTCAGGGTAAAAGCGCACCATTACCATCTGAAATATTAAATCACTTTCCAATTCATACCCTATGGAAGTTAAGTTCTGCACAGCAAATGGATTTCTTGCTGATTGCCAATGTTACTTTCAAAAAAAAGTGCGTGTAATAAGTGGAGGACCGGCCCGTGGAACCTGCAGAGCAGCGAGAGGCTTGGAGTTTCGGTCTTGCAGATGCAGAGTCATCATCTGCCATATCTCCACTAAAAGGTGAAAAGATAGAGTTTAGCATGATGGGACTTGGGGCGTGCACATTTTCCACCCACGTTGCTGGCTAATAGGTCAATTGTAGCCCATCTTCCCTGTCCTTCAGGATACCTGACAGCAGGATGCGCGCTGCTGGACAGGGCTGCAGGCAGCGCACGTTGGCTCCGCTGGATCCAATCCATCCTGCCAGCACTAACGAGCTCCGTTCTCTGCTCGGGAGCTGAGCATGGTTGGGCTGCTGCCCTTGGGTGTGCTCTGGAGCTTTGCCTAAATCCACACTTTAGCATAGGCTTGTGCATAAACAACCCTGATGATGAACAAGCTGGGACTTGAGAATAGGCTCAGATCTACATTTAAGCAGCGCTGTAGACTGCTGAATACTCAGCTTGAGAATTCAATTTAATCTTGTCTGGCAGCAAAGGGGTGTGCACAGACACACAAGGGACCTACTGACTCAAAAGATACCGGAACCCACAGCCTCACTGAAGTCAACAGAAGCTTTGGATTTGAAGTTATTTCTATTCTTTAACTACAGGAGGTTTTTTTTAGATATGCAAACGAGAGAGGCCCACAAACTTTCCATAAACAGGTATGAGAAAGTTATAATACTACTCTAACCACACCTTCTTAATTCCGTCTAGTATTAGTGTGTCTGCAGGAGCAGGGAGTCCCACTAGATGTTACTTACTTCTAAGAGCAGTCCCATAGACTCCTCTGACTTACAAAGCCTGCATGCCCAGCTGTAAAACATTGCTCCTTGTGGGTAATGTTTGCTGAACTGGGCTCTAAACAGCTGTCAGCCTCCTTTTTTGTTCTCATTCACCCCTTAGAAGCGCATGCAGTACCAGACGTCATCTAGTCTTTGTACATTTCTACAAAACCCACACAAAATCTTTTTGTTTGTTGGATACCTTTGCTTAGTATGACATATACCAAAGCTCTACAAAGTCAGCTCTTTGACAGATTTATTGTCCCTTCACAACAAGTTCATGAATACCCGTGAGATGTTACTTTGTTGTGGATTTGTGCATTAGGAAACAGATGTCTGATAACATAAACGTAAAGTAAATCTTCCTTAACTAACAACATCAGAAAATTCCCAACAAGGGCTTCTAGGAAATATCCAATTCACTGTGCAAGGATTCATTTTTATCTCTGTATTATACCACTGATGTGCCAAACAGGAGCAGAATTGTCTGCATTGATGGAATAACATGCTCTACCCTTCTTCTGCTAGCCATTTGCTTTATTTTTCTTTCATGCTCTCTGGGCAGATAAAGGGCATGATACTAAACTATTCTGCCATCCCGTCATACGATGTTGGTTACTATTTAAAATATAGCGGATGTCGTTTCCAAGTGATATGAGAATGCGGTCTAATAACTAAGCACAATACATACACCTTACTGAAGGCTATTTATTTAGGAGAAAACATTTCACACATTTGTGTGTTATACAGAAGATGCTTTAATTAGGTTATTATATTTGCCTGTCATATTGTACTAGCTTTGTACTCGAAATAGTCTTATTAAAGAGAAAGACTGTCTTTTCTATGATATTTAGAGAAAGATAAAACAAAAAGAACAAACTGCCTGAGCATTTCTTTGACATTCTGACACACTATTTCCTAAGCTGATGCTCTTGAGGTGAAAGCTAAGAAAAGCAGAGAATGAAATGCTTTGCCTTTTCTACTCCCTAGCCAGTAATAAGCCCTTTCATAATCAGCAATAGTCAAAGATATTCCACTCCATCAAAACCAAACACAAGTCATCCCCTGTGGAGCCAACAAGAATTTTCAATTTTCTACCCTTTTAGTACAGGTGCTTTTTAAGAGTGACTTAGAAGAAGACTACTCAGTGCTCAGCCATCTGGTCATATCCAAACCCCCAGATACTTTGTCTCAAAGGCTATAAAAGAAGAGCTTTAAGGCAAATGAAAAAAAAAAAAAATTAGGCGCAGCATTTTTTATTGTGAATTGTACTGTGACATGCCACTCTCTCACTAACTCAGGGACATCCCCTCCTGAATTCTAAAGTGAATTTCATCCAAGTCCTTCATTCTCCAGGATGGTGGCCACCAAGGGACTGAAGCAGAAAAAATGCGAGGATCTTCAAGGCACCATTAGCAGCTCCATTTTCCGTTCACACACATGCACATACCACCACAGGAGGAAAGATTTTTACTAGAAAAGACATTCTTCCTTATACTCAAAATGAAGCCTCTTGCAAAAAGTGGTTGTAGTTGTTCCACCTTGGATTAACGTTCCGTTTCCTCCAATATGTGTCTGCATTCACTGTTCTTATCTGTCCCCAGTTAATTCTATTTTCACAGTTTTCTCCTCATTTTCTCTTTTACCGTCTTTCTCATTTTTACATCTTTTGCTATTGATTTTCAACCCTAATTACAACCACAACTGTGCATTTTATTTTGTCTCACACAGCAGGTGAAATTTCATCACTGACTACAATGAACTTGCACTGATGACAAACACAATGGACTACAACTGACAGCAGATCATTTATCAGCTTCTACAATCAACCCATTTGAAATAAATATAAATGCATAAGAGTGAAACAAGCAAAAAGTTCATATAGCAGGTTGATAACAACTTCCATTCTGACTTTCACCAGTCTTTCTGGTTTTTATTTTCTGTTAGCCAGAAGAAAACCCTATGATATCTCCAATGCCAGTCACTTAGGATTTGAAATCAAGCACCTGATGGGACCTGTTTTCTCATGCTTATAGTTTTGTCATCTTTTGGTTGTGGAGTTGGGCTTACTTCTGCTTTGAGTTGACCTTTCTAATGAACTTTTCTTCTAAATGATTCCTTTAATTTTTATGGTTTGTTTTTATTTGTGGGGTTTTTGTGTGGGTTGGTTTTGTTTGTTGGGTTTTTTTTTTAAATACAGAAAAAAGTAACAAGAATGGCAACAATGCTGCTTAAAGGTATAAAGTAACCTTCTTACCTAAAGAGAATTAAGACTTTTCAGCCTGGAAAAGCGATAATAATGAGTGGATAAACTGTAGCGCTGTAAAACAGAGAAATTGCCTATGAATAATTTTTTTCCTCACATCCCAATAATTTGATAGTGTATCTGTTAGGTAGGAAGCTTAAAACAAAGAACAAAGAGAAGTACTTTTTCACCCAGTACACAATTAAATTGTGGAGACTCACTATCACAGACTGTTGTAGGGGTAATGTGTAAATAGGTTCAAAGACAAAGTCACAGAGTAACTCCTCTGGCTGCTCTGATCACAATGGTTCAAATAATACCAAGAAAACTCCAAATTAGTGTTTGCAGGTCTGTCTCCTCACTCTTACCCTCTTTCCCTAAGTATCAGATACTTACTGCTACTGTAGAAAGAATATAAGATTAAATATACCTTTAGTTTGACCCAGGCCTCTTCTTGCGTTAACAATAAAACTGCAGTGTAAAGCTTTTGATTTGACATTGTTTGCTGGGGAGTGGGGGGAAGATGTTTTCCCACATTCCGTATTCATTCTGCACTGGCCTTACATGATCCAGAGCCACCCCCACTGCTGTACCTAGAGTCACTTGCACATGAATCTGCCTTGTGAATCATGCCTAAAAAGCATGCACTACTTGTTATGCACTGAAGCGTACAGATAGAGAGAAAATGTGTGTTGGGGTTGGTGGGGGTTTTTTTCTCCTTTTTTTTTTTTCCCAAGTCTTTGAGTAGATGCCTCAGTGGTTTGCAGAGATCAGGCACACAGCAAATATGTTTTCTCTCTTACTGGTTTGATATCTCCACAATATAATTTTCTCATTTTTTCCTACCCACTTGCATAGCTCAATACATCTCAGCCATACTGTAGACATAGCAATGAAAATAAAGGACTTATTGAAAAGATTTTTGAATTTAAAACTGACAGAAGTGTCATATAAATGTCTGATCCCAAAGTCAATAGCACAAATCCATTTGCCTTGGCTGGTGAAATCAAACTTCAGATAACAAAAAAGCATTAATTCCCTTTCTTGAAAGCATTTACAGTGAGATCTCATGTACAGTACGGTGATAAATGTAACGTAATGACAAATTACACTAATGGCCATGTTACACTAACCTACATACTGCACTGTCTCTGCCAGGTACAGAGTCGTACCCATTCTTTCCAGTCCCATTCAGGTTGTTTCAAATTGTGACCAAGTTCAGCCTCATCTCAGCAGCTGTCTCTTGAAACTGCACGATATAGAAACCTTTTCCTAGAGAGTCCAGTGTATAAACAAATTAAGTTTAATCATGCTTAAGATACAACACTTACTCTTTGAGATGTCTTGTTCTCATACAGAAGCAGCTTTAAGTCTAACACTTGTTACTCTGGACTCACAATTTAAGCAGCATTGAAAAGTACACGCTATCTTTCACCAACACAAGGGACATACAGGAAAGATTCTGAAAAGCTGGAAAAGACTATGTGTTGTCTCAGACTGGCTTAGCAGAAATAAATCCTATTAGCTTAATATGTATACACATATGCACAGAAAAGAGCAGCTTTTCTTTACAAAACATACATTTTCAGGTGCTGTGCAAGTGACTGCCTGTCTAATAATAAGATAGGTTATACAGTACCCTTATTTTATGATCTCCATTTATCCTATGTTTTGCACTGCACACTTGTAGACACATGCTTCAATTAGTGTGAAACAAATGGCATAATTCCAGATCCACTAAACCTCAGAGACCTATATTGTCATGCATACGCAGCATGCATTTACTACTACATAGGAAGCTGTATCTCTTCACCTCCTCCTCTTTTTCAAAAGAAGCCACTTCTGAATAAAAGGGATAAATAACCCCCAGGCAGTATTACAGCAGATACTTAGAAATAACAGCTAAAACAGACCCTCATTTATTTGTAGGCAACCTGTAGCAGTCGTAAGTGCAGGCAAAACTTGGTCTTACAAACTGTGACCCAACTGAATGCCGTGCAAAGCTACCCACTGCTAGTGTTTATGCTAGAAAGTGATTCCCTTTTGCCACAGATTTGTGTGGCAAGGGGAAGAGAGACTTTCCAAACTGATCAATACCAAGCAACGTGTAAAACAATCACACACCACAGAAATGCTCTGAAGTTCCTTGGGAAGCTCTTCAGCAGCAGCATACCCTGCACAGGCCTCTTCTGCCAGGCTTCACTCCAACCTCTTTTTTTGGTTTTTTGTTTGGGTTTTTTTTTTTGGGGGGGGGGGGGGGGGTGTTTGTTGGTGGTGGTTTGTTGTTTGGGGTTTTTTTAAATGTGCTTATTCCACTTCTAATTAGAACTGCAAAATCTCTCTACAGTACAGTACTCCTCTGCAGCACCCGTGTGCCTACAAACACGCGCATAACACATGTGACACAGATTTGCATAGAAGGATACAGCCCCTTCTGTATGTGGCAATCGAAGCCACTTACCACTTCGTCAGCCGGGAGGGCAGTTCTGTGCTGTAATGAATCCACTTTATTAGTTGAAGGCATGCTAGAGACTTCCCCATACAAGCAGCAGCTGTGTTACGATAACCATGCCCACAGAGCATCCTGTTCACTTTGCTCTCAGAAGGAGCATAAAGACAGAGACCATTTTCTCCAATCATGCTGAAATCACTTCTAGGCTGCAGTACATTTGAGAAGAGCAGTTGTGAGGAGCTTAATGGTTGATATTTTGGAGCTGCATCATCCTAAATAATAGCTGGAAGGAGCAAATGGGAGGTCCTCAGGACCTGGGGCCACAGACTGCGCATAGCAGACCCCTCCTTTGTGGCTGGCTCTAGGAAGGGGGCACCTGGCTACTGCTGGGCACGGCTGAGAACTGTCCTGCAGCAAGAACTCGCCGCTGACCGGGTTAGGGCTGCTTTGCCTCAGATGGCCGGAGAACCTAGCCTAGAACTGAAGAAATGAAAAGTTTTCAAACAAGTTAGAGCTCACTATGATGCCAACGCTTGCCTCCTTAACAATGTGGTGTGTGTTTTAATATTAAAGTGTGCTTGCATGGTAAGATGGAGTAAGAAAAAAAAAAAAAGGAATGCCAAATGAAGTGATCTCTATGAGCTGAGCACTGAATAAATCCTGTGTGTTTTCAATTAAGTGGTAGTTTTACAGTTAAAGCCTTTGATTTTCATAAAGCTGTTGCAGCATGTCAGAGGAGCAGAAGAAGAAAAGGTTTGGGGGTGGGAAGTCACAGAAGGAGGCACGATACTTCTCCCTGCAGAAGTCTAACATTCATTTTACAATTGATTCATGGAACAGAAGCATCTTGCCACAGCAGCCACCCACTTAATGATGACAAAGCACGGACACCTCAGTCATGATGGCACAGTACAGTCAGGCATGACATCTCCGATTAGGTATGGGTGGCTAACATTACTACCCTGACACCTACACTCTGAGCTTTGCCCACCCTCTTACCATGTGAAAACAAGTCACTTCAAACCTCGAGGCAAGGAGTATAATAAACTCATATGTATTCAAACAGGAGATTTATGTTCCCTTATGGATTGTTAGGAAAATGCTTTCTGACACACTGCAAAGTGGGTTATGCAAAAAGAAAGCACTGAAATTTCATATCAAATAAGTAAATCAGGACTTTATCATAAATATATCATTTCATTCTTTAAAAACATCCTAAAATTCAAGACAATGACTGACATTATTCCAAGGAATTCAAGTAATCTTGAGGAAATTGTTCAGCTTTCCTGTCGCTGGCGAAGGATACAAGAGGTTAGGTTTATTTAGGACAGAGATGGACGTGTCAAGTCATGGCACAGGGTGATCTTGAGGGAAACGTTAATGCATTAACTCTAACATGTTTTTCTATTACTGAATCCCTCTTCCCGGCTCCCTCCCCCAAGTATGTAAATTGGCAATAAATGATTGGCATTCACAAATGTGCCTCCAAGCAGGTTGGGGATAATTAGTAAAGCATGTAGACACCCTGTCCTGCGAGCCAATCGTGACAAATCCACAGAATAATGGATCTCTATTAATAGTTAATGATGTATGTCAAGAAGAGCCCGGTCTTTGGGCTCTTCCCCTTTAAGAGTATGTGTTATCCTCTGGTGTTTCAGCTGGTCAAGCTGAATGCCTTCCTCCCCTTGCGCCGGCCTGCTTTGAATCTCAGCCAAGATGAAGTAATTGAAAACTACCAGCCTGAATACTTCAGAAGTCTATCATGGAACAAGATTCAACAAGCCTCTTCTCAATTTGTAAATATGCTGGAATATAAGTAGTAAAAAGGGTCCAATGTCAAACAAGTTTAAGCATTAGCCGTGTTGTTTTATGAGTGCTACAGCGGTGCTTAATACTTAATACATAAAGCCCTATTAACACTGTAAAGTTACTCCATCCCTGTGTTCCTCACACCAATTTGCTCATAGATTTTTAAAGAGCAAATTATATATATATATATATATATATATATTTAACCTTTCAAAGCGTTCAGTTTCTGTGGTGGTGTGTGTGTGTGTGTATATATATATATTGATAGTTTTAAAGTCATATTTAGAAGCTTAGGTTCCCAAAACATCGTACTTCTAAAAATTGCCTTCCTATTCTGCACAAGTTGACCAAAAAACCCCAACAAACAAACCAACGAAGTAGTTTTAGAAAGAACTTGTGTTTTGTATATTTTGTTTCTAACATGATAAATTACCTATGTTAGGTATATACATATTCCTTAATGATGACCTGCTTCTGGGTTGTTGGAACATATCAAAATACCGAAGTAAAATGTAAACAAAACCCAAACCTTCGCCATGCGGAGAGACACCAAGAGTAACAGCGAGAATGCAGATGACATTACAATTTAACAATGAATGTTCTTAACTCCTCCTGGTTCTTTGCAATGTACGGCCTCTTGATGTCCAAACATTACTGACAGGCCACATGCTGTTAATTGGACTGAAAAAATGACCTGCTCCAAAATTCATCACTGTTAATAGCTTAGCCTCTTTATTGTCTTCACAATTAATCTTCTCACTAGCAGAAAAGCTGAAACAGTTAACTTTACATACAGTGGGTTGTCATCAGCGGTGTTACAAACTTGAACCAAAACATCTTAACCCAAACTTCTGGGAGGTATTGGTGGTGGTTTGTAATACTTGATTCCTTGTGGCTTACACAGGAATCGTGTTTTTCAGTTTGATCTCATTGAAAAGGCATAGTTTTAAAAGACATTTCAGGTGATTTCCTGTAATCAGTGGAAGAGCAGTGCAGAGGATGGTGATAAGGAAATACTTTTAAATAATCAGATTTTAACATGACAGGGTCTCTCTTAGAAGCTTTCACACCCTCTGTTTAAGAAGAATAAGAAGCCTATAAAACCTAAGCAAATGGCCCCTACCTTTGTCAGACAAGGTTAGTGAATCCCCATCCTTTATTTGCCTTTCTTTGTTGTCTCTTCAGAGACACGTCACTGCAAGTCATCGAACCCTACGGAACCATCAGAGGTAAAGAGCAGCTGAGGGTTTGAAAAGTGCCAGAGCATTAATTAGCTCAGAATTCCTGAGTCTCCACTGATCGCATGAAAGTTACTCAATCACAGGATGACGTGGAAAGCCCAATAGCGGCTTTATAGTTAAAGCACAGAAGTGGGAGACGCAAAGTGCAGGTTCTATTCTTACTGCCAGCACCGGGGTGCAACCTTGAACAAACCATCGGTTTTCATTGCTCATTTTCTCTGTATGTAAAATGGAAATAATTGTGCTCATAGGACTATTCTTAAGCTAACTTCACCTCCATCTGGGAAGCACTTTGGGATCTTCAGGTTAGAGAAACCACTGAACTGTAAAATATCATTTAAAATATGTATTTTACTGGATGTACTTAAAATACATATTCCCTGTACCAATATAAAGCAGAATTCTGAGTGTGGGATATCGTCTAGGTAATTTAACTGTTACCTTGAAATGTAAAAATGTTGTTTGTAAAGGATTTTTCAATTCAGCAGATGACTGTAAAGCAGCACTTCAAACAGCTTTGCCTGGAATATCTATTATTAGTAAACAACTATGCTCTATAGGATTATTTTGCAACATGTTGCATTAGGTATACTTGAAGTAGGCTTCTGAAAATAGAGCTTCAAATGCGTTAAAAGATAGTATATGTGTGTGTGTGTATACTTTTTCATTTTATACAAAC
This sequence comes from Grus americana, assembly GCF_028858705.1. Classification (NCBI taxonomy): domain Eukaryota; kingdom Metazoa; phylum Chordata; class Aves; order Gruiformes; family Gruidae; genus Grus; species Grus americana. Next base: position 15,189,090 of record NC_072863.1, on the reverse strand, counting down.
TTGCATTTCTGTTTTAATAGAAACAAAAGTAATTTCAGCAATGACATTCAATATCTGACTCACTTTTATCCTCAGTAAAGGTGACACATTGCAGAAGAACAAAGCACGGAGCTGGTCTGGCTTTGGCTATTTCCTGTTTAGTCAGAAATAGCTGCTGGAGCTGTGTTTATCCCTCACATCACATCAGCAAACAGCAATCCTCCCTAAAGACATCTGTCCTGGATGTAAACTCTGAAAAGTTTTGATTTGTGTGACTCCTATCAGTTTCAGGAAGTTTTATGTAAGAAAGAGTAGGAGAATATTTGTTGTATTAGGATTGTTAATAGGACTGGATGACTGTCTTAAGATTTTTCCTTTCAAACCGAAGCACAGATTTGTGTACTAAAATAGTTTTGCTTAGTCTTCATTCCATATTGTGCACTACAACATTTGTGCTCATCTCAGTGGTTTCTTCTGGGGCCTTTCTACCCACACGAATGGCAAACATTTAGTAAATATTTGTTGAAGGCTCCAAATACTATCTACTTCCCATTGCATTATAAAACTCAAATTCAGACTGTTAGCTAAAATAAAAAGGTATAGTCTGTATGCAATCATCAGTTTGACTCTGAATTGGGGCTGAAAGCAGGTCAAAGGCATAAATACATTCATAGCCTCGGCCGAAGCCTCAGTCCTTAATAAGAGCAGAATAACACTTTCTTTCAAACCTGAAGAAACAGAATTATTTGAGTTTGAATTCCCAAAATGAAAGTGTTGCCACATGAAGTCATCTGCATCAATGGGGAGAAAAAACCAACACCAATCCTCACCCACAACAGCATCCTTCTTATGTCACGACTTTTATTGGAGAGCTCTCCTCAAGTCTTTCCTCTATTGATCTGTTTTTCCCACTCAAAGGGAGACCGAACCATGTCAGGGAGTATAACAGAAAAGATACAGCAGCCCAGTTTTAATGAACTAAAAATACTAAAATCACTGCTCAATAGTTTAACTTTACTTTTTCAGGAATGCGATTGTCTGTTACTAGTACTTGGCTCCAAAAAGCTCATACTGCTATCAAAAGTGCTAGTAGTAGACAAAGACACGAAGCAACAGAAGTAAAGGTAAATATAAAACTAAGTAAAGGTCAATATATAAATTAAAAGGCAACTTTTTTTTTTTTCTTCCTTCTGGTGAAATCAGAAAGATACACAAGTTATATTTTTTCCCAAACTGCACTTTCCAAGTCCTGTTATATAATGCCTCTCACATGTGCACCTCCACCTGAAATCAAGGACGTTCAGTATGCTTTAGGATTTCCCTTTTTTTCTGTTCTTTTCAAAGAAAGGGAGAGACAAACCACCACTCAGGGAAGGCCTGCAGCACTGCATGCAGGGGCAACAGGCAGGCTGTGGTGAACATCTGTAAGGGTTTTCTCCGTTCTTGCAGTGGAAAAGCTCCAAAGACATTTCCCATGCCAGCCAAGATTTAAGAAAGCAGCTGAAATTTTGCCTTTGCAGCTGCAGCATGACAAAGCTACCCCAAGACAGGGTAACATCAGGTTAGCATCAATAACAAGAATGCCTTTACCGCGCACATCAGGAGCAGACAGCATCACACATGAGCTCATCGTGCATGGTGACAGCTACCAGCATTCTGGTGTAAAAAACCTCTAGAATAAGCTGTTATTTTCAGTTCAAGAATAGGACACACCTGCCAACACCCCCTACCTTCTGCAAGTTAGGCAGCAATACCCAGCTCTTTACAGCAACCCAGAAATCCCTGGCCGTAGAGCCTTTCCATGTCTTCTCTTCTGCAAAAGTGCCCACTACGTAACCCACTCATCTCTCTAGGCAGGCAGCCTATTTAATCTGCCGACTGGGACCAAGACCTTAGCCGATTCCCAGCGCCTGTGCCCTGTTACAGCCTTGGCCAGCTGTTCTTCCAAGGCTTCAAAGATCAGGAAACTGCTATCCTGCTCATCATATAAAAAGTGGATATGCTTTCATGGTTGGAGCATTAGCAGCTTTTGTTGTACTTGGTCAAGCAGTATGCTTAGAGAGCACAGAACCCAAACCACTGATAAGTCATTTGCTTTATACCAAAGCAAGCTGAGAAGAGAGAAATGGAAACTGTCAGAAATTACCTGAATCAGGCATTCAGCATTATCTTTATGCAATGTGACTTTGTCTGAGACTGAAATAGGGCACAGCTGAATTTGTAAATAGCCTAGCATTCACCCCTCTGTCCTTGTGCAAATTAAAACATGAACCTTTTGAACGACAATTCTGGTGTCATCTGCAATCTTTTCTGGAGGCTCCATGTGGCGCCACCTTGGCAGGTGACTGAGATTGTACCAACTCCCTATTTTAGGTCAACTTCTATCCTATTACTTTACAAGTCCCCCCCACTCCTTCATTCCCTAGCAAAATGACACCTGCTTTCAGCCAGATGGACAAAACCAAACCGTCTACCCCAAACCAACAATAATATTGCACATGTTTTACATCAGTTTAGTAAAAGCTGGGTTTAATTAATCTTTTAAAGCTCGATGTCATCACTGATGCTAAGACAATACAATATTATTACATAGTAGTTAAAATCTACTACAGATATAATCTATAAGGTGAAGGAAAAGCCTAATTAAAAAAAGAATTAGAAGAGGGAATGCTTGGAAAGTATCAAAATATGATAAGCCCACATGCTCGTAAATTCCGCTAATTTGCACACGTGATGCAAATCCACATGTAAACATGCTTCTACTAACAAGCTGTTGAAAAAAACAAAGGAACGAAGCCACAGTGTAGTATCAATGATTATATTCCTCATCCTAATTTCAGATTATATCTAGAAAAAAATCTGTCTGATTTGGTAACACTGAGATTCCTGGGTATTTTAAAATGTGCCCATTTGTATTTGCAGTGTAAATAGTCACTGCCAAGAACAAATGGGTATCTTGTAGTTAGCGAAACAGGGGGGATCAGAAGGCTGCTGCTCCTATTTAATTCGTTTGGAATTTTGCCACTGGTACAACAGGGCTGAGGTTTCACGCTGGGCTCTAAATGTGAATGACCAGCTCTGTGCTGCAGGGGAAGCCACGTATCCCTTTTTGTCTTGGTGGGCTCAATTGCAAAAATAGGTAAAACCAAGACCATGCTGCAAAAGTCACGCTGCCTCAAAGGTGAGATTTCCTGGAAAAAAATGGGTCTGACTCTCCGTTTGCTACACAGCTACTTAACAGTGATGTGTTATGACTGATTTTGGTTCAGATGCAAAAGAGGGCAGAGAAACAGATCTAATGTGTTTTTTTAAAAAATAGGACTTCTAAGCTTCTACCCAGATACTGCCAGATGCTGCGTTTCTGCTGACCATGCTTAACGAACATGTTCTATTTGCATTTGTCTGTGCCAAACCATGAACACTCTAAGCAATTCTAAACTATGTCTTGATAGTTATTTTTCTTTTTCTCATTCATACTCTGACTTATGTATGATTTATAATATTTCTACTGGGAAAGCTTCATAGGCAAATAAGCTTTCCCTTGTGAGGTTTTGTACATTACCATTTGGAGGCATCTTTTCACTTTTACTATGGTAATATTTCCTACATCGATTTTCAACTTCTTCATTACTGGAAATTGTCTAGGTAATAATTTTAAAGATGTTAAAGACCTGCTGGTATTTCATGGAAAAGCCTGACAAACATTCCATTAAAAATTGTGCTGGTGATAATTCATCAAAAAGCACACTTCTCTAATTCCTTTCCTTTATTACAGACTTTGCCACCTGAAGTTACACACTTAATTTCTAAATATATGATTGGCTCCAGTTCCTGTTTGTAGTCTCCCCAGGAGAAGACGCTGAGTCGGACAGAGATAAAGAAAAAGAAACTTCTAACATAACTAGTCATTTATCGTGTTCAACCCAAGATAAAGAGGCCTGAGTTGCAACAATCTTTCAAGCTTTCTTTTTATCAGGATCCTGTAAAAAGCTCACATTGAGAGTTCCCGCAAATGGAAAAGAAATAGCAGCTTTATTGGTACAAACAAAGATCATCAGGCCCAGCTTATGTAATGCAACGAGCAAAAATGACACGGCAAAAATTAGGAGCGTAATTTCCACTTCATTGAAGAAGTTTTTTCAGGTATTTTCCACTTGTAGTTACCCTTATTATTTGTTTTCAGTCACCATTCACATACTAGACATAAAGTATTCAAGTTTTTATCTCTATATATTTTTTACCTAGCTATTACTTTCATAGGTACAACAAATTAGCTACATTTTCATTCAGTTCTTTTCATTAGCACATTGACTTGAAACAGAAAGTATTCAGATTACATGGATTAATTAGATGTTTTATTAAAAAAACTGGAAAATGAGTTGCAGAGTATAATATAAAACACAGCAGGCTTTGACTTTCTGCCTGGAAGCTGTTTAAAAAAATAATAATAATTAAGAAGGAAATGAAGAGTACACTGTATTCTATGCATAAATCAGAGATATTAAAGGCAAATATTTGCTTTTAGATTATGATGAACTCAGATTTATACAAAAAAATGGACTTGAGATGTTAATTTAGCTAAATATGAGCTCTAATCAGTCATTCCTCCTGCATCATCTTCCATGGCTATGCATAATAATAGTAGAGGTGTTCATACTGTAACACAACCTTTCACTGTAAGCTAGAGCCTGAGGATGTTTTCTCCCCTTATCCTTGAATCCCCTTTGCACAGCCCTAAGCCCCATCACACATTTAGAAAGAACAGTTCAAAAACTAGATGGAGTATAATAAATTAATCTGGACTTAGTGGGTGGATAAAAGGTCCAGCAGGGGTTTCTTACAGACCCTGGGGACAAGAAGAGAGAGGAAAATGGAATATTGCACAATGACATTAGTAAGGCAAACAGAGATAATACCCCGTGTGCGCCCCGTGTGCGTGTGTCTGCGTGTGTCTGCAGAGAGCGGTGGGGGAGGGTGGCATCAGTATTCTTAGCCTTGAATCATCTTAATGTAATAACGATTGAATACTGCTAGCCTACTTCCAGAGATCCAAGGCAGGAGTGTTTCTACATCTGTCCTTAAATTATCAAACAAAACCAAATCACAGGCACAGGAACTCCCACAGCAAAAAAGAAAACAGCGTTAGCAAGTCTCCAGTCTGAACACCCTTCCTTAGGAATTTGCAAACATCTTTCTCCAACCAGACCACTCAGGGAAGGAAGGTGTGGGCAGTCTGGATTAAGTTATTACGATACAACTTTTTCATAGGAAATGCAAGAATGAATTATTACCCTTTTGAAAAACAGATAAACACAAGTGTTAAATACCAGACACCAGGTTTGTTCTTAGATGTACTCTTAAATATACTACTAGTGGCATTTCAAGGTGGCAGCCGCAGTGGGTTTAGCCAGTGTTACCACCTTTCCAAGGCAAGATGAAATGACAGGCAATAAAAACACTTGTGTCCTGCCCATGAGCTGTGAAATGGGTTCTCCCTGTCACACAGACTCAGCCCTGCTGCATGCTATGAAGCACCTTCAAACAGGACATCAAGGTAAACGCGTACAGTTTTGTAAAGGATGCACTGCAGAATGCAGAGAAGCACACAGCAGCATGGAGTACAAGGCAAAGAAAGAGTGGGTTCAAATGGGTTGAGAACCACACTGTCAGAAGCCTGCAAAGTGACATTTCTGATGATCCATTTGAAATTTGTACCTAAAATACTAAAGGTATGAATGAAATGTTCCTGTCTTGAATTTATATTCATCAAAACCTGACATGCAATATGCACTTTGAAACTGAAATGAAACAAAACTTTAATGTCATTCTAAAATGTGCCTAAATACCAGTTGCTCCTCATTCCCTTTTTCTACTCCTGCTGTAAGCAAGGGCTTGCCAGAGCTCATCCAGCAGAGTTGGGTCATTACACGTTGTATCAAGGAATATAGATGTCATTTTACTTTTTTCAGCAGGATTCTGGATGACATCTTTAGAGGTACACAAGGAGAGGGAGATACACATTGGGAGCTCCACCCTCTGCTGCACAGGGGCCTGAGAAAACCGAAGTTGAAGTGTCCTCTACCACTGCTTGCCGTGGGCAGAACCATCCCTCCCTCAGCTCTCCCAGAGCTGTTGAGGGAAAGTGAGGACCTGAAGGAGAAAGCCTGTCGACACAGCTGGAGCTCCTCTTGGACAACATTCATATTTGTCCATTCTTTTCTAGTGCAACTCCACCGACAGCAGACTTTTGCTTTATGAAGAGGAGTTTCCAAGTATGAGCCTAGCCTTAGTTTGAAAACATCTTTTTTTACACAGTCTCTCAAAAAGTGCATCTGCAATGAAAATTTTGGAGTCAAGAATTATGTGTGGTTCCTGGCTTAAATCTGTGCTGGATTCCCAATGGTTTATTTTTATCCCATGATCTCAGAGCAATTTGGGATGTTGCACAACATCTAACAGTTCTGATGCAAAGAAATGGTAGCAATACAGTTTCTTCAAGTTAAAAATCTAGATATGATGCTGGATTGGCAACATCTGACTGATGTTGAAAGAAACAGCTGAAGAACAGTAAAGTACGTTACCCAGGAAGGTATATTAGCAAAAGAACAAAATTAACACTTGGATTTAGAGGAGAGAGCTAAAAGTTAAAACAAGCCCAGTGTTACCAAGTCTTTAGCCAATATCCTAGGTATCATCCAAAAGTTGAAGATATGTAATTAACTGGACAGTGAAGAACCTTTCCAGGACGTGCAGAGAGAGTTCATTTTGAAGTCATAGCAACTTCCTTCATCTGCTGGGGCTGCATCTGACTATTGCCAGAACATACTCAGTGCCAAATATCTCTATTCCTGCATAACTCTGATTCACAAAACACAAAAAGAACACAAATAACATTTTTCCTTTTGCTTGTTTGTAAGTATGTTTTAGATAAAGCTATTCTGATAGCTTAAGACTCTTTGTTCAGATTGCACAAGCTATTTGGTGCCAGAGTTATTTAAATCCTGAGAAGAGGTATTACAATAGATAGAAGTGATGTATGAATAGGACATAAATGATGATGATGGAAGGGCTGATTTAATAAATGGAAACTTTAAGCTGAAAGCATGAATGAGGAGGCACTGGATCTCCAGCTCCACTGATGCGGAACATGGGGTCACGAAGAACTGAGAAGAATGCTGCATGTCGCCCTGCCAGGATTTATCCCTACGCTCTGAAAACCAGACCCACTGTTGGGTAAGCTACTAGAGCTGCCAACTTGCAGATGATACCTAAAGCTGACAACCTAATCATCTGTGGCATTAAAGATCCTGTGGCACTTTTTGTAAAAGACAAGGAATTAGCTACAGTGAACTGGCCTAATTTCAGTCTGCATAATTACATTCTGCACACCTATGATTCCTTTGCAGTTTCTTAGGGGAAAAAAGAGTGTATTCTTCCCTTGCTGTAAACCTTTTCCCTAGAAAATCTCAAATATAGCTGTAGTCATCTTGTGCTTAAGTCTGATATCAAACTGTTAAATTTGCAATGCACTTTGAAATCATTTATTCTAAAACGTAAGATTATTACTGCAGACATCTCAAAGGACTATATAATCTACCCTATATGTTCCAGTAACTAGGCACAAAAGAGTAAACTGAGAATTTGGTTTCTGATTCCTCCCCCTTCTTTTCCCTGCCCATTTCTATGCTTTTGAAACCACAGTCATAACGCTGGCAGAGCATTTTTTTGGTGGTTTAATAAACATGACATGCTTGTACTTGTTTTGCATTTTAATAGCAATGCAGTGGCAATAAGACACTTCCACAAATATAATGCATGCAATTACATAGGTTTTTAAGTGCTAAAAGTGTTTTTTGTCAGGCATATATATATATATATAAAACCCTTTCTGTTCAAAACCTAAAAATTCTCCTTTGTTTTTGAGGATTCCCCATTATGGCTGTCTGACTGTTTGCCTTTCAGGTGGAGTTCGACGGGCACGCACCACCTTTTCAGTTGGAGCTCTTAGGGTCTGTATCTTGATGGCTGTATCACTGTAGCTAGCTCCAGTGGAAACTTTTTAATGGCACCTGAGGAGGGCCTGTGGAAGTGGTCAGGTTGTTGATCTGTCAGTTTTTAATTTTCCTTTCTTAAAGACAGTTTCAATATGAGGGATTTGATCTCTAATTTGCATATATATACTACTTCAGAGACAGTTCTGCTTGCGTGTATTTCTATTTTTCCTCTTCTACCTTTTCTGAACTACCTCTGTGCTGTTTTACATTTCAGTATACACACAGAAATGTAACTTGACTATGTACAAGGTGTGTTAATCCACTGGAGCATGCTGTCTTTCAATATGATGTATCATCCAGTGCCCGTGACCAGCAGACGGCTGTGACGTAACACCGTATCCCTCAGTAGTGACTGCTGATAGCATCAGCCCTAAGAGCCAAGTGTTGCTAACGCATGAAGTTTGGTTCAGGATTTTAAAGTCCCAAAGTACTGCAATGGTTTGTCTAGGGTGTTGGTTTGACCCATTTTAAATACCTTGTGTCTATTACAGGAGTAGACCTTCATTAACCTGCCCTGAAATTCTTAAAAATTAATCTCACTAGAAAAGATTCAAGTAGTAAAGTGGTAGGTTTTGTTCTAAGGGATATAACTTGTGCCGTGTTAGTGCTTCTGATTTTGGACCATCACCCCTCTCTCCCTCTCTCTTGTCAGGCCCAGGGTAACATTTCATTCATTTTTATTTAGAGGTAAACTGCATGACCAGGAATGAAATTAATGCCCGGGTCTGTCTCAAAAGTGCATTATAATAAACAAAAGGGCTCATATTAACGTTAGTAGAGTACCTACAGTGTTTAGCAGAGTACCAAAGTTAATATAAGCCATAATATGCACATATTTTTTAAGGAAAAGCTTTAATATTCCATACCATGCTGACAATATTGAATTGGTCTATGTTTATGCTAAATAGCATAACTTCCTTTTATGTTTCAGATGTTAATATTCATAATTTTACAGTATAACATTGTATTTGGGTTCTGCATTAGGTTCAGCTAGAAAGCTGACAAATATTATTGAAGATTTTTTTACTTATAACCTAAAGATACTATAATCAGAAGGTTTCTGCTACATACCTCCACTGGTGTAGGAATTACAGGCTTGAGAAACTTAGCTCGTACAAGAAACTGCCAAATGACATGAGGTAAACCAGTAACTCCGCAGAAGGATCTAATTCAGTGTACTTACTGTGTGCTAGTATTAGTCAGTTATTAGGTTATTAAATCCTCTCTAATTATTATCTGAAGCTTTTCATAAAGAGCTTTTTGCAAAATGGATCTTATCTAAAAATTTAATTTATTGGATGTTTACAGGCTTAAAAAAAGTGATTTTATGATATAGAAACAGACTGACTTCCTTTTTAAATAAACCCAATTGGTGGTGTAATTGAGATGAGCATGCTATTTTTTTTCACACAATAATCTGATATGGGACTTTCTTTTCTCAAGAGACTTGCTTGATCTGCTCTTTATAGACATTCAGTCTCTGTAAATATGCTTTTGGTTCCTTTATCAGTAATAGTATTAGACCTGAATACTTTAGTATACAGTATAATGGGATATTAAAGGACTTTCTGTATAAGTTTTAGACAAGCTAGTCTAATAGAAAGAAATGAACACACATTGAAGGATATTCTTTATAAGTAGACACTATAATTTATAAGGATTTTCTCCTACCATTTAGTTCTTATAGTTTTAGAGAAAAACACATTGTTTTCTTTGCCTTTTCTTCTCTCTGTCATTGTTTGCCTTTTCTTCCTGCTTGTACTTTGCTAGCTAACCATCTGACTATCTGTGTTGCCATGGGAAGCACTGTAATGCCATAAATTCAGAGAAGAGAAGTTCCTGTGTTCCTTTTTTTCCATTTTATTCTTACACAATCATTAGCACAGATTAGCTTCTTTCATAAGGGTGTACTGGCACTAGAGCAGGATTGTAAAATATTCCATTTTGGAAAAGATACAGCAAAAACATTTTACGTGTTTCACAGAAAGGCACCAACCTCCACAAGCAAAAGCTGATGCTTCTCAACTTCTAGATACCTGACTGTTTGAGAACTGAGCCAAATTATGGGCAGTTATCCACCTAGTCTTACAGTAGCTAATATGAATTCTGGAAATGCTAAAAAATGGAGGAAAACGCCCATGTTAAATCACAAAAAAACCCTGCTGGATGCCTTAGGGGATTTGTAATACAATACAGAGATTTTCATTTTTAAACCACCGGTTAAATCCACCACAGGCTAGCAGTGATTGAAATGTGCTACCTTCTAAAGTCCGTAAAGTGCGGTCTATCTAAAAGGAGCCAGTGGTCTCAGCTCAGTTGCTAGTGCCAGCTCTCTCCATTCGGAATTGGTACCAGCATGCAAACCCTCGCCCAGTGGGCTCAGTGGAAAGGCAATGGACAAAACAGCCACCAAGAGCAGTTCCTCCAAGTACTGCAGTGTGAATAACAGACCCGGGTTTGTTCTATAGACAGCTTTTTCAGCCACAAACTAAATGTCTCTGGAAAATGGCCTCTGAAAGTCACATCCACCAAAGTAAAAAGGAAGATACCACTGGAGTATGGCAGAGGCAGAATTACACATTCTGAAACATGATCAAACTTCCTCAAGAACACCTAGACAAGCGCCTGCACATATCAGAACAGGGTCCCCTCCATGCTGCTCACCGCCTGTGCCAGTTGGCATCATCAGCCCGTATCCTCACATCGCCAGCATTTACGGCTCAGGATCAGGACGGGCGCTCGGGCTTAGCTCCTCTGGCCACGGTTCCAAAGCTCCAACAGAGGCAAACCCAAGTCCCTTGCTGGTAATTTACCGTGAACATAATCTAGCCCTACTTCTGCAGTTGTATTAATCATCCGGTGTTGACATGGGTAACAACTTATTTTGACCAGTAAACAACAGAAATATGCTTCAGAAGATACAGGGAGCAGACATGCAAAGCTTAGAAAGCCAAGTGTAAAGAGTCACTGTCCTGACTGCAACCATGTGTTAAGCTCCCATTTGGCTGATGGCTGGGCGCTGAGCTACTCTGTTCAATATTTTGCATGTTGATTGGCTTGTTATTCACTTCTGCCTCTGTTGGAAGCCAGACTAACCTGTGGGGGAAGTGTTGGAAAACAATTACAGTGTATTGAAATGGTCATACAAGTACAGCATACTGCAATACTTTACATAATTTATTAGGTGTTACTACATTCACTGGCACTCACATGACAAAGATTTCAACAAGACCGACAAATAGGACAACATCTGCATTCCTGTAAGAACATTTGAGATGAAAATTTAAAATTAAACCAAATGTGCACTTATTACAGTGCAAACACTGCAATCAAGTGGTCTGCCTTGACTCTCAAGATATTATGTTAACACAGTATGTTTGCCAGAGTAAAACAAAAACGTTTGTTACAGCAGCAATTAATTGCTTACTATTTTTGAAAATTAACATTTAATATACTTTTCCAAATCAGTCCAGTGTTACTCTGAATTTTCCTGCACAATTTCTTTATTTTTGTCCCTATTGTGCACACAAGGTCAATTAACTGGCAAATATAATTATTTTACAAACATAGCAAGCTGCAGCTATTATAAATAACAACTTATTTGCATATTTCCTTGTTTGTGAAGAGAATGGCAGCGTTATGGGTCCGAAAATCTGTGCAACTGTAATACGGTGTGGTATTATTTTTATGTAAATATTCTATTTAAGTAAGTATTCTAGTAAATATGCTATTTCTTAGATTAAAATCAGTAAGTAGAAGCTGGGTTGCAGATTTCAGAACTTGCTTCATTTGCATCTTGAAAATGGAATGGAACTGAAAGCTTTCAAGCTTTATTGTTCAACTCCGCAATTCTGGTGCTCTTTGTAAATGAAACAGAAAAGAGATGTATGTGAATATATCACACATTTCAGCCTAAATGAGCTTTTCAAATTGTAAATGAATATCATTGTTTGTAGTCACCTTCACAGTATTCCTGAAGTTGAAGCTGTGAGCTGAATTCTGACAGAATTTTGTGAAGGATTTGGGAAAACATGACTCACAAGATTTTAATACTGGCACACAAAGACCCCCTTCTGATTCTATTTTTGACTTCCAGGGTCTCTTTAAATAAAGAAGATATTCAAGACCGAGGGACAATAGAGAACAGCTGTAAGGATGATTTCTTTTAAAAGGAGAAATCAAAGGGCAGCACTTCTAATGTGCACTATATATGGCAATCTCTTTGTCTGAATACTGAAGAACTGGTTGGTACTAGCAAGCTGTGCTGAAACTGCGTGGCTGTAGAGGTTTCCTAGACATATTTCTTGATGACAACTGCATGCTGTTGGATTTGTTTAAGTGACTGTGAATCTGTGAGCCATGCATATTGTGTTCCATTTGCCACTTCACAAGAAAAAATATTTAGTGAGTTTATGGCAAGCACAACACCTCGTTTATGCTGATTGTGGTATATGCGGTGATTTGTAGATTGACGCATGCTGAGCTTCAGGCACGCTGGCTTTCAGGCGCTTTGAAAAAACTACATTGGGCGAATTTGAGATTTATCCCCCAGCCCCAGTACAATTCATGTGTTGGGGTGCTCCTACTGAGACCTACCAATGGGAGCTGACAGCTGCATACAGTGCACTGGAAACATTTTAAAGCTTGCTGTAAAGAAAATAGAGCAGTCTACGCCTAGCAGGGAGGAAAATCGATGACTCGGCACTTGGCAGTGGTGACCAGCAGGATGCTTCTGATGAATGCTGAGTCATTGATTTCCCTCCCTGATCAGCAGCAGCTGCTCCATTCACACTGCAGAGAGCCTTCTTGCCACGACCACATGTGTCAGCAGGCTTTATTGTCATTAAAGCAAGAGGTATTAGCTGACAAGACATCCAATTTATGTATTTTTGGTTTTGATATCTCCACTTGCAATTTCGAAGCTGCTTCTCAGCTAGGGCACCTAAAAGGACACGCACATCAAGGCAGGAGATCCAATAGCACGAGCAGCTTTGCAGGTACAAACAATATTTGTGTGATGGATGTATGAATGTCGCCTGAGTCTTCAGTTTCTTTTCTCACCAGGATGCATGTATTTCATAAACTCAGAGCACGGTCAAGCAGAGAGGTTAAGGTATCTTCTGAGAAGGTAGGCTTCAAGTCAGCACAACGCTTATGGTAGGAAAGCTCACATGTTTAAAGTTAGACGTACGTGTAAATTTGCGGATGAACTGGGCTCTTCTCATGTGCCTTGCCTTCCATGTATTTTGTGATGTAATATGGTATGGCTGAAGACCAAAGCATAATTGCAGTTTATCATTTTATGAAAATAAAAAGTCAACAGGTAAAACAGGCGAGACTACACTGAATGACTGCAATAAAAGTACAGTCGGAGCAGGTTATTACAAATCTCAGCATTTGATGAGTATGTATATATTTCTCAACATGTTCTATCATTTGTTACGTTGTTTATATTACCATAATTATTACCTAATAAGTTAATGTGTTTGTATATCTGTTTGAACTGTTCTTTGAGGAAGCAGTTTACAGAAGGAGACAAAAGAAGAGAAGGGGCCGTCATCAGATAAAAGCTGTTTCTCGGGGTTAGAATTGACTGAAATACACTGTTTATAGTCAGGCACTTCACTGCTAGTAGCAATGCTGAGCTGCTTCATTTCAGGTTCTATTCATTGCAGAATATGCATGATTCTGCCTCAAAAACACTCACAGAAAAAGTCATAGGTCAGGCTTCTGTGCTTGAACTGGTATCTCAGCAAAACCTTGCCTGGCCAGGCACAAAAACCATTTTCCCTCAACTCTGCGGGTGTTTGTCCTTCAAAAAAGAGCCTCTTCACCACAGTGACAGGCCTGGGTTCAGGAGAGCACGCAACTGGTGAACCGCCTTTTCCTAGTTAATTCAGCTGCAGGTTGGAACTTTTATAGTTGGCTCCCCTCTTTCAGAAGGCACAAGTCCACTTAAATTAATTTGCTTTTTAAAGTGACCTCATCGCCTGGCTTCAGTGAGTTCTTGTTAGAGCTGCATCAAACGCACTGGTTTTGGTTTATATAGATTTGAAAAGTGGACGTCGGCTACAACAACCACTCAGGTTGTAGCATTTGTGAGTTTATGAAGTCTGAAATTTAAGATAAAGATCACTGCCAGCACCTTTCCTTTGCCTTATCTCCCTAAATTTCTAAAAGCCCTCCTCTGTTCTGCCACACCTAGGGGCAGCCGAGTAGGCTCCTCCTCATAGCGGCATAGTCGCATTAGCACAGAAGCTTTCAAGGATAACTGCTGCTCCTTGGGGAGCCCCAGGAACAGGAGCAGGTGAGAGTGCTCTCATTCTTTTCTTCCTTGGCACATCTGGGGTCTGAAGTATCTTAGGCTCTGCTAAAAATCTGCTAACTTAAGAAACAAAGTCTTTGAAATCAGATTGTCAGCTATATTGTAGTTAATGAGCCATGTAACTTCTGAAATCATACACGTATCACTTTCTTTAAAAATGTTGACCGAGGGTATAAAGAATACAAAACAGAAATAGCAAATGAACTCAAAAGTATAATGTGACCCGTCTCATGCCGGAATTTCTTTGGTATGATCCACACGGACAAAACTGAATCTCACACATTAACAGTTGCAACTGATGCAAGTAACAGTGTTCCTGAAATTCTCTAACTTGCTGATGATTTTAGTAAAATACTAACTTTGCAAACTGAAGGCCAGATCCTGGTACTGACTGATGGCAACGTGGTGTGGAGTAGAAGAGACATCAAGTGAAAAATAAGAAATATGACAGATCCTACATAATTTAATTATTGACTGAAAGCTAAGGAATACTGTAGTCCGGATAGAATTCGGAGAGAATAGAATACTTAGTGTGTAAAATATTTTAAACTCCTATAAAACTGCCTGGGAGGGGATATGCTACTCAGAAATAATGAATTTTCAATACAAATGACGCACATTGGGACACATAGTCCAAGTTTTGGATAACAAGAAGTTTCATTAAAGAGACGTTCCAATGAACAAGATCCTGCAGTGTTTAGATCGTATCTACCTAATAAAATTAAAGATTTAGTCATAATTAATATAGATCCAGGCATTTACCTAATTAAAATGAACTGGGTAGAAAGAATTGATTATACATTTCCTTATGAATGAAAATAAACATACAAATTAGTGTTCTTCAAAAGATAACGTATAACTCTAATGCTTTGATGATAGAAATCTCACATTATTTTTTAATGTAAGATTGCTAACGATTAGAAAAAATGTATATGATTACAATTAGTAAGTCAGATTGTCTAAATCAGCGTATGAATCGATGGAGCTATGACAATTTACAATATCTGAGAATCTACTCCTTATCTTCAACCAATGAGGAGCACAGAATCAGCATTCCTTAGAGCGACTATCAAACAAAATCTTTTTCAGATGCAAAATTAAAACAAATGACAACACTGCAAAGACTATCACCGTAACTGGTACTCTGAAAGCCTTGGTATATATAAAAGAAGAAAATTTGTCTGGGGGCGGGGGGGGAAAAAGGCTTCCCATAATGATGTGAAATTCTTGGAGGGGGGTTACATTTTTTCTTGAGCTCTGAAATCAGATAAAATCCTTGAAAACAGAATTTATTTCAAGACTGACAATATTTTAAAAGGCATTTTATACACAGAACATTACAAAGCTGTCTCTTTCTTGGTGTCCTGTGTGGTGATGGAAAGCCTAGCTGTGATGTAACTTTTCCAGCATTCCAGCTTTAACAGACAACATACTAGAGGATGTCACTTATTTAGCAAAAGGACCTGAAGTATCATGGATATGGCTGTATGGTAAAAAAAGAAACAAAGCATGAGGTTAGTGTTTTTCAAACCTTATCAAAGGCTTTTTTGAATTTGGGGGAGAAGACTGAGGTACTTTATCCCCAACAGTATGAGTGATAACTTTTGCATCTAGCAATGGTCAAATTCCAAATTTAGAAAAGGACAAATTAGTTTACAAAATTTCTGTCATCCCAATTGACCTGGAATGGCAAACATGAGAAAACTTGATGCGCGAGATATCTGAAAAGTAAATATTATGTTCATTGCTGTACCTTTGCCATAGTACCTACTTTTATTCCTGGATGGAATAAATAACATTTGGAGTTGTTGTATGGTATTGTGTATAACCTTTCTGTTATACCCCTGAAAATAAACCCAGAGTATTCAAGAACAGCACCAAACAGGCTGCCTTTTGGACACAGAAGACATCCTTAAAATATATTCCACTAGCTCTCAAATGTTCAGAGAAACAGCTGTTCGATTTTATGTCCTATCACTACACCATTCTTATTGCAAAAGATAGAGACCTTGCATAATCAACATATTTTCCTGGCGTGTCCTCCTATTGCTCCCGTTTTCACACTGCTAACGAACTGCTGCATTAGCAGCACTTCTGTTTTACCAAATACACTGAAGATTATTTTGTAGAATAGACTTTCACAGTCCAAGGTTCATGAATACTGCTGCCCAGAGCTGTCAGGCTCCTTCCTTACCAAAGACATAATTTTACTTTTAACTAAAGACATCTGGTCAGTATTTATTAACGCTTGCAGATTGGTTTGATGATATAGGGGTAGAAATTTAGCTGATGTAAAACTGGTATAGCTATAGCCTATTCAGCAGAGATATGCTGGATTAACATCAGTACAAAATTTGTCCCTAAAAACTACAACATAGCAAGACACTAAGTAGGTATGCATCTTTTTAAAACCCGATTTGAACCTGAAATCTTCATTTTCCCTAGATGTACCCTGGGAATATTCTGGCCCTTAAGCAAAGCTATTTGAAGCTAATATCCTAGTGCAGATAAGAACTAAATTTAGCTCAATGTGCATTCACTGGATATGTTCCATCCTGTAGAAACACCTCTCCCCATCCAGCACGACAAATATGTAGGACAGACAGTATATGGTACTATTTCATTTTCTCTCTCTTTTTGAAGCCTTCTTCTCAAACATTTCTTTTCTCTCTATGTGTGTGCATGTGCTTGTTTCTACCCCTCCTCTCTCATTTCTTTTCTCTGTAGGGCACCGAAAGTGCTTTTCAGGTGGGAGGGCAGCTGTGTAAAATTGACTACCATTCTAGTCAATTTGCTTCAGCAGCCATTCCATGTGTAAAGCACTTTATACAGAAGGAAGCTTTTTAGACCTTAAGACCAAAAAAATCTATTCTTTTACAGCCACGAGGTCCCCGTGAAATCAGAGAGGTTTCAAGAACTCATGCAAGGATAGAATTTGGTGTGGAACCCACTGGAAAAAAAAAAAAAGCCTATTAAAATTTTGCAATCTTATCCCCCTTGTTTTTCTTATTAGCACCAGAGATCCTCTTGGGAGGAAAATAATTTGTTCTAGAGAAGAACATCTTTACCTAAAAACTTCAAGCAGGTTGTACACAGAAGCACAGGAGCACTTTTCACTGCCTCCTACTGTCTGAAACCGAACTGTAGTGTTATTTTAAATTCAAATAGAGCCTAGTGAAATAAAATGATCTGGCTGCATCCAGCTAACTTGTCTCATGCTTGATAGACCTGGTATATCGTCCAACGATAAGCATCATCCGTTTCAGTCTTCTGTTTTTTTTATGACCTTACATAACTTACGCTTAACCCATTATTTAATAGGTGCTGTACCTTTAAATCTTTAAGGCTGTCTGAGAGCAGGAAGTCATTTGTACTTAATTTGTTAAAGACTGGTGTTGAGGACAAACATACTTGTTCTTGTTGCTGTTAATCTAGAATGAAGGTCATTCTCCTGAAAACATGCCGTTGCTGCTTGCACATAGGAAAACCCAGCAGCCTTCCATGGGGCCAAGGCAACATCACACTGGTCAGATATTCAGTGTAATGAGTAGGTCTTTTAAGACACACAGTCTCACTGGACACTTCCTCACACAGGCTTTAAGGCCATCACTGAAAAAAAACCCAACAAAACCAAGAAAATGGAAGACTGCGATTAATTTACAATTAATTTCTAATATCATCAGAGAGGTTACCTGGCTTCCAGTTGCTATCCATCCCAAGTTGCCTTCTATTCACATACCAGTAAGAAATACCTATATCTTCCATGTTGCTTTCAATAGTCCTTTTTATAAAATTGTCTGACTCATGACAGATTTTAGATCTCACAAGCCCCTAGCCTTGGAAGAGTTTTTAGATAAGATTTTAATGGAAACTTTTTCCTTAAGAAAAAACAAACAAACAAACAAACAACACACCCCCTGAATTTGTACACCCACACCCACAGACAAATTTCTGTTTTGTTTTTATTGGAAAGAGAGAACTAAAATGTCATTTTGGGACTATCCAGCTCTTTGACCACACAGCTTGTTAGGTTCCCAGGAAAGACCTGTCTGGGATGTCCAGTGAGGCAACTAGTCAGGAGACCAAAATGCAACCAATTGCTAAATCAGTCATGTAATCCCTAACTAATGCATGAAGGAGGTGAGGTGTATAGCTGTGTAGTATGTCATTCATGAGGGAAGACACCCTGCTCCTAGATAACCCAGAAAGTTGGACAAATAAAGAGTGGGCCATCCTGCATCTCAAGAATATGGACCAGGCCTTGGGAGGCTATGAGAGTGTGACGGAAAGCCATGAGTCAGGGCCATCCCAGGGGAGAGGAGAGAAACGAGTCTTCTGGAGAGATTCCTAAAGCCTCTAGTAACAGATCAGAAGATATTACAAAATAGGATAGGAAGGAACTTCAAGAAGAATTCTTGTGCCTACCCCAGGATGAGCTGAACTTATACCCTTCTCATTGTGGATAGGCCTTTTTTCTAACCTCAACTTAACCAAAAAAGGTGAAAGTTCTACAGTAATTTGTGTTTAACTATCTTTATTGTCAAAAAAACCCTTGTGCCTAAAGCATAGCTAAACTTTTTGTGTTGCACTTGAATCCCTCTCTGTCTTGTCCACAAGGTTACTCCCTTCGGCTTTGCATCAGCTTTTTACATATTTGAAGACTGCTATCACGTTTCTTCTCAGTCTTTTATTCTCTAGTCTAAACAACCCCAAACCTTGTAATCTTTTCTCAAAGGTCACTATATTGCTCTGTTCTGGTCCACGTGAGACTTAAACCCGAACTTAGCTCAGACCTTTCCATGGCTGTAAAACAGAAGAATTAATTTATGCATTTTGCAGACTATGCTCTTGCTTGTACAACTCAAAATTACTTCCCCCCCACCTTTTTCTTTTCATTGCCCATTCATGTTCAAGCTGCAGTCAGCTACAACCCTTAGATTCTTTCCTATAAGACTGTAAATTAGTCAGTTATTTCTCACTTAGTTGATTCTATAAACGATTCTTCTTGTCCAAGCACAGAAACTGGACTTGTCATCCTGGCTTTTTCATACCATCTTTCTAATTTGTCCAAGATCCCTTAGAATTCTAATCATGCTCTCCTCCATACCTGGAGCCTTCAAAGCTTTGTGGCACCTGCAAATTTAATAAGAACATTCTTTATCCTATCATTGAAGTCACTAATGAAAATATTTAACAGTATCTGGCTCAGGACAGATCCCTGTGGAACCACATTTGATATATCCTTCCCTATTTACAGTAAACTATTGGTAACTATTCTTTGACTTTGATTTTCCAGCTCATTTTGCTAACACTGCATAATAGATCTTTTTCTAGATCTTGTTTTTCCAGCTTGTTTAAGGCAATGTTACGTGAAACAAGAATCTTTAAAAGCATCTTTAAAGTTAAGATCTATAGCTTCAAGAGATATGAGGTAGAAACACTGTTCCTAGGCTTCTAGTACCTTCATGCCTTCAAAGAGCACTCTCTGAGTAGTTTTACACATGCAGGGTGTCATCCCTTCAGCTGCCCTGACTTTCTCCCAGTGTAAAGCAAGCACATCCAAGGAAAAAATCACTGAGCTGATACAGAAGTTCACGGAGTTTGGAGTGGTATGAAGTATGGAGATCAACAAGTTACAGAGGTATGCTGTCTCTGAGTTTATTCCTTCACACCCTGGAAAAACCTCCTTTTAACTGAAGATCCCTGTTCCCGTCTTATAATTGTGGAGGGATTCTGCAGGTATGTGCAACAAAAATTATTACCTTCCAACCAGTTCATCCAACCTAGCCAGTTCCATCAGCTTTAACTCCTTCAGCTCCACCAGTGCTCGAGAAAGAGAGTATCCAGACCTGTACCTTGTGTACTAGCTTGGCCCAGTCGGGTGATCAAAGGAAGGAATGTTGGCCTGAATTTCCTCAGTTATGTGCATTACATTAGGCCCTTATCGTTACTTTGATGTCAGTTTTTGTGGTTTAATTATATACTAAGAAGTATTCTTAGGTAAGCCAGGAAGATCTGTCCTTATGACTCAACTATCCACTTTTTGGCCAGCTGACTGTACATTTAATTAACATCCTAGGCATCAGTTCTGCAGTCCTACCCCAGGCAAATCTCCCATCAAAGTGAACGGGAGTTACCGTCTGTACAGGGCTGAACACAGAGTCAATAGTACAGCACTACAAGTTTGGGCAAACAGTCAATTGTTATGAATTTTTTAGTAATGCTGTTAGAGTGTTCTTAGATTAAAATACTCCTTTTAGTTTAAAGAGATTAGTTCTCTCCTTAACTAGTGTGTTTGAGTCAACTGTAAGTAGGATATTGGTGAAAACATTAAGAGAGGTCATTTTCATTCAACCTATTAATTTGTATTCCTTCTTCTGAGCATGCTAGAGGAATCTGATAGGTGCAGCATATACGTACCACATCAAATGCATAGAAAAAAGTTACTCTTTTGACATAGATAATTGTGCATTAAAAACTCCAGGTTGAAAGATACATTCTGGTCAATGCCTAGAGGCAGCAAATGAGGGGGTTTTTAATGTTTGGCAGTAGGCTAACATTTCACGCACTGAAGTCAATGGTAAGTCTTCTTTAACTTAATAATAAAAAATAGGCTATTCTCAATACTTTTGAAGCACTGTCCTAAAGTTTCAAATTCTGCTACTGGATAACCTTAGACAGCAATAGGTACTAGAAAAATCAATTTAGTGATGGGTCACAACCATTTGGATCTTTTACAACACTGATTTTAAAAGAAAGTATAACAATACCAACACATTCATGATACCATTAAAGCCTTTGGAAAAAGCTCAGTGGGATTTGGGGGAGCTGAATCCCATGCTAACCTCAACCTTTCCTGAGTCTATCTGATTTTGCCGTTACCAAGGACACCGCTTCCACAATGGTGCTGGATCCCTTCTTAAACTCTCCTCACTTCAACACAACATCATCCCTCAAAGAATCATAGACTTCCCACACCAGCCACAGCTCTGCTTTGCTTCTGAGTTGTCTTGGAGACAAGGAGGTGCCTCACCGGCTGAGAGGAAGAGAGTAGCAGCATAGCTGGCTTCGAGCACCCAGTCACCCTACGGCTGGGGCAGAAAGGCTGTAACAGCAGGTAGCACAAATGGTCCAGGGGAATACAAATGGGTCAAATACCAGAGAACAGGCTACAGGACTAATATTGCAGCATCAGGACAGCACGATAATGCTGTGTATTCAGCCTCTCACCCATTACTAATGCACATGTAGGTATGCGAATTGTTCAATGCGTTTCTTTTAAGAAGCCAGTGAAATCGGACTGCATGCCCTGCCATACTCAGAAATGTAATTTGGATTGACAGAATTTGTCATGCTTTGCCTAAGAAGGCACTAAGCTTACTTTAGTCCCCAACCACAATGGCCACAAGAAGTAGCAGTAAACTGCTTCTGTGATTCAAGGGCGAGTGAAAACTACGGAAAAGAAAAGCAGTGATGGACCAAAAAAAATTTGCACTGGAAACATACAAAAATTGTATCTACCATGCCTTGCAGGAAAGCTGCTCTTAGGCAGAAATAAAAGACATTGGTTTATCTTCTGGAGCAACAGACATAAAAGATTTTTTCATGCTGAAATGATCAAAGAATAAATTCAATTTTTAGTTTAAAATTTTCTCTGTGTTGTGTTTAATTGGGGGGGAGGGAGGAGGTGGGTGGTGATGGGGGAGAACTTAAGGATCTGGTTATCTTTAAAGAAGGCTTTCAACCCAATACTTTCAGCAGCGAACTGTGCTGGGTAGAAATCTATCTTGTACTTGTCACATCTATATTAAATTATCTACTTTTTTCATTTTACAAGGGAAGACGTGAGCAGAACATTACTCAGCTGTCAGGATACAGGACTGTGCTGCTGAGCAGAGTACAACTGAATATATTCTACAAAGCTGCAAATCTAGCACAAAGGTACCAGAGGAGGGATTTGTGTCACCAGTTTTACCTACTGTGGTTCCTGGAAGGTAGTTTTCAGTAGGCTTTGTTTTGACTGCTTTTTGCTATGATGATATTTAAACCTGATCAATGGCCCTTTCTTCTGCAAAAATAGCATCTCCTGACTACAACGTTACAGATAAGGACTGGAAAAATATTTTTAGCTTTCAACAAATACAAACTGACCGATGTAAAGACACGACAATGACTTGTGCAGATGGTCCTTACCTTAGTACCCAAAGGGGAGTAAAGAACGATCCTTGCAACTCAGTTTTTAAAATGTTTTGCAGGTATTCTGGCTTGTCACCTTAAAACATAGTAGGTTATAAAAGCATTAAGACACATCCTGAGAACATTATAGATATCATATTCATTCTTCCCTAGACTATACGTGTTAAAACAGAAAGAAGCCCACGGAGTTTCCTGATAGTTCTCCACTTGTGTCTTGGAAGCCGACGTTGCGGGTCTTAGACTTTGCTGTAATGACTTTTTCCATTTAAAGGAATAAACATGTAAAAGAAAATCTTATATTCCTTGTAAGGATAATTTTAAACCATAGAGTGGGATCAAACTTCCAGAGTTCAAAAAAATACCAGAAAGCTAGGCTTGAGTGACTAAACTGCGACCATAGCGGGTAGATAGGGAATATGCTTGGGGATGGCTAAAAGTTGGATTATAGAAAAACAAATGCTGAAACCCAAGATAGTTCCTGTGCCTACCACTTCCTTCCAAAATATCTGCATGTCAGCAGTGCTTCTTACTGCTTTTCCCTGACTGTCAGGGTAGTAACCTGTACCTCTATGTATAACAAGAAGTTGAATGAGGGCTTTTTTACATGAGAATGTTGTTGTACCATAAAAATAGGATGTCATATTACAGTGTGTTAGCAACTTTGCAATGTGTGCATGTACTCAGTATACTGCAAAGTAACCTCTCCTTATGTTTACTACTCACTGAGAATTTTAGAATGGGATGATAATAGTATTCAGCTAGTGCTGTCTACATTTGTAGCCTAATATATCATACAGTTCATCATACAGAAAAACCCCAGCACAGAAACAGAAGAAAAAAGAAGAGAAAAAGCAAATTTATTCCACTAAATAAGCAAGCAATCACAAAGGAAAAATATAAAATATCAACCCCAAGACATTCTACATAAAAATACAGACAACTCCACTCTTAAATATTCCTAACTTTCACCCTGGTGAGTCATTGTGCACAAAGAGCTGGACACTAGCTGTTTGCCAAGAACATGTTTCATCTAGAATCTGCAGACTCTGTCACCGAAGGTGCAAGAGATGCACACAATGCATTTCCCCAGCTCATTTTCAATAGGGGAAAACACCAAATCAGATGCCAAAGCAAGTACAGTCTCCAGTGTCATCAGAAAGCGCTGAACTTAGACCGTGGTGTTTTCTGCCTTGCCTGCTCAGTTTCGTTTCCCCTCTCACAGAATCCTTTCAGCAGTTGCACTTCATGTGGCATTCGGTTACACAGAAGCCTGCTCAGCTCTTGTTTGATCTTGTTTGTTTACCTTAGTCATGTTATATGCACTAAATCTATTTTCCAGCTTATGACAAGTGCTTCCATTATTTTTCCTTTCCAGCATCCTAAGCATCTTAAATGTTGGCCACAGAAATGCTGCTGTTTTCTAGTTTCCATTTTCTCATTTGACAGAAACATATACACAGGTTTACGTGTAATTTGAGTTTTAAAGTTCACCAAGCTTTTGCAGTTCCTTACTGATATGCTGAATTCAGGGACATATAAAATTTTTAGCTTATTTGAACTATTTTTGAGGAGTGAAAAGGCAAACTGACAATACGAACCCAACTATGCAATTCATCTTTGCTAGGGGTAAGTTACAGCAAAACACCTTGAGATGGGAAAATAGGAGGCAATACATCTCTTCCTCAGCCAGATGTTCTTGGGAGGAAAAAATAGTTTCATCTTAGCATCAAATTAACTGCCAGTCAGAAGGGTCCATGCTGGTACCCACCCCCTTGAGCCTGTTGGTCTGAGGATGCTGCTGAACCCCTTGTGAATGTGATGAGCTCTAACATTCTTTGAACACATGCCCCTGGACCACCTTGTGACAGTGACCATTTTCCGTGGCCTTTCAACATTTCTCATTTAGCTGTGTTCCAAAATGGAAGAGCAGTATTTTTCCTTAAAACAAGATACAGTGACTTACAAGAACTTACCAGAAGTCTGCTTGATAAAAAGCATATTATTCTGTACTGCTGAACATCCTGCACTACTAATAAATTCATAACAAGAATAAAAGGTGCTCAGCTCAGCAGGGAAAGGATAGGTCCCTGTACTTCTTATAAATATAGATGCAGATTTTACAAAAATCATTTGTAAGTCAGAGCTAATATCTCTTTGCACCTCCTGTAGTAGAATACTGGAAACAATGAATAGGATGTAATCAGTCCCTGTGCCATATTAGGGACCTCCGTGACGAACACCTACACTCATTTACTGTGTGACTGCTAAACTGCTAATAATCAGTAGTCTAATGAAAGCAGCATCTTTATCTACTTCAGAGTATATTTCCATATATTAGGGTATTTCCAAGTACATTTCAGAGCCATGTAGCAAGATCTTATTCAGACACTGACTTCGACTTTTGTGGCAGCAGGAACTGGACTCCAAGACACTGCACAGTTTGCAGAAGCAGAACACTTTTTCAACCACTTTTCTCGAAACTTATGAATTCAGATCTTTCTAGTCCCCTATACCACAGCTTGGCAGAGTCACTGGAAAGCAGGAACGCTATAGATCATCGTCATTATTAGCCTTTTGCTCAAGATGGTTTTCTTACTATCTGATTTTTCTTCCTTTCCATGTTTTTCTTTAGCTTTAGCAGCTCTGTATCAGCTGCTAGAATATGGACTGCCAGAACCCACTCTGGCTTCGTGAAGTGTTGCGCTAAAGCTCTGTAGGCTTATGTGACACTAATCCCCCCCGTGCACATACAGTCCATGTGTATCTGTCTTGACATCCACCCTAAAATTTCCCAGAGCTTGCCTTCAAGACTTCATGGGAGATTTCTTCACAGTTCATGTGCCTTTTCACTATGATTTTCAAACAATGTGGTACGTGAAAGTAAATGCTCTGCCCTCACATGAGTGAGACAAGCAATAAAAACCAGAGTGCTGTTGTATGAATAAAGGGAAAAATGAAAAAATTGAGATAGCATTGTTAACCAGAGCATTTGACAAAACATGGTACTGTCCCTGAATAAACCTCACCAGACACTAATTCTTTAAATCACCTTTCAGTAAATAAAACTCACATATATAATTATTAAAATTGATAAATAATAAAAAATAAATAACTTGATACAGCTCAACTACAAGTGACGTGACTTACTCTTTATATTCTGCCCTACTGACATTTTTGCTTGTGGTTTTACATCCCAATTTTTTTTTTTTTTAGGTCACTTAAGTTGTTTTGGAAAAGGACTGTACTTTTACTCATTTAAATGTCATACACAGCTACTTATTTACCCAATAAATAATGGGAAGAGTTCTGATAATTTGGGAAATCCGATAACATAACATGTTTATGAACTCTACCTGAAGGAGGGACCAAGAAAAACACTGAAAAGTACAAGTTTCCTATGAGGAGAAAAGTATTTTTTAATCTGTAAAACTCCTGACATTGAAAGATGCTGACTGAAAAGGTCAGAGGGACACGCCATGTCTGAAGGAGAGGGCCTTAACTGAAGAGGTATTCGAAGAGAAGGAACTCCCAAATCCTGGCAGGATACATCCCCAAATCCTAAATAATAACTGTAAGCACTGAGGAGAGACACAGAAAATGTCAGGGGAGAGCTGACTGTTGTATCTGAGTATGTGCATTTTTCGTGCTAAAGCAAAGAGGGTTTGCGCTTCAAATCCCTCTGCACAATGTGTTGATTTCATTGTTTATGTTTGTGACTGTACAGCTGAAACTAGTCCACCAGATGGAGGGCAGGAAAAAGAGATAATTAACCTTATTAAGTGCCCTGGCAGGCTAATACTGGTCCTGGAAATTAAGGGAAGGGGAGCTGAAAGACTCTCCTTTTAAGTAATGGTGTCAGATAGAAAATCTGTGCCAGGAAGTATGGTGTCTGGAGCCTGGCCAGTGATTTTGGAGAAGTTTAGAAGCACGCAGTCAGTATGTCTGTAGATCTAGTTACAACCTAGTAAATGCTGAACTTCAGGAATGTTACCAGGGCTGTGAAACAGTCCTCACCAGTAGTGCTGCTTGTATATGAACACACAAAACTACTGTCCAGATAGGGAAGAACACTTTGAAATATCTGCCTGGTGTCTCCAAAAAGACCTGATTAACTTGAGCAGCTCCACCTTCCTGCAATTACCAACTGTTCCCAGAAAAGCGTGGATCTGAACGTTCACAAATACATGGGAATTTCTAGAAAGTTTAAACCGTAATCTAAATTGAGTTTACACTGTGAGTCACACAATTATTTCATAATATATAATTGTCAGGCATCCATCCCATTTGTTTAACAAAATTCATAAATTTTCTAGCGCAGGAAGAAAACTGAGTAAAAACGTTAATGTTTTGGACACTAATCTAACACCAAGAAGCCACTGCGGTTTTCAGTATTACTGCACAGCATTGCTACCTGCACAGCACTGTTTGTATTTCTCTGGGCCAGCCTCCGCATATGGAGCTCTTAGCCAAAAACTCACCGTCATATCCTTCAGTTACGAACTCAGCCAAATTCAGCCCCAAAACTTCATAAACAGTTACATTAGGTAATGCTTGTGCATAGCACTGCTGGTATTGAGATGTTTGATATTGAAATCTCACATATGCCCTTCGTTCTAAAATAATTAGTGATGGCAATTTTGTCCCAGGCTGTGCACTGTCTACTCGGACACCACACAGAACCCATGACTGTGCCATCTGCAAATACATTTGAACGAGGAAGTTTTGAGCACCTGCCAGAAAGCAGAATATCAGCAGAAAAATACATTTACTCAAGGAGAACGAAAATTTGCATGGCAGCAAAAATCAACCCAACATCACCATCACGCTAGTGAAGTGGTATTGTAAATGTGTGTTGATTGTTTGCTAAGTCCGACACCAAATGAGAAACCGGCTGCTTGTGTGTGAGCAGGATGCAGTCTCTTCAAAAAGAAGAGGATCTTCTATAATATCAAGCCAAAGTGCTAGGAAATGCATCTGTCCATTTTTGGTTTTTAGGTGAGAAAGAGAAGTGGTTTTGATAATTAAAAAAAGAAAACCCAAAACATTAACAGGCTTTTTCCTGGAAGTTCCTGAGAAAAAGCTATATTCCCCTTTGAGCTTCATTTCTTTTATTACCATCTCTAATTGTCTCCCAGGTTTTAATCACTCATATGCATCTGCAACAGTACTGAGTGGCGAATGTCTCCTATACAGGCTTTATTTATTTTTTCCAGAGGAGGGAGATGGAGGCCTGAAGCCATGATTTTGTCTTCATGTCTGTGTGCAACATATCTCAAGGACAGAGCACTGGACTGTAAACAAAAGGGACAGCTGTAAGGTCATGAACATTCCTGGAAGCCTATTATACACAAACACAATGTGGAAAGAATATGGAAATCGGACAGAGCTTTAGCAATATTCATTTTATGCGGAGTTTTACATGTTTCTAAGAACCCAAGCTATTTCAGATTCTATTAGATCTTTTGTGTTGTATCATTTAATGTATTACAAAGCAGCTTAGCTAACAGGAAAGGTGGGGGAGAAATACAAATCTCATGGCACTGCATAATACAACCTTCTTGAGGCAAAATGTTTTTGTCTTTACCGGAACAAAAAAATAACCCTATATAAAAATGGGAGTTGCAGTGATAACTATAAAGCACCACATGGAGACAACTGAGGAGGTATGAATGGGAAAGAGAGAAGAAATGTTACCTATGTGTTTTGTAGGGTATTTTAGCCATACAATCGTCCGTTCTGCTTCTAGGCTGATCCTTTTCTACTCGTCCTCTAAATAAATAAATAAATAATAAATCAGTCTGCATAGCCCTGATATTAACAAAGTGCCATGACTCCAGGAAAGGACAGAAATCCTTTGCAAGTACACCGGCTTTTTTTGTTTTTCCCCACAGGATAATATTTTCAAGACATGCTTTTTCCCTGCATATTGTGCTTACACAGACTTTTTGGTGGTACACCAACAGAAAAATGTCTGCATGTGCAGTTCTAAAAAGCTTTTCAGTGATGTAAATGATTAAAGACACAGGGACTCAAAACCATATAGATGCAGGGAAAAGCAAAATCCCTGTTGGCTGCTGTACATGACTGAGTTGTGTGTTGCTTTCTCCTCATCTTCATTAAAGTTTGCACAGGAAAATCATTCTCTCTCTGGTCCCTCTTCTGTAGCGAATGCTCAGCCATAGCCTACATCCACAGCACTGCCTCCTCATGCAACAGGCTTGTATGGTGACTCACGTAATAATAAATGGATACTTCAAAATTCATCAGCTTTTGGTTTATCGCATGTGGGTTTTGGCACTGCAGTTGCTCAAACAAAATATATAATCCTTACCCGGTATTTTACTGGATACTATGTGCTAAGAATGACACAATGTCAAGTTAAAAAAGAAATTTCTCACCTGCTCCTAATAACTCCCCCTTCCTAGCTAATCCTTTTTTGCCCGAGAGAAGAGACAGGCCTCACAGTAAGCCCCGAAGGTCAACAATCTTGAATTCCTCTAGAGCAGCAAGGGCAGCAAATTCTGCAGTTAAGAACTAATACAGGAATGTCAGAGTCCCCAGTGATTTCAGTGGTTGTAGTGGAGGTTCAACTCAAAGCAAGAAAACTCTGCTCATTAAAAATCAACACCTCAAATTATCCCTACAAATGAACTGGAGACCAATGCCTCCTATAGACAAAAGCATAATATTCCCGAACATTGAGCTAATATTTCTTTGGTGCTGCAGCATCAAGTCTGTATGACAAGCATATGCCAAAGTGCCAAGAACCTCCAAAGACAGCACCTCTTCTGTTTCGGTTCCTCCACAACTAACAATTGGCATAAGGAAGACAATATTGTTTCTGTAAGAGCTGAACAGTGAGAAGTGACCTGAGGTAGTCTTCAACAGACGGAAAATCAAGAGCAGAAAATGCATTTCTCACTGAAGCACTCCACTTTTTTTCCTTTGATATCATTATAATAAAATCTTTTCTAGTCTAAGGAGGTCTCCTGAATGAATCCAGACATCACAGGCAGAGGCTAAGTATTTTGTTGCCACTTTCTCCTTTAACATCTGCTCAATCCAATGAACCTATTCTACTCTACCCGCTCTGCATCATTCCCAATAAAACGTGATCGGTAGGCAAATGGGAGAGCAAAAGGGAGGGAGTAGCATAGATGGTCTGAGTGCCAACAGCTCCCACTTCTGCCAGGCAGGGTTGCATGCTATTAGGAAAAAGAAATACAAAGTGCTCTATTTGTATGCTCTTGTTTGTACTAAAGCAAAACCTCCAGGGAGTAACTTAAAATCAAAGTCTGACAGGGCACAGTGAATCTGAACAGTTATTAGCAGTTTTAAGAGTGCTGGGGAAGGAGAGGCATGCAGGTGCAGGGTGAAAGGAGGAGAGGAAGGAGTAGAAGACATGGATCCGGAAATAAAGTTGAGTAGTAAAGTATAAATCCACCTCACCCCTTCAGCTTGTTCCAGCAGATGTTGGCAAACAGTTACAGAGAATACAACTGATCTTGGCACCACCACTGGGGTAGCATTTTAGCTAAACTGGGTTATTTTAGAGTTTGTCTGAACTCTATTGAGATGTAAACATGCTTTAAGTCTGTCAGAGACACGCAGTTTATTTTTCCTTTCCTTTTTTTTTTAATTGTGCAAATGTATTTAATGAAGCCAAGGTAAATAAGCGTTCTCCTCCATCCCTTTT
Source organism: Grus americana (assembly GCF_028858705.1). Lineage (NCBI taxonomy): Eukaryota > Metazoa > Chordata > Aves > Gruiformes > Gruidae > Grus > Grus americana. Next base: position 15,158,840 of record NC_072863.1, on the reverse strand, counting down.
GGAACTCTCTGCTAATATACCAAAGTGCTGAGGCAATCTGAGTGGATCTGCTTGCAAAACAGTTCCTGTTTTATTTGCTTTCCATGTTATAAGTCTAGTGCCACAGAGGACTTGGCAAGCCTATCGTGTTCAGTATTTACCACGAGGAATTGGCTTTTTATTCCTTCCCAGGACACAATGTTGATACAGAGCATGAGTCTCTCTCCTTTCAGATTCAGTACTAAAACAATGCCTCAGGATGACATTAACAGGCACTGCTGTGGCATACGAAATCTTTCAATATTTATTCTGATCATATTCCTGGCAGTAACAATGTAGTTAATAAATTCACCTGAAGTCTCCACTAGAATTTTTCATTTCGCATTTTAAGCTGGTTGAAGTGCTCCTGTGCACTTTACAATAGTTGTTGTCTTTCGTCACAAATGCGATTTCATTTTAAGAGTGGAAGAGTCTGATCCCTGTAGATGCCAGAAAGACTGTATGCTACATATTAATCAAAGTTTGGATCATCAGATGAAAGTAATTTAAAAGTTTAGAATATAAATATATGTATATTTATCTTTGAAAAGAGCTGGAACATGTTGGCAAGCAATTGATCTTAGAATTCACACTGTTTTCTTGTTGGGTCAATAGAAAAGGATTTTCTCTGCTGCTATTTGAAACAGACTGCTGCTAAATCCTATGCAAAATCTGGAATGCATTATGCCTACATGTGCTTACATTTTTTTATATCACAAAGATAGCTAATTACACAGCATTGTTTATTTATTTATAACTGTATGACTGTGATGCTCCTGATGCCTATGAGATTCCAACATCACGTTTATTGGTTTTATACGCAGAACAGATTCAACATGAGCACCTGCTTGTTGCTGTGGGTAACTGAACAGCAGGGAACTGGACCATCTAAACTCATCTCATGTACGGACTATGGCAGGTCTTACTTTGCATCATAGTCCAAGTTATTATAAAAATCAAAAGCATAGGCTAAAATCCTCTACTGTTATAACTGTCGTACCTCCACTTGCTTCAGTGGAGCAATGCTAAGTTACACCAGCTGAAGAACTGGACCCACTTTAAAATTTCTAATGAGAATTCACTTAAGTTTCCACCACTGGGATCATTGAATGCTGCGTCATTGTGTGGGCTGTACGTGGAACAAAAGGGTTTTCTTTAATACATGCTGAAAATGGAAACTATCATTAGCAATGATGTTCTGACTGTGAGGCATTTTTCAGTGACAACTTCTACAGAGAGAAGGGAAGAGATCTGTACTAATGTTAAATACAGGGCTTTTTTTAAGCACAAGTGCCATATAGAAATCCAACGACTGTTACTCAGCGTTCTACTCGCACCTCAGAGAAACACGTATCAAAGACAGATGTTCACCTCATTTTTTCTTGTTGCAGTATTTATCCTGAAAAAGTGCTTGGGGACTTAAGCACACGTATATATGGGTATATGTATTTGTATTACATTTACAGATATATGTATCCAGATCACTTCATACAAGACTAAAGTAAAATAATGCCTGAAACTGAACAAAACAAGTTAAACGTTTCAGAGTAAAATTTCACTGGGGTTTTAGGAACTGAGGAATACTACAGCTAATTTAAATTGCAGCTTGGCAAAAGGTAATTATTCTTGAGGAGGCGCTTCCTCTAAAAGCAGTTTCTTAAAAATAATTTTGTTCTATAATAGTCTCTAAAATATATGTACCTACAAATACAAAAAAAGACTGTTTAGTAAGAACTTCTTGTACTCTGTTCTGATTCTTCATTTATATTTCAAATGGATAAAAGAAGATGTGTTGTGAATTAAACTCAGAATAGAAATAATGTAAACATGAAGGTGCTATTGTCAATGTAAAGAACAGACTACTATCTGAAAAACTCCCAGTGGTTCTTATTAATCTTATAGGTTAACTACATCTTCCATTTGTTTTACATCTTTGTGAATCTGACTACACTCAATATCCCATTTGTACAGATCTTTCACGTCACCAAGCGAAAAACAAAACGTTGTTAAAAATGGGTTTAAAACCACAGAAAGATCAGTGGATTTAACAGCAGCTGCAAAACAACTTACTATTAAACTCTTATTCAACTTACTATTAAACTCCTGTTAAACTAAATTTCAAGTAAGTTAGGCCTCACTCAGGTAAGTGCAGATTTATTGCAAAAGTATGTAATAATGTGAAACTATTCCAACCCACACCTCTCTACAAAGAAGTTCTGTGGTGAAGACAATATTTGTCTGTGGTGGCAGTCCTTTTCTCTGTTCCAATTTAGATATTTGTTACAGAGGTGCAGCAAAATGACAGCTAATGAATGAGAAACCACATTATTTCCAGCGGTGCCCATGTGATCGGTCCTCCTATAGCTGAAATGGGGTGTTTTCCCAGCCAGGATTTGACTTTCACATAAAAATATCGATTCAGTTATATTCTGGTCACATGCTGATCTGGGTCTGTTTATATCTTATCTTTATTAACCAGGTACACAAAACTACTGTCCTATTCTAACAAATATGCTTTTTAACTGTAGGCCACCGTACTGGTTAACTTTGAATCTAAATACAGTATTCTTCAGCAAATCTTCTCTATCTATCAGCAGGAATAAAATGCGTGCATGCTTCACATGTGACTCCACTCACACTTTCAATTTAATAAAAATAGAATCCCTAAGTGTTTGAATGTACAGTTCCCACTTTGTTTCTAAATTTGGGACATTACTTTAAATTATTGTTGGAAGCATCTCTCACTAAAGGAGATTAGAAGCAAAAAGGACAATGTCTAACTGTAAAGTCGTGATTGTGGAGGAGTTTTCTTTTACTCGGTGTTCTGCAAAAAGCTGTTTTGTGGCATTGCAGAATGCCATGATTTGTTGCGCATTACTGCAAGGTGAAAGAAAACCTCATCATCTGATCACCACTGTATCTTTACAAGCCCTGAAGATAAAGTATGGAAAATCTATAACTGCAATGTTATGTCTGTTGCTGCTGCACTCTTTATTAATCAATCAATGCCTCTCAACAAAGCTCTTTCAGCCTGCTCCTATAGCAGTTAGACCTATAATCAGCTCTACAAAAACAGTTCAGAGATGCATCCTTTGTGCTTCTATGTAATTTACATATACTAAAAAAAAAATCACTCAACGTGCTATTCATAACATGTTATATGGTATAGAATGCACTGTATTAGTGTGCTATAATCACAGCCATTATTTAAATAGGCTAAAACATTTTTTACATTCTGGAGTAAATTTCACTATTAAGACCAAATGGATTAGATCATTGTTTCCCTATTTCCTTTGTAAGTAAAACACAATTGTTAAATAACTCACTGACCTTCCTGTGCATGTATGGTAGGACTGGTGTTCTGTAACATAAATAACTGTTCTAACAATTTGTAAACATTGTACCTGATATACAGACACCTTCTGGCTAATTTTTAATAATGAAAGAGAACTTTCTGTATTTTCTCAAATTGAACAACAGTCATCAGTGGAGCAAAAAGCATTTCCTGCTGCATCGATACAAGCTTCAGCTGCTGCCATTATCATGCCATTTCAGACACTATGCTATCCCATGGCACATATTGATTTACTCGCCTTTCCTTCACCATAGTTCTCAAGGGGCCTGTCTCACCTGCATTTAGCCCAGTCATTTTCACCCCCTACTGTTTTAATAAAAATTCAGATTTGGAAGAGTTAGCATTGTAGCTAGTGACTGTACATAGGATTTTACTTTGCTCTTTTGTAGGTGAATAGTCTAGAGGGGAAGGGGCAAGGAGCCTTCATTTCATCAGCTTGTCCACCTTTTGCATCTAATGCAGCCCCCGTATAGGAGGGTCAGCAGATCCACGGTTATCAGAACTCTGGGTCAGCTGCACAAAGGCTCTCAAAGAAAGTCATCTGTTAAGTACTCAAGCGAAGATTTATTTAGAAAGCCTTCCATGGGAGGCCAGTGAGGTGGATACAAAGGATAAGAGCGCTGGTGAGGAGGTCAAGTCCCAGGTGCTCTACTTGCTTTCAGGGCAGGAGCAAGGCTTACAGTCAGCTGGGTTGCACAGTGCTCTAGAAAAGACGTAGGTAGAAGCTTGGTTGCAAATAAGTTGTCTGACTCCTATAGAAATGTTGGGAACAAACGTAGTTTTTCTGTTAGTTAATAACACATCTTACACTTCTATAAGCTTTTCTGAAGATGTCAGCATGGTAAGAGATTATTTCTGTCCCATAAACAACTCAAATGTCTTCCTGTTAAATAAAATGATAGTACTTCAATTATTAAAAGATGATGTTAACCCATTTCAAGAGATGTATATTTTACATAAGCCAAACTATAATATGAAAATATGCAATGGTCAGAACATGCATTATGATTGCTACAGATAGCTGTTGATTAGGCATTTTGATAACAAAAGTAACACACAGGATTTGTCTAAAATTTAGATCACTCTTTGCATAAATACCTGGTTCCTGCTCATCTCTACTTTGAACTCCTTAGAACAAGCCTTGGTGAAATAAAACCCAAAAACTCTACAACAGTACAAAAGTGATGGTAAGCGTAGAGAGAGTTTCTCCCTCTGTATTTTCCTACCACACCTATCATGACAGCATCTGAGTATATGAATTTGGCTGGTCAGGAGATGATACTCAGGGATTTACTTTCCCTTTGAGAAATTCATGGTGGAACATACTCTTATCTAGAATATGAATTCTTAGGAACCATCATTGGCTACAAATGGAATAATACACTCTGATTTGATTTTTCCATCATGACAGTAATGCCATTAACTAGCCTAGTTCAAATCCGTATATACTAGGAACTGATAGTAAAAGCATGAGTCACAAAGCTAGAATCCATTCCTCCAGACACCTCCCTGCATCACTTATTAGCAGATACAATGCCAACAAAAAAATGCGCACTCTAATTCCAGTTTCCAAATGCATATCATTTTGATCCTCAGTGATACAGACTATTTGAAGGCGTACCCCAGAGACCGTTCCACCTAAGGAGAATGCTCAGAAATTCAGAAAGTGGGAAAACCGGGACAACATTCTCCCTAAATCATTGCTAAACTTCCCTTCATTACTATACATTCTTAATCTCAGTTCTGATCTGAATAAACCAGAATGTTGTGGAAGTCTGAATCCAATTCTCTATTTTGCAGTTGAGGTCTGTATTTACAGATACAAATACAGTATCCAAGTTTTGATTCAACCTCATCTATATATCCGTGTTACCTTCACAATACATCTTGGGCTGTATAAAGGGAAGTGTGGCAATAAGACTTTCCCTGAGGGTGAGCTATATTGGATGTAACATGCTCCATATATTTGCATTCAGTAGCATGGCATCAAACACACAACTGTATTAGCAAATCTCATTGGACAAGTCTGGAAACCACAACAGATGCTGGCAATCACAGAGACAGCGTTGAAGTGCAGCCTCACATATTATCCTCACCCTCGGTACTGTTATGTTGAATTCTGACAGGGAACTGACCTTTAACAAGCTTCTTTGGATAGAAACAGTCAAAAGATCTTTTCTGTCTGCTGTCAAATAAACAGGTCTTAATGCTTGTCTGATATTTTAACAAAGATATTTTTAATTATGTAGATCCAGTTTTGGGGGGGGATCTTTGTTAATTTAAAGTTGGTAGCAGCTTAAACTGCTCACTTTTGAAAAAGGTAATAAACTGTTCAGGTAGACGGAGGTTTGGAATATGTCCGTGGCCCTTTTGTCTCCTGTCAGGCAGAAGCAGAACTTCCTCTGCCTAGGAGAAGGTTCTCAAACACTGGCAAGATCAGTTCTCTCTATGTGCAAAACATCCCTCCGCTAAAACAAGGTAGCAGAATTAAATGAAGATCGTCTCTCTCAGTTATGTGACTAACAAAACGGATACAGCCTTTACTGCAGAAAATAAATAGAATGTGCTGCAGGCCTCTCAAGTCTGTGCTGGATATGATCACTCAGAAGTTAGCTGGGAATTTTAGATTAAAAATTTTCTATAATCTTCTTCTGCAAAGTATCAGCACATTTGCACAGTCAATATAGGAATCAGGATGATTTGACAACATACCTGAATATGGCACCACAAATGTGCCTCTTCAGTGCTTTTATTTACTTATCAATTTGAAATTGTGGTACACTTCTGCAGGTGTTTATATGACATCTACAGCTGGAGAGAGAGCGGACTAGCTTGTTAGCTTCTACTAACTAACTAACCTGGTTAGCACTCTCTTTTTGCCTTGATGCTTTTAAGAGTAGCTAACATCCTTCCTTTCTTCTTTTTCCAGCCTCCTCTAACTACTCCCCGTTTCTTCTTCACCCCCTCCCCAACCCTCACCTTTTCTCTTTCTCTCAGGAGCAAACGCTAACAGAATTTATATTCAGCAGCTTGTCACATGACAGACATCTATTTTTCACTTGTCAGACTGGCCAAAATTGAAGCGAAAGCGTGTTAGTATGACAATCAACTAATGCAGATTCTCTGGGTCAAATCTTCATCAAAAGATGGGTGCAAACAACATGCTTGAAAGATATTTAATTAACAATATTCAAGCTTAGGTAACAAGGGACAAGATTTCTGCATATTCATTAAGGATTTTTTTAAAAACTAGAACATGGCACAGGATGGGCACAAATATAAGCACATTGGAAAAATAAATAGCCATATAAAAACGTATCCCTTTTTAAACAAATCTATCTGTAAAAAAACAAACCCTGGAAGTGGCTAATCCTTTATCCTCCAATAAAGAGCTAAAAATTTACAGGTGCTGCCAGTTTGAATAGGACCTACCATGTTTAATATATTCTGGGTTATATTTTTTCCTAGATAAATCAATAACAGGCAACCATTCCGCAAGGTGAAAATATACATTAAGAGGGAAAGACACCAGGCCAAACAACCTTTCATTTATTTAACAAGTAGCAGTAGCAGTGGTTTTCCCTTGCTTGCAATGAATGTAGGTGGATTTTATCTCCAATGAAACACCAGTATGCAATGCAACAGCGTTAAAGAAACCAAATGACACTCCTCCCTGTTTGATAACACAATACTTACTTTTCTGTTATTGATTCTTCCACATAAGTGGCCTGTATAGAACACAACATGCTGTTCAGTTTATGCTCCACAATGCTTGAGACAGAGTGAACCCAGTAAGTGAAAGTTTCCCAGCTGCATAAACACTCATACCCTGCTTACTGCCTGATATGATATAAGAACGAAACAGCTGTATTAGCCTTGGCAGAGAATTATTTCAGACACAACTGCACTTGATTTATGTAGGGGATCCATGAACATAAAGTTAGACGTGAATTTCTAGAAGCTGAGATGGTCAGACTCACTTTGTCTACTGCTGCTGCTATATGAAACCAAGGTACTGGATGATAAAGCAGCAGCAGCAGCCTGGGACTGGATGCTTTCGCCCAGCATTGTACAGTATAGTAACTTCATTTAAGAGAAGATGGTTATTTTTCCCCTTCTACCAAAGGCACACAGTGCAGTAAGGCCTCTTGTCAGTGATGAAGAGATCAGAAGGGTTTTTTCATATTTTAAAGAGACACAAATTGCAAACACAATGACTTCAGTTTTAGTTAGACCGAACCAGATTTGGGTGGGCGAGTTCTGACAACCTATAGCCCTTAACGGACCCTGCCCTCTCCATATTATACCAGTTCCTTGCAACTCCCCTCCAGCCGTTCTGCTTTCGGTCCCCTCAGCTGTACAATCATCTCAAAATGACACAGCACTCTTAATTTCAGAAATGGCCAATAAAACCACGAAGCCAAACTTTCTAGCTTGTCTAGCCATCTCTTCAAGTTTTATGAATGCTGATTTTCAGAGGTGACATTTCTCTTTGATATTACTAATGTCTCCAGCAGCACAGGGAAACAAGTGATTAAATTCAGAGGACTTTCCTTACATAACACGGCATTTAAGAACACTCTTCTGATGAAGAAAAGTAGTGGTATTTACTCTCTTATAAGACTATATAACTAAAGCGAAAATGACATAAAGCAGTTTTACAGGTTGTAATTTTTGTGACCTCTGTAAAGGCTGTAAAAGCAACAGAGCCAGGGATCTTTTAAAATTTTAAACAAACTATAAAGAGAAGTGTTTCAAAGCTCAAAGATTATAGCAACACAAAGGGATTCTACTTCCACTGCATGCTGTCTGCATGCACTAAACATGTTTATATGTCTGAAACCAAAATTGAGTTATAACAGTTAACATTTTGGGGAGGAAGGGTGGGGAAGAGAATTTTAAAAAAGGATTTTAATCCCTGTATTTGGAGGTCTAAGATGAATTCCAGGAATGAATTAACCATACAAAAACCCCACATAGCGGGTGAAGCATTTCGGAGTATTCCCAGAGAGAGTACACCAACTCGGTGGATCAGTAAACCTGTCCCACAAGGCAACTTCTTTGTTCCCTTACACAAAGCACATTTAAGCACATTTTTATGCAGGATTCAGGATTTGGTTCCAGTATTTTAAAAGTAGTAAACTGTGTGTAACATCTTGAATGCCATCCTGAGAGTCAAGAGTCCTGAGTTCTGTTCCCGTGTTGGACTCCCGGTTGCCATTTGATCTGGGGCAGGTCACCCAATCTTGCAGTTTACCAGCCTGCAATATGGGTATAATAATATTTGTCTGTGTGAATAAGAAATTTTAAGACTTTGTGTTTGCAGCATGGTTTGAGAATCTCACATGAAAAGTATTACATAAATCCAACAAATTTAATGCTTAGGAAGATGAAACATGAAGAATTCTTTTCAGTTATTCTAAACTATTGACAAGACTAGTTTTAAAAACCCATTTTGTCAAATTTGAACATACATTTAGAAAAAAAAAAAAAGCTGTTGGGGTAAAGTTTCTAATTCCTTTTTGCTTATCTGTTTTTATCAAGTTTGTTTCATTTGCAAGAATGGGAGAGCAATTGAAATGAAATTGTAAGCCAACAGAAGTCATAGTATATTGTAGATGTGTACAAACCCCACCAGTTTACAAGCTGCAAAAGCTTCCATTCAAAAAAGGAAGGCAACCTGCCACACACTGCAAAAGCAATCCATTTTGATAAAATGCATGCCTTTGTGAATCATAAGCAGACTTTCTACAAAACTGTCTCTCTTTCTCCTGATTCCCTGCAGACGTGTGCAATTTTCACTGCCTGTCAGTTTATCAAAAAGACCAGAGCATCAAATTTCAGCTCTGGATTGTCAGGTCTGATCCCTATTTCCTTTCAAATTCCAAAATACTGACACATTGATTGGAGTTCATAGTGTCAGACAACAGCACTTAAGAGACATTTTTGCTAAAATATAGCTTCTGATCTATCTTTTATGTTGGGTTTTTTTCCTTTTGCAGTCTCAAGAGTATTGATCTGGGACTCATTTATATATGATTTTCACAAAGTAGAAGGCAATTCGCTCAAACAAAACAGTTCTTTTGTATAACCTTTTAAAAGGGGGCCCATCAAAGGGGATTGATCTAGCTTATTTAGTTTGCTGAGACATCCCCCTAGCACTTCCATGAATTGCCTGTATCTTTAAGTTCCCAAATGCTAGCAAGAAAGATCTACAACAAGTGCTCATGGCTACACAGAGCTCTCAGTGTATTGCAAAGTTTTGGCATGTTAGTGTCATGTAAAAGTTGTGACTCCATAGCAACAAACATTTTTATACACACATACTCTGATAATACTATTATCTGTAAAACATCCTTAGTAAATACATTATAACAGTAGATATCTATCAGATATTATCTGAGAATACTGTCATCAATATAGTGTTTTGATTCTGACACAGACTCCCCTCTAAATTATAAATCTCTGAGCCACCCAAACAGTCATCCTGTCTCCTCAACAATTGTCCTTTGTCACTGGAGATTGTGAGACTGTGTTGGAAAGTGCATATGCATGGATTACAGAGGTGGTAGCAGCATTTGGGGGTCCTGCAGTAGTCCCACTAATTGCGTAACAATGGATTTTGAAGCACTGTAATTTGTGTGTACATTGAAATTTAATCTAAATGGTTAATTTGATTCTCCCTCAAGCATGGAAGTCAGAGAATGCTACAATGTTTCTCCAATTACACTCGAAATAAGCCCACTTTTCCAAAAGCGTAAGGTGGTGGTGGTTTTTAGCCAACTCCCCCCAGTATATTTAGCAATGCGTGTGGACTGTATGTATTTAGCTCTGATGTAGAGCAGAAGATTTGTTGCTATGTTGCCCTTCAGGGAACATGCTTTTTTTTTTTTTTTAAATCTTTCATATTTAAAGCAAGCACCCCTCAAGGGTAACTTTTCTATATATATACGCGTGTGAACATGCATATATGCACATACACAAACATTTTGATAGAATAATCACCTATTTCTTGGGTGGCCACTAAGGGAGCAGAAAACAAAACATCCGTTCCACCATACTCTCAGCCAGGCCTCTTCCTTTCAGAGACAAAAATTCTCAAGGCTACTTTCAAACTGTGGCCGCACATGGGAGAAAGATGGACAGGGTAAACACTGCCTGTACGAATTGGATGAAAACCTTCAGATATTTCTCAATAAAATTTGAAAGGACAGAGGAGTAAGAGAAAATGGAAAATTTTACAGTTTATGAATTGGGATCAGAGGCCAATGAATAAGCAATCCTTAGAACTTGCAAAGAAGAAATAATAGCTAAAATAATATAAGATGCATCAGCTAAATTCCTGATGTTAAAGCAAAACCTGATTTATCTAGATGCCTGTACAAGCTACCCACCCCTCTTCAAGAAAGCTGGATGAAAGTTACATGAATTTTATCACATTCACTCTTAAACTTTCTCATATCTGAGCAGTGATATGAGGAGCTTTTGTACTATCCTTATAGTTTATTCTCTATTTGTACTAACTTCAGAGGACTTCAAAACATGTATGTCATTTATAAAAGGATTCTAGGAAGGCATTTGGGTGGGGGGAGGACAAAATAACAATACAGCAATACATCTGTTCAAGCTGGTAAAATCCTAAATTTCCAAAAGCAGAAATGCCTTTGTCAACCACCTGAACCAAGAATGAAGAAAAATATTCTATATGCAACTCAAACACATCACACAGCTAAGGGAAAAGATGTATGATTAACTGAAGAGAGGCTTAAGAAATTGTTGTGCTGGCAACATCTGGAGTTTGTGGGACCCGGGACTGCGCACACGGTGCACTGCGGTTTGAAGCACAAATTTCCTTCTGCAGGAATTGACCTACATTTACAGAAAGAGTTGAAGCTGCCATTTGCTTATCTTACTGAAGGGGATGTCTGGTTTTAGGCTTCTGTATGACACTGGTTATATCCCAGAACAGTCATGTACATAACAAAGAAACCAGGAAAAGTCAAGATCTGACTACAAGCATATAAGAAACCTTTCTTTTTAATACATTGTATTTGTATATTGCATATGCATTGTAACACACATATACAGCTACAGCCGCATATGCTAGCTAAAAGAAAAGACCTGGTTTTCAGTTTTAAGCATGAGTGAAGTTGTAAAAGCTACCATGGAAAGAACAAAGCTGTTTTGCTTTTTGCTACGCTCTTTGTTTTAAAGGATCTAAAATATTTTGCTTCCATTTGAATAGGGAACAGAAGGATAAACAGATGAGTGATGATACAGGCTACATGTCATGATATTCTCCCTTTATTACAGAACCCAATTTTTATGCAAGTAAATCAGCACTTTCTCAAAAAGGTAAGAAAATGTTTGGCTAAATGAAAGATTCGTTACGAAGTTTTCAAAATTATTACTTTTGATCCATTAGCACCTGAATCCCAAACCAAGATCAGAGTACAAGTCTTGTTTCTGAATCACAATTTAGTTAATTAATACCAAAAGAAAACCACGGTACAGAGAAGTCGAGTGACTTGCTAAGGGTCATAAAGTAGCTCAACAGCAGAGGCAATAAAAGAGCCCTGACTTACTTTCAGCCCATTTCCCTTCCCATTCTGCCTTTTACACTGCAACACACAGGGCCCAATTTTCTCCATGTGTTAGTCTGTCACGTAAAAATATAAACTGGTAAAAATGACATAGAATTATTTATACTGGAGTTAACTGGCATTGGTATTTCATTTGTGAGAGGATTCCATCATTTATCTTTCATCGAACAAGCCAGAATTTGTAGCTACCCACATTAAAAAAAAAATTCTAATTAAAAAAAAAATTCTGAAGATCTAAAACATTTCCAAAGGCTTTAAAAAAATTGGAGCTGAAGGCTACCCTTCACAATTTGTTAATTCTTAATGTTAATTCTTCTAGAATCAGAACCTCATTACTGCTAAGTTTTGAGACAGCAGGTATGTGGCAGCTATGAAAACTCACAGACTATGAATGCCCCAAAATGCAGAAGAATCTTCGGTCAGCATGGAGGCACATACTTGGGTTGGGATGTTAGATCTTTACAAAGGCAAAAACCAGCTGGGTGTGAGCTGGTCAAGAAGTCAGATACATTTACTTCTAGGGAGATGGATCAACATATGACTCAAATATTGTGCAGAAACAAAAAACATTAAGTAAAAGCATGTCCTGAACTCCCCTGGAATCACCATGGTGAGACTGAGCTCTCCCTTGCTTCATCGGTTGTCATGAATTGCTGTTTATGTCCAGGCCTTCTATGTCATCTGTAAAGCACTTATACAGCAAAGTGTTGGACTCAGTATCAGCTGCCAAACCCATTTTTTTCTGTGTCTTTCCTCCAGTGCAGAGAAGACATATTTCAGACCTGTTTCCAGTCAGATCACTGGTAAGGCTGCCACAGCTTCAATCATATCAGGATTTTAACTATACAACTCTGAGCAAAGCAGGACCAAATACACCTGTAACATAGGCTTCTATACTATTAGAAAAGAAAGACTTGCTAGCAGAAGAGCAGGCAGGAATGCTATATGTCAGCTGTCCATCTAAACCAAGCATCATTTGGCAGTAATGCCTTACTGAAAATGGCCAGTGAGCTGGAGAAGTGGGCACGATGCCATTCAAACAGATGGGCAGGGGTCTTAGGCAGCCAAGAGACCATGGATGTGTGTCAAGTGAGGGTACTTAAGGCAGGATTCCCAGCTGGGAATATCCACATGGTTATCCAGTCTAAGCTTGCACTTCGACAATGAAACGCGCCATTGCTAATCCAGCTCAAGGCTGGATTAAGCGCAAAGGGAAAAGAACAGCTTCCATCACCACTCTGGACTCAGGAGGGCCGGGTGGCTGGAACAGAGACAGGCCTGTTTCTGCATTTTCTTTTGTCTTTTGCTGCAACGCTCGCATGGAAAACTATGTTCTGACCAGATACGATAATAAATACAGGAGCCAGCGTCTTCAGCTGAGGAAGAGTTTTACTTATTCTTTTTAATATACATACACATAAGTAATACTGTTCTTACCAACCCCCATACTTAACTAAGTAACTATCTGAAATGTCAGCAATTGACTCTCTTTTTCTGCCACAGCCATGGTTATGCAATAGTGGGACTAACTGCTATGCAAAACATACTCCAGACATTTCACTTACAACATTAGGTTTTCTGAGTCCCTACATGGAATTCATATGATGTATTGCAAGGCAGAGGTGTGGAACAAAAGCTCCATTCATGTCAAAACCTAAATTACATTAGAAGTGAACATTTTGGGTCCAACTCTACCCTATTTTAAGCTCTAAGTAAATCACAAACCAATCAATAGGACCACAGAGGGATAAGTGAGGGCTTTAGTTACCTTTAGTAACTAAAGTAGAGAAGTGATTAATTACATTTAATTTTATGTTAGTGCATGCATTAGACCACTGAAAAGAACACCATAAACAACCAGGTATTTATAATTTCACACACTATACAAAACCCATAATCAGGACTAGTTATACCTAGATGATAACATTTAGTACTTCTAGGTTATTCAGGACCATGGATTTTAAATAATTTCCATTAGAGTTCTAAGAGACAGGAGGTATTATCACCATACCACATATAAAGAACTGACACCACAAGCAGCTTTAAGGACTTGCTTACTTTGGATGAAACAAGTGACAATGGTTACGGAATTACAAGGAAGTTTCTGGTTCCTAATTTTGTGGCCGAACCACTAGATCTTAACTAAGTTTTTAGGGTCAGAAGAAATAATTTTATGATTCCTAGGATTGTAGCTAATATAATTTATGCTATGAAGAAAAAGCAGTCATCCTGGAAGTTTAAAAACTACAGGATTTGATTCACAGTGGCATTTGTAGGGTTTGGAACAAGGAGGTTTGGATAAGGGTGGTTGGATGCTGCAGAGGGGGATAGCAAGCAGAATAGAAAGTGACTGCATCATTTGCAGACCTTTGCAGTCTTTTGGGTTCATGGAACACATACAGCCCTGCAACTATGGTCATTGTGAATAGGTCTGAGCTTGAATGCAAGTATTTAAAATACCTTTAATACTGATTATCTTCATGAGACAATGCTATATTTTGTATTTTTCTGTTCTATAAGGGGCTAGAAAAAATTATATTCATGTTCTCACCAATAAGTCATCACATTTGTGTGGAGCTCCCCACGATTTCTCTGGGCTTTAGTTGTGTGCTCTTAAAACAGCATACATTTCAATAACATGATATTCCACTCTTTCATCTAATTACTAAAAATCATCCTAAATTTGACATGCTGACCTTTCACTTACATCTCCTTCTGACAGAAAAAATAGACGGAAAGAAACTTGGTGTTACTTAATGTAAAAGCTGCAGTGTACAAATCCTCAGTCTGTTACAAGTGAAACTCAACAGTTTCAGTCTTTTGTGTGACCGATACTGTTAGCCCAGTACAGCTAAATCTAGACTTCTGTACCTTTGCGCTTGTATTCCGATAGCCTACACATTCACATCGTGATTAGTTACCATTTTCAATGATATGCCAAAGAAATATTTTCTATTTTTAGCACACCTGAATTTTTTTCATCAGTGCCAGTCATTCTGCAGAACCAGTCTTCAGACAAAATATTATGCCAGGAGAAGTAACAGAATGTCAGCGTTTAACACAAGGACAATCCCATCCTCTTTAAACATGGACTGATGAGCTAGGGAATACCAAATGCTTTTGGATTTGCCTGTCTGTAAGTGGTTCTACGTAGAGAACATAAAAACATAAGCCTTGTGAAGCTCCCAAAAATGAGAAAAGCATGTTGTGCTGTATCTCATTTCTATGTAAAATTAATGAAAATAAAGCAATGCACTTCCCATGCATAATGAATAACCATGCCAAACTGTATCAACTTTTTCAGACTTTTCCTCTAGAGGGCTTTTAAATGAGGTCAACAGCAAACATATCTTTACATTTGATCTGAGAGTGAGCAGCGCAGAGTAACAGAGCTTGTCCGTGCAAAGCGCAGTAACAAGCTCTTCTTGATTTTGATGATGAAAAATAGAATACTAAATACTACCCTTGTATTTGTACCAGATATGGATTTCACAGATTCAGTTACAGAGAGAAGACAGGACTGTGAGTAGAGATACACAGTCCCCATTAACAATGCTGAAAAGATCAATGCTAGCTAAGCACAAGAATGACAACCCCATATGTCAGATTCAGTAGGACCAACAGCATGTGCCTCCTGAGGGAGAGTATTATTCCATAGAGGAGTTTCAAAGAATCAGGTAAAATGCTCACATTCTAATTTAGAAACTGATAATTAACATCCTGTCTTAACAGAAAGCAGCACCAGCACGGCCACAATAAGGAAAAAGCAGCTAACAATTTAGGGCACTATTAAGTGAAACTACCATAACAGCTCACATTCTGGTTTCCTGGTTGGAAGCAGACCAGATCAGCATAGCTCAACTGAATATTGTACATTTTTTTCCTGGTCCATGCAAAGTCACTATTTCTTGGCTATGGCAGACAGACCATGCTCTGGAAGTACAATAATATACAGAAAATGCACTGTGTAACTCAGAGCTTGTTCTTCCTGTGCTTAAAACAAATCAACTATGTTTTTTGTTACTTTTATAAGTGTGCTTTTATTATAGAAGATAAACAAATTCCATTAAAGAAATTATTGGTAGTGTTCGGTTAGCCCTGCCATCTCCCTTGACTTCTCACTGACATCGGTACGGCCCCGGGAAGTAAGACACATGGGAATAGTGGGGATCCATCCCAGAGAGAATTTGTTTTCCCTGCAGGGCCTTGCACTCGTAACACACACAGGCTGGCCTGGCTGTTTCATACCCTCCATTTAGGACATATCGTGCTATTTTTTCTACTGAGAGGCTGCGATGTAGTGGACGTGTACCAAAACTAGCTACCCCGTCTGCTAGCTGCGGGTTTGCTGTGCATGGGTAAGTTTAGAACGTGTTGCAATTCACATCCCCGAAGGAAGATAAAATTGGAGCAGGCAAGCCTTGAGTCACTAGGCTTAGCAGCTCCCTCTCCTGGAAGGATGCTCTCTTTGGTCAAGGAATAAGATCTTGCACCACTTGGGAGATGGCAATTTTTATCTTGGGAGTCTTATATAAGATTTTGTTGAAGACATTTTATTAACAGAACTAACCTAATTAAGAATCAGTCTTCTACACCAATGAGGCTAGAATTAAAAGATAACATTCTTACTTACAATTTTCCTTATTAAGGGTCTATTTTTTATTTGTTTTAATCTTTTTACTAATTGTACTACTACTATTTAAATTATCATTAAAGAATTTTTCAGTAAAACTTACAATATCCAATTTCAATTGAAACCATACTGTGCTGGGCATAGTAAAACACAATCTAAGTCCTTTGTCCTGGAGATCTTGTCATCTGTATAGATTTTTTTTTTTTTTTTTTTTTTTCAAATGTAGGACATAATCACTGGCAGAGTGGTCTTATAGGAAGTCTCACAGAAAATGTCAAGAATCAAACCCACATTTCCAAAGTGCTACTCTAATATTTTAAAAATAAGACAATCGATTTTATAAATATATTTAAACTTTTTTTTTTAATTTAAAATGTTTCCCTTTTAAAAATCTTCTCTGCTTTTAGAGCTTTCCAGCTCTGTAGTTGGGATGCTTTTAGATTTAGCTGACAATTAACCATGAGTTTTCATCAATCAGTACATTTTGCAAAGTTAAAGTAAAAAGTCTACACTTACTCTCAAATTAGTTCATTATTTCTTTTTGTCTTCTAAGAAGAGGCATTGTTGGAGTGTTTCTCTGCAGCACCCTTTTGCATGACTCATAGGACAAATCAAACTAGGAATCAGGATTCTAGAGCCAGGCCACCAAAACTTTGAAGATATCTTGATTACAAACACAGATATTGTTGCTTGTCCCTTAACAGAAGTACCCATAAATCACTTTGCAGTTACCAAAGATTAATCTCCACTTAAAAAGGTAATAAAATGAAAGAGGCAAAGAAGGAGGCACCATTTCTCTCCTGTAATGCCGAATTCTGGAACAGGAGCCTCACAGATCTTGTCAAACTACTTTTTTTTTTTTTTTTCCTCACATAATTTAAGACTTGCTGGAGAAAAAGCATTTACTATCTTTGAAGCTCAGGCACTTACTAAAATCATGAGAAAAACCTCATAAATACAAACATAAAAGAAAGCTGCTTCTTTTATCCCAGCTCTTGTCACACTGCGCCTATTCAGCCAGACTATTCACAGCCATGATGGTGGGAACACAAAATTCTTATGTTGTTATTCAGAGTCATCATTCAAAATGGGTGCTTCAACTTCCACTTTATCATTGAATTGAAAATTTGGAATGTATTGAAGTTGTTTGTTGATATACAACTTGTTAAATACATTTATTTGTATAGTAAATTTTAATGTATTCAGGCCTGTCATTAAAAGCAAACAGAATCCACAGAACAATTACTGCTTAGGAATGTGAACTGCAATGCCAGACCCCCCCAGCCCTGATATTCTTCTCACCTGCATGTCAGCATTTCTCCCCATAATGGGTTAATATAGTTGATTTTGTCATTTTCTTTCTACACGTTATTTAAGAGAAAAGTTAGTAAGTAGTGATGCTTCAGCAATCCATCTGTATAAATAGTTGCACTAAACAGGCAGAAAGGGGTTTGGAAGGAAAAAGACATCCTAAAATTCCTGGAGAAGCTGCAACTATGCAAATTGTTCACAATCTCAGCAGTCTGGATGGAATTTAGGGAATTTGAGTTAAGCCCCCAAAGTGAGAAGAACCTGCTGGGAAGGTGGAATGGCTAGGCTAAGTGATCACTAATTTGGGCTCTCTAAGGTAATTTACATTATAGTAATTAAAGTTTAGATTCCCTTGCTGTTCTATTTACGAACTCTATTAACCTATGACCTTTCTCTGAAGTTTACACCCAACTGTTTTCAATTTTTTTTCCTCAGCAAAAGGAAAGTAGTTCCTGTGGAAGTTATTTCTCATAATAATTAATTGTATTTGGAGCCTGAGAGGTAGATACATAATTTAAGAGAATCTCACTGTAGTGTTGTGCTGTGTAATTATACTAGAGATCTGTCTTTGTGATCCTTCAGCTGAGCCATTGCTAATATCCATGGTTTTGTTTGTATTGATTTTGCTTTAAGTGCAGCCTGCCATATGTTTTTCATTTAGTTGAATATAAAATGATGGGTAAAATTCTGCTACAAGTTATAGTGATGCAAACAAAGAACATGCTTTGGCCCTACATTCATATTTGGCTTTTAACAACTCAATTTTAATGACATTTTAATAAGCAAGTGCAATAATTTTTATACCATGCATAGGCACATTATAAAGGCAAGCAGGAAAAAAATCTCTGGAGCTCTCTGCTGTAGCCGAAACAATGTGTTATTTGTTTATCTGAACATATATGAACACATATCCTCACAAATCGTTGTCAGTGAGCCACAAACAAGTTCATTCTGATCCACAGCTGAATGACTCTGGAATAAACGTCATTGTTTCTTACTACGTCTTAATATTTGTATCACACGCTGTTATAGCACGTTATATTTCAGAGAATGCTGCCTTTGGAGGGAAGATCTTTAAAGCTCAGAGCAATCATTCATACCCAGGATGCTCATCATGTGTAATACAATGGCTTAAGAACATAAAGTAGCATAAGTAGCATACTCAATAGTGTGGAGGGAAAAAAAAAATCTTCCCAAAGAAAGAGAAGTGAGTTAATCTGAGAGCTTTCTGCTCTGGGGAGCTGAAAATGGGCAACATGGATGCTAATTTCTGGAGAAAGGGGCAGGTGTTAGGCTACATAAAGAGCACACTCCTTTTCACAACAGGGGGAAACATTGCACAGAGAGAATTAATGAGTGCGTTGGGCACCAGGGAATAAAATAGCATCATAAACTTCAGTAAACAACAAAGCTCTAGAGTTGGTCTTAATTTGTAATAGACTAGACCTCAGGAGTCTATTGCCCTTCTGGGGGGCTAGCCCTTGAGAGACAGCTGCTTTGCACCAGGCATTGATATATCTACATCTGTAGATTAATACATATATATATATATATATATATAATTAACATGAAGAGCAGAGAGAGACATGCGCATTCATGGAGACATTGCCCTTCTGCTGTGGGATGTATGACAGAATATCTTATACTTGGCTCCAGAATTATATTCATGTAGATATCTCATGGATTTTATTCAGAAATAACTTATTACAAGATCTCTCTATACCATAGAGATTTAATAAAAATGGAATTTCCCAGTACCACAAGCTAACTATCTTTCAAGTTTATATTTTCCCTGAGAACCAGGATATGCTTTTTTGAATTTACATCACTAAAAATAAACAGCATGTTCATTTGTATCATTGATACAAAGACATGACCATCTGCCATCCTCAAGACACCTACAGGAGATGGGTGCTTTTCTAACTAATCTTGGATGTGATATATTCATATCACTTCTAATGTCACATGAAAAAGACATGAGCAGCTGAGCCACCAGAATTTGAGACAAAAAGTAGCATGCACCTAGTCCTTTAAATTAGACATGTTGTCTCCTCCACACTGCAGGTAAATTCAGTTAGTGCATTAGATACATTAATCAGACCGTTAATTTGTCATGCTGTTAGTTCTGTCCTACCAGTAATATTTTAAAGGATATAACATAAATTCATAAGCAGAGACACATTTTCAACCAAAAACCTGAGTTAATTGAATTCCACCAAAAGTACTGTGCCTAGTCAAGCTGAATCCAGTTTCTGATCCACAGTTGCTCACCAATATGTAAATAAATGTAATGATGGCTGAGAGCATCTTCTTTAAATACTGATTAAATAGTAATCAGTCCAAATAATTTCCCAGGATGTAGATGCCATTGCTTGGGATCAGTTTAAGATTATGATCAGTGAAAGAGCAAAAGCTTGTTTCATTAAAGTTAGTTCAAACTATGATTAAAGCACTTCTATTTTGACTAATGTGGATACATCACATGCCATAATATATGTGGTCACCTATCTGTTGCTCTATTCTATTACAGGGTTTGTTTTCACAGAGAGCAAATTGCTTAAGAGTGATGCTCAGGAAACATACAGATAAGATACATGTCCTGAGGTAAGAAGTCAAAGTGATCTTATGTGAAATCTGAAGCAGCAGCCTCTCTGAAGAGGAACACTTACACTGTGTGTTCAGAGGTATGGGGGAGAAAATGTATTTCTGATAAACTCAGCTCTATCCTAGGCTAACCTTTTCTCTCAACTAAAGCACAAGGCATTGCTGTTAACAGAATAAAACACATCTCCAAATGTGATCTGAAACAACACAGAACTTCCAGTTTTCAAATAACTCTTGCTATTTTTCTCAAAGTCATGACAAAATTAATTGGACTAAGAAAACCACTTGGGTATAACTTTTAAAATTTCATATTAGTCTTAGGCACATTCCAGCAAAACCCAGAAAGATAGAAAACATGATTTCTAGTTTTGCAGGGTTTTGTTAAAACTAGCAAACTAATTAAATATTTTGCTGATATGTATAAAAATATATATTTATATTCTCCATATCTCATATGGAGAAACAATTCTGACTTGCAAGAAATTACCTTTTATAGTGTTGTGTAAAAATTTAACTTTTGATTAGAAAACAAGTTTTCAAAGCCATTAGGTAAAAAAAAATTAACTTGTAAATTATTGAACTAGCTTGGTTACTTATTTGCCAAACAATTGCATTGGTAATAATTTTGACATTTCACCTGAGAAAAAAGAAAATGCTAGATTTGTTTTTTAGCTATATATTTTTTTACTCTGACCAAAGAAACAGTCTACAGAAGAATTTCTTTTCCTGGCCCAGAGGATGATAACATGCTACATGTCTCCAGCAGTAACAAATCTCAGTGGCAGTACCCATGTACAGTGTTGGTAGAGCTAAGTCTCTACATATTGCCTCTCCTTTTTCTCTCACCTAGGAGCAGTAACTCATGTAACACTCATGTAACTCATGTATATGTAGTATGTATATACTGGATAAACATATAGCATGTAGTACACATGTATTAACAAGAAAGAAAATAGCTAAACCGCCAAAGCTTTTCTTAAAAGTATTTCTATTAAAATGTGTCTTCCTTTCACAGGCTGTTATGTCACTTCCTTCTTATTAATAACATGAAAATTGTTGAACACTTGGGGTTGTAGTTTACAAGTACTTTCAGCAACAACAGCATAAGCCATGTCCCAGTGACAGTAGCATCTGAGGCTACGGAAACATCTACTCTGTAGATTCTACTGTATTCTAAAATTATTCCAGCATTTGAATCCGTTCTTAAAGATGTTTCAGAAATGTGTATAAATCACATCAGTCCCCTTGGGCAGCAGCAGGAAACCTATCTTTTTTCTCTGCTTGACTTCAGACTGTGCATACTGTGTGGTATCATTATTAGATATCAAGAACAAGTGTGATTTTCTTCCTTGGTGTGAAAAGAACATACAATCACTTAAGTCTCCAAACCTATAATATAGGCTAGAGCAGGAACCTTTCTGTTAGGGTAGCTTCAAATCTATAATTTTCATTCATTCCCTGCTGGCATTGTTATTTCTTATCTCCTCTCTGCTCCCCCAGTAACATACCAGAGGGTATTAAGGAAAATAAGTAAATGGATGGATGAATGGTGCAATCCTCACTTTCAAAACATATTAACTAAAGCCCAAAACTAAACCTCCTAGCCCCAGTATTTCAGGAAACACTTGCTAACATCCAGTACAACATGATTTTTCAGTATACTCAGAACGAGAAGTATTTCTAGTAACTGTACTGTTCCTCTGACCAATGTTTTACAGATGACCATTCTGCCATAAAGACTACAGACAGCATAGCAAAATCACTGTTTTCTGTTTCTTCATTTGTAGTCTTGTTACACGCAAGAAAAAGAATTATATAAAAAAACAGCCTAAATTCATCTCTAGATTTAGCACCACTTTTTTAGCAGAGCTACAGCTTGATTTGGAATACTTTAAGGACAAATCTCGTCTTATATACCATGTACGAAAACTTTTCCTCCCTCATTTATCTGCTCTCCAGAGAGAGTAGTTCAGATATTTTCATATTCCAAATGAAAACTTTTAACTGTGTCAACAAAAGTGGTTGTTGATATCAAAACAGTTAATGATCAGTGAGCAGTTACTAGTAAAATGCACTTTAAAAGCTGAACTACTGCTTGAATCTAAAGTACACTATTAACCACATTGGTTCTCGGATGTTTCCCACCTGACCAAACCCGCATGCGTAGTTTTCACCCAGATCTGCAGAGTACTGTGTGTGGCATCTGACCCTATCCACTTCAGAGTGATCTAGACAGTGAAGAATAATGAAACAACATAACTATAAAATGTCTCATTTTGCATTCAAATGAAAGTCTGAGAGATGAGCCAGTACAATCTCTTTCTATAATTTTACTTACCAGTCTGCCCTTGAAAGTGTCTCAAAATCACTTAGTGCAGTAAGATCTTGAAATCTGAAGACCAAGTGCCCCATTTCTCTCTAGCTAATTAGTCCACACATCCTGCAATGCAAAAATATAATTGACTCTGTGTGTAAAACTATCTGGGGGGAGCCAGTGTATTTGCATGCTAATACAAGGAACTGTTTGTAAAGATAGACCCCTCTATTATAAATGGGATATCAAAAAGGTGCCAATTATGAAGAAGGGGTGTACTGCATTATAAACCAACTGCCTTGTGCAACTAACTAATTGCTCTACACGCTGTACAATCCAAAAATATAATTGACCCTGTCTGTAAAGCTATTTTTGGGAACAAGAAATCATTAGCATGCCAAAACCAAGTGCTAGTTACAAAGCAGGGAGTATGACCACTGTGACCATCTGCCTCCTAGATGAGTGATCTACACTTTCTGGGGAAAAAAAAAAAAAAAAGAAAAAAACCCCACAAAACAACCCCCCTTCCTCAAAACTCCCTCTTTCTTACTGCTGTCCAAAATAAAAACAGGGCTCATGGGATTTTATGTATAGGGCATTTGCAGTACTCTGTAGAAGAGGAATATCTTTCAAAGGAGTCTTCTGTTCAGATTGAAATCCTGCCGGCAAGGGTCACTGTCAATTGGAGCACTGTGTCTTTGTATACTGTTTTGGGTTGGCAGTGATTCTCTTCTAGGAGTGTTCCTTATTTCCACCTGGAGAATGGCTTCCACACAAACACATGCAGAAAGTCCTTTAGTCAGGCAACATGCTAACTTTTTCCATTACTAAGGAATAAACATTAGTGAATTAAAGATGTAGGGTAATGGCTGTCTGTGTACTCAAGAATAACAACAATGGGACAGATGCTGCAGCTTATATGTTCCCAACCCATTGTGAATAATCAGCTGTACCATATAAATACCCAAGAGTTTTACATTATGTTTTTGTCTTCAGCATGCATAAAATGGTTCAAACACACCTGCATTTTTCATGTATATAGCACTTATATATTTCCATGATCCAGAAATACTGAGGTATACACTAATCGTCCTTGCCCAAATTTCTTCTGTATTGAGACATTACTGAGAAAAAGCTCATTCTTCACAACTTTCTTACCCTTGGGGAAAACTGCTGAGAAGTTTCCATTAGGTTGCACCATTTTAAGCAGCTCCTGACAAATTCTTCTGTTTACTTTCCTGGTACCATATATTCTGGTGGTAAAATAATCCAAATGTGTTTTTACAGATGAGTACTGTGAATAGCCACTAAAAGACAACTAAATTATAAATGGAAATGAATCGGATCATGCATCTTTTCAGAGATTCAGATGGGGCTTGGTAAGAACATGAGTCTTCTCCTGTGCACATCTTGTAATAGAGCAGATAAGTGGAAGAAAGTTTATGAAATGCGCACTGTTTCTTCTCCAGCTTCAGGGATTGCCCAAGACTCATTGCTCATGTGAAGTAAATTCTACAGTCTGCATTAGCGAATTGTGACTCTGGGACTTTGATTCACAAGCTTCAATCTGTGTTGGGTACATGCCAGTAAAATCCTCGGTGAAAAGAAATGAATAAACTTCTTGTAAAAGGGTTTCCGTGTGTATACCGAGGTAAGTTCCTATCTGTAAATATTATTTCACTAAACCCAAACATCTGTCCTGCTGTGGAGTATAAGTAATTTTGTTCCATCACATTCTGCCTGGTCATTTATTTGCTCTTTGTAACAAAGTTTTTTTTATATACGTGTACTCCAGTTTTAATATAGTTTCACTATCTTCTTCTAGAATGTCTCTAGCAGCACAATTTACTCATTCTTTAGTAGGTCTTCACTTTAAACATATAATGGATTAATTTAATTTCATAGTATTTCAGAAGAGGCATGCATCTCTGCTGTTCTTGGAATATTTCCTTGAATTTTCTTCCTAGCTAAATGGAAACTGATGGACTGAGTCAGAAGGAAAAAAAAAAAGAAAAGAAAAAAAACCAACACAGAAATGCCATCAGCAAAGATTTTCTTCAAAGAATGTTTACAATCTAAAAAAAAAAAAAAAAAAATAATGATTAGCAAACAAAGGGTCAGAGAAGACACCTTCTGGCTACCAGTCTGGACAGCGGAGCTTTCTTTCCTGTCACTATCCCCACTCTGTCCAACATGCCATTCCTTGATTCCTTGCATCAGGAGAAACAGCAGATGAAGCTGAAGTTTGCCATTAAATTATATTACAATAATTAATTATATTGCAATTATTAATCAACTTATTTACCAGGATAATTGTCTAGCTTCCCCTCACCATATTGTATTAATAAAGTAAATCAGGATTTTACAAATGACAAAAATGTGACCGTCATCAGAACTGCATGGTAAATAATTTTTTTCCTAGATTCACTTTCTTTCCAAGTCTGTTGAGAGACACTGGACTATAATGCTTTCCTACCTTGTGGTTTTTTTTTTTTAATAGTCAATAAAAGTAAGCGTAATCCCCAGTCATTTCTGTTCTTAACTTTATCAAGTAAGCACACAACTGCTGCAGTAAAGACAACTTCATTTGCACTACCACACCTGACATAGAAGCTGTAAGCCCTGAGAACAACAAATATGATCTTTTCACCCTAAAGACTAAGCGGATGTAGTGACATAATGCAATGCTATCTCTTTTGTGGTTAAGACACACGGCTTTTCTTTCTTTGCTGGTTTCTGTTCTTTTCTGGTAATAGTAGAAACATCTTGACAAAATATCTGGAAAAATCGAGCATCTGAAGTAGCAGAATAAATGTGAGATTCCTGATGATGTAAGCATTATTCATCTGAAAACCATGCGGATTCCTCGTTAGCAGTTACTACTTTCAGTTTGAGAGATCACTGAAAAGAGGAAGTGGCTGGAGTGGAATATGGAGAACTCTGCTGCTTTTACTTCAATAAGGTATTTTTCTGTTTCCTCTAATTGCAACAGTATCTGTATCTGATACATCTCCACAGTCAATATTTGTGGTGTCATCAGTTTCAGCTTCAAGAGTTCATAAATATTATCATAGTTCACATCTCACAGACATCACATTCACAAAAATGATTTGCTCTAATACAAAACTCACCTTAAGACTCGGTTTCCTTCCTAACAAGCATTATAGCCAGCTTTAAAATTTCAGTTACTGGGTTCTAAAATACAACTACTATTTTATAGTCCCATTTAAAAAAAAAATCTGCAGGAACTGTAACATTTTTAACAAAGTTTCAAATTCAAAAAAGCTATTGTTCATAGTAAGAAATTGTACTTCAGACTGAAAAGCTGGTGCGCTCACACTGCTCATAGCAATCTATTGGCATTAAAGTGCATTCGCAAATCACCCTAAATAATTCCAAACAAACTACTATAGTTCATAATATATAAAACATTTGAACAATTTAAGAAATAATAATAGAATAACTGACAAAAAAAAAAATCCTTTTTCTTGCCTTTAACTCACTGCCCCACTGAGATGAACACTAGTTGACTTCTAACATGCAACTAAAACAATGTTAAAATTCTCTTCAGTGTTTCTGCAGCATCTGCTTCACTGATTGGTGTCAGTTGAGGTAAAATTTTAGTCTTGATTTTGTAGGATTTTGCAGTGACTAGCAGATGCTTAGCTATTGTCTCAAGCAAGTGGAATCTAAGCAATGAAGACAACTATATCACAAATAAATGTTTGCTAGAATAATCACATAATATGAGTATTCAATGCACTTCCTCATTCTGCATTTCTAAGATCTTGCAAACTATAAGGAGGACAAGAACTTTTGATTGTGATATAATCCTCCTCTTTGGCTTTTACATGGGGAATCTAATCTGTTAGAGCTGTAGAAGGCTAAAATCGGGATCCACTGTAATAATTGAATGCAATTAGATCAGTAGAACCGCATATGGAAATAGGCCCTCAAATTTATAAAGACTTCTATTTAATCAAGCATCTTAAGCTTCAAAGCTTAAAAGAACAAATACTTAAGTCGATGGTCACACATTATGCACCCTAACAATTCACTGCCCATAGCGCACGCTGCCTGGCCATAAAAATGAAGTGGAAGTGTGAACTTCTCTTGTTAACACACCAAAAGTTAAAAATTTGAAAAAGGCTGTCACAACTCTTAGCACTTTTTGGCAGCTTTGGCTGAGACAAAGAAACAGCCCAACCTGCCAACTTCAGAGAGGCAACCATAACTCAGCAAAAACTCCCTTCCACAGTTCCACCAATGCAGCTCAGTCCTGACCTCCAGCATCCCACTGTTCAGCTGCTGAACCTCTCCTGAGTAGAATCTGTCAGTTATGGAAAACTGGGCCAGACTCTGGCTTGGTTTTGTGATTTGGACAAACGTCTCCTTGGAATCGAATTGAGTGGAGCAAGCTCATTTCACCTGTCCTAAACTGTTTCTGAAGCAAGGTCTCCAGAGGCAGAAGTTTGTGAATTAATCTACTCATTCCAAAACTTGACCTATTCCTTCCCTCCTTTTTCTTTTGCTTCAATCTTTAAGAGCTATTTATGCTCATTTATCTGAGGAATTTTGGGGTTTTTTTTAATGTTTGGTAGCCAAACAGGAAAAGAAAAAAATTTAGATTGGTCTATCAAAGTTTTATTATCTTAGAGTTTTAAAGCAAATAAAGCCTATCAATAGTACCTTGAATTTATTTACTCCTTCATAGGATATGAACTATGAAGAAAGAAAAGAAAGCAGTAACTGTCTATCATACTGTCTCAATGCAGATCTAAAGGAAACTCAGATACGTAGGTTTCCTCTTTGTTAGAGGAAACACTAGTAACTATATTCTGGATTAACTTGAAAACACATGAAAGGCCCTTGCTGAACTTGTTATGAGAGTTTCACCAGATCTTGATTCAAGTGTTCTGAGATCTACGTAGGAGTTTTCTTCTTGACAAGATCTGGATTTTGATCAGATACCTGCAGAAGGCCCCTGTGCAATGTCTAGCTGCTATGAAAACATCCTGCTGCAGCTGGGCTTTCGTTATTTATGCCCTGGTGGACATGTAGTCAGCATACTGCTAAATGCCATCATGATTCAGGTATGATGTGATGAACTTTGTTATTGGTTGGGCTGTTATATACATTGTAATGAAGTTCTTCTTTGACATTCTTCAGGTGATAAATTATTGAGATTGAAGCCTCTCTCCTCCAAAGATTTTCTCCAATCATTGAATCACTCTTGAGACAAAAATCTTGTAAAATTACAGGCATCAGAACTGCCATCACAGTGGTGGTCTCAATGTTGCAAAATATATATATATAAAATATATAATTTTCATATATATATATATAAAATCCTTTCCCTAGCTGCTTTGCATTACTCTGCAGTGTTATGATTTGAGGCTTCTTAGTGAGAGCTCCTGCTGAATTGCGTGGTGACAGGGTTTGCTTTCATAATCAATTATGAATTCCACTGAAAAAGGCAATCCAATTATTCCCCAGCTCCCAACTATGCCAAGCACAAGAGCTTATGAGGCCACACATTCAGCCAGATAAGGGAACAGATCCAGCTTAAAACTAACCTACCAAAGAAAATACTTAGCCCTCATTTGGGTGACCACATGGCCACAGGCCAATGGAAATAGCAGGGAAGAATCTTCCTTCAAGAGCAAGGACTTACATTGTCTTAACACCATCACTAACATTCACCTATGGATTATCTTCGATTTTCACTTCTCAGAATACAGCCCCCATTTTTATATAGATTGCATTGCTTGTTCCTAACTATCCAGCTTTATAACTCTGCACTTGTCTGTACTAACTAAAATGAATAGGTAGATTTGTTTGCATGGGCTGAGGTCACAGAGCAACCCAAACTCCTCGTCATGGGTGCCCTGACCAGGTCATGACCTGCCACCCCGACAATTTTCACATCACCCTTAGACACTAACTAGCAATGATTTTATATCTGTCACTCACATGTGAAAATGCAGCGAGTCAGGCCTCCTACCATTCCCACACAAACATGGTAAAACCACTCCCATTTAAATAATGATGCCCCATTAACAACTACTTTTTGATATCTGTCAGTTAACTAGCACTTAATCCATTTAAGATGGGCTTTGCTGATACTGTAGAGCGTTAATTTTTTATCAGTGTCACACAGTAGTAAGTCAAATGCTGTACGAAAGCCTAAGTATATTACATCTACATACACAATAAAGCCCACCATTTTATCACCAGTTTTACAACCTGGGCCTCCAAAGCTGCTAAATTCTTTTCTATTTTTTAACATTCCATGTCTAAGTTTTCAACCTTGAACAGTAACTGAAAAAATGGAAATTAAATAATTTACCAGTTTCAGATTCTAACCAGTAAATTGCTGTGAATTTGTAACAGCACTATCATTTTCATTGTACTACATTGGCCATTTAGGTGAATGATAACCCAGGAGACAGCACCATGCAGGGCTAGCAAACAAGTAAATCATTTAGATTGCACACTGCTTTCAACTGAAAAAGAGGCAGTAAATCTGTCCTGCCATTGCCTTCTCTTTTGTTGAATTTTCAGGATGCTGCAGTCTTTTCATTGAAACAAATAAAAAAAAAATTCTACAGATTTAATTTATTGTCTGGGTTTTGCGCATAATGACTAAGGCTGACCAATACAAGTCAATGCGCTAGAAGAATAGGTTTAGTCATTTAAGATCGTGCCAGATACAACATACAGCTAGTTTTAAGCATATGAAGAGAAAATTCTGGCTACAGCATGGCACCATCTAATGGCTTTGGTTTTAACTGCAAGAACTCTAGATAAACAGCTCTAAGTGGTGGTAGTACAAACTGCCCTTACATAATGATTTTGCTCACCTGCCTCGCTATGTATCATAGCCATATTGGGGGGGGGGGGAAGGGAAATCATGTAAGTTTAAAATACAAACCTGGACTGGCAACTTACATGGTAGTAGCGACTGCAACCTATTTTCAAACCATGGCTGAATATTTTAGTTCCAAGATAGGTACCTTAACACAAATAAAATTCAGGTATACAAGCAGTGCAGTGTTGTCTACACACACAAATAACAGAATACTGTCTTTTCAGAGCTTATAACTTGCTTTTGGATGATTTTTGCTACGAAAAATATGCCTTGATTTTCTATTTTACACAGTGTAACATAAATTACATTTTTTTTCTCAGAAAGAACTTTGTACAATCCATTGGCAGCTTCTGTTTTGATTTTGTTTGTCAGCAAGTTAGAGGTAAGTAAGAGATAATCAAGACTCTTGGATTGCATTCCCATCTGCTGGTGACTTACTGTATCATACTAAGCAGATCACTACTTTGCCTGCATGAAAATTGTTTTCATTACAAGTATGGAAATGCTAATATTAAAATTCCTTGTAAGGATGCCAAAGATTTATTAATCTTTTAAGTATATTAAGAACTAAAACCATGCATTATCATGAGAAAAAAATATTGTTATAGAAATTTCCCAGTAAGAGATGTAATGGCCAGCATTTACGCACAGAGGAGCCACAACAACAGAAATCTTCATTTGACTGTTACGTGTAATTTAAGACATGGTTGCCATTTAGATGTTAACAAAACCCAAGTTGTATGTAAGAAACTGAAAAGTGGAAAGCTCCATAACTTCACCATTCCTTTCAACTCAGTTAAAACACAGTTTAAACCTAGGAAAAGGGTGACTGAATGCAGGAACAGGTTGCCCAGAGAGGCTGTGTAGTCCAAACCTGACGAGACGCAGCCCTGGGCATCCTGCTGTAGCTGCCCTTGCTCTGAGCAGGGACTGGCTGCCTCAGCCGTCCTGTGGTTCTGTGATTCCCTCAAATGTTTGTTGCTGCTTTTGAAATAAAACCCAAATCCTCAACACAGAATTATGTTGTGCTCATCTCCAAATCTTGTGCTTATCCTCCAAATCTCCTGCGATTTAGAAAAGTTCCATCTCTTGTAAATATTTAGGATAATATCTGAGGCCAGCCAGGGAGTGAACTACTGGAAAGACTTAATACTGAATCTGGAACTAACACAATGGCTCCAGATACAAACTAAACGTAATGAAAATGTTTTAAGTCACTAGAGTGGAATTTGGTCACAGCTGGCATAATCCATATGACACAGATTTTTTTTTCATCTACAAAAGTAGCCCAATGAATAAAACAGCAAAAATTTAAAGGCCGATCTATAAAGTAATTCAACTGTTCTTACATACTGAAAATACATTTTTTACAAAAGTTTTAAGAAATGAGAGAACAATTTTGAAGAGTAAAAGCACAAAATCAAGTGATAGAAAAATAGACCTGATTAATACAGATACCCCAGACCTTCTCTTTTTTATCCTTTAGAGAAATACATTCAAAAGATCTCCTTGCTTACTCTTTCTTCCATATAGACTTTCACATGTTCCACTCACGTACAAATAATGAGTTATTTTTATGATTACTGCTGGCTTGGAGCCTATTCATATCATGCATTTGCTGCCTCAGCTATAATTTGGTTATCCCATTTTATGATTACAGCATGAATCTGTTTAGAAGTGCAGCTGGTTCTGAACTGTGTTCTAAGAAGCAGGATGTGTATGAACACATACACTTTGGCAAAGCCTAAAGCACCATGATAATGCATTTCTATTAGACCCCTCTTGGATCCTGAATAAAGTTTTGAGGCCTGTGCTTCAGGGATGCAATAACACGCTTGCCCAACTCACAGAAAACTGAGATATGAATAGGGAGCCACTGTTCTTCCTGTCCGACGCTTTGAACAGTTATGATCACAGTCACTTGGACAGTAGCGTAGTGAACATCACAACCTGCACAGAAAAAAAATCTAACAAAGGAGATAGCCTGAAATATACCGTTATTAATTGTAAGAGTAGATATATTATTCAAACATCAAACATTTAAAAAAAAAAAAAAAACAAAAATAAAAATTAGTGTACTAGAAGTACCTGTCTGTGGAAAAAAACCCAAACATAAAATAATTAAATACTCAATCACATATTATAACTTTACATTTATATGATATATTTAGATGTCTGTTCCAACTACAGATTCTTGCAACTGGAATACAAAAACCCTCTGGCAAAATTTAAATCTAAATGTAGACATAGGTCTTGTTCATAAGGATAGTTGTAAAAGCAAGAAACAGAAACAACAGCCTGAGGCATTGACAACAAGTTCTTTCCAGCTGGAAACCCCATGCACATAAGGTAAGCTACTTTACAAGGTACGCAGAGTGATATGTTTACCAGTGGTTGTACAAACGTATAACCAAAGACTACCATAGGATATATATTGGGGAAATAAGTGAAAAGACAGTTGAAGAAACGTAAATTGACAGTTCAGACTGAAGAACATCACAAAGAATAACCAGCAGCAGTTTAAGGATCACACTGAAATAAAGGAATACAAGACAAAGACTAGGCCACAGTAAGATTTTTGGAGAAAGGAATTGTGTTATTTAACTGTGTAAAGAAACATAGTTTAGTTAAAGCATGAGGAAGCACCAAAGTCTACTGAGAGAAGTTGCCTTTCAGTAGTTTTTATGCTTACAGTTTAATATATCCCCAAAAATTTCTCACCATATATTTTAAAATTTTCATATCAATTTTTCTCATCATTGCCCTTGATAATTTTATCATATTCTTTCTGTAAAAAATAAAGATAAAATAACAATGAATTACATATTTTTGAAGCTGCAATCTCTGTATGCCGCGATTCCACTGTGACAACTGTTGAAAAATCTTGGAGCTTCTACACTGCTTATATAGTATCAAAGTCCTACAGAAGCAGAGATGGAGCAAGAAAAAGTACTGTCTTCCTGCATTTTAACTTCACTCCCCTTGCCCTATGGCTTTGTTCCATAAAGGTAAATCATGGTGAGAAACTTACTGTTCCTTTTTAACCTCCCACAGCTCAGAATACATTTTTTTTTCCTCTGAAAACAGCAGCATTGTGGCCACTTACTGTACCCTGCTTTTTAAACTTCTGTCTCCACAGAACACCCCAGTGCTGCAGGTCATGCACAGCTTCCTGGTGGAATACCACGCATGGTTCAACACTTCAGCAAGACAGAGTTCCCACAGGTCTCAGCTTAGGCACACTAATAAAACACTGCGAGAAAAAGCATATTGCGCTTATCATTGAGAGGCTGCCTTTTAGTCCTTCTGAGATTAGGAACGTTAATATCCCCAAGAAAAAGCAGATCTACTGTTAGAGGTTTAGTTCCCTTTTTTTAGTTGTCTCTTCTTAAAATGTTAAGTACATGTTTCTGGGCTCTTTTCAACTCAAGTCTGCAAGAAAAAAAACTCTCTCAACTTCTTCTGTTCTTATCTACTCAATATCAGTACATTCAGCCTTTACATACCTTTCCCTTCCCAAATCACAGATACGTAACATGATTAAAAAATGGTGCTATTTAACAACCTGATAGGTGGTTGTTAAAGAAAAGGAAACTAAGCAACTGAAGGTGTTATTACTACACAGTTGCATTATAGCGATATCCTGAAGCTACAAAAATGTGTTATGGTAGAAATATGGAAAAAAACCTGTGAGATTAGCAACAGACCCTCCATTTGCATTCCTCCAGATCTGAATTTCATTCTCTGTACTACATATTCCCCAAATAGTCTATCATTACCAGCTTTTATTTCTGTGATCCTGCATGGCTTGAGAAAGAAGGGAGTGGAATGCAGATTGCAAAAATAGGGCATAATAGAGGAACAGCATAAAAACTAGCAGGAGAAAGGCAGCAATTACAAAAGAATTTCAGCTATCTTCATTCATCTTGGAGAAAGATGATGGTAAATCACCTACCAAAAGTGCTTGAGTAGTAATTCTTTGTATTAGAAGGAAAGACACAGTTCTACTGAAGTCATGTGAGAAAAACAAGGCTGATGATAAACTTGTTTTCAGAATGCTCTGGATTAGTGTACACAGCAATGAGAGTAGTGCGTAAAAGGATAAGTGTACTTTCTGTTTGAATGGAATTTGGCATTGGCTAGCATATCTGGCTAGCATTAAAACAAGGGGAAAAGATTCACCATCTTTGTACCCATAGGAGAAAACAGAATTCAGATCCAGACTCAGTGGCATTATAGATTGCCTCCTGTTCAGTGGAAATATTTGTAGAGATATATCCCTTATGCTGACTTTGAAATGTGCCTCTAATGAAATCCTTCCTTTTCCTTTAATCCATCCATCAAGCTTGATAGCAAAGAACAGACCTTTCAACAAATAGCACACTTTCCTTTCTGCATAAATTAGGATCATCTGACCGGACAATCTTCATCCAGGGGTTGAATAACCTGGTTTTGTAAATATTATCCACTCCACTCTTTCAATTATAATCTCTGCTCTTCCCAGTTCTTTAAAAACATGTCACTTTCTATTCAAGTGTTAAGTAGAGAGACAGAAAAATGCAAATTGCTGTTCACATTGAAAGGAAATCACAGTTTAGAGGGGTATTTGGAGTACAGGATTCTGAGTACCTATTTGCTGCTCCCTCCTGACTTGCTAACTGGTTTTATGACGACTGATGCAGCTTGCTCAGTGTCCCAGTTCACCAGTCATGAAAATGACCAAAACAGTATGCTCTTCACAAGCCTAGCGATACCTATACAAATGAAAACAAAGTCCTTGTTTCAACAAGCTTATTCTGAGACTTAATGTGTGGAAAATATTTTTATTGCTTAGTTCAAAGTCAGTAGCCAAGTGAAAAGCTATTTTGTTTTATTTAACAACAGCAATAATCTCTGTGGGCAGATATATAAGCAGAAAAATTGTTTCTCTCATGAGCTAGCTTCACTTTGGTAGTGAGAGAAAAACCATCATGCCTTTTAATCAAGCCTGGTTAGCACTCCTTGGTCAGAAAAACAATCAGTGATCGAATTTTTTTCATGGAGCTCCTTGGAACTATAGAATTTTACAGACTTAGTTTCCTCTGATGCCATTGTGCCATGCTCTAGAATAAGGCAGAGATGTGAAAACACTTTGTACTTCCTCTTGTCACAGATTTAAGCCAGTTCTGGCAAGTCAGGCAGGGGGGATTCTCTGTGTATCACTGAAGTGCTTCGATACTTATCTAATCAATCAATACCATGGCATCCTAATGAGGTTCCAGGAGCTATGAGGACTGCACATACCTGGTATAGACAGAGAACATCTCATTCAAAGGACACAGGTTTGCTACTGCCCAGCACTACTCCTTCCAACACAGTCAACCCTCCTAAATGCATATACTCCTAGCTCGACAGCTTACCCTGAAACCAATATATCTCCTCTAGACCCACGCAGACTCCTGGATTCATCAGATGCTTATAAGTATGGAAGAGCCAGGAGAGGGGTCCACAGCAAGGCATTAGAAAATGGTGGCAACCTGAGATAAGAAAAACAACCTACTGCCAGCAGTTCCTGCTTGAGCATACTATTCTCAAGAGTAATGACAGCAGCAGTAGCAGCAGCACTTCTGACTAGGTTCTGCAAAACTTTCTGTACAGCAGCTTTGAAGATCTGGTGCACTGTTAGTGGTTTGCATAGCACAATTCAGTCTCTACACTATTTTACTGCTTGCATGTATATCCTCTGCTACTGGCTGCCGCAAGTAACTACAGTGACAGATGACCCTTCTCAGAAAAAGACTCAGTCATAATTTGTTACTTTTTTTCCTCACAGTACATTTCCCTTTTAATTTTTGGTCTTTTGTATTTTATACATACAAATATTATATGATATTCTGTGGCTTTAAAATTAAGCATTTGACCACTTAAAAAGACATTTTTTTACCCTTCATATAAAAAGACACCATTTTAATGAATGTCTATGCAGATCTGATAATCCTCCTAGAACAGAAAACACATCATATTGACACAGCGAGAACAACAGATTCTCAGCAGCCGTTATCTGTTGTTTCCCCTCTTGCTATATTTTGTGTTACAGTAACCCCACTGCTGATATCGTACGCTTTCTCTAGAGTACTGTCTGGGTTACCTTGAGTGACTTCTCTTTTTTTTTCTGTGTGCTCTCTCCCCACAAAGCAATCCAGATCACCTTCTTCTTAATGGTCTCATGATAATGATGTTATATAAATAATTCTGTCTCTCTACATTCAATATATTCTCCAGCTTACATTTGGCTATGCTGTTTATCTCTCTATCATACAGACTGAACATCTTACATTATAAAAGGTAACTCAGTCCGAGTACGTTATATACAATTCTCTGTATTTTCTTGCTGTGATGATTTACCCTGAGATCAGTTCAGACTATGCATGCACTACCAACTGAAAACCTTTTCTCTGAATTTTCTTTCTAGGAAACAAAGGATCAGAATAACATTAAGATTCTGACGCTATACTTCAAACATGACTGTATCAGTTAGCATCGAATGTAGAGGAATGGTTTGAAATTGATGCTGAACTGGAAGTATATATAATATACCAGCTTTAAGTTATATGAACCAGTCAAGCATTTTCAGTTATTAGTCTCTTTAGAGCAAAATTGAGTTTTAGTTCAATTGCTTCAGATAGTCAGAAGCCCATACATACATGACAAACTCCTACCTTTTCATTCCAGCTGGATGGCCTTGCAGGGGAGTAAGCAGTTACTGTCAGATGCCAGCATAGCCATGCTTTACAGTAAGTTTTCACAGCTCAGGCACTATTTCTTCAGTCTGTTTTGACTTAGACTAGGCTAATTTAAATGAATTTAACATGGGTTAATAGCACAATGAAAACAACAAAGCCAAAAGGCTTGCAGAAACTAGCAAAGCTCAGCTGCTTATGAATATAATACAAAATACGGCCCCAAGTGTATCCACTGCTTACCAACTTCAGGTTCTTAAGACTCCTATCTAATGTCTAATTTTCAGACAGTTGATATAACATTCAAGGAAGTTATTAGATGGAATGGAATAGTTTCAGAGTAGTTTTACATTGCATATCTAGGAAGAGCGTACAAAGTTTTGTCTTAGTCTCATTAATGAAACAAAAATCTTGGGAGAAGGGCTGACGTGTTTGTAAATATATAATCTGTGACTGTTTGCAAAAAAAATTTATAAGAGCGAAAAAACAGAGTAAAAATGCTGGGAAGATCATACTTCTAAACCTTTTTTCAGTAGTGTCCCATGGCATGCAAGACACTCTTAACAAAACAGAGTTACTATATTTTAGTTTAATTTCTACAGTACTTAGCAGAATTCTAAAGACAGTGTAATAACAGCACGCAGGACGGTAATCCATTTTTGTTGAGCAGCCCAGAGCTTCCCTGAACAGGCAGCTCTTTCAGCCTGCATTTTAATCACTCGGGAATGTATGAAGAAGGGGTAATCCTCTAAGCAATATATATAAAAAAGTAACTTGGATACATTACAATGGTGTCCGCTTACGATGATTCTACACTTCTCCACCTCTAAATTTCCCACTAACTCTAGTCTGGTATTATCAGCAAAGCTGAAGGGGGCAGATAAAGCAGGGGAGAGAAGCATAAAGAAGGCCATACCATTAACTCAGATATAATGAAAAGTCACTTATGGCACTTTAAACAGGTCTTAAAATTCATGAAAACTTTGCTTATGTGAAGTTTCACTCCTACACAGTCTTCTCTGAATTATACTTCAGTGGGATTTCTTCCATGATCAGCAGCTCTAATAATCAGGCACTACAAAAAGGTTCCGCTCTACTTGTGCTGGGGTGATTACGTAGATGCCCGACAGACTGTGTACAGATGACTGTATGTATGTAATACTGGAAAGGGGTAGGAGATTATTAATCTGTTTTCCATAACCTTTTTGTCCTTTTGCTCCCAATGGGACGATTTTGCAGTGGCATAATGCAGGGTTTGTACACCCCATTATATGAGTCTGGAAGGAGCTAATGGGCTGTTGGGTACCTAATCAGCCTCTCCCAGAGGCGAACAACAGACTTCAAAGGAGGAACAAAAAAGGAAGAGCCCTGCTTAATTAGTGCTTAGCTAAGAAGGGGAGCAGACTTCTGGGAAGACACAAGGATAACTGCTCCCTGTCAAGAGTCCCTTGGTAGAGAGATAGGCCTGGCAAAAGATGTTCACTTCTTTGGCTGCCAATGTTCAACGTGAGCTTGCCTGAGTCATGTCAGCATGGACATTTTTCATGTATTAGTCATTCACAGAAAAGAACAAAGAATCTGCTGTCAATACAACCCAGAAGCAAAACAAAAGTGTTCTGTATGTGTAGGTCTAATTTTACATACACCAGAAGAAATAGAGGTTGCACGTATCTTAAGCAGAGGGTTACATCCCTTCTGTCCTTCAGGTGCGGAGGGCTGGGTGGAGCAGTGGGATGACCAGAAGGGGATGCAGGCAGAGGTACAGGTTGCTCTACACAGGGGGAAGCTAATGAGGCCACGGTCCCAGGTACACTCACTGCCTGGCAAGCTTTAGAGAACAGTGACAATTCAGGAGGCATTTTTATAAATGAACTGTAAGTTGCAAAGGGCCTTGAAATATTAGCTTTCTACAGCTTTTGTGCTTTTTATTATAAAAGGCATGAAAAGATTTGGTTTTGTCATTATAAGTGTTTTTAGTTTTTTTTTCTTTCTTACTTTTTACCCAAGAAATATCAGAAACTAAATCTGGTTTTCAGTGACATGCCTGTGAGAGCTGGACAGTAAATGTGAAGAGGATGATGGTCTAAGACAAATATATGTTCATACTAAGCTCACAAATAAATACTTGATAAAGGACAAATGAAACCTGAATCTTCTGTTACAGAATTCATACTTCACAGAATTGTGAACCACACAGATACCTCATCTGACTCTTCTCAGGTTATCATCATATTATTCAAAACAATAAACTTAAAAAAATTAAGGAGTAATTAAAAAGATAACCAAGATAAGTTTTAATGGGTATAGGCAAATATACCCGCATCTTAACTGTCTTTAACAGAAAGAGATTATGAGAAAATATTGTTTCAGAAGAAACTTGTGATAAACTATTTCACTATCAAACCAGCTAGATATTTTCTGCTTAAATGTTTTATGTATGCATGTGCATAAATGCATATATTTAAATAAAAATATTTTGTCCTATTTTTGTTACAATAAATTCTAATTTTAATTGTTCTTTCCAATTTCATTTTTTCCTCTCCAACCGCATCTCAGATCAAGGTTGGAATAACTAGGTATACTGATATTAACAGAATATACCATTTGTGTATAGAGACTTCCAACATGAACATTTTCTCTTAGAAACCTTTTAATATCTTGCTTGCATCTTGCTGTGTTGGAAACAAAGTGGATTGATTTCTTATAATACCCAGGAGAATACAAGGCAGCACAGCTGAGGAAAGGGACACAGAAGCTTTGGAGACATTAAAATAACAGAAACAAGAGCTTAAGAACAGCATCCATACAGACTGCTTCACATCCTGTATTATGAAACCTACTCACGTCTAGAGGATACCACTTTGTTTTCAAAGACCAAATGAAGTGCACAGTCAGATTTATTATATGCTTCATAAAAAGAGAGATATAGACTCTGAATAAGGAATCCATGCTCAAATGCACAACAAAACAAATGTACAATTTTCCTATTTCACATTCTTCATACTGAGTATCGTTAGAGGTGCACAAGCCTTTCTATGCAGGTTAATTCATAGATGGAAAAATAAGTCATGTTAACAACAGAAATCTATAAAAGCTCAAGTCCTTAGAACAGAGGCTTTAGAAGCAGGCAGAATTAAGAGTGGCTGTTCACCACAGGGTAACTGAGGGGAGAAAAATGTTAAGGATGGATAAACTGTGGTGACTGTTTATTCTTTATCTTAAGATTAACCAAGCAGGGCATGAGCAAAGAATCATAAAGAAATAAAGAATGTGATAGACAAATAAGCCTTCAAATAGAAAGATTAACTTGCTATCTCTCCTAATATTTACTGGAAGCTTTTGACAATCAAGTACCTTTTGTAGAAATACCCAACTCTTGGGTTTTAAAACACAATTAATTAAATCTAATTTAGAAACATCTGGTCTTTGTGTTAAAAAGCCCCAGAAAGTAAGTAGGAAAGCATAATGATCTAAAGAGGCTAAAAGAAAGACAGCATGAGGGAAGTACTGTTAAAACTGAACAAATTGCTGTATTTTCATTTAGTACAGATCTAAGTTCAGCATGAAGACTGCCATTAAAACATAACCTAAAAGTAAGTGAAAAAGGGAGCCCACTATTCTATATTAACTTCAGCTGTTTCAAAAGGATGGGATATCTTTATCATTAAAATATTAACCAGTGTCTATTTTGTGTTAACTTTTCACTTTATTAATTGCTTATATTAAATACGTAGCAGAGCAAAAATAGTGTTAATATAAGAAATAAAGATGTCCATGCAATGTAAAGCTAAAATCTCTGAATTTAAGAATGTCTTGTTTTGCCACTTAAACAAAATGAATACAACATCCATAAGATTATTACAAGAGATTTCATTAAAAACTAGTACTTCGCTCTCCTAGATACGTTTTAAGGGGAAACCAACTTTCTTTCACATATATCACTCCTTCAGAACTTGATGTAGGACTAATAAACTAAGGACCTATACTTTATTGAAAAAAATCCTTCAGGATGCCTTGCGAGTTCTGTAAAACCAGGAATATTAAATGCAATACCTGGCAAAGCTGGCAACTCTGGTCATTATAATTCATGTATCTAAAATCTCACCACGCTTTCAATTTCATACAGCACTGGTTCCCAAACTTCTGTTCCAACAAACCACTGTCAGCACAGAATCTTTATTGAAGACCACTATGCACACTTCATACTAACATTTTAATTGGAAGCAGATAATCTTCTGGTTGCTCCTGGTAGCATCACCAGAAGCACAGGGCTATGTCCATCTACTACCAACATCAGGCAAACCCTAAATAATTTGGAAATTTTGTAATCAACTGGAAGAATCATTAAGTGACAATCTTGGTTGTTTTCCTGGGGAAGTTCTGCTTGCATTTGACTCCTCTGTATTCCTTGAAATGGACATCCACACATATATGCGCAAAATCAATAAATATATAGGCAGTAATAAAAGCAAAATTAGACACAAAACACTAGTAGTGCCAAGGCCCATCAAGAAGACATGCAACACTCATTTGGTTAAAAAATTCAGATCAATGTGAAATTTCTTTTAACAACTTTTTAGATACATGTTACTTCAGATTATAAATGCTATAAGACTGTTGGAAAATTTCCTGCCATTAAAAATATATTTAAATGCATTTAGAACATCCATTCAAATGCTAAACATGCCAGATCTATAGTCTGCCTAACCATCATGAATAACTATTAAAATGCAACACCAAATAAAACTCTTTATTGGAAAGGATCCTTATTCAGTTCATTTGATGCCACAGCCCGCTTATAAATAACAAAAGGTCCAGTAACTCTAATAGAACCTATCAGAAATACTGCTATTTTACAGCTTTCAAACCCAAATCCTGCCTTTGAAAATCCAGGATAACAATCATTGCAGCATGCCCTTAAAAAGAAGAAATCCAGTCTCCAGCTCCAGAGCTAGAGAATCTTCAGCCCTATCACAGCTCAAGTGTCCCCTCTCATACAAATTACTGCTGCCTAGGAAAATGAAATCTTTCAGGTATCAAGTTTAAACTACTCAGAATATTTAGTCCAATAGCTCACCAGGTTACATTTCACTGGAAGTAGAACAAAGGGAACAAAAGGCATTGTTGGCCCCCTGTTACTGTATGATTATTATCTTACATAACTAAATGCAACTGAGTAACAAATGCCAGTTCCACAACTTTTTTCAGAGGAAATTATTATTCGGCTATTTATTTTGGTTGCTTTCTCCACAATGAGTATTTCTTCAGTCTTCTCTGGGTTCAAGTTCAGCCAATTAGCTCTCCTAAATCTTGTTATAATTCAGAGAACTGTTAACCTGTTAGTCGGGTTGGCTAACATGAAGACAGATGTGAGCAACACTTTACCAGGGATATTATAACACTTAGCCCTTGATTTCTCTTGTTACTAACCTATGCATACAGAAAGGGAGGGGTGGTAGAGGTGGTTTTATGTTATCCATACTGCAAGTTTTGAGAACAAGTATGTAACTGTTCAGTAGAACTCTGTATGATTTATCAGAAAAAAAGAAGAGAGCCACTCCAAAACAGTTTTCCCTATCCTTTCAAAGGAACAGCAGCGCTACAGGCAGGTGACAGCACTAAGGGGAGTAGCACATGCTCAGTATCTACAGTAATTGATCCAGCGCCCACATCACCTACAATCCAACTGGGATGAACGAAAGATGAAGACTCCAGGTACTGCCATCTATTCACAAAATCATAACATTACTCCCATGCGTGCCACTTCCCTGAGACAATAAGCACGTAAATCATCCATTACCAACCAGCAGACGAAAGCCCCATGGGATTCTACAATCACCCACGCAAAGCTGCGCATCAGGGGTGCACCACAGCCTCCCTCCACGGATGATCACGTATTGCACTTTTGCTTTTACTCCATTGCAAATCTTAATGCAGTATCTTCAAAGTCCTCAGATTCGAGCAACCGCGCTCCATCTGCTTTACAATATTCAATTGCCTTTTGTGACCTTACTTCCCTATTACCCTACATTTACCGTAAAGTCAAGAAAGTAAGTTGAAATAAAATACAACTTTTCAAGTTATAAAAATGAGGAAGGCAATTAGGGAACTCATTCTGTGCCACTGTAATTACTACTGGAGCTGGCTGAACAAAAGCAAAATGAAAATGGGCTGTGGAGGGACATCATGTGTAACATAACAATTAAAATAGCTGTCCAAAGTGCGAAAGACGACAACAGTTTACTACTGTGGGAAAGTATGTGGTCTGAAGGCAAGCACATCGGGCAAAAATATGGTTTTTTGTGTGTGTCAATTTCCACTGCTGGAAAACTAAGAGCACTTAAAAATTCATCTCACAGAGGTTCCTGAGAATTTAGTTGTAAGTGGTATCATTAGACAACAGTAATACAGACACTAGATGCATCATTCTGTGAAAGTTAGTATTTACTTAAGAAGCACTGTATGGTACACACAGATCAATA
The DNA here is from genome assembly GCF_028858705.1 of Grus americana. NCBI lineage: Eukaryota > Metazoa > Chordata > Aves > Gruiformes > Gruidae > Grus > Grus americana. The sequence continues at coordinate 15,115,930 of NC_072863.1, read as the reverse complement.
AGCAAAGACGTGAAATATTACTACAATACTTCCTTATAATATGCCAGAAACCATCTCCCCTCCACATTCAAAGTAGCCCATATTTCCCAAGGATCACCATAATTCTTAATTATGAAATGATGACTTAGTGCACCTGCCCTTTAAGCATAAAATACCTTCTTTACAAAGCATACGCCTCTTTTGTGATTTCAAAGAAACTGTAAATATAGAAGAGTGTGAAGATCAACAGTGAACAAACAGTCAGAAAGTTTTCTGATGATGAATAACTGGCTTTGAAGTGGTCTGCTTCAATATTGTTATTTCTGGAATTTCAAGCACGAACTCTGCAAGCAGCCAGATTACACATTTCTATTCAGTGGCAATAAAAGTCAGCTAATTTGGTACGAAGTACGACAGGATATTATTGTTTATGTATGGTCTTTATCTCATAGTTAAGGGAAAATCTGCCTAATTCCACAAGTTATTTCCTTATTAAAGGGAATTTTAGCAATAGAAGGAGACACAGTGTTAGTGTGCAGTTCTCTTAATTTTTTTTCCATTGAAATGAAAATGTCATCCTTGGAAAATACACTTCAGTACTGAATGTATTCATTAGCCTTTTGCATTTGATCTTAATTTGATGACAAAGACATTAAATGGATGTCATATTATACTGAATGCAGTTTTGACAATGGGTTCATTCATCCATTGTAGTTAGTAAGAAAACATTCTCGTATTAAAATGGCTTCAAATTTTCAAAGAATCATCTCAAAAGGTGATTAATTTACATGTTAGCTTAAAAAAAATTCCTGTCACATTCATTTTAAGTTTTTTCCTTAAGAAGTAATCAAAACACATTTGCACGTTGCAACACTATTGGGTGCCCCCTGCAAAATCCGTGCATAAGTTACAAAGCAAGCTATTTCAGAGTAAGCACGGAGCTGTGCACAAATTATAATGAAGTCCTGTTAATCCCTAAAGCAGAGCAGAGCTAAATGCATCTTTAAAATGTTCAAGAGCCCTGACTTTTTTTTTAATTAAAAAAAACCCAAACAAAACCAAACATACTGCAGTGCTATGAGCTTAAATTTCTAAGGCAGTGGATCTCTGAACATACATACTTTTATCTTGTGATAGGATGAGAAGTGCAATGAGATGAGAGGATTTTTAAAAATTTTTTTCCATAAACCAATGCCAGTTTTCCAGTCTTCAAAATAATGGCATTTGTAGTTTGGTTCTAGCTGTAGTTACACAAGAACCTGTGAGATATCAAACAGGCTAATGAAACCTGACTGCTCTATAAGGGATTGGCTGAAAGCCTGGCATTCATTTGCTAAATAAACATTTGAAGTTGTTATCTACTGGAAATGCTTTCACTTGGGGTCCAATAGTAACTTTCTTGCTGTAACACTAATATTTCAAGTAATACCATAATGCATTGTATGTTAATTGAGTCCTCATATTTGACTGTCATAGCTATATTAATATTAATTTCTGAAACTTCTAGGTATGGAATATATAAGCCTCTATAAATCTGATAGAAAAATATAGGAAGAATTCAGTGTCTGAATAAAATTTCCTAATAGTTGTTTCAATTTCCTACCATACAGTCTAACTAGAAACTGATTATTATCAATAAGAAATATCTTTCATCCCTTATTATAGTATATAACTATCTTTCTGTGAAAATTGAGGTGGATTATAAAATAATGAAGTGATATTAATGAGAAAAATACTGATGAAAAATAAAGTGATTTGGAAAAAAACACAGTGTTGATTACACCCATATTCATTGGTTTTTTTAACGAATTAGTCCCAGTATGAGTGTCTGAACAGTAATGTTACAGAGCAGTAGGCATCAAATAAATTCTTGTTTCGAATACTTTGAGCTAGAGTTATGCTTTTGCAGCCTACCCTATTTCAAAAGAATGAAATAGTCATAAAAATGGCTTTGATTATTAAGCTTGATTTGAGTGAAATGATCTGCCATTGCTTTTCAAATTAATATATCGATAATTTGTGATATTGTAATATGCATTCCTATATTACTTCAGGAAAAAGATTCCTAGAAATATCCAGTTGCTTAATAGCATTTAAACTGGCATACAGTAGCACTCCTTTCCTATGCTGTAGCCGCCCCGTGACATAGAATGCATGCAAATTCAAAATGCTTTTAGTTATTGTTATTTATATCTTGTATTTTTAATTTTGGCAGGCAAGGCACTTTTTCTCCAACATAGCAAATTATTTGATCACATATATTAAAGAGCAAAATATGACCTGGGAATAAATACCCTAATATGATGAGTAAAATATCACACGTCTGCCACACCCTTCGTTCAGGAAAAATAGAAACTTATGCAATGAGGAGGCATCATTAATATATTCCTAACTTGCAATTACAGCCGCTGAAGTAAGGTAAGATTTGGATTGCATTCTAGCCAAAGCACAATTCAAAGTTAAGACTGTCCTGCATCTGTTAGGTCTATAGTTCACCTCTTTCAGAAACATTCTCATTCCTTGTACCTGCTCTACATGCTGCATTTATATGGCAGTCAGCTCCCAAACAGATGGCACCATTAAGATCAAAATAGTTGTCACAGTATGCAAAGAAAATGGAATTTTCTTATCTGCGTATATACTACTTTGAGGCTGTCCTAGGAGAGGTATCTCTCAACTGAATATCACTATTTCCTCCCTCTCCCCCCAAAAAAAGGTTGCAAACCTTGTATGTGGTTTTTATTATGCCTAGGGGAATGGATGAAAAATTACAAACATTGCCAAATGTGTAACTAGAAAAACTGCCTTGAAGTGGGTGGGGGAGTTTAGATCTTGGCAACTGCTGTGTAATCAAAAGCTTTTACAAAAGCTAAAATAAATTAAGTCTTGTTACAGAGGCTTGCTGATTCTGGGAGTTATTTTCCTGCAGACGTTACAAGATGTCCAGCTTTTCAGACAGCATTCACTGGGGTAGCTGTCCTGAGCAAGTGCACTGTACGTCCCCTGAACAGGAATAATTCACGACGGCACAAGATTTTTTAAACAATGCAGAATCCATGCTTTTGAATGCATGAGATGTAGCTAAAAACTGAAATCCTGGCTATTTGTGGATTCTGATTGCTGATTTCTGTAAACTTAAGTCTGTAAACTTAAGTCCTGTTAACCAAAGAAATCAGTAAGGTCTAGACAGCTAACTTCCATGGCTGACATGGATATTCAGTGCATCTTTACTGATATTTGTAAAGGCAAGCCATAGGCATTGAACTGAATCAATATAATTTTAACTACGTTAATTTTGTCAACTGAGAAAGTTGAAGTTTCATCTAAACTCTTGGTTCTTAAATATTCTTCCTCACTTTTGAGAAACTGCAGCTCCAAGATGGTGTCCTCGCTATTAGGCATCAGGCAATATAATAATGGAGAGCTACTTCTTTAGACATACTGGCACCTAACTAGACTGGAAATAGCCCCGAACACTCCTAATATCTTTAGCATATGCTTATAGCAAGGTTCATGGTAGAATGGGATTTTGAAGTCTTCTGTTTTCAACCCACAGTTGAATAGAACTACAGAATCTGGAAGCCATCTGCACCTGGGCAACTGGACAGAATTTGGACAGAACACCTGTATACATAGCCTGTGAAGAACTGCTAAGCATCGAGCAGATTAAAGCTTCTTGTTTCTGCTTTGGGATTAAAGCCAAACAGAAAATGAATCCTTTCCTGAAAAATTTTGTATTTATAAACCATATATTTAATTTTCAGGTGTTTCCTGAAGTTCATATTGAGTCACATACCAACATGCATTCAAAACAAGTTTAAAAAAACATTTTTAAATATGGTATGAAATGCATAACAACTCCCAAGGAGAATTCTACAACTTAAGTTGAACACCCACGTAACTTCTTTTTTTTCCATGTAAACAGAGACCTATGATTAAAGTCTGAGCTCCCATGGTTTTGATGCATACAAGTATGCATTACAAACACTGTCTCAGCAGGCACTCATTATGCAGTCACAGCAAAGAAAAAGTAAATGCCTCACTGAACAAGGAGGAAGGAGATTTTTCACTAGTTCTGTCGAAAGGCAACAACTTAGAGAAGAGAGGAATTATTGCACACTCCTTTTTTATCCATGATTTGGGATAAAATTATTTACTGATAATAAATAGCTAAAACAGTACTTCAGCTAAAAATTGTTTCTGGAAGCTAGAAGCCTCAAGAATGCCTTACTATTCAAAGAGTAACTACACAAGTATGTAAGATTAACTAGGTAATGTAAAACCTGAGTAAATTATTAATTCAAGTTAAGCCAGAATAACAACCTGCCCTTTAATATTTTGGGGGTAAATGATATATGTTAAATTACTCCAGACACATAGTCGCTGAAAGCTAGAATTAATCCAGGAGACATGGTCTAGTTCTTTATAGTATTTTTGTTCTATGGAGGATGTAAATTAACCCATTGGTTTCAGATACCATAAATAATACAGATTATGTCAATACGCACACTTAAAAGAAGGTTACTTTCACATTATGTCCTCCATTCCTTCTCCAAAGCCCACTGCATACATTATCTTTAAGACATTGCCCCAGTCATGTAGAATAACACAGGCTATATGCATCATGTATACTGCTGCATTCAACTTCAAAGTAACTGTGTTTGCCTCATTCACCTTATTACAGGAGATGTGGAAAACTCTACTCAGTATGCCAACAGCTACCAAGGTATCCAAGCTAAACACAGCTCTTGTGCGGTCATGGATATCCTGAAAGCTTCTACTTGCATTATCCCATTATCTGAACGTCAGTTTGGGAAAGACAGAAATAAATGTGGCTGGATTCCACTGCAGCTTGATTCATTTGATTCTCCTACTACATCAAAACCATAAAACTCTGAACAATAGATATTTCATTGCCTACAGTGTGGTGCAGAGAGCTAGATCTGAATGAGAAAAAGTTGTTCCCATCTCATGACGGTAAAGATTTCATTTATTTTCCCGCTTCACATTATAATGATTTCCATGCTCCCTCCAAAAGCATAGATTAAGCTAACCTCCTTGTAGACTATCTAGCAATAGATTAGATAGATTAGCAATAGATTAGGACATTTGCCTGATGTGAGAAAAAAATTTCAAGCCCCTAATTCAAATACTACGTCAATCATTTATAAAACCCACATAATTTCCAGCAGTGGAAATTTGCTGCCAGAGCAGACAAGTAGAACACAGCCACAGCACCCACTCGAGTCACATTACAGGAATGAACCTGGAGTTCCTGCACTACTCCTATGCAACTAACTCTTCCTGCACATGTTCTCCAATCCTGTAAATAAACAAATATTGACCAGTTTCTACTGAAGGTTTTCAGAAAATATTACTCCCTTTTATAATGCCGTTCAGTCCAGCACTTCAACTTGTGGATTTCCTACTTTAACTATATTTTGAGGGTGCATTTTCTGTATTTATACCAGAAATCTCATTCTTGACAAAAATGCCTCTTACTAGCCTACAAAGAGTTCTGGTTTGAAGAATCTGGCCATTAAAATGTCTAGTTAGATAATTTCTGATCAACACAACTAGAATTATTTAGCAGTTTTGGGGCTTGCATCTTTTGAAAGCAGGACAATTAGTAAGAATATAAAAAAGGGCTTATTCTTTTCCAAGGAACTGAGATAAAAGAAAAGCAACATTTGACATTTTCAGGGAAGTAGTTTAAAAAAGACATTATAGTGACTTACTATGGTAAGGACTGTACATCCCACTTTGGTATCTGCATGCAATCCCTGTTGATATAAATGAATGTCATTTATCTATACCTGAGGGAAGAATTTATTTTTAAGAATGCAAATACAGATTACGTATTTAAATTAATGAAGCATGTAATGTATGTCAAGAACAAACTGTACAGAAATTTTTTTACTAGTTTTAATGCTATCTGTTCGAGTTTTCACACATTCTTAAATTAGTCTGTAGGCATTCTGAAGGTTAAAGAACAATGAACTTTGAGAACATAATCATGAAGTTCAATGGAAGAACAACATAAATCATATGCTGGAAGGGTGGCATTTCAATTTTGCCGGAGGCAAGGCAAAAAGCATAAAAACAACTGTGTTAAATGGAAAGTTGTTACGTTAAAAGTAAAGGTAAGAAAAAAAGAGTAAGACTAAAGCTGAGACTGAAAATTATACATTTATCATAGTTGTTTTCTGCAATGTCTCTCCTATTCAAGCTTTACAAGCAAAGACAAAGACAAAGGGTGCAGTGACTGTGTAAATTAGAGAAGCATTTAGCAATAAGGCAAACAACCGTAAACTTTGGAGGAGTGCTCTGAAAGTATCTATCTGGAAGAGCAAATGCTGCCCAGCACACCAGGAATGTCGTCTACACTTATTATTATACACTGACTATTCTATAAATTCTTCCACTTCCATCTTAACACTACTAGAGGCTTGGGTGGGACCAAGACAAATATTGCCTGAGAAAAAAAGCAGCTGGAATTGCACTACAGTGTCATTGAGCCAAATTCTGTTATGAAACTCCAGCTATTAAGTTTTAGACTGCTATATGGCCAGGCTTCAGGCCATCCACGTGAAAGAGGCTCTATATTCAATGTACAGCCAGTCTGATACCATAGGTGCCAAAACTTATGCACAGTGTGTTCTCTAAACATGGGCAGTGAGTCAAACATTTAAATAACTTCACTATCAGTTTTAGGATAACATTTTTAACAGATGCAGTTGGTTAGAACATATCTAGCATATCTCTTTCCCCTCTAGACTGTTCTTCCTTGTAGTGGTTGAAATTTTACCACTTTGATGCTAACAGTATTTGCATACCCACTGTTGAATGTAAGGTCTAAGGCAAAAACCCCCACCCATCAGATCTATAGGCTTTTTGCTGACTGTTGTTGATGGCTTTAATTTTCTGTTGAATAGCAAACCCAAGTCTTCCTTTATTAACAACATAATTGCAGAATTATTTCTGGCTACTACTGATCCCTCTTGCTAAATGCACTCCCTTCTGCACCTTTACCTTTCCTAATGCAGTAATAAATGTGCTACAATTGTGGAACACCTTGAGTTGGAAAGAACCTTTGGAGGTCATTATAGCCCCCAACAGATAAAACTCCATCCATCCTCCTGGAAACATACACTGGAGCAGTTGTATCTAGTGCAAGAAGACTGTTATAAACCTCAGATGAAAAGTCCGTATGTTTAAATTTTTATTAGATAACATCAGATCAACTGTTGAAATGTACTGCATGTTAAAACCGTAGGGTGTTTCGTCACATGCTTGCAGGAAGTTTTGCCACAACCTAGCAAAATACTACGGCACACACATAGTCTTAAGCACTTGAGTAGTTCCACTGATCTTCAAAGGGATTATTCAGACACTTAAGCACTTTATCAAATGTTTTGATGGATCACAGTCACAGTCTAGGTCACAGTTTCAGTATAAACTTGGGCCACATCTATATAACAACAGAACATCAGAAGAGATCTTTTTCAGACTGTACAGCACCTAGAGTTGAATGTTAGTGTGTACCTGTATAAAGACAAGGAATATTCTTCAAAACAGGGATTTGTTCTACTAGTTCTTCAGCATTATGGACATGTAACATAGATGTATTTTTATCACACTCTAACTGTAGTAATTTGATTATGATATGTATATAGATAGATACACAAAATAAATTTAGCTAGCATTGGACTAAATACTGTAGAGCTTACTCATTTAGACTATTTGCAAGAATAAATCACAGAAGACTTGGCTCATTATTTGTACACATATTCAGTACTTACTGTAGACAGAGACCAGAAATACTGAATATTCTAAAGCAAATCTACCCTAGCTCTGTAATAAAATTTTACATTTCTAAGCAGCTAAGGACTGTAAAATGCAAGGAACATAATAAAATTATTAGTTTGTGGCAAGGTGATTAAATTTACATAAAAACTGTGGCTTTGATTAAATGCTAGGGGGGACTAAAGAATCCTGAAAATATAGACTCCCCTAAATCACACATCTGACTCTGTCATTTTTATACTTCATGCTTACAGATTCAGTTATAGTAGTAGTAAAACCTTTTTTTTTTTTTTTAATCACTGAAAATAGGGAATAGCTGTAAATCAAAGATACTTGGATCCTGACTGCGTACCTCAAGTTTAAATTTGAAAACTAAGCTTAGGAAAAAGTGTGAATAGAAACAGCAGCTTTAGAAGTGTATTTTTTGTCTATTCTTTTGCATGTGATTTGCTCAAATAACATCATCAGCATCAATGCTATCAACAGACAAAATTCCTACAACTGAAAGATTTCTTTCACGCTCCACGTATTCTTCATTAAAATGGTGTAGGCTTTCTTATGAAATATGAACAGGAGAACTCTAAAGTCCTGAATTTAAGTCAGCAGAAAGAAGGGAGTGGAATACACAATATAAGAAACATGCACCAATAATATGTGGAATATATAACACTATGAAATCAAGGCAACAGCAGTTTCTGTCTCACACTACTAAACATATTTTTGTTCAAGTAAGTATACAGTCTACCTGCAATAAGCTTGTCCTATTTCATGAAACAGTTTACAAGTACTCACCTTGGACATACATGACAATGCAGTTTCAAGTAAAAATATAGAGTTATTTTTAAATATCACAAATGAAATCATTATTAAAATAAGGAATCTGAAAATCTTTGATTAAACATAGCAAAACCTTCTGAATAATTTCACTCAAGTAAGAGAAAAATGCTTAAAGAATTTAAGTGCCTTAAGAAGTATTAATAAAACTCATTCTTACCACTTTGAAGTGAAACTGGAAGAGAAGGGAATGCAGCATCAGCATATTATCCACTGAGTCTAGGTTGCTTTATTCACTGCGAAAGTACTAATTGCGCTGCCATATTTGAAGAACAGTGTTTCACTATATGTATTTTTACAAATATGTAGCCTAAGTACCATCAAGTGCCTTGCATAGATTCCCACCAAAATATGAGCCCCGTTAATGCTCTGCAGGTTTTGTAAGGTAACATCACATCCATTCATCTTCCCTAAGACATCCTACTGGTCAGATTCTGACATTCAAAATTTACTGCCAGTCATTTACAGAGATCAAAGGTAGCTGCATCATGCCAAAAGCACTGTATTTTTACATTAAAGAAAATCTCTTACCAGAAATTGTGTCTGCTATATAAATGATCTACTAAAGGTGCCTTATTAGTAAGTTATAAGCACTTGTCTACTTGAAATCCAATAGCTACTTTGGGTAATTTATTAAGACAATACCAAATAGATTCTGTTTCTTTTCCCATTGAAACATCTAAACTTCTAATTTTGAATTTAAATGCTAAGACTTACCAACTCATGATCTGCAAATCACAATGAAAGAGATGTTTAAAATTATTTTGATTTATAAGATAGCTAAACTAAAAAGTGGGTTTTATGTTTCCAAAGGATGTAAACCAAAATCTTCTTCATTCTTTGATCCTGTCCCAAAGAACATTAAAAAAATGCCAGCAAAATACTACAATTAAACAAATAGGAGCATGTGAATCTCAACAGTGACTTGTAGAAAACCAACAGTATTTCCTTGTTGCTGCAGTTACAACTTCTAGCAAGGACACGATTCACCAACTGAAGGCCTCTCCAACCGAAATCTCAGCCAACAAATCTATTAAAACACTGTACATCGTTTTCCTACAGTATGGAGATAATGATAGCAGTACCAGCCACTTTTCCCTTTTTTCCCTTACAGACACAAACAGTGTTGGAAGCACCAGCATTAGACCACATGTCGGTTCCACAACTGCCACCGATACAAACTTGCTTCTAAATCCCCTGATATTAACTTGCTGATACGAGCAGCTCCAGACCTTCAACTGGGGGCCATATGTGCAGGATGCGTTAATACTAAAAAACCCCATAGTTTGTTGAACCAGCAAGTTTTGATTACTATTACAGCTGGATTTTTATGTGCTAATTAGTTTCACAAATTCGACATTTGCACTTTTCAACAGATTCCTACATAGAGCAAACAACAAAAGTCACAGAACAATCGCTTTTGGTTTTCTTGGCTTTTTACTGCTGGACTCCTCAGAATCTCTTTTTCTTGCTTTCAGAGCAGTCTGTTGTCTTTTAACAGATTGTTTTTAATATTTTGATAAATAATGTTAGCACTTTGGTAAACTTTAATAATTTGAAAAAGCATTTCATGTTACAAATGCTACACACAACTATATTGCTAGATGGCTACACACATCTCTGCTTAATGAGTTGTACATACAACAGATCAAATCATTGATGGTGTCTCAAGGGTACGTCACTTGAAGGAGTCAGCTCAGAGAGACTCACTGTGCCTGACTAGGAGGGAGCTCTCATCTATGTGTGTTACCCTCACATGTCACTTCTAAAGATGGTACTAAGTTGGCTAGACACAAGGCAGAAGCACAGAACCCTATAACTTTGATTGCTTGGAAACACACCTAACTAGCAAATCCTGCTAAAAAAACCCAACTTGTGTGACTAATTCCTAATGCAGTGCCTAAGTGCCGTAACACCTTTTTTTCAAAACCCCGTGCATTCATACCTCCTTTGGGGTAAGAGGCAGGTACAGGTCATCATCATCATTTCTAGGATAAAGTCACTTGTCTTCTAATGCCTTCCTTTCTACCTGTATATTAGGATAGGATATCTCAGACAAATAGGCATGTTGAAAATATGTTCATTAATGCTTATACGACAGTTTTATAATTAGGTGTTGGAGGATATTAAGGACTGTAAAAGACACCATTATCATTTTTTAGTTAGATGTAATTTCTATGATCTTCTTTCTTGTGGTTAGTCACCAGGTTCTAGCACCAAAACTGTTCTGCTGAGCACTACTATCTACTATTTTTGCTCTGTGTTTTAAATTAATCCACTTCAGCTCAGGTCTAGACTGCCACCATCAGCACTGCTACATATCCCATTAAGCAGCTACAGCAATGATTTATTATTTAATGACAGGAATGTGGCAGAAGTGCTGGCGTTATGTTTCTTAATATCTATTAAGAGTTCAATAAAACAATCTGCTGAAGGTCTTTTTGTTTCTCTGATGTACAAAGACATTTTCTACAGTTAATACAGCAGATCACACAGTAGTAAGTATGAATCTCAGTAGGAAACTTGTATGCTTTATTTCAAATCTGTCAACATTTTTCATGTATCTCCAAAGAAACTATTCATTGTACTTTCCTCCCCACAAATCCTCCAAATTAAATATGCTTAATACAGAAAATACATTCTAAAAGACTTAGAATGAAAAAAAAAATGCAGGTATTAATAAAGTCAGAAAAACGTTAAATTTTTCGTGCATCTCACAACATCTTCTTTTGCTTTGCATAAAACAGTGTGCTAAGCTTAAGGACATAATTCCAATGGAGGTACACAAATATTTGCATATCAATTTGCATTCTGTGTGCAGCTCATATACTTGTAAATGGGCCTGGGAGGCCTCTACCCTCAGTACATAGATTCATAGTTTGCAGCAGCATAAAACATATTCATCAGGCACTACAGACATCATACTCCAATCTAGAAGCCACAGAACTAGCCATGAGGAAACACACATTCCTATCATCCAGGCAGTAACTATAAAAGATGAAATTATCATTCAGCAGTAGTGAAACTCGTGCTCACAGAACTTAGGTCTTACTCCTGTGAAGTCCTACACTCCTGAACTCATTGCCAGAAAGATTAAAGCTGACTGTCAGCTTTACTACATTCAGAAGAAAATGCAAGAAGTGCAAGAAAGCCAATGAAAATAAAAAACTTAGGCTTAAAATTCTACCCTTTTTAGGCCCAGCTATAATCTTCATGCATCTCAGTCAGCTGTATGACAAGAACCCACAACAATCCCAGGAATGAGATTTTTTTCTTTGAATATTCATCAAATGTTTGTCATCATAGCAAGTGCCTGTGCCTTCTCTTTAAAGGAACATCTTTTTACTTACAGATATATCCTCAAAATTAAGGGAAGTTTCCAGATACAAGTGACTTGCAATATAGCGCTGCTACTGTGTTTTGTGACTTGCAGAGTCACTGGTGTTCTGTACCTCAATTTTCCCATCTGTAAAATGAAACCAATAAAAGATATTCTGCTGAGACAGCAGAAGTGTTATTTTGTGAATAATGTGTAATTTAGAACTCTCAAATTCAGAATACTAAACACAGCTTGAGCTCTTGGGGAAGGACTGAAATATAAATAAAAGAGCACTAGAATATTCTACTTTTTAGCAATGACCAGTCAACCCACAAATATGATAGTTACCATGCAAGTTTTGTTTAGAAAATAAGAGCAAAAATCCCCCTTCTGGTATGGCAACATCATTAAAGACTACCAGCAGTTTATTGGGAAATCATATACAATACAAACTGTTATATCAACTGTTTTAATGTACTAAACAAATCCTCAAGATCTGTAGTGAATTAACCATAATATTTCTTTATTCTTTGGTTATTTTAACTAAAATGCTCTAAAAAAATTCTTATGTAACATGTTTCTCTTTGATTGTCTATTCTGACTGCCCTATCCGTTAGCTCATGCATATTTCAAGAGGGGTATGCACTGGTCTGTATTTATATTTTACAAATTCAAGTGTACTGTGACAGCTGAAACTTGGTGGGAGCTGAGAGATTCTCCCTCTCACACAGGCAAGATGCTGTTGATCCCCAGAATCTTGCTTATGTGCAGGGCAGGAGCTTCCAGCTCTGAGACCTGACCTCAGTGGGAGCTGGCAGCAACTGCTTCTCACAGATGCCTCTTCTCAAGGTGCCACAGCTCCCGGCTATAAACTCTTGGCCCTTTGCCGGCTCTGCTCTGTGCCACTCACAAGGCGCCTGCTTACACATCATCCTTCATACCTGTGTGGTAGGTTGTTAATACCTGCTTTAGTGCTTCTCAGTGTAAATTATATTTTAAACTTAATTTCCTAGTGACAAAGCAAGTATGATTAAGAGTCTAAAGACAAGCAGAAATCTCTGGTGTGCAACTCTATATCTCTATATGATAAAATATAAACTCTAGGATTTAGCAACCCAGATTGATCAAACCACCACACTCCCTCTCCTGCAACCTTCTCTCCTTTTTCAATAGAATACATTTAATTTAGTGAAGAATCATCCAGAAGAAAACAATTCGTTCTCTTCCTAACCTATCCCAGTAACCACAATGCTTTTTTCTCTAGGTACCTACAGCTCTATAGGAAACCCACAAATGATTTCTGGAACTCTGACAACCAGGAATTTTCAGCTAAGAGATCATGGATAAAGTACAAGTTGCCAACAGCGAAGCCTTTTTTCTTTATTTGATCATCACTTTTAGCAGTAACAGCCACCAAACAAATAAACTACCCATGCATTGAGTTCTGTAGTGACTGAAGTCATGTTCCTAATCCAGAAACAGGGACTTCCTTGAACTGCAGTATTTTTTCCACTTGAAAGCCTTATTTACACATCTTTTTTTAATTACTATTTTGCACCGTGCTTGACTTCAATTACATAAGGAATAGCTCAGTGTGGTGGCTGGTCCATGAGCTATTTAGCTTAATACATTGATTTGGGGTATTTCTATCTCTTTCATATACATACGTATAATAAATGAGAAGACTTGAGAATGATGATTGGGTGGGACAAAAATATTTGAAGACGGCTCAATCTTTTTTGGTTTTTGCCTTAATTTGAACTTACTTTCAGAGAGAACGTAATATATCAGGATCTTTAAAAAAGGCATCTATCGTTATACAGTTTAGTGAATTCATGATGTGAAATGCAACTAAACAGTTCACACTAAAGCTGACTCAGATGGCTTAGGCATACTGAGCACAGTATTTTACAACAGTTTTACAGACTGTGATACAAACACATGTAGATATACACAAGATCTGTTTTTAAAACATCCTGTTGGCACCTTTCTTTCAATGGCCACCAGGTTTTTCATTCTTTCCATTTTCAGCAAAAACCCTTTAACTACCCAAGGCCACTTATGTTGTGCCAAACAGTTATCCAGATGAGTATGAAAGCAAAATGACAACTTTACACAGAGAATATAACACGGAAGTTGCAATCACAAGGAATTAGTGCGTATTGAAATTGCTGAAAATTATGGCTTTAACTTAGCTTTGTTAAGACAGGTATTTACAAAATACATAGACAATCTTAAGATTTCTTAAGGTTTTTTTTTAATTTCTTGAGAAATTGGTCAAAATATTTCAAGATTTCTTCAGAGCTGTCAGACAGAAAGCTAAGCAGCACATAGACTGATACTGATCACTGAACAGAGTCTTCCATCTTCAGCTTACAGAGGAAGTTCAGGTCAGGTTGCTTGACTCACATGCTTGACTCAACTAAAATTTGCAAAATGCATTTAAGAAAACCCAAACTTTACATACATTGTATTTTTCATGCTTGCTCTATTTCATGTTGATGAATAACACATATAAGAGGCAAAGGTAAAGGCCCATGATAGGAATGAAATAGCTGGGATTTCCTAGAACAGTACAGATATTTATCAAGATTAATGTCTCTGTGACAAAAATTTAAGAAGGTCACCTCAACAAGGTTTCAGTGGGAACACCAAGCTGAAGAACAAATCTTATTCTTAAGTCATGTTAACTTCATTGACTCATAGTGCTGTGCAGAATAAGTACAGCCTAAAGTCAAATATGCCTTAAAGAGGTGAAGAAATGGTGCATGTCAAAAGGCAAATAAAGTTCAAAAGAAATGGTGCTGAGAAGTGCCATACTGGGAGCTTAAAGCAGAAAAAATAACAACCTTGATAGCTTCCTTTTAAGAAGTACCATGTCTTGTGGTAAAATTAGATGGTTCTTGGAATGCAATCCATAATTTTTACTAACAGCCTTCTACAAAGAATTGCAAGAAGCCTCTGAAGTTTCCTACGATACGTTCATAAAATGTACAGCAACTCTGAATTTGTCTAGATGATAATACATTGTACTGACTCAATTTCTAAATATACTATCAAAGAAGATTGTCTAAAAAGGTACAGAATTCTGTAACTTTGAATGGGATCTTTCAGAGGCCCACTTTGCTCACTTACTGGTTGTATAAGGAATTATCCACTCCTTGAAAGCAAGTTAGCTATATATATGAGAGTCAAGCTCTGAAACCCTACTATTTGTTTCTGAATTTATAACCATACAGAGAAATCTACATAAGTCTTGGTTTGTATTCCGAATGTTCTGAAAAATTATTACACTTTCTGGCTAGTATTAATAGATAGAAACTCTTAAAACAAATTGTGACATTCTGATATCAAATCAGAGGTCCAGACAATGCTTTATAGTGCACTAATAACTCTCTCACAATAAGAAAATAGAGATCAGATTAAACAATTGTAATAATTACCTTTCAGCAATGTCAAAAGACAGCTATGAAAAATGAACATTTGCACCCAAAAATGAATGTAAGGTTAAAAACCTGAACCACAATGCACGATGTCCAGACCTAGTTAATACTTTTGAATAGATTTCCTGTGTGACCTTGGTTATGTGATTTTATCTTTTGCTGCTTCATTTCTCTATGTCAGTTTTGGGCAGAAATTGTCATCTTGGTCTATGTCTGAAATTTTAAAAACTGATTAGAAACTTTAAATCGCACATCCAATTGAAATTAATAGCAGTTTTCTGAAGGAAAAAAAAAAAATCACCTTGGACTGTGCTTACAAAAACAAGAGTACGCAAGCCCAAGTTTTTCTGCATTTCAGACAATTGGATAACTGCATTAGCACAGTGTGATGTCCGAGCTAGTGTGACTACCTGGCTTGCATCCAACCAACTCAGAGAGCAGACTAAGGAGCCTAGATGTATTTCTAACCACCCACATAGTTCTGACAATCTCCATATGCACTGCTATTACAAAGGGACTCTGCTATAATTTCGGATTTCTAGGCACCTCTAACAAATATTACCTATAAATATAAATATACAAATGGATATACTTTGCTCTACCTCAGCTACATCCCAGAGTTCTGTAAATATTTTCCAAAGTTATGGGCTTTACAGTTATTAAATTCATTCTTAATGAAACCAGAGTCTGTGCGCTGTAATGAAACAAGTCATCTTGATGGATCACGTGACAATAATCTGAATCTTAAGTACATGAACAGAAGTAAACCAGGAAGTCTATGAAGATGATACTAGGGTTGAATAGGTGCAATGAAACTTATTTATTGAATAAGGAAACTTGTTCTTTTCTCCTCTAAGCTTTTTTCTTGAAGTTGACTTGTCAAATGACAGCCTTTGGGACACCACACAGGAAAGCCAGAATGACTTGGAATTTTTTTTTTTGAAGGTATGAATAGTCTTTCCTAGAGCAACTGTCACTGACACTTGGAAGTTTCTGAAACCTGCAAGGAATTTAAGACCCTGTGTAAGGACCTGAGACTTCTGCAATTACTTGATCTTGCAATCATTGCATCCTTAATAGTTATCACTAGCTTTCTTGGTTCTTTGGCAATTCAGCGTGTGTGAGTGCATGGGGTGTGTGTGTACGTACGTACTTCCGAGCAGATGTCTTCCCAGTAGAGCATCACAACTGAAATTGCTACTTCCGATCCCTGTACTTAAACACAGTCAAAATCCAAATATTTATGACTTGGTATTCATGAGGAAGGCCTACAGAATCACTGAAAGATGAGATGCAGAGGAACTATCAGTCTCTCTCCAAATCATCCTTTGGGCAGATCAAGGCAGATTCCCACACAGCATCCTTGTCTCTAAACTGGAAGTGTTGAAGGCCAGGTTGGATGGGGCTTTGGGCAACCTGGTCTAGTGGAGGGTGTCCCCACCCATGGCTGGGGGGTTGGAACTAGATGATCTTTGAGGTCCCTTCCAACCCAAACCATTCTATGATTCTCTAAGTCTTAAAGTAAACAAACAACAGCTTCTTAGAGCTCTCGTGGTTAGGAGAGGCTGTGGACAAAGCTTAAAATGTAAAAGTAACAGCAAAATGTAAAAATGAATATGATGAAACAAAGAAATATATATATATAAAGTAGCTGATCTCAGTTAAAATGGGAAATAAATACTCTCCAACTATCCCAACATACAGTAATGGAAAAAAGAAAACAGGAAGTAGAAGAAAAGAAATATTTCTTAATACTCACTTACATGTGCTTAAATATACCATTACCTCTCCTCTTTTATGAGCAGCCATGTTTTCTGAGCCTGCTCTGGAAGTTAGTAATAGATATTCCCCAAAAATAGATAACCAGAGCAGGAAAGCCAGTAAGGATCAGGATAGGTCACATGCTATAGAAGGGGACCATAATGATGCTTCAATTATTAATAATTTAGTTTAGCATTCAATTTTTAACATTTCATGAGGATTCATTATCACCTTATCCAACAAGGATGGAAGATGCAAGGCAAGAAGATAAAATGCAAAAAGAAATAGAAGGGGGAAAGAGACAGAAAATGACAATTCTTTTTATTGTTCCAGGCTTATTTAGTTGCTAAACTCAATCTATTTTAGTTTTACTCTTTATGGATCATTTAGCTGAACTTGTAACTAAAAGAGAGAACACATTAGGAAGACAATCCCATGACATATCTGGAAACTACTTTTTGAGTTATGCAGATTGTGAATTATACTATAATATCTTTTCCGAATGTGCAGACACTTTTTTATGTAAGCTACCATTTCAGCCTATATCTGGTTTTATGGATGTACATATATACATAGATAAACACACAAGGGGATCATGCATCTCTTGTTAAAGGCAACCAGTCACACATGTATACATACTGTGCCAAAGTACAACCCTGAATATTTTGTTCTGTTGACTGAAATCAGACTCATGGCATGTAATAGCACACACCACCAAGTACAGCAGGGTATCACATGGAAGTTAGTGTTCCCTTGCCTGCAGAGGACCAATTCTTTCTTATGTTTCTCCAGGAAATTTCCTTACGCACAGCTTGTTCTTTCAGGAGTGTACAAGAACTTGACTAGGGACACTGTTGATACTGCAGAAGACAGTGGTAAATAAAACTCAAGGAAGCCTGCACAGCTTGTGAAGGCCACAAGCACAGTACCCCATCTTACCTCATGTACTGTGACGCAGAAGAACCAAACAGTATCCACTAGATATACAAACTGGACTCTCTGCATGCCAAATAAATAGGTTGTTATGGATCAATCTGTTTATAAGTAATATACCACATATTTTACATTTTAATTTATAATTAATATAATTTATACATTATATTTTACATTTTAATAACACTTTGCATAGTTAGGTCTGGACAGATAAAGTCTAGTCCTAGTGAATATAAAGCTATATTTCAGTGGTTCCTCTATGTAGATAATTTTGAAAATGCTAATACATAAAATTTTGTAAGGCTAGCTCTCTATATATTGCATTTTTACCAGGAAGTTCATCTTTTGATCTTCAGTTTCAGGTTCTTTTGACTTGATGCATCAATAGAAATAAATGGAACCACTTATGTGAATAAACTACAAAGGATTCAGCCATTAGCATTTCTAACTCTAAGTATTATTTTCAGATAAACACAACTATGGTAGAGTTTGAAAAACAACTAGAGAGTAAGATATTTTAATAAAGATGTTGAGACACACTCAGATGAAGAACTGAAGAATCACCTTAGCCTAAAGAAAAAGACATGTATATAATCCTACAACAGTGAAGTAAAAGAATTTTCCCAATTATTTAAAAAAAATAACCTGAAAAAAAGCAAAAGGGCTTATTATTATTATCAAATCTGAAGATTACTTAATTTTCCTTGCAAAGAAGAATGTTTTAAAACATAGAGCTACATTCATAAGTAGTACAATTAAAAAGTATACTAATAAATCAACAGTTTGTTGTTCTTATAGATCAGCTAAAAATTGTGGTGTTGCAGAATTACAGTTTGGAGTGGGGAAGCATCCTCTGTGTGAAAACACACCAGTACTTAGAAGCTATTTGTTTATTCTCTTGTTCCTGAAGCTGCATAGGAAATTACTACCTGTCTGTGGTAACTGGTAATTACAAGCAAAAAAATTAACTAAAGTAAATGTTACCTTACTAAAATGGAAGTAGGCATTTAACTAAACAAATAGAACACAACTACAGCATGCAAGTTACTAAGGATGTTCAGTTTCTTTAAGCAGAAATACAGTACAGGTGACAATGTTTCTGGTAGCTTGTGATGTATGGTACAACCATTTTAAACAGTAATAGAATACATAACAGATGATATATAAGCAAATACTGTAGTGACTTCACAGTCCTGCTCTTTCACATCAGCATGGTTCCATAGCTCCTGAGGTTAAAAACTGCTGTGGCTTTATATTTTAAGTACTGGGCATAGAAATAATTTACATGTGGGAATCTAAAGCTGCAAAGCTTTGTTACATCACATTTGCCCTGCGCCATTTTCACAGGCACTAACAACACTGGAGGCTCTACTGTGTTCAACACTGCCAAAATTGATATATCAGACTTCAAGTAGGTTTAAATATTTATATCTACAACCACTATTTTCAGACCCTGCACAGACTTAACTGCATTTAGTTTTAAGTCTGGTAATTTCCATGCACACTTTAAACTCAAGTACGCCAGATGTTTAAACGCCACAGAGGATTATTATTACTTATTTAGTTATATAGATCCATTCCTCATGTATGCAGATGCCTAACAAGGAAGTAGAGAAAATACATCTTCCAGAGAGGGTAACACCTTCTGTTGAGAGTCATAGTGAGAGACTTGCCAATTCCGGGTTCTAGATATCACTCTGACAGACTCATTTCACAAGCTCCTGTCTGCATTCTCAGCAGTAAACATATAAATTAAAAATGTTCAGATTTTCACAGGCTAAACTTATGTAACCATGTTCTAAAATATTTGCCTTCCTTCTAACTAATGCTTGCAAAAGGAATCAAAATATTTAAGGGAAACTATACTGTAAAATGATGGTTGTTATATAAAGGTGAGAACACAGAACTATTAGCAAAATCCCCCAAATAAGGTGATTAAACAAGAAAGTGATAGCAAAAACCATTATTCATACACATTGAAAAGGGAACACACGCAGAGTAATCACCAAGTTTCAGTATAAACATGAAGTTAGTCCTATTAAATATCAAACTTAAACCTAGGTTGAAAAAACCCCAAACTAACACTCAAAAGAAGCATGAACCTTAGGAAATGACAGGATAATGTAACAAAAAGAAAAAATAATAAATTAAATAAAGGAAGCAGAGATACTGAACTTACTACTGCTGCAACACTTGAGTTTACATTTTATAGAAACCCTATGAACTAACATCACAGGGCAGTACAGGCACTAGGGTTCTGGACACCCTCAAGTTAATACCAAAGCTTGAACTCTCTATCAGAAAAGAACTCCTTGACCAGCCCGTTCCAGATTTATAATTTCTGCCACACAGCTCTGACTTCTTCTTTCCTTACAAATAAATGTACTCCTAATCATGCATACTGTTACTTCTGTCATTATTTGACCAGCAGCTAGACAAAAAAGTTGGCAGGCCATTGGAATGACTCTATACAAGCATATATTAAACAGAATATTTGTACTGGAGTGGTCAATCTAAAAGACTATGCTCTGCTTTTAGGACTTTCTCCAAATCCATGAACTGGAACCACAGTAAATATTTGGAAAGAAATGATGTCTCATAGTAATGCATTTTTGATCAACAGAATACTGATCCATTGCAGCAAGTGACACAATTTAGCTCCAGAAGAATACTGTCTTTCCAGATATGAATTTCAATTTACAAGATCAATGCTGTATTAAAGTGGAAGTAACTTGGTAAGGCTTTGCTTTGCTAAGCTATCATATAAATCAGATCTGTTTGAGAAGGCCCCTTAGATGAGCAGTAAAGCAATATGCTTTTAGAAAAGGAACAAGAATTTGCTACTAAACAAACATTCTCTGTCTCTTACAAAAATGCCTAGGTACAAAGAACCAGCACTATTTCACCGTTGTGTGTTACTTTTGAAAAAGCGTAACTAGACAATGAGGATCTATTAAAAATGATCTATTAAAAGTGTGTGTGCACATATGTGGCAATAGACCTTAAACCACATATTGCTTATGGGACATCACCAGTTTGGTACTCAGATACAAGTCGTTTTTATACTGGTGTTTTAGTTCCAATCAGGAACTTCTGAAGCAAATGACTAAGATGTGAAACAGACCCCAAGGGATCAGATCAGAGCTAGTCTGATCCCCTGAAATACAAATCCTGGGAATATCAGGTTCTCAGCACCAGCTCTGCACCCTGATAAATTCTCATGTAGACACAGACACAAAGAATTAGTCTAACAAATAAAGAAAACCGGGAAAAAAATATGTGGGAAAATAGTGTTCTAGAGTTTCGTTAACAGCACTTCAAATCTGCAACTGATAACAAATAGATGACAGCTACAACTGTGCAGGTATTAAAATCAAGAACAATCTTTTCACCAACAATGACAGACTTAGGAACAGTACAATTCATAATTATTTCATTATTTGTTGCTTACTGGAATTTCTAAATCATATTTTTATATGGCAAAAATAATATGCCTGCATGATGAACCTTCTTTTATGTTCAGTTAGGCTGTGATAAGTCTCCAAGATGAGCTCCAGGACACAGGTCTGATCTCCTATGATAACTGCATTAACTCAAAAAAAAAAGTTTTATTTATTCTAAAAAGCATTAAAAAACAGAATCATGCTCCAAATAAGACTGCAAAAATGTTTTGTAATATCATCTTTTCATTAGATACCATCACATACAGAGACAATAATAATCCCATCACCCTTTTTATTATGTGAAAATTCTTAAATAACCTGCAGGACTGGGCAGTGGATATCATGCTGTCTTTCAACTTAAGCTCTACTGTCAGTAAAACACTAACTGCTAAAGATTGACAACTCCTCTTTATTCAAAACATCTGCTCCTAATATGCTGTCAGATATCTCAGAAGATATAAGGCTTCTTCCACCTGTAACAAAACTATGGGCTAGGACTAGCTTTTTCTCTTTTTTCCTCATCATTAAATCTCTGTTGCCCTCTACTCCAAAAAAGAACTGCTATGCTTCCTCGATGTTGACTATGAAGACAAAACACGTACCTAATGATCATACAGTGTAGTCCTCCCATAAAAGTTAATTATGTGGCTTTTCAGATCATCAGATTAAATTCTTTTTGCTTAATCTTAGCATGCTTGAGAAGCAGGACTTTCATTTACCCCACAGGTATTTGTACTTAGGGGCTAGAGAAACAATGCATGAGGTGTAGAAGAATTGGTAATACTGGCAGTAAAGCAGGACTAGGACTGGACCTAGGGGTAGGAAACTCAGTTAGATCTAAATGAAGCATGTAGTAACATGAAGCTCTATACAGACAACAGTAGTTCTTTGTTACCCAAATAGGGACAAGTGTGCCAGTCTACTGTATTGCACAAAGTGTCAGTGTCCTCCCTGCCTCTAATGCAAAGGAATTAAATTATCTACATGAGCTACTTCCAAGTTGATTTTTCAAGTAAAGAATAGTTCGTACTACTAAACTAATTTGTTGTCCTTGTTCTAATCATTAATATTTCTGACCTAGTATGGAAACAAAGTTGTCTCCGAGAAACAGTAGAAGTGGTTAAAAGAAGAACAACCAAGTAGTGTTTGAAAATGTGTTTGCACCACTCAGCAGACGCTTCTGTAGTTGTAAGTGAACTTGCTCTGAAGTCTGCAAGAGCTGTTCTGTGGGTCGCGGTGCCACCTAGGGGAAAGCTGAAAAAGACTAAGAAACATAGGTATTGAGAAGATGGCAACATTACATGAACAAAACTCTTAAAATTTGGTCCAGCTCACCTAACTATAAAGAAATGAAGAACGCATATTAAACTTTGAAGAGGAAAAAAAAAATCTCTTATGTAAGAGCTCAGCTGTATGTTGAGCTTTGGTTTTGTGATAAGATGCAAGGTATTTTACAGAGTTTATTTACAATGAAGGGTGTATAAACCTTCAATTCAAAACTACTTTGATAATTAAGATATGTTCAGATTTTGGGCAAAACCAGCCTACATTTTATTTTAATTTCTGCTTTTTGATGCATTAGAAATGAAGTTCATTTGACATCTTGATTAGTGATTAAAATAAAATATGGAGTACTCCAGTGTACATTTAGATTAACTCTGTAAAAATAACTGATAGTATACTGCTTTATCTTCAAAAGTATGCCTAAGAAGAGGTAACACTTCATCCAAGTAGACATGCATGATGAAAATATACTGTATTTCCTAATGGGGACAATGGAAATTTGGGAAATGGGGAATTGGAAATCAAGACACCTGACAATTAAGAGAGCGTTTAAGTCCAACATATATGAAAAATTCCTGAAAACAAAAGAAAATTCAGAGAAACTATGAGATGGTGTACTTTAAAATATGACCTAAAATTTCGGTACATACATATATGAAAAAACATATATAAAACCAACAACCACAAACAGATAAAATGGTTATTGGTGATGTCAAACCCATAAAACTCACTAAAGTAACATACACATATATGCTTATTAGAAAGAGCAAGTCAGAAGTTAACTATTTTTAAATCTTACGTAGAATGCTAAAAACAGTTTTAAACATCGCACAGCAAACCAGTCAGTTCTAAATTTGGCTTTTATACATTTTTCTAATCATCATGATCATAAACATGCATATCAAGTCTATACAGGCATTTATACGCACATCTTACAAGTTTCCATTTTATCTCAAATATTTTTAGACAGTAAGAATAGAGAAAAAAGCTGTATCAGCTAGAAGCAATATCTTTCCTAAATTCTTTAATAACATCCTTTCCAGTAATACAACAACCCATCTATTAGTGCCTCCTCTAACACAGCCTGTATTAACACCAGTATTTCAAAACAAAACCAAACAAAAACCACCCAAACACAAAAACATCCCACCAAAACACTCCAACCAAAAAACCCAAGAAGAAACAGAACTGGATTGACTTCTGCTGTGGAAGGACTTCTCTCAGGGAAGATAGTCGTTCCTAGTTAGTTTGCTAGTTTGAATTCAGAGATGAAAACTGCATTTTTCCATTCTTATTAGTGTTTTATCAATAGCCAAAAAGTAATGTTTTAGTTACAAAAGAACATACAGGACCAGTTTGAAAATGCATTTGCTTCTGCACATGAATTCTTTTGCTTGTAGTTCTTGCCAGGATTATCTTTTGTGATTAATTCAGAATGGTGAGGCAATTCATTTTCTCCTCTTTCTTAAGTGTCTCCTCATGAGACAGAATCAAAAGGTACTTAGCCAACACAGTAGAAATTGTTGAAGAATTCCTAAGCATTGTAAGTGTCATATAAGGTAGATGTTACTAAGGAAACAAAGGAAGTCATTCCTATTTTAGCTGCGACAGGTAGTGCGAACTTTCCATCTATTAGAAATAGCTCTAAACGACCTTTCAAAACTTCCAGTAACGCCTTACATCTGAAAATAGATTAAAAACTGAAAGAATTACAAAGCCGGATGGACAGCATCAATCAGAAAAAGTAAGGACACCTACCCCCTTTATAGCAGGAGTGCAGATTCAATACAAAAAAGGTTTCAGCATTTTAGAGGGCATGAACCCTGGTCGTAGATCCATGGCCATACAAAGGTGTTGATCGGTCTTATCTTTAAAAATATTTGAATGCAGTATGTGGCTGTATACAAATTGCCTGTGGATTGGACATAATAATCAGCAGGGGAAAGAGAGCTCATTACTACAAGCTCTCCTTCCCTTGCAGATTACCTCAGCATGAAGCCACATATCTCAACAAAAAACAAAACAAAACAAAACATTGCTACAGAGAGCTACACAAGATGTTTCTCGATCAGCTAGCTTGGTGTTCAGCCTACAGTTACAACCTTCTTTTAACCTTCAGAAAAGCAGAAGGACCAGGATGGTCTCTGAATATTAGTAACCTTAGACTTTAGAAATAAATCTCTAAGCAGATAAAATTCACCACCAGACCTGGCCTGTCTCATGCTCACAAATGACACCCAATTCAAATACATGGAAAATTCAGCAGCAAGACCTGATGCAAAAGGGACAAGGCAGGACATTGCATATGTTGGGAAGGAGTGGTGGTTCAGGGGTGTCTAGCACATTGTATAGTACTGAGAAGAACCTTTCATTCAAAAAAAGCGCAGAGTGGTACCTTATATACATATTTAGCTGCTTTAAATAACACCAAAAAACAAGCATAGCTGCAGGAAGCAAAGACATTGGCCTATCAGAAATCTTTGGACCTCACTTACTCCAAAAGCTCCAAATCATAACATCAGTGTTTGGAAAACCTTTTAATCAGATTGTAATATTCTGGAGAGAAATAACACTTTAGCCTCCTTGTCCCAGATGAGTAAGAAAATCAGGCACTTGTGGCAACTTTTGAGGACTAAGGGTGCCATAAAGTCAGAGACTGGAATGCAACATGAATATCCCTGAAATAATGTTCTAAGTACACAGAGACTCACCTAGGTATTATGTATGTTGTATTTTTTTCTGAGATAAATTATCACCCAGTCAAATAGCCCAGTAATTTGCAATGAAATGGCTGAAAAAACCTTCATCTATGATGGAAGCTTAGGAGTTCAACTCCCATGTTAATAAACATAAAGATCCCCGGTGCTACTTTGCATCACATCTAGTCTGTCTCAGTACATGTGAACTGCTGGCTCTTTCTTCCACCGAATACCCTGCAAAGCTACAGAAGCAATGTGTGCAGCTTCAGGTGCATCCTCAGTAGGAATGTGACTAAACACATGTCCCTTCACCAAAAATCCCTATGTATAAACTCAAAAAAGTTAATGCCTCCCATAGCCAAAGGAGGATCTGAAAAGAGTTTTTGAAGTTTCCACCTAGGCTGCAACTATGTGACTAGAAGCTGTTTTAAATGTTAATTTGTTTGACCCCAGAAAATGGATCCCTCTTAAATCTCTCTCTCACAATTCATCTTTGTCCAGCTTGCATGTTTCCCTATCAACCAAAGCACTTTCTAAAAAGATGTGCATGCAGGTATTTTCTCAAGCCATTTATTCTGTCTGTATTCAAGCGTTTGAAGTTAGAATGCACTCAACTGCTTGAACAGAAGAAAGCAAACAGAAAAGAACACCTAGCACAGTCAAAGCACATTAGATTTATTTTTAATTTCTGGCAATGTGCCAGAAAGTTTCCTTGCAGTCTTTGTCCAGTAAGTGTATTTGTTCTGTACAAAAGAAATAATGCTTTTTAATTTGATTTATGGAGCTAATTCAAAATCAAGAAAGCAAGGCTTTCTCACATCACAGCAACACACTCGATTTTCAAATGACACTACCTCCATTAATACCGATAAACAAAGGAAAAGTTTTCCAGTGTTTTTTTTCTATACAGGAACCATGATATAGACAAGATGTTACATTCATTAAATCAGAAAAAACTTCTAGTATATTAGCTACTACACCCCGCTATACAGTTACTACAACATACCATTACAAAAGGCAGTATTTTTGACTGCAAACAAATGTAGAGGCTAATGCTCACTCTACCTTATGCTTTCATGTTGGGTATTTAAAAAAAGAACAGTGTGTACATTCTTATAAGATCTGTGATATACACATCATCTTTTTTGAAAACATACTGAAACTTGCATAAGAGAAAGTTTAGTATGTATGCCTTGTATTCTTAAATAGCACTCAAATACAGCTGCACTTTTACCACCACACCGAGAAACCTCATTAAAATATTTCTCAGACACAGGAAAACTCTGCTATAAGTAACCAACAAAGTATGACTACTGATTTTTGTAATGCCAAAACTTTTGACAAGGGTAGTAATGTCAGTGATATGTTACAAACCAGAAATGTACTCTACTCGTGGGGGGTGCGTTCAAAAGAAGAGGGAACCACAGATTCACATTTTCAGAGAATTGTTCAGAAAACATGGTGTTGCAACAAGTCTGGAAATAAGAGAATCATCCAAAGAAGCTGAAGATATGTTTACTAAGCCACTTAAGACAGTCATCATTTCTCACAATATACACAAAGAAATATACATCAGCACGGTAAAATGTAAGTATTTTAGTTCATCTAAAAATTATAAGCTCTTTATTTGGGTATAAGAATAATATGAAGCTGGTTTTCCAGCAGGTACTGAGGCTTCGTAAACTACAATGTTAGAATGAGAGACAGAGTAAAATTAAGGGAAAGGGGGCAAAATGTAGAAGGTTGGCAGAAGTCCTAAAGATGGAATTGCTGCCAAAAGAATATGGAGACACAGCATCACACTTCACATTGTTTGATGTTCTAAAGTGCAGGAAAATGCAATGGATGTTCATATGTCAGCATATCCCAGCTTCCTGTGAATGTCGACTATTAAGAAGTGACCACTTAATAACCTGGGAATTACAAATAATTGTGTTGTATTGTATTGTATTAACACCTGAAACTTCAGTTTTGACCTCCAATATCCTGGAACATACTGCACTATATCTTTACCCACTTCTGAAATGAACTGTATCTGGTCGAGTACTTTGACCTGATTTTGACCCAAGATATCTCCAGCACGTATTGCTGTGTACTGAATCATGTAAAATCAGCTACTAAGCAAATTTGACAAGAAATACAGCAATGCTTGCCTATCTAGATGAGATCAGAACCGAGTCCTTATAAATGATGTACTAGGCATTGTTTTAGCTCCACAGAAAACAATAACACATTCTGTAATTGGAATTAGGCAGTTTTTATTCTATCAAAAGTAAAATTAGGGACACCCTAAGGAAAACTAATTTAGAGACACTGAAATAAAGCATACTTTAGAGAAGTATGGACCACAGTTGTAGAATTTCCTGTTGTTGAGATCATGTGAGGTACTAGGCCAAGATTAGATTATTTTGGATTGGTGTTAGCACGTGAAAGCTGCAGTGACCAAAAAACAATTACGTGCATCTGAGATGTCAAACACAAGCCGATCATCTGCTAAGATCAGAATGAATTTCCTTTTTCATATTCACTGCTGTACACTTCAAATCATTATCTTATATCCTGAGGAAAACTACTACAAACAGTTTACCACTCATCACACAAAAGGCTGAACACATACACAAAATTTGCCATTTTCAGGGCCTTATTTAGGTGCTGCTATAAATAGTTTTTAAGTCTTCCAGTGAGTGTCACAATGTATCGAACACGGTTTCTACAAATCAAGAAAACCAGTTTTCTGACACAGTATTTTCAACATGGTATTTACACACCTTTGGTAGCAGCACATAAGCCTTGTGCTATTTACATTTTATTTAGAACTGTTAGACTTGAGATTTTAAGTACCTTGGAGATTTTTGCTTAAATCAGGAAAAATGTGTTTTATTTATGCAAGGAAACACATGATACAAATCCTGCTATAAGTTACATGAGCATGAAACAAAGCTAACACACAACACGAAAAAATTTTGGCCTATATTTTCCCCAAAATAACTAACCATCTAACTAATAACTAACATAAACTGCAGTTATGCAGTGGAAAAATGCCAGAAGCAAATACCGAAAAAAAAGCATGAAAACTCATTACATACTTGCGACTCTAAACAGATTCAACAGGTTCTTCAACTAATCATGCACACCTAGTATGATGGAAATAGCTTAAAGCCAAAGAACATTTAAAATAATAACCCTGTAAACACTACAATGACCCTAAATTCACATCATCTATTACTTTCTCTTGTTATTATGGCATCGTATAAAGGACCAGAATGACTTCATTTGGAACTTCTTGAACATGATATTGGAAATATCCAGGGAAAACAAGGATAATGAGAACAGTAGGAATTTCAGAAAATGGTAATAAGAAAAAATAGGTCTCAACAGTTAAAATTTATCAGCTGTAAAATACTTTAGAATACATGGCATTCACTGAAGGTATATTTGAAGTGTACACCAAAACCAGCTATCATAAAAGCTATCTGAAGTGCTTACCATCAGAAAAGAAACATCTAACCATGCTGTCCAGTGCAGTTACAGAATACTAAGGTTACAGGCAAAGTTTTACTGATAAATACCTGGTATTCACAAAGTCATAGACCTGGATGACCAAAAAAAAAAAAAAAAACCCAAACCAAAACCAAAGAAACCTCTTTAATCTTACCTTTTGCTGTATGAAGTTCCTCTGCCTTTCTTAAGTAAAGGAACAGCCCATCTCTCTTTCAGTGGAATTCTGACAGGTCACTTTTCTCTTTCCATCTCTGAGTTCCTGCAATTATTAAAATAATTCTGAGATTTCTCATGGTTTAAAAAAAATGTGTTTCAATAGAACATAGGAAAAATTCTAAGTTACTGAAAACAATATTCAAAATCAGGATCTTATTTTGGTGATCACTTTCTTTCTCCTTTGTAATTACTAATTTTTCTTTTCCATCTCTCCCAGTTTTCCTCCTTTGTTCTCTTGTCTCTCTTTACTTCCACTGCGAACTCATTACTTTTTGTGAACGCTCTTTCCTCCTTTCTGTCCTCCCTTCTTTCTTTCTCTACAATGCTGCATGCACAGAAAAACTCCCCAAATACTTCTCATATTTACAACCCTCAACTGATAGATGTGGCTCCACAGGAAAGATGACTCTCCTGTGATTTCTATTTGGATACAGATGCATTTTTTTATCTTCTGTACCTGCAGAAATTCAGGCAGGATCTCAGCTGTTCAGCTTGCTGCATTAGTAGCCATTTTCACAGCCTCTCGCTATTCAGCATCAGAGTTTGCCTTAATAAGGTCACTTTATTTGTCCATGTTGGAAATGAACTCTGTTAAAACACATGTCCACCAACATAATATGTGTTGGTTACTCATTAAAACTGAACAAATACACCTATTTTAACACCTTTTTCTTTTTTCAAATTATCCTTTGCTGATTTTTATTGTGTTCCCTAGGCCTTCACCTATTGCCGATGATGGCCTACCAGGGGTCACAACAGACTACCACAGATAAAACCTCTGTTGTCAAACAGTAACTGTTGTTCAGAATATTTGTATTAGAAAGGCAACACATTCATGCAAAATGCACATTTCAAACCACGACAGTATACAAGTAAGATTCACCTTGAGGAATATGGTTGAATGAAAACACTTTGGGGAATTTTATATAAAATGAGCTATTGGCCAAAGAACACGGGGAGGTAAAAGACCACCAAGTTTTTATACGCCAAATGGCTTTTAGTTACTTCTGGAGGCACGGGGCCCTCCGCACACCCCTCCCGCTGTGGGCACCGGGGCCACGCCGCAGCAGGGAAGGGCACTCCGGAGAGGTTCTGCTGCCATTTTACTGCCAGGGGGCCGTGGCGGTGAGCACGGGCAGAGCTCATCGCCAGAGCCAAGGCCCCACAGGCAGTCTCAGCAGCCACCAAAACACACCCCGGGCGCCACGCTCCCCTGGAAAGCCTTCGCCGGGCCTTAACTGCCACCCTCACTTCCCAGCGGGAAGCGGGGTGCCAGACAGCCGCCCTTTTCGCGGCATAAGCAACAAAAAACGAAGAGAAAACACGCGGGGCCAGGTGCCGGCCTCGCCCCCTCAGCAGCGCTGCCGGACGCTGGACGAGGCCGCCGGCGACCGCCACGCGTGGGGCCATGCCCCCACGGCCCCGGACGGGCACCAGCGGAGGGCACGCGCCGCAGCAGAGGCGCAGCGCGGGAACCCGCCTCCCGCCCCGTGTCACCGCGGGGCGCAGGCGACACCGCCCACAAGCAGCGGCAGCAGGAGCAGCAGGGCCGCCCGCCGCCCCCGTCACCCACCTTCCCACCGCGGCACCGAGCGGGGCGGCAGCGCGGCCCAGCCGGCCCCGCGCGAGCGGAGGGAAGGGTGCGGAGCTGGCGGAGCCAGGTAGGAGGCGGCCCCGGGCCTCCATGGCTGAGAGGCGACGGAGCGCTCGCCGTGGGAGGGAGCGGGACGCGGGCCCTGGCGGCGACGAGCGCAGAGGACGGCATCCCTCCAGGACCAGCCCCAGACTACCCGCTAAGGAGCGGGCTTTTAAACCCCTTCCGGCCGCGGGAGCAGCCGGCTCCCGAGCGCGGCCTGCGGGGCCGGGCCGGGCTGGGCCGGGCAGCGCCGTGGTGCCCCGTTAACTCCCGCCCGCGGAGGCAGTGACTCCGGTCGCGGGTACCAGCCCGCCGGTGCAGCGGGTCCCCCTCCGAGGCCGGGGTGGTTTCTGGCGCCGCTGAGGCGGCTGTTCCGGCAGCGCCAGCCAAGGGCGGCCTGCGCAAACCCGGGCCCTGCGGAGTGGAAAACCCGCCCTCGGGAGGCAGCGCGCAGCGTCCTGATCTTCGGGGCAGTTGCTCGGGCAGATCTGTTAGTTTGTCGTGGGCACGGACGTGTTTGTAAAGACTAATCTCAGAGTGTCTGTTTGTTTATAGGAAATAAACGGGTTCTGATGCAAGGAAAACGATGAAATTCGGTTGCCTTTCCTTCCGACAACCCTATGCAGGATTAGTTTTAAACAAAGTCAAAACAGTAGAGACTCGCTGGCATCCTTTGCTAGCAGACTACAAGAACTGCACCGTTGCCGTTCATATAGCTGTTAAGGACTGGCAAGATGAAACATGGAGAGCAATTCTTTTGAATAGGTTTGGTATGACACCAAAACAAGTGCAAGATTTGTTGGATGAAGGGGAAAAATTTGGCAGAGGAGTTATTGCGGGTAAGCAGTGTTGGATTATATTTTCCAAGCAAGCTTTCAATCCATTAATTTGCTTCAGTCAATACACATCTGCTTTACACAGTTCTGCTCATTATAACATTGCTTTAACTTTGAAGGAGTGGTGCCTGAGTTGTGGCTGGGGGGTTATTTCAATCCTTACCAGTGTAAGCTTGAGTCAGTGAGGGAAGTCGTGAATAAAATTTATTATTTTTCATTGTGTTGGAAATGTACACTCACTTTAGCCTACAACTCTAGTCTGTACAAGAAATAAAATTGATTTGTGCTAACTCGTCATACAGTAAGATAGTTTAAAGTGGGTTGCATATTATTTTGTTTCATGATAATCAATGTCAGTTCCACACTTTTTGCATTTTGAGCTTAGGAACTCTTGCTGAAACCATTTTACAGCACTCGTAGTCAAGTGAAGTCGTGACATTGCAGTGCTTTGTATGTCATGTTGGAGTATTACATAAATAAATCCTATTTCAGTTCTACAAATGCTCTATCCCTCTTGTTATTTGGAAAGTGAAGAAGTTTGTTTCTGTAACACCAAGTTAGGATGGAGTAGTGTTTCTTTGCTTATATTGTGCTGAAATACAATGTATGTTGCTGCACTGTATACTTACAAAAGTTTTATCCAGCACTCATTTTGCACTCTTTTCTTGTAGGTATCTTTTGTTACACCGTCTTGCATTCTCATTTGAATATTTTTAGCTATTCCTGCACAACAAATTACTTCTATCACATACACCAAAAAATTGTTGCGGTTCTACAGTAGTAAAAATTGTTAGGTACAAAGTAATATGCAGATTTGTAACCTTGACATAAATTGCACACTAAATTGTGGAGTAGGTATCAAAGCTTCTTTGATCTTTCTTTTAATATTTTTAACCATTAAGCTATATAGAAATTCCATGTCATAACATTAAAAGGGTTCCAGGGAGCAGGAATTCCATATAGTTTAATGATTTTAAAATGTTAATAGAATAGTTTTATTTTTAATGAAGCCGTTTCAAGGCCAAACGTAGCACAAGAGTTCAGGTAGCAGCAGTATCTCCTTAGATGCAGGCTTCTTTTAACAGAATTCTGTATCACTGAGTTGTGAATATTATAACTGCATGCTTCACCTGTTCTTCGCCAACCTAAGTTCAGTCACACAGGCCATCTTCCGCAGTGAATGACGGTGGTTTGAGGTGTGCGTGCTTCATATTGTGTTCTTCTGGTAACAAATTAGCTGGTTTGTATGTCCTCTGGGAGGTTTACTTTCAGAAAACTTTTCTCAAGATCAAACAGCCAACTAATTTTATATTTTAATTTTATAATACAGGGTTAATTGACATTGGAGAGACATCACTGTATCCAGAAAACTTGCCTCCTGAAAAGATTCTGGACCTAGAAAACAAAGCTGTCCTCAGTAATCTAGAACAGAAATACTTGACTGTTGTTTCAAATCCAAGATGGCTCCTGGAACCGATTCCTGCCAGAGGGGGAAAAGGTGTGTGGCAGGTGGACATCCCCGAAGAACTGATCCCTTCAGAAGCATAGGCGTTGCCCCTCGCTATTATTTTTCCTGCCTAAATGCAAACTTGCAGTTTACAAGTCAGCATCTTGAATACCAGTGAGTTGTTCAGGATTCCCTTCCAAAACTAATTGTTTGAAATAGCAAATACATTTGAAGAACTGCTCTTTTGAGGCAAAATAAACAAGATGTAATTTTTATGACTATTACTGGAAATTATTAATGTTTACTAGACTTTTCCTATATAAGTAAGTAAATGCAATTTTTTAAGACATGGTTGATAGAGTGTGTGTCAATTTAAGCCATGAGTAAATACAACCGTATTATATGATGCACACATCTCCGATTACATGAGGAAGAGTTTGTAGGACCCTTCAGAAAAATGGTTCTTGAAAGCAGGCTGCAATCAGTAATACAACAACTGTCTCACAGCCCACTCTTAACCCTTCATTTGTGGGATCACTGACAAAGAAATCATCTGAGATAAGGCCAGTCCTAGGGGCTTCTCAGACAGAGGCGCAGAGTTGCTGGACAAGGTGTCTGCACACAGAGCGCATAATGTGCCATAAATCTGAAACGTCCAGAAAGGACCAGATTTTCCTCATTCACAGGTCAGGTACATTAGATGTGCATATGATGGGGGGAAGCAGTCTGCAGTATACAGCTCTGTGACCTGGCAGCCTTTGGAGAAAGGCCTTTAATAGAAGGTGCTTGTACAAAATTGAATGAAGTACTACAATATTTCTTTCTCTCATTTAAGATGAAAAATACTAGTAAGCTTTGGAAATCTAACATTGAATTAAAGAAAGACAAGCGTGAAGAGTAACAAATGGAAGGCACTAACTTTGGCACTTTTAGAGTTTTTCAAAACTCACACCCTGCATTACAATGAAAATCTTCCTGACTCTGGAGTAAGGCCCAAGGCCAGGCATGGCTATAAAAACAGCACAACTGGCAGAGGCTTTGTGTTCAGATAGTTTATTGGAACACTTAGGAGACTCTGTTCCCTTGGACTCTGCAAGGGCATAGACTAAAAGGGCTGCGGAAGGTACCTAGCAGGCCCCGGGCTGGGGTCCAAGGCCATTGCCTGCACGGTCGCCATCTGGGCCTGTGCAAGTCGGGCGCTGTTGGTATGGTGGGGATGGGCCCTGAGGAGGCCTTAGCACAGACACAGCAGCAGCTGCTGCCAGCCCTGGTAGGAAGGGGCTGCTGGGCACGGCCGGACCTGGGGCAGCGGCAGCAGAAGCAGCACCCTGGGCGCCAGCCGGGCCGGGGCTGCTGTGCTGCGGCAAAAGGGAGGGGGGCAGAGGATGGAGCTTCTCCCTGTCTACTGCTGCCACAGGGCCTGAATTTGTCTGAGGGGCGGTGCGTGCAGATGTAGAGGTGCGTCTGACTCGGGCAGCTGCCTTGACATGCGCAGTCTTCCTGGGTGCAAAGGTGCGCCTCTTCTGCCTTGGACCCGCTGGGAATGGACCGCTCTTCTCCTCGGAACTGTCTTCCCACGCAAGCTCAGCATCTGCTTTTCTTTTCTGTAGGCGTGCGTACAAAGCCATGTCCCGCGCAAATCTTGCTGGTACTTGATTTTTTAGACCAAAGCTTTGTTTGTACTTCATTAGCTGATAGGGAAAATGTCTTCTAAAATGTGGGTTGTAGTAGAAGTGAAACTAAAAAATGCAAAGGAAAAGAGTTAGTTGCCACCACCTTGTGACTAGAAACCACAAAGACACGACAATTAAGAACTGTAATTGCAAAAGAGAAATGTGGATGCTATAAAGGACTATCAGGGGCATTCTAAACCTGAAGTGTCGGCTGAATAAAAAGGTGCCATCAGTCCTGTTAAGTAGTCACCAGCCTCGTGTGTTTGCTGCCGGTAGCAGAGAAGCAAAGGATTTTCAAAAGCATACAAACTTACTTAGAAACCCAAATACCATTACTTTTCAGCAACTTTAGCATGGAATGAACATGCAAGGTAATGATATGATGCTGACACGTACCTTCTCAGCCTTCAGCAAATGCCACAAGAAAACTGCGCATTTGGTACAGCAAGACACATAGCAAACAACAAAAATAAAATTCTGATACAATGAGAGTATCTTTTCATTTTATGTGTTCTAATTGGAAGTAACCAACATATATTTTTTTAATCAGCATTTCTACTACTCAGAAATGTTACCTCAAGAACTCCTGAACATGAGCCGAGAGACAAATGACAATCAAAACATTTATTACCATCCTCATCTCCTATGTGGTAAACGCTTGTTTCATTGGAACAGAAATCTGTCCCACTAGAATATTCCGAGAGTTAGTTTGCACGCAGAGGATCCAACATACCTCCCTAAGTCTTTCTTCTACCAGCAAGTCCTTGCGCGAACCCGATTTCGGAAAATCCCACAGCTTTTGGGTGAATCCGTGCAGATGGAGTTCATGAGTGAAGCTTCTCATGCTCTCACTTTCAAAAATTTTCAGACGTCCTTTCCTTGCCAGTACTTCCTCTTCAAACAATTCTTCATGAATCACTATAGACTTTCCGTTGTCACCCCACCAAATGGACTCAAACAGGTCATTGTCAACAACGTCCCAGAGCTTCTTCAGAAAACTGAGGCATATAGAGGCATGGCCTTTGCTACAGCCCTCCTCAGATGACTTCAGATGCTCTCTTTTTGACCCCGGTTGCTTAGTTGAAGACTGTAAAGACCCTTCTTCTGTTGGAGGTCCAAAGGCAGCATCACTAGCTGCAATTTTGTCACATGGCGGACAGAGAGAAGTCAAGGCTGACGACTCAACTCCATTGGCCAGAACAGAATCACATGAAGTTTCCGATGAGGAAAGCTCCATTTTAAATTATTTTTTTCTCAGTTTGAGTAATTTTTTCAATTGAATCCACCTCCCTTAGCTGCCAGGCTGTCCTGACAGCCAGCCAGCTGAAAGGAAGTGACCGACTGACTGAGAATCCCAAGGGAACATTCTCAAGCATCACTATGACGCTCATGCTGCACTGCCATGACATCACAGTGTTTCCTTGCAACATCAAACAGCTATTTAGCACTTGCTGCTTTTCATTTACAGATTACTTTTTTCCCCTCACTCAAGAGCCTAGAAGTAAATAAAACTGTAATGAAATTAAGCGTAGTGATAGGACAGTGCTGTGTTGGGTTTCAGCCAGTACCTGGTCCACAGGGAAGAAGGAAGACTGCAGCATTACAAATGAAAGCACCACGTCTCTGAAGTTTTTCAGGTGTGCACCTTTCATACATGCAGAAGTGTCCATAGACTCTTTGCTCTTATCTCATTGCCTTGCTAACACTAAGGAAACACGATCCATGACACTTAAGTTACCTAAACTGCGGGTTCACCTAAACGCAAAGAGCAGCTGCAAGGACGTGGGAGTATCTGACATCTGTTGTTATAAAATAGGTTTCAAAGACTAAAGTTCTCTAAAGCCCCTGGAAGTCCAAGACAATCTGTCAAAGGAGGTCTGTCTTCAAACAATAAAATGCTATACCAACACCAATGAGTTCCTATCTTGAGAAGTTTAATCATTTACACCAACATGAAGTTGGTAATGAAGACCGAGCTATGATACTTACACCAGCTAACCCACAGCTGTAAAACTACAGCTAATGTTTCTGGCATAGACTGCACACGCAGTGCAAAAGGGAACAGCTTATTAAACAGCCAGTCTAATGGGAGAATGGTGTACATGCTGCTCAAGAAGAATTAAAACATGAAACTGGAAAAGCAACACTTAGCTCCCAAGCCAGTGCAAAAGTTGAAATACTTACATGAAAATTTACATAGGTAACTCAAAACCATCACGTAAGTTGCTATACATTCCATTTCCCCCAAAAAAAGCTTTCCAGTCTTGCCTGAGAAGTACAACACTCCTGTGCCTCTGCAGTTAAGACAATGATTGTGGTACTGTAGAAGAGGTACTGTACTAAGACACCCCCAAAGCATTTAAAACAGACATGGAAATCAAGTGTATATTTAGGACCTAAAAGACACCTGGAATAGCATAGGCATTTCATACAGGGTTTTTAAAAAAATACTTTTAGATAATACTTATACTGTACACAACGAGACTTTTAAACAATATATTACACTGCTAAAATGTTCATATAAATACTATACAGGCAAGCGTGCAACCGACCCATTAGGAAGATTCACAAATTAGACCACCATGTATCTCTGGAAAAACTCTCAGATTATCTTGAAGATCTCTGATTTGTGTAATCCAAGCCACTGATTCAGCAATACCTATTTTAAAGTAATTGGGACAAGGCATGAGATGAAATACATTTGTCCGTTGATTCCCAGTTCAAGTTTAATATGCTGCTGTCATCTTAATCTGGCATATCAATGTTTAACTTGGGAGGTGGAATCACGTATTTTCCAGGACTCTGTGTAATGACCACTCCAGTCTTTTTTCGAAACATTGGTGCAATTTTTGGTGGTTCAGGCAGTGGTGTTTCTTCTGTTTCCTCATTATCTTCATGATGAAGATCATAAGAAATATTTCCATATTCTCGTAAGAATGGGAAAATTTCAAGCAGGAACTGGCAAAAGTCTTTGCGAATTCCAAACCACCCTAAAAAAAAAAAATAATAATTTCACATTATTTAGAACAGAATGAAAATTTAATTTGCAGACTATGCAACCTCATTTAAGTTCTCATGATTGTTTGCGTATGAACAATATAAAATTGGTTAGCACTGCTTCTCAGTGTGTTACACCTATCACATAGTAACATTGCAGTTGAGATTATATACACAGACATACATACAGAATATATACACGCATTTGCATGCATCTGCTTGTCTGCACATGCAATGTCTCTGTGTGTATATTCACGTGTATAAATTACAGCTATACTACTACAGCAAGACTCCATTTCATTTCACATGTTAAGAAGTGTCAGGTCACATCAGTACACGGAGAAAGAACACAAAAAGGACTTTGCATCTCAATCAAAACAATTGGTGTCATGTGGGAAGACATTCATGACAACTTTTGTTTGATACATATAGGTTACAATACCAGAGGGAATGTGATGGCATAGGCAGACATAGATTAGTAATGTACGTATTCAGTATTCCCCCAAAACTTTTGTTGGCCAAATATGTGATGCCAGGAGCAGCTCATCCTTGGTATTACCTGCGCTAGATTAGAAAACAGTACACATTCTGTGTTTGTCACCTATTTTGATATATGCAAAGACTTGAAAAGAGAGCATTTAAGTGAGCGGCACTTGTAATTCAGCAGATGGCACTCCTCTATTAACCAACACCACAGGTCAGTGTTAAAAGGAACAGCCTGTCCAAGTTAAATCTTTGAACAAAAACAAAGTTTTAAGCATTTGCCAGGGAAGACCCCACACAACCCATCTTTCTGCAGAGATTATACTTCCTGGACAACCGGTGCATTTTGATTAGCACTTTAAAGGCAGATTTTCAAGCAAGTCTTCCAAGGCTTACTTCAGATGAATAGTCTTTTTAGAAAATTTACATAAATATTCATCAACCTGACAATACAAAATGGACGTGTGGCTTTCCAAAAGACTAATTTGGCCATAAATTATCAAAGGCACGCATCAAAAAAATAAATATCACCAGTAACAATTTTCCATGCAATAATAACAATATAAAAGTAAACTAAATGTATGGAGATAAGCTTAGTCATGACCAAATAAAGAAATTCTCAATATACGTCACAATCAGACCAGAACTGGAGTTTATATAACAAACACCACAGCCAGTTCCTTTCAACTCTGAAAAACCCCAACAAATTTTATTGCCTTGTCAACAAGGAACACGAACCGCAACGTCAATGTGAAGAGCTACTCATCTGCAGTGGTTCAGTAACATTAGATGGCTGAAAGTGCAAAGGCTCCTTTTGGCAGTGCTAGCTGTGGTGGGGATAAAAACTTCGTAAATCTACACTGGCCACTCAGGCAACTAAAGTTGCGACTAAGCAGCGCAGAGCACTATTTGGCCAAAGAGAAAAGAATACTAGTTCAGGCTACTAGGACAAATGCTAATTAAAAGTGGTAGGTGCTACGCTATTTTCAGAACCCAGAGTAGAAAGATCCAGTCACGTCCCATGAGAATGAAATCCATGGAAATAAGGAAGGATAAAAGGCTAAAATTTCAAGTTGAGTCCAAGCAGAAGTTATGCTCTTAGAGGAATATGAAAAAAACCAAGAGACACTATAACACTGAAAACTTACTAAAATAATGTGAAAACAATAGTAACAAACATCTGAATTCTTTCGTGAGAGAATAGACACAAAAAAGCCCTTTTTGAAAATACAAATCTCAATGAAGCACATTTAAGCCTTGAGTTTCAAGCTGTTTCCATGATTTTTAGATACTTACAGTGATTTCCTCCTTTTTGTCCAAATGTTGTTGCCATTAAAGTTATCAGTGAAAGCCAGAGAGGAACAAATATGGGTATAAAAGAAAAAGAATTATGCCCATCCAACCTGTGTACTAGTAAGATCTAAATGGAAAAAAAAAAAAAAAATACACAACGTCAGTTTAATTGCAATACTCACTTTCAAGCTTCTTAAAACATATGCTGATCTCAGGTCTTTAACTTCACCCATCTGTGAAGAAAAATGGCCTCCACAGAAACATGTAGTTACAGTTCCAATGTGATGCACATTTTACTCAAAACACTTTAAAAAAACCCTGTAGAATTCTTGGTTTTCTTTCATGTTTGCTGTTAGTATTTTATTCCAAAACAAAAAGCGGTACTCTCATTTTAGTAAGTTAAAAAAGAGAGCGACATTCATCACTCACTGAAAAAAGAACAAGATACATAAAACTCGTTATGCTTTTTCCTACCTCAAACGTGAGCAGTGGAACTACAATTGTCATCCAGCTGACAGCCATTGTTATGTGTGTCCTCCTTTGCTCAGCAATCACATCCATAGAGCGCAAGAACAGAACAGACCATACAATGTAATAGAGCACTACTAGACACAGGAAGGACATCAAGATCCACAGTGGAACACAAACAACCTGAAAAAAAGAAATTAACTGCTTTCCCCCCTCTGACAGTCATACATTTTTACCAGTTTGATTTGTTTCAGGTGTGCACTTTTTAAATAAAGCAAGTCTACATATTAAGCCTAAACAAGAAATTTAAGTGTAATACTCTTTAACTAATATAATCTCTAACAGAAAAGCTTCACAAGTCACGTGCACTGTTATGAGCCATAGCAGCTCTTTGGGGTTCCTCAGTTACCTTTGTGAACTCCATCAAGCTGAAACAATTTAAAATTAAGTCAATGTAGTTCAACTTTATTAGGACTTCTGTGATTTTTTTGCACGTGCTCAAACAGTACCTGAAATTGATTTTAGCAATTATTTTCTACAATGGACACCTTACTTGAAACAGTTTCTAAATTAGATCCTTCTCCTAGTTTCTTGGGAAATAGATAAGACAGTCATAATCATGCTAGATTATCAGTTTTAGGCTAGTTTACAAAAAGCCAGACAGAAACAGTGGGTTTGTATTCTAAAGGCATTTGGGACAGAAGATCTCAGCAGTTTTGACAGTGACCACTTGCACAGCAAGTGGATTTACATGCATGGTAACACAACAAATAAAACTAGTCATTTGCCACACCATATTTACCAACACATTCCCTAACTCACCAGTCGTTTTCATGGCTAGTTTAGTGTTCCCACTGGAAACTTGTGGTTAGGATTTCTCTTTCAACAACTGGTCAGAGATTAAGTGCAGTTGATGGCACGTCCCTCTCCCCCAAAGGATGAAATGCCCAAAGAACAGCCTGTTTCCCATGACCACTGAATGAGCAAAAACGTGATCATGGACTCTAATCATGCATTAACTGTTCCCTATAGTAAATAGCTTTATGAAATTCAGCATTTAAACAAGGATAAGAAGAAAACACTTGTTACATACAAGCCACGGCCATCTGATGATCTCGTCTAGTCTGAGTGCAATAAATATGAACTGTAGAATGTTGACTGAACACAGGATTTCCAGCTAGAAAAAGAAAATACATTAGTTAACTCTTAGCATGATAAAGCTACTTCCAGGATAACCAAAGAATCTGTCAAAGGACTTTTCTGACTCCATGCTTATCACTTTTCTTCAGGAAAGAAGTACTGCTAGAATTAAACTAACAAGTAGTAAAAAGTCCTTCAATTTAAAATTAGCAAAATTTGTCTTTAAAGATACCCTTTAGAAGTTGCAGTAACATACAGATGAAAGTTACATGGGTTTAACTACCAACTGGCCAGTTTAAAAGTCCCAGCTCTATCTGGGGAGGAAAAGAAATACATAGAATAGTGGAAGATGACATTCAAATTCAATCATTTACTGTATAACTGAGAGATATTTTAAATGATGCTGAAGACACTTGGGTTTTGAGGCAATACAGAAAAGCAGTACTTCTCATTAAAAATGTCAATGAAAGCTTTTTGCATGTGCCGCTTTCCACTATGAGAACTAACCCTAAATTACACTTTTAAAACCAAGTTTCTGACTAGCTTGAACAAAATGAAACAACGAAAAACCATCAGACTTGGCAAGATTCTGTTTCTAAAGTTATGGGCAACCCTGCATGGGTAGGAATTTCAAAGATAAAACAGAAAATTATTATTTGAAAAGACTAACTGAAGCTCTTGAGTGTAAGTTAGAAACATTTTCCATTTAAAAAACCTATGTAGGTATGTAAGGCATCTTTGAAATGTACTGTTTCTCAGAAGGCAGACACTACACGCTACTTTTCACTACCATAAGATTGTATACTATGATGTCTTGGATAAATGCCTTTGAAATTCATAGTACAGGGAGTCAAAAATCCAGCAGGCCACAGGCACTTGGCTATTTCAGAGACTGCACTGAAGTCTTCACTGTTGAAGTACAGGTTACTTTAAAGAGACTGAAAAACTAGATTTAAAATAATTTTGTACCCCTGGCTTTTTCAAAAGAATAAACCAGCATAAAATCCCCCACGCAAGCGTAAGACCAAGCAACCTGGAATGTCCAAGAGCAAACAGACAGAAAAACAATAGATCAGAGGATCAATTGTTATAAGTAATTTTTAGAATCAAGTAAACATTTGAGCTATATATGACAAGCGCATGTATATTTGGAGTGGCTAGGCTCACAACTTAATGAATTCAATATGCCTTAAATGGTGCTTTATTGACTGTAAAAATAGTGTAACACCGAAGAGAGCTTTTTCTGAGCCCACTGTACTACACGGACAAAACCCCACTATGTACTTACTGATCACCTAACCAGTTACAGAATAGGAACAAGCAGACGATATATTTTCAGGTTGAATTATAATTATTATTATTATGAAAATAATAACAACTACTTGGATTACTCATACCAAAAATTAATATCCTGGATTAAAGACAAGCCCCTCTTATGATTCTAGCAAATGAAAGGGAAATAAATCTTCCCAGAGTAAAAAGAAAAGAAAGTAGAACAGCAGTAAACGAAGATGACAAACTAGTAAAAAATGAGTTGACAGTTCAACTGCGTAACTTATTTTCTTTGAGAGAGGTGTTGTCTTTTAGGGGTGAGCAAATTTTTTTTTTTTTTTTTTGCTAGAACTTAGCAGCTGTGCAGTCACCTGTAAATCAGTGGGTAATCAAGCACCATCCAGTAGAAGGCAAGTACTTCTACACATTTTACTTTTAGGAATGGTTAACTGAATAGAACTCCGCAAAATGAAATTCTATTTGCAATAGTTGTCAATCAACAATTTAAGATATCAGTTTACCAGCCATCCTAGCAATCACTTAGCAAAAATGTTTCTCTCTCTAGAAAGAAACTCAGCTTATGCTAAATGTTAGAGAAATATGCCCTTGAAATTAAAAAACCTGAAAAAGCTGAACCTCATCTAAAAAAATCAGATTTTTAATTGTCATGGGGTAGTTTGAGGACATAGCAAAAAAAAACACCTTAAAAAAATCAATTCAGTAAGAATCTTAAGTTTATTGCAAAATGCCGCAACTGTGGGAGGATCTTGAGAATCCTTGTGAAGTCCTTCCAAAAACAAAAGGAGCAAGTTAGAGAGGAAAAAAGATAGCAGCAGAAGATAAAACACTACTGTTTTATGCCTACCATCTGCATTCCCAAATTAAAGATTAAGTACACAGACTGGGATAGTAAGAAATTTCCAGCCCTGATTATCTAGGGCTCTGGAAGTTCAATTCTGCCTAGGGACAGTGCTTACTATCAGTGGAATTTTCTTCAGTAATTTCCGTTCAAGTGTCTGGTGTTAGTCCATATTGCAGAGTTTGTGGTGAGTTCTTTTAACACACAATAAGAAAAAGGCAAGCTTAAAACATGCTGCAGTTTGGTAGTTGAAAAAAAAACAGAAGAGATTAGAAAAAATTGCATTATTCCTGATCCTCATTTTTCACTCTAGCAGGTCAGTGCAAAAAGTTAATTCAAGTGATGCAGTCATCCATATCATGCTTTACTGGGAGATGAACTGGAACCGAATCAATATAGAGTCTTGCATCGCCACAAATTTCACACACAAATGAAGCATTACCTCCAGGGACCTGTCATGTCGGAATCCCCACACACAAGCTGCCACTGACACTGGAGATACAAAGAATAATGGCATGAAGACCAGGAGCCAGAAATGGGTTCCTCTTTCGATCCTGTCACACACCAGAACCTCAAACATCAGCAGTAGCAGGTGGATGCCTACTGCAATTAGCATAGCTTTGAACTCCACACAGGTTTCTCCTTCTGCTCTAAAGAGAGGATAAGGAAGCATTCAGGTCACTTGTCAATGAGAAAGCACACTCTGTTTACCATTGATAAGTTTCAGGTATTAAAACTTGTTCCTAATAAACATAGTCATTATGCCCAGCCACTATTAAACTACACTCCTAATGATGTAACAGGATTTCTTGCCCATAACGCTGCACATTTAAAGTATTTTACTCAAAGTGGGCAGTGGGATTTTTACAACTTGAAAATTTTCTAAGGATTCCATAGCTGCACAGATAAAACGGGATTTCTTTGCTACTATGTAAAGACTCAAGTATCATGCAGGCTGTTAGGAAGTGAAGTCTAAAACCATGTTTGGTTCCTGCACCAGCTGTCATTGAATCCACATCTTTCCCCAGAATTTCTTTATTCACCAAAATCAGTGTATTCAGTGATAGATAATATTCTGTTGCAAAAGTAAAATGCCTGTAAAATAACAGCACAGACTGATAAACCACACTTCTTCCTACACAAGTAGAACCATTGCTAGAAGGGGCAAGCAAGACCTAAACCATACAGTGTATCGGAATGAGACCTATGCACAACATTCTTCATTTACTATTCACGGTAGTTTGAAATGAGGATTGAATTTATTTCACTTCATTTAAGGTAGTTTTTCTTTTCCCCTAGCATGTCCAAATTCACATTCTACTTGGATTACCAAAAAAGTAAACACTGATATATCTAAAGGTCTGAAAATTATT
This sequence comes from Grus americana, assembly GCF_028858705.1. NCBI lineage: Eukaryota > Metazoa > Chordata > Aves > Gruiformes > Gruidae > Grus > Grus americana. Next base: position 15,071,235 of record NC_072863.1, on the reverse strand, counting down.
TTACGATAGACTTACAATTAAAATATCAACATTAAACAACTTTGACAAAAATGAGAAGGAATTTACAGAATTTCTTCCCACAAACATTTTACTTTGCAAGTGTTACACATTTGCCTATATTAGTGTATTAAACTACTTGAATATTTCTTATAAAACTGCCACTACAGTCTGGAAAAAAATTCTCTATGTTCACTGCATATTCAAGAATCGCTGAATATTCATCCATACATTCACTGAGGTTATACACACACGAAGGGGGGCATGGAGTGTGGAATCCACGTTCTTCAAGCTGATCTGTACATTTCAAGAAACTGATTTTGAAAATAATCCAATTAAATACAGTATATTCCTAGCGCATATGAAGATACATATTTCTATATGGCTTATACTAAATCAAATAATTCCCAATGTTCTAACAGCAAAAAGTCACTCCATGAGAAGTTTTAGTTTCCAAAGACAATACTGTTGAAGCCTGTGATAAACTATTGCAACTACGACTAAGACATCCATAGGTGCATAAAACCGTTTGCATACACTATGGATTATGATAATTATTTTAAATATGGTAAAAACAAACCTCCTGAATGCTATATCTTCATTTGTTAAAAAACGTATTTATGAATTTTATTCAGTAGAGAAAACACATTATGTTCCCTCTGTTTTGCAAAAGAAGTATCTTCAACTTACCGATACTGCGGGTTTCGAGCCCATACTCCTGTTCCCACTGAGGCACCAACAATCACCATTAACTTCCATAGCCATATTGGAGCAAATACAGCCCAGTAACTCCATTGAATTTTGTCATCCAGGCGTAGGGAGAGCAACACAGAAAAAAGCAGCAGGCAGGCATAAATAAGAAATTTGCTATTAAACAAACAAACAAGAGTCAGAAATTAAGGCAGGCAACTTAACGTGAACTTTGTAGAGAACAAGAAAATCAATCGTAGCTGAAATTTAATCAGGATACTTCCAAACTGAAAACATGTGTCAAGCTTTTTGCAAAGAATCAAATCAGTTCTGAAGACATCATAAATAGAGCATATGTCATCTCTTTCACTTATAAAACCTTTGCTTCAAGGGAACACATCAAAAGCATTCTTGCATGACAAACTTAATGAATGGACATCTATAAATAGTTCCCTCCCACAAGGATCCAGTCAGGAGCTGTATTATTAGAGGCTCAGAAATATACCACTTGTACATGGTTTTAGAAAATGTCTTCTTTTGTACAAATCAGATGAGAATTTTGAACGTCAAAAACTAGGTTACTTAAATTATGTAATTTTATCCACACTATTTTTAACTAAAGATTAAAAACTATTACATATTGTAATAAGGCAGACTCCAGAGATTTTATTTTTTCTTAATTTTTTGCATTGTTAAAAAAAGCAACATTATAGAAAAAAAACCCAGGTTAAACTTTTAACAAAGTTACTGATTATAGAGTGAAGTTTCTAACTGGAATACTGAGGCTGGTGCTTACAAGTTTAAAATAGTTACGTTGATATATTTTGTAAACTAGTCAACCTAACAATGAATAAATGTATCCGGAATACTTGAGAGGAGTGGCACAGAAATTGCTTGCGCCACCAAAAATCAGACAAAATAATTATGTAGTGCATGATTTCCTCACACTACAGGAAGGGAAAAAGTCACCCACCCATTCACCAGAGGATCACAGGCTGCTTTATAAAACACGTAATTAGGCTTCAAGACCACTTCAGTGAAGTAATTATATATATTTCAAAACACAGATAACCTAAGGAACAGAGTAAATACTTAACATAGAGTAAAGGAGTATTAGTCAGGAATACTACCCTTACTCCAACAGCACAACTCGAACTACCTACTTTCACTCTCGTCAAAGAATAAAACATTCGTTATATCAGCATTGCCTCGTTGGGATCCCAAGGTGCTCTGTCTCTATTCAGGACAAGTGTCTGGGCCGCTCCTTAATAAGAAAAAGCAGTTTTATTGTGCCAGCATCTCCTCACGTGCTTGATCAAACTACCACAGGGTAGGATGGTATAAACCAACAGTCACTCTTCACAGCAGCAAAGAGATCCCCCAGCTTCCTAGGCTATTCATACTTTTCCAACATCCAATATTTGTTTAATTTGCACTTTCCCTGGCTCCTCAATAACTACAGAACTAAAACACCATGTGGTAAAATACCAGTGCTCCCTTAGTGTTCCAGTAAACATCAAAACATTCAAGATTATCTGCACAAGTGCAACACTCGGCTTGCTTGTTTGTCATTTAGATGGCATCCAAACAAGCTGCAAGCATAGCTTCGCAATAAGAAAACTTTATAAGCTTCTGGAACTTCTGTTCCTACTTTCGCATTACGTCCAACCACATATATTTAAGTTGTTTATTTCACCCTCTCTGCAACAATGCATTTCCTGAAGCATTGAACACAGCTTTTTGTGATTCAATCACGCAGGGCCTCTTTCACAAGCAAGATTTTTCCACGACTCGCAGTATTTCATGCCACCCTGCACAAATTACTTGCAGGCCTTCATTCTGGGGTCTTAAAATACCTGGTAACAGCAAACGCAGTAAAATCTATTTTCTCAGCTTCTTTAAAAGCTACATGTAATCTGTACTTGCTTGCAAGACAGCAGAACCCCAAGTTGTAGTGACTATCATCTTGTTAAAGAGAGCCCGGAATAAAGCATCGCCATCAGCAGTCTAGCGCAATTGGATCATTCAGCACGATGCCTTCACACCTGCAAAACCTGAGCCTCTGCCATACATTTAGCTACGTGCCCGTGTTAGAGCGTAAGGCCGCTTTGCTTTCCAGTGTAAGTCTTTATACCTCAAATCATCAAATTGAAAAATTCACGAATCAGAATGAGACTTGGAATAACCTGAGAAAGTCACGCAATAAAACAAGAAGATGACTGCAATCCGGCCTGGAAACCGGACGAGGGACGCCCGCGCTTACAGCCACCCTGACCCCAGGGACCCACACCCGCGGGCGGCGGGAGGGAACCGCTCGAACAGCGTGTTCCAAGCGCCCCCCGAGCCACCCGCACCGGAGCGCTGCCGCCGCCCTGCGGAAGGGCCACCCGCTCCGAGCTCCGCTGAAACGCTCGCGGACCGCACACCGGCGCTGCTCCAGACCGGGCCGGCGCCGCTCCCCAGCGCGCTCCCGGCATAACGCTGCCGAAGCCGGTAGCCGACTCAGGCGACAACCCCCCCCGCCGCTGCACGGCCGCGCCGAGACGCCGAGCGGGGATGGGCAGCGGAGCCGGGACCGGCCGCGCTTCCCTTCTCGCCGCCAGTTCAGCTCAGGCCCCGCCGCGCCGCCGCTTCCGGACGTGTCCCGCTACCGGCGCGGAGGAGGGGAGCCTCCGCCCAACAGCAGCGCTACACCGGGGCGGGGAGCCGCCAGGACCGGGCGAGGTGCCGCTCCACCAGCATGCGGCCCGGCAGCGGCCCGCCGAACAGGCCCTAACGAGGCGGCGCGGCCCGAGGCCGCCCGTTAAGCACCAGGCCGCCCGTTAAGCACCAGGCCGCCCTCACCTGGGGTTGAAATCCTGGAACAAGCCGCGCAGGTTCATTGCGGCTCGACCCTCCGCCCCCGCCGCACTCTACCAGGCACGCATGGCGCGGCCGCCGCCACCGGAGCCTGGCCTGGCCTGGCCGCCCCGCCCCCGCCGGAACCGGGCAGCCCGCACCGCGCATGCGCGTCGCCCGCCAGGCCCCCCACGGCGGCGTTCTTCTGCCGGGAAACGGGAGTGAGTCTACGGGGTTCACGGGTGAGCACTGTGCATGCGCGGGTCATCGGAGGGCGCATGCGCTCTAAGCAAGACGGAAGCTCTGTCAGTAGCTGGGCTGGGCTCTGACTCGGGCAGGGAGGCGGTGGCCCGCATCTCACCGCGCTGCCCCGCATCTCACCGCGCTGCTCCCTCGTCAGCCCTCCCGGTGGGGGCGGGTCTTGTTTGGGGCAGTGGCTGGTAGGCCGTTCCGCCGCGCCCCACTGGGAGAAGGCAGGGGCGGCTCGGGTCGCTCCCTGCTGAAGACCCCTTTTGGGAGCGGCGCCTGAGGGGAGCCGGGTCGCAAGCGGGGAGATCCCCGCAGTGGTCGGGGGTGCGGAGGCCTTTGGGGCGTGGGGTGATGTATGTTTGGTATTTAGGGAACAGCTCTACTAAAAGTTGTCGTAATCCAGTGCTCACTGAGAAGCGTTTCAAGTATATATTAAAAAACCCCACAAACCCCCAAACAGTTAACTGTGTTTTAGGGAATCAGTATGGCCTTTTCTGGCCGTTTCTGTTGAAAAACGTTTTTGATGGACTAGCACAAATCTGCAGCCTTTACTGGGAAAAAAACCCACCATAGAGTATCAGATTGTGTGGTAGAGAATGGTGTTTCTATCCAGTTCCTTAGTAGACCTAAATTTGTGTTTAGTTTGCTTCAGAAAGCCTGGGTGTGCTAACTGGCTGCTCACGTTCGGACTGTGAAGAGGCTTGCTACAGAGACATAAAGGAACATCCCCTTCTTGCAGCCCCTGAGTCATGTCAGCAATGTTTATCTCGGGTTGTGTTATTTCCTTTTAAATTTATGACTGCATTTCAGAAGTTAAGCACTGAGCTTGGTTATTTTAAAAATACGGGCTTAGATAACCTGTTCTGAATCTGTTCAAGATGTCATATTTCTTACTTGTTCATCTGTGTTTTATCTCACACTTGAGTAAGCTTATACTGTCTTGTATGTGTTCATAGAAATCCTCACCAGCCATTCTTCAAACTATTAGTGAAGCCAAGGCCAGAGGATCTGAAGACAGATTTTGTTTGTGATTCTGCCACATAGTTTCTGCTGCAATTTGTGACATGGCTTTTGTTATATTATAGCATTAAATCACATGTTGTTTGGACACATCATGAGTGTCTGGTTGTCTTCAGGGACATTCCTGTTAACAGACAGTGATATCTGGCCATCATTGGATTGAACGGGCTAATCTTAACGTGAAAATGAAAAATTAACAAGTGCTGCTGGAAGATACTAGGGAAAGTAAGAATTAACACAAGGAGACAGAAGAAGTGGTTTTGGACTTAGGTACGCTACCCACTGTAGGTTTAGCTCCTTCTAGGTGGTAGAAGCTAAGGTAGCAATGGACAAGTCTTGGACAAATATTATTCTTTACTGTCACATCGGAATAACAGCTAGGGATGTGTCCCTCTCAAGCCACCCCTTTTATGGCTGGTTTTCCTTTGTATACTCATACTGGAAACATTCACCTCACTATATTTGTTTAAATGTCCAGCTGATTTTTAGGGCACTGATACGTAATGCTTGTTAAAATTTATCTCCAGAAAATTACTAGGAAATCTCAAAGTGTTGTTTTAAAGGTGGAAAAAAATAGGTTAACTTGTTTATTCAGCATTACCCAGCAAGTTGCCTGAAGAACTAAAAGCAGACTTCATGTGTTATTTAGCTTTGTCCTTGGACTGTACACATGCCCAAAGGAATGCAAAAGTAACATGGAGGAGGAGGCAGTTTTTCCTGCCAGCGTTCTTTTAAACTACATTACTATCCATAATCCCTCTTCTGTGGACATGATTCCAAGAGTTTAGTTCTGGTTTTTTATTGTGGAAACTATCTGTACACTACATTTCCTTATTACTGTAGATATGAATCGATGTGTACAGTAAGAAAAAAGGAAAAATGTATGGGACAAAAGTCCATTCTAAAAAGGCTGAGAACTACTTTTATTGCATATTCTGGAATTGATCACATCAGCCTTTTAAATGTCCTTGCATCAGGATGAATGTTGAAAATTGTGCACATAGTGATTAAATGCTGCAAGAGTGATAAAATACTCAGAAAAAAATTGTCATAAGGAATTGAGTGTATTTCAGAGACACTGAGATCACTTAATTATGTTATGTAGGTACCCTCTTGGAGACAAAATATTAGGTACTAAAAGACTCTTTAGCCAAGCCAGGAAAGGCGTAACAAGAATCAAGGCTGAAGACTTCAGCTAAACAAATATTGGTTAGAGAGGAGAGAGCTGGGGTTTCTTTTGTCTTTTTTTGGGTTTTTTTTTTTTTTTTAAGTGAAAGTAATTAGCTGTTGGAACAAATGACCCTGAGAAACAGGAAATTTTTCATTTTTAAATGAAGTCTGGGTGCCCTTCTGGAAGATACATGCTAATCAAACTCCAGTCAATGAGCTTTACTGTAACAAGGGTTATGAAATTGTATAGCAGATCAGGAGAGATTATCTGATGACTGTATATCAGGATAGATTATCTGATGACTCTTTCTGAACTGAAAATCCCCATAGGTCCTCACTAATCAAGATTACATTGCAAGTGAAATGCTAATAAAAGAAAAATTCAATCATCTCTTAAGCTCTGGCTTCTGCAGAAAGATTAAAAAAGGACTGAAAAGTAAATGGTCTAAGCCTTCCTCCAATGCTAACAGGACTGGTAATTTATACCAGCTAAGAAGCTAGGCTTACGTGCAATGTGATTTATTAAATGCCGTAGCTACTTGTAGCCCTTGACAGTATTCATTAGCTAATATGATCTACTCGAAGACATGATTCATCTGGAGATATCCACTGGCAAATTGTAGATACAATTTTAACTCTTTTGGCAACAGCACAAATAGCTGACAGACTTCCACAGCGGGAGCTTTCTGCACAATATATTCAACTGATGAGGCAAGGATATGTCAAAGGCCACAAGAAAGCAAGGACATGCCAGCACAAGTAACAGCAGTGGGGACGGTGTGTGAGGAGATTGGTAAGAAATCAGGATGAGAGAGAAGCATGAAAACATGGGAAGGGAGAGGGAAGGGCGAGGGAAAGGAACTGAAGGGAGAGGGATTGGCAATGTCCAGAGACTGGCAGGATGAAATGTGCCCATATGATAGGACCTGTGGCAGGGCAGTACACAAGCTTCTAAGGAACCAAAGAATTACCAGGGTTAAAAAATGTGAAACTAGAACCTTGTTTTTCATTTTGCATTTTCAAAAGTTGAGCCTTACTAGTTTGGAAAAGAGAACAATTATGCATAAAGTATTTATCCAAGATAAAATACACCTACTGCAATGCATAAAGAAGCTACTAGACTAGACTAGCTACCTGTAAGCATTATCCTCAGCCAGATGAAATCATAAAACAAAGTCAAAATAATATTAACAGGGAATTAACTTGAGAACTGTTAATAATTCAAAAGTCTAATAAAGCAGCATGCCATTTCTAAGAATATTCATGAAGGTCTGTAGGAGTAAATCAAGAAAGATTTCTTCCGCAGTTACAATGTTTGGCTGACTGCCCAGGCAGCAAAATAATTCCTACAAGGGACAAAGAACTAGGAAAGAAATCCCTCGTTACAGGAAACTTGATAGAGACAAAGCTAAAAAAAAAAAAAAAAGGAATAACTAGACAGAAAGAAACCAGCTCTTTGCTGTTGGACCCAAACTATAGGTGCCACAGCTGAGAGAACCTCCCACTCACTTTATCTGCTTTTTCCCCCAAAGAAATACATAGCAGATTTAGCCCCCTATAAGACAGTAGAGTTTTCTCCCTTCACTCTTCCAGAGGAAAAGTTAAGATCTGGCTGCTTAGCAGCTGCTGTCGGATCTGACAAACATGCTGCGTGACATTTTTCTGCCTGTAAAATACTTTGTTCTCTCTGCAAGCAACAAAGCCGTGCTGTGCAGGGGGGACGCAGCGAGCACAGAAAAGATGGTGCAAGGAAGGACTTTGCAGGCAGGGCTGGGATTGAATAGGGGCCCCAGAGGTCTCCCTGGGGTGCGACCCTGCATGTGTGGCACAGACACACACATCCACACGTACAGCAGTGCCTCCCGCTGGGTCCCAGCTTCCCACCCTCACCTAGGGACATACAGCCCGTGGTGTCCCTGGTGGCAAAGGCTGTCTTCCTTGCACTCATCCTTTTCACCATCCTGCTCACCCTCTATGTGATCCTCTGTTATGTTTGTAGGGATAAGGACAAAGACTACGTCTGAGCATGAGCCGGCTATGCTGGGAGGCTGGAGCCAGCGCCAAGCCCAGGGCTGACAGGTACCGGGTGCTGGGGCTGTGTGTTTGTGTGCACCTGTGTGTACATACCCAGTGAAATCACTGTCGCACACTGCCTGGTCTCGCAGCTAACAACTTGTAGTGAGTGGTGTTTCTGCTCAGAGCCAAATTAAATGGTTTTGTTTTCTTCTGCCTGGCTGGTACGTTTCTTTAAGTGGCTTTTAACTTGCTCAAATGGTCTTTTTTATTTTATTTTATTTGCATCTGGGAAGTTTTATACAGTATGGTGACTTCCATTCGCAGGACTGCTGTGGGATTTCAGACCCAAGCGAGACAGTACAAAGTAGTTTGAGATGTGGATAGTGCAGGATATGTGTTCATTTTGTTTGTGCCTTGTGAAATGAAAACCAAAATGACATGATATGCAGACAGAAGACTCTGATGTTCAGCTCCATCCAGCAGTTCACCTTCAGGTAAATCTAACAGCATAGAAATGAAAATTATTTATTTTCCTGATCTCAGCAATTAATCCACCCATTCCTTCACAATGCGATCCAAAAGTTTATAGTGCTGCAAGAAAACAGCTGATACTTTATAGTAAAAGCTGTGTATTAGAGTAGGTAATGAGAAAACAACAGCAATACCTTTGACCCCTAGATAAGTCAAACAATCTGCCTTTCAATTCTAACTTGATTGCTTTGAGATTTAGGATGATCTGTTTGCCCTTTTTCTGGATCGTAGGAGATCTGATATTAAAAGAGATATTTTTGTATTAATTATTATATCCTAATTTTTTACCCCTTAAATTGGATGTTGAAGCTGTGACTTTCAAATAACCTGAAACCGTTACCCCATCATTAGCCATGATTAAATTCCTGTTAAATTCATGGTTAAACTCAGATGACATACTTTTGTAGTGTTACCTCAGGAAAGCTAGGGCTAAATTTTTGGCTTGAAGTCAAGTTACTGGTAATGGGGATTTTAGGGGCTTTCTCCTGTCTTTTGGTGGTCTCAGGTTTCTTGATTGCTATGGCTAGATACAACACTTGTGAGGGTGATGTTGAGGAGAGTTGGGCAGCAAATTAAAACCAAGGTGTTGTCTGAACTTAAAGAATTTTAAGATTTCTCTTTAGTTCATCAGTTTTATGGTGATTTAAGGGTGGGAAGAAGAATACAGGGAAGTGATAAAAGAAGCAGCAAGTCATCTGCTTTCTGTTAAGACTTCCCGTCTACTGCTGGTTCGGACTTGAACACTAGGAATTGAACTGAATCCCCTGAGATAGTTTAAGTTGGAAACCAAAAGACATTTTGTTTTCATTCTATTTATCTAGTTCTTCAAATGAGTTCAAAAAGTCATACAGAGTGTGTATTTTATAGTAAGTGCCATTACTGCTTTCGTATTCTTATTCTGCTTAAAAAATATAAACCAGGAGGTTCCCTATGCTTGCCTGGCCAAAATTAAGTGAAGGGGAAAAAAAACTGAATCAGCTTTCTAATTTGTCAAGCTTGCTTTTCTGTTGACAGTCAGCCTTGACTCCTTTTTGACATACCTTATAATTCATGTATCCTGTTTGCTTTACAGACTCCTCAAAGTGTCAATGGTAGATGACTGGAATACAGTACCATTTAAAGGGAGGACAGCAGTTCAGTAATAATTGACTTAGGTGACTGACAGCATAGCCATGAACTGTTTCTAGGATCATCTTTCATGGTCTGTGACAGAACATCAAATTGTTTACAAAGACAAGTCTCCAGGTTTGAAAATCCCCATTTGAATTTCTGTTGATTTTACTGTAGGCCTTACTGTTAACGTTTATTCACAGAATAAACAGAGATTGACTGGTAATTGACAAAGAAGAGATTGCTCAATCTATTATAAAATCTTTAGACCAGCCTGTAATTTCACACGGTTAAAACCAGTTAAATAATATCTACACAGATGTTATTGTCATTGACATTACACGCAGCTGCTTAGTTTTGAAAGTACGGCCTTCAGTTTCAATCTAGATTTCAATAATTTCTGTAAGAATATTGTTTTGTGTCCTATTTGGGAAGTTAATTTAAGTGCAAAGGCTTTAAATAATTCTATTTGCATCTGTCTATTGGGTGTTGTGCCCCTAAACTAATATCCTCCAGCCTGAAACCTATTTGTAGAGTTGTAGTTGAGTCACCAAGTTGCTGTTGATATTAATGCCAACTAGGATTATGATGTGAAGCAAATTATACTACTAAAACACCTATGAGTTTCGTAAGCTGTCCTGCTAGTGGGATGCTAGAAAATGCATTGTTGTGCAGCTATTTGGCCAAAGCAGGATTTGACATAATGTTTTGACATCACCTGCAAAAGATGTGTCTGGTTTAATGATATATACTCTACTTTTCCATCTTTCCAACTGTTCAGCTAGTTTCACTCATTACTTGCCTTCCTGTTGAGAGGAATCTCATTTAAACAAGTCATGTTCCGTGCCCCTTTTCTTATGCAATCTGTCCTTTTCCTGGCTCGCCACAGCTTCAAAGTTACTCATTTTTTATGATGCTCTATGCCTGAGCTTTGTGCCACTCCTTTCCCTTCCACTGTGTTTAGGAGCTGTTGAAATAAAACTGGAAAAGAAGGCATTGGATCATTGCTCTATAAATAAATCCTATCAGTCTCCTAATAATGGTGATTTATCGGAGTCGATGCTTTCCTTGAAGGCTGCCTTAATTCCATTAGGCTTTGATGGTGGATCAGATCATACAAAAATTAATATAATGTTCTATTCTTAAAACCCATGCATAGTATCCAACACAAAACATGACTCTTACTTGCAGTTGTTTAACTTTCAGCCCTATTGTGCTATCAGGCTACTTGGACCAGCTGAACCCATAACGATTTAAGGAAGTTCCATAAATTTCTCAGAGGAGATATGATTCTGAGAAAAGAAGGAAGTGACCTCTTCACGAAGACACCAACAGATACATTTAGCTCTAAGAGACAAAGGCTGTTTAAGAGAGCTCCAGCCAGACAGAAAACTGAATAAACTAGATTTTTGCTGTCATATGCACAGGGAAGTGTTAAGAGATGCTATCAACCTTAAAACAGTCTGAACAACCTGCAAGTTTCCTAGGCCCTCCTCTCATACCAAATCAGTGCTATGAGTGCCATAGCTAATACATCTGCTGGTGTCATGAGTGTTTAGAATTATGGATACTTACAGTGACATCCCAATTGTCATTGAAGCAGCGTGATTTTCTCTTCTTGTGTTTCAAACTTTTGGCATAACTCCTCTGCCAGATAATTTGTCAGGTCTCTACAGCATTGGAGATTTCAGTACATAGTGACCAACAAACTAACCCCACAGTAGCTTTATGCTTTATGGTGATTGAAGTGGGAGCCCAGTATGGCTCTTATAAAAATCCGTGGTAGTGGTATCCTTATTGACTCGAAGTCAAAGTGAGGTCTGTTTTCTATTAACTGGAGGTCACAGGTCAACCTGACCTGGGTTTAGATTTCTTTAGTTTGACCAGTATGCTATATTCATCAAGTATTTTAGGTGATATTTTCTTCATTATTTAAAAGTAAACAGATACAGGAACTAGTGAGATTTGATTTTTGCTTCTTTTCATGGCTTTTTCAAACACTGTCACTATGTGACTTCTTCGTTGATATTCTTGTCACCTCCCTTGGACAGTTTGGGTTTTTTAATCGCTGTTGAACTTTGTCTATTCAAGTTAGCACAGTGCTGATTTTCATATTTTCTTTCAGCTTACACTTTGTTCTTGTTTAATTGCCAAAAGTCATCCAAATTCTAAACACAACTAACCAAAGTGCAGATTTTCTGCCCTGCAGTAGTTTATTCTATGACTAGAATTTAGCAAATAGTTTTTTAAATAGCAAAGCATCACATTTCTTTGCTATTTTAAAAATTTTTCATGTCTATCATTACCGAAAAATGTATCTGCACAAGAAATGTCCTTATATAAATAAAAAAGAGAATATTTACTTTGCAGTATTTTTGAATAAGAAATTGTATAAATTTACAGTTGGGGAAAAATGCATGAAGTAGTTTATATAATAGAAATACAGCATCTCTTTCTTTTACCTTTAAATGTTGCATTTAATTGTAACACAGTCAACTAAGACTGATTTACAGGTAGAATATTTGATATAAAATTCCCATGGATTTGGTATAAAATTCATTATGTGGTTGACTAATACCATCACCTTAGTCCAAAACAAAGTAATTTAATTCTATAATTTGTGTTCTTATCATTGAAAAATATAGAGGTGTTTAATATGAGGTTTCTAAGTAATTAAAAAATTGCAGTACAATTCTGCTTGTCTTTTCTCTAAATTTGCTATGATTTTTGTTAACTTCCACTCCACTTCTACTTGATCAGTCCTGCAAGTTATGAAGGGAAGGCAATTTGAGCTTTACCTTGACCTGATAATTCATGTGAAAAGACTGACTTGCCAACTGTTAGGAAAATGAGGAGCTCTTGTCCTCACTAAACATTTGTATCTTAACTAAGGAAATTGCACTAGGAATGGAACCTTTCCCAAGAAGGACAAAGTCTGTGAGTTAAAAGAACTGTTCGTGCCTATCGTATTATGACTAGGGAAATTGAGGGGAGTTTTGCGTGCAACACTATGCTTCTAACTACTTACGCTGCTCCTTTTTTAAGTAAAGGCACCTAGTAATTTTACCTAAAGGATTCAGATTAATAACTTTAGAATTGACAAAGGTCAGGTGTTCCAAGAATCTCAAGGATCTGCATGTCCAGATAACACTGACTTCAAATGAGATTTCTGTCCATGACTCCTCTGGGCTTCTTTCAGAAGTCAAGCCAGATAGCACAAGATAAATGCTTAAATACCACCAAATCAAGTAACAGGTTTTGGATTTTGTATACAAGAGGTGAGTTCAGTTCAGCATGTCTTGCAGCAGTGTAGTAATTTGCAGTAGTATAGCACGTGGGTTAAAATACTGGCACCCTGATGTAGAAACATTGTACAACATATACTTTGGCCAGTGATGCAGGACAATGATAAATCAGGCTTCATCTTATCAGTAATTGGATATAACGGCTCCTTCTGCAATGTATTCAAGCAAAAGGATCGCGTTAAATGCCAATATGATTGTGGCAAATTTACATGGCTTTTACAGAGATAAACCACTAACCAGCTACTTGCTGCATTTTATTCTTTGACAAGGGCCTACTTATATCTCACCGCATTGAAAAGACACACAAAAATATCTAAAAATAATACAACTCACTTAAGTCTCTGATGTTTCAGCCATGAAGCAAGAAACCAATTGTTAACAAAATTGGATGGGAGACAGGGAATGAAAGTGAACAAGATCAAAGAGATGGGCTTTTTTTTTTTTTTTTACCTTGGTTTTAGGTCTGAGATCTTGCAAGATGACATTTCGGAATCATCTAGGAGCTGCCCAGATTAAATACAAGAGAAAAATCAGAAAGCTCTGGCTCAATGGTCCAAAGAGGAGTGTTGGATTACCAAGTCCAAGCTCCCAAAGGATGCCTAAGTAAGAGGATAGGATGAGGTGATTTATCTTCCCTGGGCTTTTAGCTTTACATAAGTCTATCAGGCATTTGTTTTTTAACTTGTATTGTTGTGAACATGTTTATATCTTCAAGAAAGAAATGTAAGTATTTTAAAGCATTGGTATTCTCACACAGCCAAGCTGTTGCAAAGCAATCTTCAATGACATGATCACATGCTGGTTTTCCCTACAGGATTCCTTCAGTAAGTTGGAGTTGTCTAGTGAAGCATCACCTTGTGTATGCTTTTGTTGCTGAAGGTGAAAGGTGTCCTGTGGAGGAGTCAAGGAATTTCAGGAAGAGAAAGAATATCCTCCTTTAAGGCAATTGAATCTTACTCTCTATCTGTGAGAACAAATCAGGCTTTGCTGGTCATTTTTCTCCCCACCTTGTATTCCTTAATCACTGGGTATCTGTGGTTTTGATCCTGGGACCTAGTCCACTCACACCTGCAGTAGTAGTGATGAGGAGCTATGCTCAGTCAAACCTGTACTACAGGGTTATGTAACAACAAGAAATTTGGAAAATCAGGTTCCAGGTGGACAAAATAAGTAACCACGATTTTAGGTTCTAGATGGGCATGATAAGTCATCACAATTAGGGCCATAATCTGTTTGTCTCCCATTTCTCCCTGTTCTTTAATCCCACCCTTTTATCAAAGGGATGAAATCTTCTTAGTGAAGAAACAAACACATCTGTGCTCAGAGTATTGAAATAGGATGAAAGCTTAGCCTCCAGTTGCCTCCACACTCCCTGGCCTGCTAGCTTCCAAAGGCAGACAGGAGCATTGTGCATGAGGCAGCACTGCAGAAGGGGTAACCATATCACAACTGCTCCCTCCTTAGCAGCTTGATTCTGTGCCTCCCTTGTGCTGCCCTGGAGCAGCAGAAAATTTTGCTCAGCTGAAGTTGGAGTTTCTGCCAAGCATGTGCAAGGTGGTTTCTATTTATTTTTAAGAGAAGGCTTGTAACATTATCATGTTCATGAAAGTTGACAGCTAGATCAATACTTATTTTTGGTTGCTGATGCTTATAAAGTTACAATTTATGTTCAGTTTCACCTTTTAAGACCTGCAGGGGCTTTGTCTTTATTTTACTCCCCTGGTTTTCCTGTTAATTTCTGATGGATTTTGGAGTTTTCATATCCTGCTGCTCCCCACTATCACTATGGCTACCTCCTCCCAGCAAATCTGTTTTCCAAAGCTCATTGCTGCTGGAGCATTTCAAAGCAAAGGTGACTCATGAGTTACATTTTGTGAATTAACATGTGAAAGTCCTTTATGTAAAAAATTATCAGAGATATTATTTCACTTGAACAAACACATACTAGAACACACTTGTGTCTTTGTGGTCACCTGAACTTTTTGGATGCTATTGACAAATTATGGTAAAAAGAGTGTTTGGAAAGGGCATACTAGTTTGAGCTGTTCATCAAACAGCTCTTGCAAAACACCTTTGAGTCTCATTGACTCAAGGGAAAATGATGGTATCCAGAAAGGACTAGTTACCTTGCTGAAGTGTCATGCTTAAAAGCACTGAGTAAACTCAGCATGGGGCCTTTGGGATCCAGTACACTGACAGCTGTTATGGTTAGAGATCAAGGATGCAGGTTAGACAGGAAAAATCTTTGAGGTTTTTCTGCTTTTATACTAACAAAAGAATGAAATGTAGAATCATTATTTTGGTAACCAGACACAAGCTATTCCATCCTGCAGTCACTCTCAGGGTAGTACCAATTTCTGAATACATTGTGGATTGTATCTTGATGTGTTACATATCGAATTGGGAAAGTGGCTGTTGTGGAAATGTGGTTCTCAAGAATTTTTCTTCTGGTTGACCAGATAGCCTGCTGCGGGGCTTGTGGAGTCATATCTGGCACACTGATGGGATGCTTCTGGAGGTACGGGCCACTTTCAGCACATGAAACTGTTACTTATGGGTAGCTGTAGATCAGCTTGTATGGTCTTGCGAATCAGAATTTGTAAACTACTGGCATAGTAACAGAACCAGTCTCCTACCATGTACACAGTAAACTCGGAGCAGTGCAATAAATGTCTACAGTGGCCATGAGCAAAATTTTTTTTTGTAGTTCTGAATCTTCTACCTCACAGATCTGTTTCCTAAGGTGAACTGTGAAGAACGGAGGTAGTAGAGAGAAGACTTTGATCTAGTCAAAAGGCAGTATTACTCACTATTACAATTGCTAGTTCTGTCTCTTGGTCTTACTACTGCTCTGTTTTAGTCAAACATGATAAAAAGTGTCATTAAAAGAATCCTAAAGAGTAGCAACCCTCTGCTAATTTCTAAAAGGCTTTATCCTAACCTTGAGCAATTTTTAATTTTGTCTTGCTCTACCTAATTACAGATCCCTGCTTATCATCCCCTGTGCTTCCGCCTTCATGACACTTGCTTTGCATCCCACAGTTTGCACGTATATGGGAGGCAGGATCCATGTCTTAACAGGAATCACTCTTCTCATGCTTTGTAACTAGAATGACGCTATAGAAAACATCACCTTAGTCAGAGCAAAGTAGTTGTGTACTTTGGTGTCCTTGTCAAATTGCTAATTGCGAGGTTTTAATGTTTGAAATTGAGAGTTGCTTAACAGAAGAAGGTCACCTCCCTGTTAGCAATACTTGAATACTGATGAGCTTATTCACTTCCCCTCTAAGGCAGTTGTAAAAGGGGAATAGAGGGTCAGTTAAATTTCACTATTAACAATAAATGGGCATCTGATTTTTTTTGGTTCTTTTAACCACTGTATTTTGTGACTACACTGAGGACACCATCCAAAATACCCTCTCAAATCTGCAGCAACTATTAATCCAGAATAGCAAACAAAACAGAGTTTGTAAATGTTTAAATAATAGACCAGTCCTTGCCAGGATACCCACGTTAAAGAATTCAGTAGTATTACATGACATCTTGTTTACACATGATTTCCTGTTTGCAGGCCTTATCTTTTTATTGTGTTCACCATGCAACTTGAGAAATTGCCTGTGTCAATGCTTATGTGCATGAAAGTTACTTCTTACAGGCTATGCTGCAGTGTGCTTGCCTGCCCTCACTAAGCACTTGGGACAGTGTGATTTCTTTCAGCATTACCTGAATTGTAGGCAGGAAGGGTCAGGAAGAACTCCAGTTCCTCAATCCACCCATCTCTTTTCTGGCCAGCACATCAGAGACGGAGCTGGTAGTATCTAATTTGCCCCATTTATAGGCCAAACAGGAAATGGGAGAAACAGTGACTGAGGTGTGCCTTTGATTCACTGCTTTTGGTGGTGGTAACAACACCTGCCTTACCTATTGCCCAGTACTCTGAAGTCAGTCTAAACAGTATCTTAGAAACAGCTCTGATACTACACATGCTTGGGAAAACTCATTCTGAGAGATCACCAACCTAGGACTTGGGGGAGAGAGCGAGCATGCTGCAGGTGAGCAGATCTGCATGACTCACTTCAGCCATGGAAAAATGACTGTATATGAAATGAAGGCTTATAATGAGTATTTTTTTTTATTAGAAATGTATTAGCTAAGGCCTAAAATGTATTTTCTAGTGCATAGCTCTGCAGATTAGACTGCCATGACAGACTACAATGGTAGTCATTTATCAAAAGAATGTTAACAAACTGAAAATCTATGCAGATGCCTCTGATACAAAGTTTTTAGCTTATCTTTAAGTGCTAATGTTGACAGACAACTTAAAAGTATGTTTGCTTTGGTTCTGAAAGTAGAGCTATGGAATCTTTCAAAAATAAAAATGCTGTTTGGAGAGGATTTATCAACATTACGGCTCAGTGGTTCAGGCAGCTTCATGTTTGCTATAGATATTTCACTCCCTCACCATATGTGCCAGAGAAGGCTACAGATATTAATGCAGGTATTAATATTTTTAACAGGCCACTCTCATTTTCTTCATAGAAATTGTACAGATATAAATTTCATCAGTCCATAAAACAAAAACAATGCTTTTTTTTAAAAAAAAAAATCAGTTTAGGGATAAATGAATTTGCCAATCAGAAGCTTCCTGTAGTGATTAGTCAAATGATTGGACCTTATGATCTTAAAGGTCTTTTCTAACCAAAACGATTCTGTGATTCTGTGATAAATGCTTTCTATAATACATGAGAAATAAATTATAATCTATTTGTGATTAGTTATATTGGTTCATTGAAAACAACATTGCCCTCTGAGAGTTTGAGTGAACTGATCACAGTGCCCAACCATTTGTTTGTGAAAACCTGCTTTCTTAGAATTCCTGAGTGATGCAGAAAAAAATCCTTAGACTTGCTCATGAATCTAATGTGGTATTTGCAGTTACTTTTTTGAGCCAAATGCAACTTCTGGTGAAATCAGTGGGGAACATATGCAAGGACAAGTTACATACCTGGAGAGCAATGACATCCTTCCTAGGCAGAGCTCAACACCTGGGTTATGTTATATTGCCTGGCCACGTTCACTTAGTCTTAAAAACACACTTTATCATCCTTGTCAGAGGAAACGAAGGACATGAAAACCTGCAAATCTTAGAGTTAGTTTTGATTCCCATCTTGGAAGCTATTCCTTGGCATGTTGTTGTCCTCCATCCAGCTGAAGAGGATCAAAGCCATTTTGCAGCATAGGGAAAGAACAGAGAAAGCCAAGTTGATCACATACTTTGTAAAGCAAAATAAAATTATTTCTCTGATACTAGTATTAATTTCTTTATAACCTATTCCTTAAATGCTGACTTGAGAGGCTGTTACCTATTAGTTTCTTGAGTTTTGGCTCAAGAAGTTTGAACACTAAAAAAGTACAATTTCCAAACAAAACTAATGAAATCCTCCCTTAAACAGAAAGTGTACATGTGGAAACTGTCTTGGAAAGCATCCCCAGGTATGAAAATGCTACTTTATAAGATCTACTAAGGGTGTGATAACACAGCCATTTCTTACAGGGTTGCACTATAGGATTTTTCCCACTAAAAATCTTGCTGTGCTGTATTTTTACCATGTTTTAATGTGGGTCTGTCTTAGAAAATAGTTGATTTTAAGATATTTAGCTGTGATGTTGGTAGCCTCATCTACATTACTAACACTTATGCAAGTGCTGCTGTAGACCCCCAAATCTTCAGTATATGCCTCAGCAGATTGCTAAGATGTCAAATGGTCAGATTTGGTACTCGGTGGTGGTGGTAGGTGGAGGAGGCTGACATTCATAAGGGCTTCTGGGACATTGGGCAGAATGATGAAGGAGGAGTGTTGTACAAGGTATCTCCAGTTTGGGCGAGGTTTAGGTTTAGCCTTCCCTGTTACGCTCCTGACTCATCGCACCCAATACAGTAGTGGTTTAGTTCAGGAGATGAATGACAGGCAGCTCAGATGCCCATACATCCGGGGTGGAGTGGACATCAGAGCTGTGGGACCAGTTTCTCAAAGACATACTATTAGGGCTGTAATTTCAGCGTCTGCAGTAATTCACCTGGCATCATCCCAATTTGCTTTTTAGCATCAGAACTTGTGTGCTGTTTGAAAAAGAATTTTTCTGTGTAATTTGTTCTTCTAGTGGACTGAACTTAAGGTGATTGCTAAGTACTCATGTGAGGCAAACCAGGAAATCCATATCAAGTACCACTTAACGTATTTGCATTTGAGAGAGGCAAGTGTTACGGTAATTAAATGCATGTGCAATAGCGAAATAATTCCTTGGCTTTTTCCATAAAAAATCTCCAAATGAAGAGCAGAGAAGTGTCACTTGGGGATGCACTGTTCAATAGATTTCCAGCAGCTGATCTATGCTAGGAGAGTTGCTGATACCTGTGAAATACACTGCTTATACACAAAATTAATTCCAAAATATGCAATCATCAAATACACTGAATAATATTCATGATCTGGTTGCATGGCATGTACTCTGTAGTAACTGAATTTGTAGTAACAGGGTTCTTGATTGGATTCAAGCATTTCCAGTGCATGTAGAAAGGAAGCGTAAGATCCACGTAAAAATAAACTGCACTGAAATAGTTTAGAGAAAGTGTACATGCCTTGTGTGTATTGGAGGTGCTGTATGAGCCACCAACACAGCAAGTGTGCAGGAGATCCAACCTCCCTGAGAAGAGCTTGGCTTATTAAGTGCGTTCTCCAGTTGATATGCACATGCACAATATGTCCAACATCTCAAGAAGGCATCAAGTTTTGTGCATGCTTTTTGCTATTTATGCAGTGGACATGCTGTGAATTAATTGTGTCAGGTAAATCTACTGTCTTACCTCTGAGAAAGCAGCAGGGTATGCAGAAATCCCAGACAAGCCTCCAAAAACTTTATATTCCCTTTGAATAAGATTTCTAGGTGGGGAAAAAAAGAGGAGCATCTAGGAAAGTCTGGACAGTACGACTGTTTTCACGGTGATTTCACTTAGTGCAGATAACTTCAAAGTTGCAGAAATACCACAATTTGCACAATCCCAGCAGCACAGAAGGATTAATCCACTACCTGCCTGCCTCTGATGAGGCAGGCTCTGCTATCTGAACTTTTCACACTCGGCTATCGATTCTCTTTCCAAATGCTAGTCCTCAGTATAAAAAAGGTCACGAATTAAGGCATTTCTGTCTCAGAACTCATGCTGCCAACATTTTAATTTTGATAAGAAAGAGCCACCAACAGAGTCCTGAAGCACAGAAAGAATAAAATTATAGATTCCATCAGAGATGCATTGCTTTTCTGTAAATTGAGGCTTTTTCCCTTATTTTTTTTAATCCTAAAGACATTGATATTTGCCAGCATGTTTTACTGCCATTTGTAGTCAAAGCAGAACCTAACACTTGCTAAAACCAAAAAATGCATATGCCATCACAGGTACCATTGTCATAGTGGTTTTCACATGCGAGTGAGAAGTTGGCTGTATATTTTCAATATTGGTATACTTGTCATCACTTTACCTGCTTGTTAAATGTTTAAGACTTAGTTATAGTCTTTTAATTCTTTTATAATCTTGTGAGCAGCCATATTATACTATCTGGGTCTTCGGTAACCTTACAGTTGTAGATTAGGGAACATGTATAGTTAATAGTGAATTTATGTTGTACAGGAATACTGGCAGTAAATCTGTTCTCTCTTCTACAGTTAAAAATAGAAACCGTGAAAAATTTCAGAGCTTTTTATAAAACTTGTTCTTCCTGAAACTTTAAATATTACAGGGAAAGGGACAATACGCAGCTCTTCTGTCTGCTAAAGGCAAGACTGGCCTTTGAAGAATTGGTCAAAAAGGTGATCAGAACTTCACTGTCCTCTACTGGCCCTCTAGCCGCTACAACAATCAAATTGGGGGGGGGGGGGGGAAGGTCAATTGCGTTGAAAGCAAGGCCCTGCCTGCCCTGTAGGCACAGAGGAGACAGCCTGGGCACAGGTACATAGCTGAGCCGACCCAGGTGACGCTCAGATCTCACAAATGGTAAGTCATAGGCAAAAATACTGAGATGAGAGACTTGCACGCCGCACAGAACGTGCATTCTCACTGATGGCCAACACGAACCTGACCTTGCTAGGTGTTGAGGTAACTGGAAATAGTGTTTGTTTAAAGAAGAATAGTAAGTGTTAATTGGCTGGAGAGCTGATTAACAAATAGGATTAAAGTGAAGTACAACTCTGGGACAGCTTCTCTGAATACTAAATCTTGATTTCCTCATTCCCCGACGTTATTCACATGAGAAGGAAACAGTTGGCAGAACACCATCAAGCATTCCCTTTCCTAGGGAGCTACTGCGGGCTGGAGGTGGCCAAGAACTACCGCAGCTCCCGTGCCCGAGAGCGCTGCCTCGCCAACGGCCGCGGCTGAACCACGCCGGCTGAGATGCGCGGCTCTCCCGCGCTCTTTGCGGCTGGGCTACCGCACCGGCCCTGCCCCGCGGCCCCCTTCGCCCCAGCCGGGGCTCCTGCGCGGCACCACGGCGCCGCCGTGTGGGGGCGCGGGGGAACAGCGCCCTCCCGGCGGCGGCGAAGCCGGTTAGAGCTGGAGGGTTAAAGCCTGGCAGCGGGGCCCCGCCTCCGGGGAGGGCCCAAAGCCGGCCTGCCCGCCCCGCCGCTTCTATGGGACATGGCCGCGGCCTCTCGGTGCTGCGCGGCCGCTTGGCTCTGCCTGCTGGGGCTTCTGCGCGATGCGGTCGCCTTCGCTCCGGAGGCGGCGGCGGCGACCCGTCGGCTCCGCACCCGCAGAGCGGCGGTGGGGCCCCGAGGTGCGGCGGGGCCCCGGGTGGGGCTCGTTCTCCCGGGAGGGCAGGGCCGGGCCAGGCCGGCGGTGGTGGGGCCGGGGCCGGAGCCGCCCCGTCCCGCTGCTGCCCCGGGTTCGGAGGAAGCGGCCGGGCGGGCGCTGGGGCTCGGGGGTTTGGCCTGCGCGGCGTTTTGCCTGGGCTCGGCCTGCTGCTTGGGAGGTTGCTGGCTCTAAACGCCTTCAGCAGTTTATATACTGTTTGAACCGTCGTATAGCTTGCCACCCTGAGAGGGCGTTTCTAAAAATATATGTGTAATTATTTTTTTAAAGTGTTTGATCTGTTTGGAGTAGGATTATGTAGCCTAACAGCATCTGAGCTTTACCTCTGGCTTAACACCCCTTGCAAAGCTGGTAGGGTGTAGAATTCAGTAGTAGAGAGAACTATAAAATGCCTCACCATTTCACACCACCTTTCTGTAGCCAGCTGAAGACAATACGGTGGGAGGAAGCAATGAAATAAGGGAAGTGAAAACCACTGTAGTTCTGTCTAGGCCAAATAAGAATTCCTGCATGTTGAAGGAATTAATCCCGGTATTTACATTTCCTTACAAAGATATTGGATGTTCTTGCTGATTTTATTTATTTAATTTTTTTTCTTAACTATACTGCAGGGTTAAAAACTGATAAATTTGCTTAAAGTAGCCTCTACTTACTGGAGCTCAAGTTAATATATTCCTAATTCTGCTTCTCCGTAGATGGCATGAATGTCCTGTTTATAGTTGTGGATGATCTGCGTCCTGTTCTGGGCTGTTATGGAGATAAGCTTGTGAAATCTCCAAACATTGATCAACTTGCTTCTCAAAGTATTGTGTTCAGTAATGCATATGCACAGGTGCGATAAGTAACTTAATAAAAAATGTTTTCTTCATGCAAAATAATTACTGGTTTTATCACAGTAGGTGTTAGGCAGACCACTGGAAAAAGCAAGTATTTATTAACCTTAAGTATTTCTAGTAAAAATAATAAATGGTTGGGTTGAACTGTACTGTATGAACCTGTCTTTACTGAGGTGAGAAAAATGAAAACAGGGCATTTGAATGATGTTATTTGTATAGCCCTTGGATGAATGTAATGTCACTCAAACATTGTCACTGTAAATGCTGTTTTACTAAATTAGAATTTTTTTTTCCTGCTGTTTATAAAATACTATTTTTTTCCTGTGATGAAATATACAGACTTTTATGAAGGGGCAGCTTATGTGCTAAGCATCACTTTTAAACTCTCAGGACTCAAAATCTCACTAATTGTTCTTTACTTGAATACTTTGCATAGGATGCCTACGTTCCCAGGTTTCTCTCTGCTGAGAAATTAGAAGTTTGAGTCTAATTCTGACTAGGCATGTCATGTTCGTACGTGTGTTTTGGTTTTTTTTCCGAATTGATTCTCTTTTTGGCTGTGTCTCTCCTCAGCAAGCTGTGTGCGCTCCCAGTAGAGTGTCGTTTCTCACTGGCCGCAGACCTGATACTACCCGACTGTATGATTTCTACTCCTACTGGAGAGTACATGCAGGAAACTATTCCACGATGCCTCAGTATTTCAAGGAGAATGGCTACGTGACCCTATCTGTGGGGAAAGTTTTTCATCCTGGTATGGTTTGAATTGTCATCTGCTTAACGTACACATGCTTATCGTCTGTATTCTCACAGACTCTACGTATAAGTATCAACTGTGTGATTGTTGTCTATATTGACAACCTCAATCATAATCATGAGCCAGATTGTACAATGATTGTAGGTTGTCTTTAAATCTTAATTTTAAATCTTAAGGCTTTAGAGATGAATATATTAGATGACTCTTATCTAATGAATATTTTCACATCTTGTCTAGGGAACGTGGGAATAAATGTCTAACATTGTAAAAATATGTCTGGAAGTTGGGTATCTGCTGAAAATGAAATTACTGAACAGCCTTATTCTCTTAGTTCTGCATGTACATGTTTCATGTTTCATAATAGGCTGTCTGTCTGGATCAGGAGATGCAGAATGTATGATTAATACTACCAATTAAATAGGAAATTAGTTCACTAGTTAAAAAGCAGTAACACTACTGAGTTGATAAATAAGTAATGCTGACCCTCTTCTTGGTAGTTCTTTACACCAGAACTAAACTTGCATGGATATATGAACTTTGTTGATAGTAAAGCTAATTAAGGATGTACTTGGAGACTGTTACTTTTCCTGGCTTTTTGGTGGGTTTTTGTTGCTGTTCCCTGAAGTAAGGCTCTTTAAGAGGCTTGAGTCTCCCTTACCAGTAAAAGGTGTATTTCAAGGGATAATGTCTGTCTTAAACTTTTTGACTTTTTTCTTGGGTTTTTTGTTCTGCAGTTGTCAAAGATCATTTGAAATGTTTCTTCATTTAGCATATTAAAAAAAAAAAAAAAAACAAACCATGACAAAAACCCCCTAAAAACCCCACAAAAAGACAACAAACCGAAACTGAAAACAAGTTAAACTTGTGTTTGAGCCCTTTATGGTTCAGTGAACTATTAGAACATTTCTAATGTCTTTACCTTTTTCAGGGGTTTCATCCAATCACAGTGATGACTATCCATACAGTTGGTCCGTTCCACCCTTTCATCCTTCAACTGGGAAATATGAAAACGATAAGGTAAGGGTGATTTGTGGGACCTTAACAAAAAAGGGTTTTCAGGATATAACCAAGTTCTTACTCTGTGGTTTTTGAGACTGCATCCTTGTGCAGGGAAACAACTAGCCAGTTTGATACTCTGTTTTTTAGTCTTCCAAAAGAAGGCCTCTGCAGTTGTCTCATGTTAATTCATGCGCCCATCCTGCAGATACTTTAAGTATTTCTAAATTAGTATTTGGAAACTTAAGTAACTGAGATATAAAAGTACTTGCAAGAAAGAGTGATCTTAATTTGTGTCTAGGTCATGAATTCCTTTATCTGAAAAGTGCAGTTGTCAACTTCCACGCTAACCTTGCTCTGCTTGGTAAGTGACAAAACAGTGTCAATAGGCTTGGTGAACTTAATTCAATAAGGAGCTCGGAACTGAGTGGGTGGAGGTCATAATTAAAATCTTTAATCTGAAATTTTATGATCTGATTCAGTTTTCTAGAATGTTTGTTACTCTTAAGTGTGGCCCAGAAGAATCTGTTTTATGTTTATGCAAACATTGCGATAGCATCATGTGCTGGAGTCTATATGCTGCAGAGCTAGGAGCTCCAGCCGTGAGGCTGCAGACAACCTTGGCGATGCTTTGTTCCTCCATTTACTGCTGAAAAAGACTGGTTTTAGCAACAACAGTATTTGCATTCATGACATACTTTTCTTTATGTTCATTTAGCAACTCTCCCAAACACCCTGCTGAGGCCACCTTTTCCTTGCAACTGTTTAGTCTAATTTCTTTTTCTTCACTGATGATACATCAGCCACTGCTGGCGTTTGCTCAGGAAATAAGTCAGTAGCTGCCAGGCAGCTTTCTAGGAGCTCTTGGGATCAGAAGGAGTAACAATGCATGTATGTAGTGTAACCAAATTCTGCCTGCTTGCCGATAGGTCAGAGATTCTATTCATCATAGAAACTGTGTTTCCTCATGTGATTACATTTGATCTTCTGCCTAGCTTGAGAGAGGATTCTGCTTTTCCATAGACGTGGAAGTTGCATTGTTCAAATTCGGAAGCTGTCTGCTCAGTCATCAATGTACTCGGCACCTTTAGTGTCCATAGAAATTGTGAAATTCCTTTTCGTATCCAATCTGCAGTCTTTTCTTGGTAGAAGGATTGAGAAACAAACTGGTTTGAAAGTTACGGAACAGAGGATTTATTTGCTTTTACAGAAGTTGTAACTTAACTAAGTCTTTCTTTTTTTTAAAAGACTTGTAGGGGAAAAGATGGAAAACTTTATGCTAACTTGGTGTGCCCAGTGGATGTGGCGGAAATGCCTAGTGGTACTCTGCCTGATATTCAGAGCACAGAAGAGGCCATACGCTTACTGAATGTTATGAAAACCAACAAGCAAAAATTCTTCCTGGCTGTCGGTTACCACAAACCACATATCCCACTGAGGTACCCGCAGGTGAGGAAACTGGAGCCTGGAAAGGAACTTAGGCAAGCACTGCTTTTTGTTTTCAAAGCTGTTTCCACAAATGCTTTATTGCTGTTTTTTCTGGAAAACAAGCTGAAAACCAGCCTTGGTTTGGTGTAACTTTAGTAGTTGCCTGTGTTGCATTTATAAATGTTTAACGAGAAGGAGTTGTGACTACTCGGCCGAAAGCCAGGCTTCTACCACCATAGTAGTGACTGCTATTGCATGGAGATAGTGTTCAGCTTGGTGGAGTATGACGTAATGAGGCCTTACAAGATCTTGTACTCTATTCCCTGTTTGAGTTGGTGGCAAAACTCCTACTTGTTTCAGAAGAAGTGATGCTGGACCTTTTATTTCAGTGTTGCCTTGCGATACAGGAGGCTGGTTTTAGGTACTTACTAACTCACTATATTTCAGGAATTGTCTGGGGCCAACAAGCATAGTATTGCTATCTTTTACACTCTGGGGGAGGGGGAGTGAAGCCTTGTAAACTGTGAGAATATTAAAGGGTCATGCAAGCGGAAATGGTTGCTGCTTTACAACACAAAGTTTGCAATAGACCTTAGAGGTGCGGGCAGTCTTTATGTGTGTTTGTATTGTAAAGGAATTTCTCAAGTTGTACCCCTTGGAAAACATCACATTAGCCCCAGATCCCTGGGTGCCTGCGAAACTACCTTCTGTGGCATACAACCCCTGGGCGGATATCAGACAGAGGGATGATGTGAAAGCGTTAAATGTTAGCTTCCCTTATGGACCGCTGCCAGATGACTTCCAGGTAAGCTGTCAGTACAGTGCACTGAAGTGCAGTTCACTGCCTTAACTTGTTCAAATGCAAGGGGAGCAGTCGGCTGCTCTTAGATGCTCCCAGGTATTCGGCAACTGACAGTTTGTAAATACTATGAATTCCCTGCCTTGCACACTGTCTCCTCTAGCTTTGTAGGCAAACCTTCGCTGTAACTGCAGTCAGGCTGGGGGGGTGAGGAGGAAGAGATCAGCCATCAACTAGCAATATTAGTATGCGCTCCTGATTTCTAGATAAGGGAATGTAGCAGCTACCAATGTTGTGTTTGGTTTCATTATCTGAATCTGTTTATGTTTCAAGCCACCACTCAGTGTATCTTTTGCAAGATTTTCCTTGACTTTCCAATGCTTATGCCAAAATAAGGTGCGCTGTCTGGACCCTGAGAGAAGCACAACTGAATGCTTTGCAACAGTTTGATTAAAAGAACTTCTGGGAGATAGATAGAATTTTCTAACTGCCCCCTCCCTGTTTACCTTTTCTAGGACATTAATCAGGCTACAGACACTTAAAAAATAAAGCTTTACAAGTAAAATCTTTTAGTTCCTTTACCTACACATCCACCAACAGGTTCTTCTGTGTGTGTGTCTGGGGAAAAAGCTAACGTTTTTCCTTTCACCTGTTTTCTTAACTTGCAGCGGCAGATTCGTCAGAGCTATTACGCAGCAGTTTCTTACGTGGATATGCAAGTTGGCCTCCTCTTGGATGCTTTGGATGATGTAGGACTCTCAAATAGCACAATAGTAGTTTTTACTGCTGATCATGGTAAACCTTTAAATCTTTCTCCAGCTCACTGTTAATAACTTAATTGTGCAACTCAGTGCTGGCATATTAATCAAGTGTGAGTTTATATAATGTACAGCAGAGCTACCATACCTTGTATATCTCGCTGGTGGGTCTCTAATTAATGGACTGACACAGGCTTCTGTGGCTGCACAGTCCTGTCCCGCTGCAGGCACCTCTCTTTAATCAGGTTGAGGGTTTGCTAGTGAGTGATGAGACTGTCTGCCCGGACACTGGGCTGAGCTTGCTGTATTCCCACCTCCCACCTAAGGAGTGACTCCTGCTGGGAACAGTGCTGTGGAAGGATAGTGACCACTCCTCCCTCCCTTACAATTTGTAGAGAGCCATCTGGTACAGTGGATGACAGGCTTTCTCATTAACTGCTGAAGTGTGTTTTCTTGCACTTGTCATTGCTGCTTGCAGAACAGCCAAACTGATAGCACTATGGCTCCCCCTCATAAATGAGGTCTTGCACACTCTGGATCCTGGTGGTAAAAAAAATAAATCTGAATCATGGGACAAATACCTCAAACATTTAATGTTTGTTTCAATGCTCTAATATTAAAATAACCCTGCATGATCCCTTTAATTGGAGGGTGGCTTAGCTGACTTAAAACAGTTAGGACATGGCTTAACTAAATCAATTTAAAGTCACATTTAGTTAATTTGGGTTGACTTCTGTGAGTGTATGTGTATAAACAAGCCCTTATGAGTTGTAGAGCAATAGTATTAATACTTTTGGTACTAAAATTACTCTAGATGTTCCTTCTGACTTGCCGCTTTGACTTGGACTTTCAGTTGCAAACTGACTTCCTCCTTTCCTTGCTGTGGTTAACTAAACTGTTGGTGTTTCCATGGCTAGCAAAGTGATCCAAAAAGCTCATGTGCGAACATAGCTGTCATAGAGCTCCTTTGTCTTCCCCCAAAGTGAAGTCAGCAATAAATCTGCCTGCAAAGGAAGTCATGTTGGCATCTCTTCCAAGAGGAAGAGGAGAGCTAAAGAGTTTTGATCTCTATTGCTTCCTCGGGGGTAGCGTCCTGATATGGCCGTCTGGCATAGATAGCAGCCTTGGCTCCAAGGGATGGTCAGTTACAATGTTAACAGGAGTATTGGAGAGCTGGCAGCTGCCCAGAACTTAAATGAGTGCTTTGTGGAATTGATGTGGAGACTCTTGCAGGCAATGTGACACACCCCAGTTCTTCTTTTCTGCTGTTTTAATGCTGATTTTTCCTAATTCTAATCTAGAGTAGGGGAAATAAGGAAAGGTGTAGTTATTTCCTCAATAAGAGTATGAAGTTGCAAGATTTAGGTGTCTGTTGAAATAGCTTCCACGTTAGAGAAAAATCTTGTTATATTTGAATACAGATTGTTGTTTGCCTTTTAATATAACCTTGATAACAGACTAGTGGCTTCAACAGCCAGAGTGAAAAAGAAATGACTACTAAATTACAACCCTGTACCTGCTCTGAATTGTATTCTTTGTCATCTAGGATGGTCCCTGGGAGAACACGGTGAATGGGCAAAATACAGCAATTTTGATGTTGCTACCCGTGTGCCGCTGATGTTTTATGTACCAGGAATGACGACTTCCTCTGTTAGTCAAGGAGAAAGGGTCTTCCCCTACCTTGACCCTTTTAGCCATATTTTAGGCTTGGTACCTCAAGGTAAATTTTCAGCATTTATTTTTTGTGTGCAGGGGATTTATGTAGAGGAGAAGTGGTGATGTAGTGATACTTTGCCTGCAGGCAAAGCATGAGTTAGTGTCCTTGACTGTGCTTTTTGCACTAATGAGGAAGAAGGTGGTGAAAGGAATCCTTGGACACAAACTTTTGCTTTGGTTAGATCTGCTCTAGTGGAAACAGCTAGATGTCTGTGTTAACACAGCAGGCAATTTATTTTTGTGTGAAGTAGATGCCTAAAAGGATACTTGACCTATCTTTTGTAGTGGTGGCTGCTGTCATTCTAGCAGTGATTAGTAAACATTCTCTGTGTAGCATCTGTACTTAAAATGGTGGAATTGGAAACTGTTTTGATGGAGGTACACAGTGTTAAACTATTGACATTGAAAAATAACTCTTCAGAAATACAAAGCAAATTCCAAAGTAATGAATATTATTGTCTTGAAGGCTGTACATTTGAGAAACATAAGTACAAAAATGTTCTTGTTAAAAAAAAATACATCCTAAGTGTATAGCCTCTTCAGGGCTAACAGCCACACCTGAATTGCCTTGATTTTGTTACCCAGTACAAAGCACTTTCAATAAAACACAATTATAAGAATAAGTTTCTAAAATGTTCTATCAGTGTCTGTTAAACCATCATGTTCCATAACTTGTATTTCGGTGTTTCTTCTAGGGCAAAGCAAAAAGGTGGTTGAGCTTGTGTCTCTGTTTTCAACACTTGCTGAACTTGCTGGCCTGCAAGTTCCTCCTGTGTGCCCAGAGACTTCGTTTCATGTTGCACTGTGCACTGAGGGGGCAAGCATTGTCCAATACTTTAATGCCTCTGAAGACAAGATGGAGGAAGAGAAGGATGGGTGTGATGACACTTATAGGTGTTTTAATGAAGAACCTGTTGCTTTCAGCCAATATCCCCGGCCTGCAGACACTCCTCAGTGGAACTCTGACAAGCCGAAGCTGAAAGACATCAGAATCATGGGGTATTCCATGCGTACAATTGACTACAGGTATACTGTATGGGTTGGGTTTAATCCTAACATCTTCCATGCTAACTTTGAGGATGTCCATGCGGGAGAGTTGTACATGGTGGAGACTGATCCAAACCAGGATTATAACATCTATAACAATACCTCACATGGTTGTTTCTTCAAAAAAATTCTTGGCTTCCTGAAGCACTAGGGTTCAGAAACTTCTTTGCGTGTGTTCTTGCAACTGAAGTAACGCTTCCTTTTTTGTATAAAACCTTTCTGTTGTACAGAAAACACTTGGATTGAATTAAAATCCTGTTTGTATCATAACAGTAGCTATTGCCTTTGTTTTGTTACAGCCCTTATTACACTGGAGTAGTCAGAGTGAACTTCTGCAGGTGTGTTTTCAAACACAAGCTCACACCACTTCTGAAAGGGCCACACAGGGAATGCGGGCCCATACTGTGAAACATCTGTGTGGTCTTCTGTTCTGTAGTGACTGAAGAATTAAAATTCATTATCTGTGCTGAAACTGGTGGTGCGAAAGGTGGAAAAAAAGAGAAACTTCTGTGTTTGACAGGCTGTGCAGAGAATGTGTGTCAGTAACGGGACCTGTGGTCCTGTCTGCTTTACCTAGGAGGAGACTAGAGGCTGGAGTGGTCAAGGAGACATTTGGTAGTGGTGCAGGACTGTGGTGTTGGCTGTCGTCAGCCTTACCTCTGACTAGAGCTCAAAAAGAAACTTCATGTGTTTCCTTCCAAGTATAATTATTTTAAATTAAAAACTTTAATTTGGAGATTCATGCTTTTCCTACAGGAGGGGATCTGAATTTTAATTACTATGTATAAAATGAGTGCTTTCATCACTGAAACACTAAATAAGACTGAAGAATTAAGGTAATACCAGTATGCTCTTCTGTGATCTTTTATGAGGATTAGTCCAATGAGGCCCCACAGGTGAAAGATGGAAACCTTTAGCTGTTGTACGTTGCTGGTTGCTGGACTGCTCAGTGCCCTGGAGGGTTGTTACGTCCAGTGACAAACTTGGATGTTTGCTTTCTTAGGTGCTAAGTGGGGCTTGGCAGTCTTGGTTTTGGACTAGGATAGCTAAAAGCCTCCCGTTTAATTTTAAGTTTAGTGTGACATTTAGCAACACAGGATGTGGAGCATTGGTTGTCCCAAGTTGTGCTGGTACGTAAGCTTCCATATGGCCAAATGCATTAAGGTAAATATATTTGGGAGCTGGTATCTGAGAAAAATGTTTTGGCAGAGTATTTTGTTTGAGTGCTATCTGTACCTTATGCTCTTAGCCATGAGGTGCACTGTGCTCTAGTATGATGGCAGTAATTTGTGTTGTGTTCTGTCAGCCTGCTGGATTTCTGCAATTCCATCTTGGTAATCGAGGCTCTCAGAATTGGTACCTTAACAGATAAGAGCTTGTTCGGACAGTGCTAACTCCTGCTATCTTCCTCAATGAACTCTTCCTAGAGAAGGAAAAAGCCAGCCATTGCTTGTCTTTATCAGATAAATTGATTTTAATATCCTGGAGAAGCCACAGACATAACTTTATTTCATTAAAATCTCTGTGACATTCCTAATTAATGTAGAGATACCCACCATGAATCTGAGTCTCGGTTAAAGACAGTGGTTATTTAGCGCCTTAAACTCAATTAGAAGACTATAGTTCTTACGAACTTGTGATTTGTTTTACTCAGCCCAAGATGCAGTGTGTTCTGCAGCATTATTATTCCTGATGAAAACATAGTTTCCCTTAATGATCCATGTATACTTAGATCCTCAGCTGGTGTGAAATACTGCAGTTGCACGTAGCAGATTCCACGTAGCTATACCAATTTCACACTGATTGAAAGTATGTTTTATTGAGAATGGTGCCAGGCAGAGATTCGGAGTCTGCAGCTAGAGCTAATTATATCTTTGACACACTTTCCTTCAAAGGAAAATCAAATATTGGGAAAGTTATTTTAGGGGATGTATTGAAGCGTTAAGGATTAATCTAAATCTCTGGTATGCTAGGTCAGTAATACAATGTACATTGTAAATTGATGGGTATTACCTTAGACTTGTCTACCTGAGCTTTGTGTTTCGTTCTCCTGCTAAAACACCTGGTAAAAAAGCAACAAAAAACCCCAATAATCTACTTTTTTGGGACTTAAAATTATAGCATGTAGATAAATTATTTAGAAACTTATTTGCATGAAAACATTCTTGTGCATACCCTGCCCTAAGCCCCCCATCACTTCAGGCAATTTAATTTTCAAGTGGAGATAAAAATCCTGGTGCTAGGTGATGAGTTGTTGGGTTTTTTTCCCCGAAGTCATTCTCTTTATATTTGAAGGGAAAAGCTGCCCTTGACCTTCCTTAATCAAAATCCAGTAATCTTTTGGGGAGACATGAAACAGAATTGTCTCTGACAGCCGGTGAATCAAGACTGGTATCCACGTGCTCAGGGCAAGGACATTGTTGAATAATTGCCCAAGTTGCTGAGCAGGACTGCCGTCCACCCGAGCTGTTGCCTTCTGCCTACTGCTGAGCTGAGGCGTAAGGGTTTTCAGGATGAGTGAGGCATACCAGTAAAAAAAAAAAAAACAACCAAACACTTGCAAGAACAAAGCTATGTGAGTTAGTTTTGTTATGGAGTTGGTTGAGCGAAATGCAAAACCAGCAGACACAAAGGGTGAAGGCACTTTTTTTTTTTTCCCCAAACAAACCAAAATGCTGCTGCTCCTGGAGAGCCTGACCTGTAGGCTTTGCTAGGCTGAGCAGCCTCCACTGGAGAACAAAAGAGCCTAACAGGAGCAATAAAAGTAAAGTGCTCTTGTGAACAGCGCGCTCTCTAGAGGGAAGAGGATGCAAGCCAAGCATCTGGAAATAAATGAGATGCCAGTGCTGACCCTGTTTCTCAGGATGGCACCAGAACAGCTGGAAGAGCAGCATGATGCTGCATCAGCAGGAATTGTTACCTGTGGTACATGTGTGGAGAGATTCCACTGGGGACCCCACAGTAGCTGTCGTAGGCACTTGGCACAAAGCAGAGTCAATAAACAGGTCTCTGTTAATATGCTAATGTATAGGAGTGATTAACCAATGGAATTAAAATTTTGGTCCCTAAACAGCTGTACATCAGTCAATCATAACTCATGACATTGCTTTAAAAACTTTGATTTTAGGATGTTGTACATCTATATACTAGAAACAAAGTAAAAAATATGCTATGCACCAGGAAGAAGTAATAGGAATCTAAAAAATGAAGATGACTGAGTATTTGGGTGTACTTTGTAACACTCTACTTGAATGTTTACAGCATGCTGTTTGCAAAGGCAAGATTTGGGTCTAATTTCAGGCATGCTGTGCACGCTGGAGTGTATGAAAATGCTGCAGCTGCACACTGTGCTGTGTAATCCCCCCTTTGGTCTGCGCTTGCTGGGGGAAATGGGGTACGTTTGGAATTAATAGCTGTCTGTGCGAGTTGCAAATGTTTTTGTGTGGTGAGACAGGCGAAGGCAGCCGAGTGTCCCAGCTATTGGTCAGATGTTACCTAATTAATCACTGTTGCACGTTAATTATGTACTAGTGACTTGCTGCTGTGTAGTATTGGTCAAGTGGAGTCCCCTGCTGGAACGAGCGTTCCACAGCATGAAGGATGGGATGTAGACATGATGCTTCTGTCAGGGGTGTTTCGAATTCCCTGTGTTAATGTGTATTTTCTCCGACAGGCAGCAATATCACCATTAGCAAAATGGCCATAATGTTATGGTCAACGCCTAGCTTTTGCAGGGCATTGTGCTCAGCTTACGTTTCAGACCTTTAGGACAGAGAGAGTCTCAGACTTTATTTGGGAAGTACCTGGTGATTGCAGCTGAGATCCTTCGTTGAATGTGGAATTATTTTTTCTTTTTCCTTTTTTCCCCTCTTGTGGTTACTTAGCATTCAAATGTGAAACGCTACATAAAGAATGAAATTACCCTCTTGGTAACTAGGTCTTCTCGCAGTTTGCAGTTTTCTAAGCTATAGACCTTCTTGCTCTTCACATCAGAAACTCCCAGTCAAGTTAAGATGACTCTGTGTCAAAACTTTTAATGCCTCTGTGTTTGACTTCCGAGCTAATGAAAATTATCTTCAGATCTGCATGGGTGGATCTTGACTCCAACGTTCTTCTCTGCCTACATGCACAGATCTCCTTTTAAAGTCTGTGGGAGTTCTGCTTATGAAAGAAGATAGACTACCAATGTCAAGATCCATCATACGAAGCAGCAAAAAAAGCCTTTTGCCCTCTATCTTTAACATTTGCCTCAATGCTGAGTAGTAGAAGAACGTTTTTATTCAGCAGCGTGTGAAGGCCCCAACTATAATGGAGCTTTGAGTAACCGAGAGGAAATGGCAAAGTTTGTGATATTTCTGTAGGTGCAGTTGGACACGGAGTGGGGATAATAGACTGAAGTGGCAGAAAGGAACAGTAAGATGTAGTGAACAGTGAAATCGGATATAAAGTCATGATCTGAAAGATTAGAATCTAGCAAGAAGACAGAAAGAACAGAAATATAAAGAGAGCAAGACTGGAAAGGGGAATATATCTCTGGTTTTAGGCACTGCAGATATCTGGGGGTACTCAGATCTTCCTGGTTCTGCTCTTATTTATTTCTGTGTTTTAGATATAAAATCTGTAACCTTTGTACATGTTGTGATGACTGCACAAGTTCTTCCAATTTGTCTCTGGAGCACTTCTCAAAATCTGCCTCTGGACAGTGTGTTGTGATTCTGTTCCGAGTATATTTAACTTGGCATTATCCATGTATTGAAAACCTCTGCTCTTTTCTTTTGGTCCCGATGCCATAGTAGAATCAAACTCTTTAATTTCCAGTGTGTTACACACTTGTGCTGAAGATTCCTTTTACTCCTTACTGTGTAACTGAAGAGCAGTTACCTGTAGGTTACACTTTCCTCATTGTTTGAACGTGCTCATGGCCAGCCTGTGCTCAACGTTTGGCAGATCTCTGGGCTGCATTCCTCTTGGGCAGCCCGCTGAAGTCAGAGTCTGGTCATGCTTCAGGGCTGGAAGCATAGCTGCAAGTCTTGGGAACAAAGTCTCGCTTATGCATCTTTTGTAGAGCTGAGTATCATGTGACTGCAGTCTTTTTTGTCAAGAAAATGTTTATTTGATTAAAGCAAACAATCTTCTGTAGAGATATTGCTTTGGTGACAGTTTTATTGAAAAGTTTTGCTTTGATAAGATCAGGGACCTTCGCTTCAATTTTATTTCAATTTTTATTATATTGCATAATTTTGACATAATATAAAAGGGTATTATAACAAATGAGAATGCAATTACTTTGTAAAAACAATAAAGTCAAAACAAAAAATTTTGACCTCAGAAGGGAAGTGTTCACCTTTGTCAAAATGAAATGGCTCATTTCACAAGTGTCAATTCACGTTTTTAAACCAGAATTTTTTGTAATTTTTGTCTTGCGGGAAAACTTCAAAATATTGGCAACAAGAAAGTAATGGAAAAATTCCAATTTGTGCAGCTTCTCATGGTATTAAAAATGCCAATTCTAATCTGGCTCCACAAATAATTATTCACATTAGCAGAGTGTTGAAGGCTGGAGTTGGGTTTAGGCTGTTTCTCTTTGCAGAGAGGCATCATCTGTGCCCCAGTGCTCAGACTAGACGAGAGAGGGCAGTCGGGGAGGATTCCTGCTCTTGTACAGGTAGGGGACTCCAGCCTGGAGAGCTGAAATTTTTACTCAAGGTCAGACTAAAATAGTGAGCAGATGTGGATCTAAAAGGACATAGATTCCTTATCTGGTGCTTTTAACCCAGGCTGTTTCTGCTTTTCCAAAGCTTTTGGAATGCGGTCTGCAGATGACACGAAGTAGGCTGAGTTGAGGAGACGCTGCCCTAAAGAACAGGTGCCCACCTGGGAAAGGCTAGTGGTAATTCTTCTCTGCCAAAAGGAGCAGCAGCTTTTTCTTCCATTTCCCCTCTAACCCCCCACCGCCAAGCTTTGTTGTCCTGCCTCGCAGGTTCACCCCGATCCCGCTGTCCGAAGGACGATCCTCCCTCTCCTCCTTCCTGGAAAGCCAGGCTACACAGCCCCTGCAGAGCCAGAGACGTGCTTCCCCCGGCCGGGGAGCTGCTGTGAATTTTAAGCAGGGCTTTCTCTCCCAGCAAATTGCCTAATAAAAGGGCAAGTATTAATCACATGTCTGGAAAAAGTTTGTTTTGATCTCTGCGTCTGCTATTCCGGCTGTAAAGAACAAAGCCTTTTCTGAAATACTTTCCTGATAATAGAATTAGTATATAATTCCTAGAAGACAAATCTTGGCAGGTATGAAGTGTATAATATCTATCCTCGATTGAACCTACAGCCTAGCCTAACACTTCTCACGTTTTCCTGTTTTCAGGGCTCTTTCCTTGAGCCCTCTTGAATATTTCACCGTAAGAAGGATGTGATCCATTACTTAGGGAGCCCTCATTGCATGCAGCTGTGGGAGACTCATCTTTTTCCTTTATCTGCTCTGCTGGAAAACTTGGATACCTTGTTTTACTAAACAAAATCAAGGTCAGGGATGTTAAAAACAAATAGATTGGCTTATTGAACTTGATAGTATAATCATTTTCTTGTCACCAGCTTTAGCTTTTCTTTGCTGAAATAAGATTAGTGCAGATTAAAGCTATTTATTTTGGAGGTATAGCATTCTGGACAGGGAAGCTGTGATGGGTTTGCTTTAAATGACTCCTCATATTTTAAGAATTTGCAAACCCTCATTTCTTTTGAGGGTTATTTGTTTCTGTAACTGTTACTCTTGCCTGCAATTACTCTTTTCCAAGGTAACACTTGGTGGAAACACCTCGAGTATTTTCTATATTTGTCCCATGTCGCTCTATTAAAGCGATAATGTTCTTTTGGATGTAAAGCCATGCAAATGAGATCAGAATTTTTCACTGCCTTTGGAAGTGACGGTTTGTCTAAAGATTCTTTTAATATTCACTTTGTGAAAGAAATAAGTGCTAACCTTCATTTACCTTTATTAAATACAGATAGGCCCTGACCTAGTAAAGCACTAAGCCATGCACTTAAGTTACATTCAGTAAAACACTTAAGTGTGTCAGCTAAGTATGTGTTTAAAATACTTGGCTGAACCGGTGCCAGGAGACAGTGGCCCCTGCATCCCGGTGCTGGTGCTACCAAAGGAAGCCAGTGGGCTGAAGAGACTCACCTGAGTGGGTAACTGCGTATTAGTAAGATTTCTTTTCTGCTAGAAAAAAATATCTTGGTGCTCTGTGTTTTCAGGTCAGTTCACTCTTCAGGAATGTGTTGGGTTTGGGTTTACGTGGCAAGGTTTCAGTGGCACAGGATGGAATTTCTATGCTTGTTAGGCTTCATTAGGCTCCATCATCTCTCTTGCATCTCTCCCTTCTCTCTCTGTCACATTTATTAGTTTGAAATCGTAGCCAGGCCTGGATTTCTCAAAGTTTCTCATATCCTTGACTGCAGATCAATAATATTTTGCTTTCCTTGAGAGCTTAAGTGAGTCACGAGACATTAAAACTAAAAGCTAGGAAGCGCAAACACATGATGTTCCTACATCAAATCTCACACGCAAACCTCATATAAACCTTGCACCCGCTTTACAGATAGCGCTTTGCATTGTCTCTTCTCCGTGACCACAGCTGAAAGGAGGCAAAAGTCCTCCAGCTTTTCACTTCTTTGTTAGGATTTTGTAATAGTTCTTGAGACGTCATCTGCACATGTGGGAGCTGCTCTGCCCTGTAATTCCAGAGCTCCTCGACTAGAGGTCAGCAACACATCAAAGAACATGAGACAGAAAATCATAAGCTGTGGGATATGAGCCACTACTAGACATCTTATTTAGCATTTGAAATGAAGACTTGTGATATGGCTAATCATCATCAGCTATAAGTCACTGAGATATGTGACCAGAGTAGTGGAATGCTTCTATTGGCTTTTTTTTTTTGTATTAGAAGCATGTTGGAAGTAGTGCTTCTAAATTTTAAACGAGAAAAATTATCACCCTTTTAACATCATTTGTTCTTACATAGTCAGTTGTACATTTCCATGTGATATGCAGTTCAGAAAAAATCTGATTTCTAGGAATTTTTACCGCTAAATCTATATGTAATCTCTTCAGTTGCATTGTCATTTTCTCCACACAGTGCTAGCTAATGTGCTTAGAAGAAAAGATCGGTGTGTAAAGCAGAGGTGCTGAGAAGTGGATTACTTTACAAATAGGCTCAAAGTCTTATTTGTCATGTCCTTACAAATTCATAGGGTATAGACTAGATCAGTCGCTTTTTAATAAAAGGTAAGTTTAGGAATGCTTAAAGGTAAAACAGAGATTTTTTTTGTTTGTTTGTTTCAATTTACTTTAAAAATAACCCTTATTGTTCCTGTAATCATTCTTTTTTTTTCTTTTTTTTTTTCTTCCTGCTAAGCTGTTCCTGCTTGGTGATAGAGGAATTGGTCATCTGGACAATTAAAAAACAATTTATGGAGCAGCTCTTTCTCTTCCAGACACATTTCTTTAAAGGATGTCTTGAACTGTGCTGCTATTTTAGTAGCGAGTTGTTCAAATACATACTCTGAATCATTCCTCCATAGAAGCAGGCACAAAGGATTCTGTTTGTATTCTTAGAGTGTGTCCTATCCTGAAAATACTCATTTCCTTTATCATGACTAATGCTATTACTGAGTGGTTTTGCTGAGACATTTAGTTCAGCTGTGTTCATGACCGTGATTAGTGCATTTGTCTCCAGCTAAAATGCTGATTCTTATTTGAATGCTGTGCTCCTAAGAGCTGTGCTCTAACTCTTTCTGAAGGAGAAATTGCTGTTTCCCAGCATTCTTGTCTCAGCTCAGTTTTTGGGTTTTTTTTTTTTTGTCCCTGCATAAAGAAACCTAGGCCAAGGCATTTTAATAGTCTTTACACAAGTCCTGTTTCCTTCCCTCACACCAGCTTTACACTTGTAAGCTACGCTGTGATTTATGCCAGAGTTAGTAAGAGTGGAACCAGACCTAGTATTTCTAAAATGTAAAATATTAACAACAATTATAATGAATGCTGGAATTCCAATGAATAATACAAAGATGAGAGATGCAAGCCTTCCTCAAAGTAACGGCAACCAAGAATGGCAGGCCTACCATCAGGTCAGACCCCCAAGACTTCATCAAGCTCATTGCACTCCAAAAACCTCTTACTGAAATAACAGTAAAGGCGGTTATGCTATCTAAAACAGGTTTCTCATGAGCTTGGCTCAAAACTGGGCCAAAGACTTAATTTCATAGAATCATAGACTGGTTTGGGTTGGAAGGGACTTTAAAGACCATCTAGTTCCACCCCCCCTGCCATGGGCAGGGAGACCCTCCACCAGACCAGGTTGCCCAAAGCCCCATCCAACCTGGCCTTCAACACTTCCAGGGATGGGGCATCCACAGCTTCTCTGGGCAACCTGTTCCAGTGCCTCACCACCCTCATAGAGAAGAATTTTTTTCTAATGGCTAATTGAAGTCTACCCTTCTTGAGCTTAAAGCCATTACCCCTTGTCCTGTCACTCCATGCCCTTGTAAACAGTCCCTCTCCAGCTTTCCTGTAGCCCCCTTTAGGTACTGGAAGGCTGCTATAAGGTCTCCCCGGAGCCTTCACTTCTCCAGGCTGAACAAGCCCAACTCTCTCAGCCTGTCCTCATAGGAGAGGTGCTCCAGCCCTCTGATCAGCTTCGTGGCCTCCTCTGGACTCTCTCCAACAGGTCCATGTCTGTCTTGTGCTGGGGACCCCGGAGCTGGATGCAGTACTCCCGGTGGGGTCTCAGGAGAAGGGGAGAATCCCCTCCCTCGACCTGCTGGTCACGCTGCTTTTGATGCAGCCCAGGATACAGTTGGCTTTCTGGGCTGCCAGCACACATTGCCGGGTCATGTTGAGCTTCTTGTCCACCAACACCCCCAAGTCCTTCTCCTCAGGGCTGCTCTCAATCCATTCTCCACCCAGCCTGTCGTTGTGCTTGGGATTGCCCTGACCCATGTGCAGGACCTTACATACTTCATCTGGAGACTGCATTTTGGCTCTTTTTCTTTTTCCTTTTCTTTAAACTCAGGAGAAGCATAAGAAAGAATAAAACAAAGGTTGAGATGTGTTTTCTCAGTGCAGGTTGGTTACTATCTGTACAGAGACAAGTTCATGGTGAACCTGTTGTATAGGGGGAGTATAAAGTCATGTTTGCATTAAGAAACTCTCAGTGTAATTTGGAGTGAAAACTTAAAGATAAAAAACCGGGTCAGTGGGGCTCCTATTGTGAGCTGCAAACACAGACCTCTTGTGTTGGAGCAACAAAATGCATTAGACTAAAAGTGGCTGGTTTTAAGAAATTATTATGCCTTGGAAATGTTATGAGCAGGACAATGGGGATGAGTTTGGGGGTTGGTATTTAGTTCTGTAAGGATTTTATTAACAATTGTTATATTTGGAACTGGGATCAGTCTGAAAAGTAGCATCCTTTTCTTCAGTTCTCTTTTCCATGCAGTCTTCAAGCTGCACAGCAGTTAAACTCTTGTGGCCAACTTGCACTTTCATGATTACTACCTCATGATTAGTAACCCTGGCCCATTTGGTGTGATACCAACACCTCCTTCTTTAGCAAAAAGATCTTCATAGACAGCAGTCACTGATTGGAGGTTGAACACTAAAACTGCTTTTAAAAGCCCCGTGCAGTCATCTCTTAGGGTCTGGCATCTCTGTTTCTTGAGCTTGTACATTGGCAAAGCACTCCACTCCAGAAGTGGATGGTGACAGGTCATCATCATCTGTTAGCCCTGTCATTCAATCAGGAAAATGAAAAACCAAGCCTGGAAATGGAAACCCAGGCCTGTGGGGTAGAAGTGAGGACTTTCATGCATTTGATCATTGACTGAATAGGGGAAATGAAATGTAATGGGAACTTGGGGGTGGGGTGGGGTGTTTTTTAATCTCTTTCATAAAGCAAATCAAGTTCTCTGCTGGTGTGACTGCATGAAAGCCACTGGGATTACCAGATTTGCATTGTTTCACTCCAATGGCAAAGGTAGATGTCTAGTTTAAGTGGTGCTGTGTGTTTAGATTTTTTAACTAGAAAACGCACAGTACTTCAAATCTTCCATTTGGTTCTAGAGACTCTAACTGGATGAGGGCCCAGGCGTGCTAGACACCGTGCAAACCATCGCGGGGGGAGGTTTTGTGCTGTGGCTGAGCTGACTGCCAAAGCAGGGACCGTCCCACCTCCCTGCTGCTGTTCACAGCTGGCTGGCTCTGCCCTCGCCCTTCTGCTGGTGCATGTCTGATTCCTTGGGAGCTGCTTTGGCTTGAAAACCTGATAGAAAACACTTTTTTTTTTTTCCCCCTCCTGTTGATTTAGCTCACCAAGAAGTTAGAGGAGCGCCAGAGCAGGAAGGAGCGTGTGACCTAAGACACAGCTTCTGCCTTGCAGAACTTAGCACCTATGAAGACGACAGATGAAAGCAACGCAATTACCATTCCCTTTCCTAGCAATGTATCTGACCTTTTCAAATGGCTTTGCAAGGAGCACGGTAGTTGTATGGAGGCAGCAGTGCTGTTAGGGGTGCATTGGGGTGTGTTGCAAGGGGTGAAGGTGGTAGTCTGGCCTGATTCTAGAAGGTGATGAGCACCTGGTGGGATCTGGATAAGGTGAGCTTGTATCATGAATAGCGGTTTATTGAGTAATAAAACTAGGGGGATCAGGAGCTTGCCCACTTTGGAAAGTGATAGTATAAGATCCTAAAACACTGACTTTTTTGTCAGATACAAAAGACTATTTAAACACTGCTACTTAAGCAGCATACTGGTGACTTGGATAACAACTGAAAATACCACTAATAATATTTACATTGGGATGTTGCTTTACCCTGTGTTCTTCTGAAGATTATTTTTTTGTACAGTGTGTTTTGTTACCATTATGGATCTATAGTCTAATCAGAAAATGATAAAGTTGTACAATATCAACAGGCAATTAAAACAACGTTTGTTTAGGGTGAATGGGTTGTTCCAGCTCCAGGTGAAATCTGTTGGCATATCGCAGTTGACTTTAAAAGGTTGGAACTTAGCAAATTTCTTCTCCTCTTCCCTGAAACTCTCTAATCTGCTGATACAGTCTACTGCCTTGGACTAACAAAAAGCTCTTTTACCTACGTGGTGGTACACTTGCTCAGAAAGCCCAGCTTTAGTCCTATTATTGTCTTATCTCCATAGAGTTATTTTTGTTATTGTTTATAGCTTGTGAAAATGGGCTTATTGCCAATGAGAAAGCAAAGAAGGAAACTCTCCCTGTGACAATTTTCATACATCTGGTATCATTATAAATATTTTATATTATTAATAATAAATAGCAGTTTTATAGAAATGGTTTCCTTTATGGGCGATGGTAGGACAGCTGTCTAGTTTGTAATTTTGTAATTTGTCCTACAGGCAATTTTGTGCTTATGGCATATTGACTTCAATAGGGAATTCTGCTTAGAACCTGATGGCACCACAGATAACTCCGTATTTCCATGAAGGCAGGTGTAGGCATTTGTGTTTCCGCTGCCAGTCTCTGGGTACTTCTTTGGGCAGGATTTGGAGGAAGAAATCAGTGGGTTTTCCAGCTGCGTCCTGCATGTGAAAGGTGAACTTGCTCGGAACAATTGCACTGATCCATGGTGTGGATAGTTGGAAAGCTACTTGTCCTCCCCTTACGAATTGTTTTAATCTCTTCAGAATCCCTTGGGGCTTTGCTGTTAGGAACAGGATCACAACTTGGATGAATGTTACTGAAATTGCAGCGACACTTCGAAGCTTTATCCGAAAAAAGAAGCCACATCATGCTGGTACTGTACAAGTGCGAAGACCTCTTTTTAGGTTTACTGATGTGTGCTGGAAGACATCTCTAACCCCACCAGTGTGCTGGAAGACACCCCTAACCCCATTAGTGGGACTACTTGTGGGGCAGGGATTACTCCCTCTATCTGAAGGATATCCTGGTTCATCTAAGTGATAGTCCCAGCCCCAAAGAACAGCTAGTAACGCTGAGAGTGGTTGATCGTATTTAGCAGTTCTTGTGAGCTGGGCTGAGCTAAGCTGCTGTCTAGCAGGTGAATCGGAAAGCCCGAAAACAGTAAGTATCTGGAACAGTTATTACCTTCCCCTAACAAAAGCCTGCCTGGCAAGTTGGCTGTAATACTTCTAGCATTAATAGCAAAAATGCTGCAACCTCCTGACTAGTTCTCAGACACAAACCAGATACCAGGGATCCAGTATACAAAGTCTTAACCCCCAAGGCTATTGGCCCGCTTTTTTCGCTCTTTCAAATAGCCCTGTCTTTCATAAATCTGTTGCTCATTTAAAGCAAACTTTCTGCTTGCATTAGAAATTACTTCTAGCGCTGGATATGAAGCATTCTGCAATATGTTATAAAATGAGGGCTGGATTCACTGCTTAAATAAAGAAAGTCAGTTTGCTTCAAACGGATCATTTATTGCTACCTTCATGCTGTATATTTATTGTGAGGATATTGTCACATTTCTTTCAGTTTTGAAAATGTAAGTTGGATTTTCTCTTTCAGGTTGCCATCTGGTGTATTGCGAACAGTCTCAGAGAGTAAGAGGCCATCTGTTAATACTTTTTCAGGAAGCTTTTTATAGAGCAGTGAAGTGGCAAATCTCAAAAACACGTTGTAATGACTTACAAGATCTCGGGTATGTGTACAAGTAAAGGCTGATATTTTATTCCTATCAACAATATAGTTATCAAGCTGGGAAGGAAAGGAAGAGAAGAAAGAGAACTTGCACACAAATGCACATGCATTTTAATGGCTCTATTGCATATATTACTTTTTCTATTTTTACATAAAATGTAAAGTGAGTTTCTGAAGCTCTGATTCAGTTTATGCTCATGTACTTTAGCAAGACTGATTGCCTCTTTGAGAAACTGTTTCCTTCTTTAACCATTAATAGAAATCA
Organism: Grus americana; assembly: GCF_028858705.1. Taxonomy (NCBI): domain Eukaryota; kingdom Metazoa; phylum Chordata; class Aves; order Gruiformes; family Gruidae; genus Grus; species Grus americana. The sequence goes on along the minus strand of NC_072863.1, from coordinate 15,027,153 downwards.
AGTGACCCGGGGTTTTGCCTAATAATACTAAAAATGTAGCTTGTGTTACTGTAGCATGTGATTTTACATCTCTGGTGTCTGGCATACCTAAGATGCTGATGGATCTACTGCAAGATGGCTGCCATGCGGGAAGGCCTCTGGTTCAGAGGCCTTCAGCTCAGACCTTCTGCTTTTAGTGCCAGCAATCTCACGTTCAATGTCTGGTGTATTCCCATGGCTGAAGGTTAGTTCCACATTCAGCTCCACAAGTAGAGAGGTTTTCAACCCAAATTGGCTGTCTTGTGCAATGAGAGGAAGCAAGCAGATCCTTCTAAGGTGCTGTGATACTGTGACAGGTTAAAAAAACCAATCATGCTGATAATTGTTGCTGTAATTTTATAGTAAGATACATTGAAGACCTGAGGAAGAGAACAGGTGACCTCTGTGAGGTTATCCATGAGGTCTCTGGTACAACTAGGAGGAGGTGCTGGGTTTCTTGAGACCCTCTCTGTGGGCTATGTATGCTGAGCCATTTTTCCCACTTGTGTTGAATTCCTCGTAATTTTATTGTACAGCAGAAGTGAATAGAGCTATGTCATGTGCCTGTTGTGTGCAGTGCTGAGGTTTATCTCAACTCTCTTCTGGCCTCCCTGAGAGAAGACCTGAGAAAACACTTGCTTCTTTCAGGATCAGGCCCTTTGAAAGCACTCAGAACATTGATTACTGGTGTCTTTGTAAGCCCGACATGCTGAGGAAGAAAGGCAAGTGCTGATTATCTGGGCAGGTGACTGTAGGTTTGCTACCACAGAAAGATGTGAGCAGGTGCGTTTTCTTGGGTGCTGGTATAAATCCTTGGTGAATGGTGTGTTCCACTTCCACCTGTGCATTATCTGAAATGGCCCAGTCAAGCACATTTTTCTGTATTTGAATGCTGTATTAATTCTCTGTGCTTTGTGTTCTGCAATAGCAGGATTCCGTGGTGATGTTCTTGGGCATCCCTCTACAGAACCAGTCCTGCTTCAATGAAGAGTAATGGTAAAATCTCTTTCTCTTCAGTGGTTCCAAATTTGATAGTGAGACATCAAAAATATCATCCGGGTATCACTGGTAATAAATGTCAGTGCTGCTGCATGTCAAGGTCGTGTAAACCTGTAGTAAGGGGTGTTCAAACTGGCATTGTTCTTAAATATTATCATCATTTAAACAAAACTAGGCAGCTTTAAAAGCAAAGGCAGCATGAATATCACCATAAAATTAATCCCACTAGCCAGCAGTGAGAGAATCTGAAGTCTGTATGTTGGAAGAGTTTTAAAAGCAATGCAGGTTGGTTTTTCAGTGCTAACAATCCCTAGAAATAGAGAAATAAATGATCCTAGCTGTGTCTAATATAATGTGAGTCAGCTCTGCATAACGGTATCTAGCAGTGGTCAGAGTATCTTTTAAAATCTTTGTCTTGTTCCTATGTTTTTAATGCAAAAGGAAGATAAAGAATGAACGATAGAAATCGGGGAGAGGCTATTTTGTTGTCCAAAAAAGTACGATCTCAGCTACAATTTGTAGTTATGAAGTATGTTTTTTCCCCATCTAAGACCCATGTAATGTTGCTGAATGATCATTACTTAACCAAAGGCAACAGGCAAACAGTCATAATTTTGTTATGTTATTTGAGAATGCTACTATAAAGACCTACCATTGACTTGAATCTAGCAAAGAATTGACAGAAAATAGTTCAATTGTCTCTTTTTTCATCTCAGAATAAGTCTAGGTAGTCTTGACTGGCAGGTGCCCTGGGCTCTAGCGTCTTTTTTTCTTTGCTAAACATGTGGAACTGCTGAGAGATCTCCTGAGATGTCAGTAAGTAAAGTGCTGGTATGAAGATGTGCGTTGTGTCCTTCATCCATTCCATGTCTATTAAGCCAGGTCAGCAAGTAGGCAAAAAAGCTCATGGCTGAAAACGATTCCCCAGAGTTGGAAGTTCAAGGAAGTCTCCTAAAAATTACCTGCCAACAGCTCTGCACTGAGAATTACAGCTTGTTGGGCCACTGTAGAGCGGGTTACTGCACTCTCTACAGGTGACCAGTTTGAATTCATGGTGCATCATGATGGATTTTCAAGTGCCCCAGCATATGGGGGTACCACTTTTGCCATCCGAACTGAGATGTTACCAAAAGATCCGTGAGCTACACCTGAGTTGCACTGGTGTAATCTGGAGCCCAGGCCTCTCGAAGTATCAGGAACATCACTTTCCTGTGTTGTGGTTTGATTTGTGTTGCTGTGCTTCACGTCTATTAGCTGGCGTTGTGTGGATTTACCAGGGTAATGGAATATGAAAGATTGAATCTAGTCCTATTTAGGGTTAAGAGTCTGTAAATCCACTGTGCTTGCAGAGACGAGGAATAATTTAAACACTGCTCACATTCCAGCCTCCGCAGTAGGGATGGGTATTTTGTTTTGAGGATTTTTTTTTTCCTTATCTCAACTGCTGTACCATTTGGCTATCTGAAGCTTTTGCATGCCTCACAAACACCATCTGTTACAACCCAAGACACAAATACTGCAAGTGATTAGTAATATAAGCCAATGTTGCAGCTGTATGTGGTGTGGAAACCTGATAGAACCAGAACTTCCTTTGTAAGCCTGACATGCTGAATAGTGCGTTTGTGGTTTGTCTAAGCTTTTGCATTCATCAATTAAAGATTAACTTTCTGCTGCTATGGAGACGTGTCAGATTTTTAAAAAAAAAAAAGATTGAAGAAAACAAGCATTTCCTTATAGGAAATGTTAATGGAGCAAGTAAAGCACCTAGGACAGAGGGAGTCCCTAGAAGGGAAATGTTTCCAGCTGCCGCATCCTAATACTTTATTAGAAGAATCTTTGATGGGTTGAAATAGTCTATGTATTCTTATCAGTACTCTTCCTAAAGTCATAAAACACTGAAAATATACATATAACAGGGACCATTCAGCTGTTCTAGCCATGGGCAGATTGCAATAAATACCAATATATTCCTCCTGTTATTCAATATGCGTTCACAGCATACAACAATTCTCCTCGAGTTCCAGTACTGTTTTTTCCCTCTTTGTTTTATCCTCAGCATCAGCCTTGATTGCAGAAATGGATGAAGAACTGTTTGTGATGGACGATACCAAATTAGAGAGGAACAGTGTGTGTGCTCATGGATGGACACGAGAGATGAACAAGAAAGGAGAGGAAAGCTTATATTTGACAGCCTGCACGATAATTGTGTCAGCGCATAATAATCCAGGACATGGTTCAACCATAGAGACCGAAATTCTGAAATGGTGGGGTGAGTCCCTTTTGAATGTTGAATAAAAGAAACTGTTCAAATCAAGAACCATAACAGTTCTGTTATTGCTAATCTTCCCCTCCACCTCTAAGCTATGCATGCCCCTTTACCAACTTGAGGCATTTAGATTCCTTCAACATCATTAGTTACATGAATAGCAAGTATGAGGACAAAGTTTGAATTACCTTTGCATTTCTCCTCTCTTTAAAAATCTTGTTTTGAAAACAAGGAAGAGTTTTAATTCTAAAATACTGCTCTCTTAATGTTATAGGTTAATAGGTCAAATTTGGAAGAAAGTAGCTGTATGATTTTTGCTTATGCAGACTATTTCCTCTATATAAGTGCACTATTGTTCTTAAACTTGTTTTTCTTTAAATATGTTTTGCCTGTGGAGACAGAGCAAGAAGTAATGGCCTTAAATTGAAGCGAAATGTTCAAGCTGGATATTAAGAAAAAATAAAGCCTTACTGATGGAAAGGATGGCGAAAGCTGGAGAGAGTCTATCAGGGAAGTTGTGATGGCTGCATCACTGGAGATTTTTAAAAGCAAATACAGTTGATATGGAGAGAAGGATGAACTAAATGGCCTCCTGGGGTGTCTTACAGTACTATGATTTTGTAAGCTTGGTGACCCAGGAGGTCTTTTTCAGCCCTATGCTGTATGTAAGAAACGTCAGGATCGTCAGTGGAGAGCAAGCACTGAATGCCGAGATGCCTGGCTCCTGGGGTGCACTCCCCCGCCGTGACCAGACACCTGGGTGATTTAGGATGTGCAGGAAAAGTTAAATGCCTTCCAATGGACTCTGGATAGAGGGCTGGCTGAGCAGGGAGGGAGGTAGTTTAGCTAGTGGGAAAAGCTTGAGAATGAGCTGATCTTAATCCTATTTCTCTGGAGCTGTAGCAGCAAGAAGGCGTCAGTGTCAGACCAGCGTGTACAGCTAAGAAGTCTTTGCTGTATCGTGCTGTCCCTTGCTAAAATACAGTAGTTGATACTCAGGCTGTTGGAGGAAGAAGTTGCTCTCTCCTCTCCCTTTCCATGGGGGAAATCTGGGGTGTAGGACATCAAATTTGATATGGTGGTTGGCCTGTGGGAATGCAAAACTCATCACGCCAGAAGAAGGCGATGAGACTTTCCAGTCTTGTGAGCAGGACATGTCCTTGGAAAAGGAAAGGAGCTGCCTTGCCCCAGGAACTGCTGAGGCCGGTTCAGTGGCCTGCCTTTTATTATGGGCTAGATTGCAATGGAGAGAGCTGGCATTTTCTTAATATAAAGTTCCTTCTGGTGGTTTGATAACTCGTATTTAAATAACTGTAACATATTCCGGGGTACTGAGCAGGCACGTGTTTATGCCCTGCTAGTTGCCCTTTACTGTGTATTATGAAGAGTAAGACAGCAGGATTGTGAGTGGCTGTGATTTAAATGACTAATTTTCCTCTAGATTAAATGTTTGCCTTTCATGTTTGATTTCTCATTAACTGAGAATTTACAAAGTCAAGTACACAGTCCTATTCTTATTTGTAAACTTGCAGCTTTCTCTTTTAATGCCTAATAATAAGTTCTCCCCTCTGGTTGTTTAATGTATCACTCGTGATTCCGTTTTGACAAATCTCTCAGCAGTTCAGAAAACTCTTTGTTACAAGGAAATAAATATCCTGCTGGCTCAATTGGAAAGAAACGCTTTTTGTCCTTTGAAAAATGTTGCAGCCCTGTAGATTGGTCAGTGTTACTTATCTGAATAGTGCTATTGTAGAGAGGAAAAGGGTACTTTATTGGGCCAAAGAGCATTCAAGGGTACTGAAGTATGTAGGGCAAGGTTATCAAGGCTTTACTTTGGTAATGTCTATTTTTGCTTTGAGAGATCATCTTACATGTGATGTTCGTCTCTGTTAAATGCATTGCCTTTATTATTGCGGTAGCTTTTCTTTTTTAATTACAAAATGCTGACAAGATGTTTTGCAGTGACATATTATAACTACTTTAACCAGGTGCATTCAGATCTGTGTATATGGCAATTGATGCTTTCTCTTTGTCACTTACATAATGAACCTTCTGCCTGCACAGAATAAAATATTTATCTGGAATGCAGGCTAAAGCAAATGCTGGAGACTGGAGGAGGAAAAAACAGGCTGCCTGCAGTGAATAATTGTTATAATCTCATTGTCCTTTGTGAAGTTGTTAATTAAGGCCTTTACTAAGCAGACTGTGCTTGCAGGAGTCCCACAGAAGTCAAGTTGTTGTACTCTTGTGCATCTGTTAGCTTGCAGTGTTTTTAGCATACTTAATACAAGGCTCCCCAAGTTTCATCTTCAGCGAGACTGTATATTGGGGGGATGTCTCGTAATGCTCTCCTCCTTCTCTCCCCTGCACTTCTTTGTCTGAAATAAGAAAGAAAACAACACCTGAAGGAGGCTGGTAAACTAGTGTGTAGAGCTTGAGTATCCTCCATCATCAATATTGGCATGTAAGCCTGCGAGGGATGTGGGGCTGTTAGTTTATTTGCAGGTGCTCTCTGGAGTTTTCTCTGCAAGGAGCAAATGGTATAAATTGTGTGTACTTTGCCTACTCTGGTTCCAAGTTCTTTCTGTTATTTAGTATTTATATTTCTATAGCAACTAGAAGATCCACTTAGGGATTTTGACCATATCTGGTAGGCAGCAGTGCAAATAGTATAAGAAAACAGTATTTTAGGTGAAGAGATCTGAGCAAAAAAATGTAATATTGTTGGCAGTTTCTTTGTAGACATTAATGGAAAGGAGAATTTTTGAAAAACTGAATTAATTAATTTTTAGGATGTTTCTTGTCTGAGGGGACAATACGAGAGGAAGAAAAGAAAGTGAGAAAGTCCCAATTTTAAATAGTAGCAAATGGTGCCAAGGGCTGATTGGAGGCAAGAACTGACATCTTGGGAACAGATGAGAGGAAATGGGATGTGTCAGTAAATCATGAACAGCCTCAAAACTCAAGGCAAGCAATCCATAAATAATAGAGAAGGGAGAGCCCAAGGAGGAAGGGGAAAACCAGCAACACATGAGCTAGGAAAGGTATTTGCAACATGATTTGGGAAGGAATGGTATTGGGGTAAGATTGCATTAGGAAGGCCAGAGGGAAGAATGTTGATGTGACCGTAGGATTGACCGGTTCCTGTGTGAAAATGCAGGACGAGTGGGAACCATTATGCAGACAGAATCAGCAAAACAGGGATGTGAAGGCTGAAGTAGGGATGGATAACAGGTGGAGAAGAAGCAGAGTCAGTGTGGGGACTTTCTGAGCAGGGAGACACTGAATATGATAATGCTAGGCATATGAAGACACAGAGGAAAACAGGAAATGGGATGAGAACGAGAAGAATTCCTGGAGAACTAAAGGAGCTGGCAGAAGCAAAGTCATTTCTATGTCTGATGGGAAAGATGGAGGAAAAAGGCAGAGGGAAGAATAAGACATGCAAATGTCTAAAAGTCTTGTGTCCTTTTATTCTTGGTACAAAGTTGGCAAAAGCTTGCATGGATAAAGAATAGGAGGCAGAATGAATTGTTGAGGTGGAATTATTTTTATCAGAAAAGCCAACTTTGCTAGGCAGATGCCAGAGAAACTGATGGAGGAAGTAATTCTGGTCTCCACGATTCTGCTGGAGCTGCTTTCCTTTATGAGCTGAGCTGAAGTGGTATAAATGGAGGTGATCTGGGATGGAAGCTTGGAAAATCAGACCTTGTTAAGTGGGAAAAGGCAAGAGAGTTCTTATTAATGGAAGAGAGAAAGTAAGGCAGCGAGGAGGGAGCTGAAAGCAAACAGAAGTTTTTCCTGCATACTAGACACCTGATGCAATTGAGTTGTGAAAAAGCTGACAGACGTGAAGTGGGAATGAGGTGAAGAAAGTGGATAGTGCTAGTAAAGGCAGTTGTAGAACAAGGACTCTGCAGCAGAAAAGCCAAGTCAGACCTGCAGGTGTGAGACCAGGGAGATGGGCGGCCATGAGCGCAGGTGGCTCATCAGCATAGGAGTTGCCATCATTGAGAGTTAAGCTGAAGGAGAGCCAAGAGTCACTTGGAGAGGAAGGTTGATGAGGAGTTGGATCCATAGTAGACAGTAGCAATACTGAGAGGGCAAGATGGCACGGCTCCTTGTTTACTGGAATGAAGTGTCTTTCTGCTGCTTAATTAGTTTAATTAGGTCAGTTATTTTAAGTTAGAACACATATTTCATAGGTTTTGGCAGTGTCTGTAAAAACAGGATTTAAAAAAAAAAATCAATGAATATGTATAATTGAAAACGAGCTCCCAATTACCGACTGTCTCAGACAGCTGTTTTGTATGTATTTGGTGAATATGCCGGGATAAACCAGGAGTCGCCCTGCTGAGCGGGGTAGTTCAGGCGGAGGGAAGGGTGATCGCAGCCGCCCTTCCAGCGGGGTCTGCCCAGGGCCCATCCCGGCCCCTGCCCCACTGCTGAGCGGGACCGGGGACGGCTGCCAGCACAGCGTACGTGTGCCATTCAATGCTTCCCAGCCTATTGACCCAGCCTCCAGCAATCTGGATTTTCAGAGCCAGTCAAGTCTTTTTATCCCTAATTTCTCCTGTCTGTCTGTAGCGAAATCGCTGCTTGGAGGGGAAGCGGTGCTTCCACCGGCAGAGGTTGCTGCTGTTCTCTTCACCTCCTCCTCTTTTCAAGCTAGCTAACCTGTCATGTCAAGCGTTTAACTGAAAGCAGTGGGAATTGTGAAGCTTTAATGTTTCCCAGACTGTAGTCTGCCACATTAACAAATCTTTCACTTTTCAGAAGATGATAGTGTCAATCACGGTGACAGGCTGAAAGACACCATTCATTGTTAATTAATTATTAGCTGTCAACTCAAAGACTTTGTTGAACTAAGAACATTCAGGCAGATTGTGGATTTCCTCTTTTTTAAACTTTGTGTTTAAAGGACACTAAATACCCTTAATTATCAAAGTAAGTTGAAATCCTTTCATACCTCTTTCTTCTGCAGGTGACTGCTTCAGGTACAATATTAATTATAAATAGAGTGAAAATTCTGTAGCTTCCTATTGCTGATTTATGTTTTCATAATGGAAAAACTAAAAAGAAAGAAGTTTCCTTTCTTTGCTTTGGTAACAGCCCGTGATCCCCAGGCTGCTTCTGCGTTCTGGTGTTTGGAGGAAACAAACAAAAGAAAAGAAACTCGTGTTTCTGGAGAAGGCCCGAGGGCTGTACACCCTGAAATGGGGGCCGTGACTTTGTATCTGACTCCACCCCATAAATCCTTGGATTTGAGTTATTGGAATATTTTGGTTATACTCATTATACCTGTGAGACTTTGACCAAGAAAATGAGGATAGCTTTCTCACTGGGGTTCCCTCAGGTGGGAATGAACTCCTAGGGCTTTTTCCTAAGTAATGATCTGATTTCCCAGCAGTTCTGGGCATGCGCAGCCATCACTGCAGAGCTTTCTGATACGGTAAAATGTGAGGATGCTCATATGGACACTCTTCTGGTTGGGGGTGGTGGCAGTGCCCAGTACAGGAAGGCAGCTTGTGCACATAAGTGCTTGCAGAATGTACCTGCAAGTTTGAAAACACCGGCCCATCCTCTCTCCATTTGGGCCTGCCAAACACAGAGGGATACAAAAATACTTACCTACCTCATAGGAGTGCTCTGAGGCTTAATTAATGCGTATGGGTAAAATGCTTTGAGATCCTCAGGTCATAATGATACTTAGCACTTTATATCTTCAAAGCCCCATACCCAATGCGAAGGAACTAATCCCAAACTAATTAGGTAAAAGGCACTATAAAAGTGCCAAGTGTTGTTATTTGTCTTAAAGTATTATTATTTAATCACAAATTGCCTCAAAGTGAAGTGTGACTGTATGAGATTAGAGACATAGTAATTAAGGCCTTGATTTAATATTTTAAAATTATTCAGCATACTTCAATGCAGCTCTTGAATTTTTTTCATTCTTTCCCAAACACCCGGCACACATTTTAATTTTTATAAACACTGCATCCTCATCACTTAATAGGCTTTCCCGCTTCTCTCAGTTGTGTGCCCTTAGGATGCTGCAGTGCTGAGGGAAGATAGTTTGGTGAACAAGGATTTGGCCAAGTTGGAACATAGCAGACTGAGTGTGTGCGTATGTGAATTAAATATGACAAGAAGGAAATGTGTAAATAAAGTCTTTCCTGCATGTGTAGTAGATATATTTATGTATGTGCTGTGTAAGTTCTACAATGCAAAAACAGCTATGAAAGCATCTGTCACCCCACATTACTTATTCTGCCTTTGAGATACAAGCTGCGGCAGACCTTAAAGACGACACTTCTCTGCATGTCAGGGAACAGCTGTAGTTGTTACCCTGATTTGGGAAGCAATGACTTTGGGTAAATAGTCTGGCGAAATTCACCCCTCTGTACAGAATCTCAGCAGAAGGTTCAAGCACCACTTCTCTCCTAGATAAACCTATTTTCAAGGTGGAAGTGAATGTGAAGACCTTGTGTACAGGAGTAGATTTCATCCACAATGGTACGGTGGTTTTAGGGAAAATCTGTTGGTTGGAATTGACTATATTTGCTCTTCTTTCTAAAGTAGTAGAAGAGATTTATTTTGCAGATGCAAATGAGTTGAAGTTCATAGCTACATGAGGACTGGATGCAGCATGACCGTGCATTGCCACCGTAACTTTACAGACCTCGATGGAGATATAATCTCCAGTCTTCTAGTGCTGTGAGAAGAGGTTGAACAAGCAAGTTTATGGGATAGGAGGGCTTCACAGTGACAGGGAATGATGTGGAAACTTCTGAGTGAGCCTTGTGGTGGCATGCAGCCAATATGGTGACATACTGAAAACTCAATAGCAGCCACACAGATATTAACTCTGCAGAGTCACCATACTCTAGTGAGAAGGAGAAAGGAGGGGCATCCCATAGCTAGCCCTGGATTGCAATAACATTGTGCTTCCTGAGGAGTCCCACTGAAACAGGTAGAATTACTTCCAAAACAAAGTAGTGCTCAGTATGACAGCAGCACCACCAAAGTTGTGTTTATCCTTGTGTATGCATTTACATTTGTAAGTTATAGTTACTTAACACTTATCCAATCAAAGTAAGCTTTAGGAAGTTTGGGGCTTTTTTGTAGAGCAATGGTTTCTTGTAACCCATAGCAAAAGGTTATAAAGTGAATTTTCATAGAGCCATGAAAACACATTGTCTCTGGACTCTTACCGTCTCTCCAGAAACCTCGCTGTGCAACTTACAGCATTTTTGTCATGCCTTGGAAGTTTGTGGATCCTATTTTTTTGGGGGGGGAGGCTGTTTTGTTCCCAACTGGTCTTGGAAAATATTCGAGACCAGGAAGTGTCTGCATGAAATCAGATGGAGAGAATTGCTTAGGTAGCAGTTGGTAAGGTTGGGCCTAGCTGTGGAAAAATTTGCAGGATATTTGTGTATCAGTTACTCTGAGACACGCAAAACATTGAACACTTGAATTCAGTTTTGAAACAGACAAATTTTGAGGGGGTTCATGATGCAGCAACATTGACTTTCAAGGCTCAAGCTTCTATCCCTTGCATTCTTTATCTTGGATGATACAGTAGCTGAAAGAAATTCTGCTACTGGAATGCAAAGCCCATTTGCAGGGGACCGGATGTTCACCTGTGAAACTGAAGTAGCTTCTCTGACTTCACACCAGCTGAGGATGCAGTGCTGTACAGCGGGACTGGGTTTGCAGCATCCAACTCTTTGACGCCTGAAAGCTTGAGGAACTCCTTGACACCTCAAAGCTTGAGATGGTTTATTTTTCAGCATGAAGGACCAGCAGGTCTTTGTTCATTCTTAGTTTGCTTTTACTGAAGTGTTCAGCAGTCTTTTGCAGTGTAGATGCATTGCTTTTGCAATGAAAGCCAAATACCAACTAACCCGTGCCTTCTGGAATGAAAGCGAAAACCATCCTAACAAAAAGCATCAACATAGGAAAGATCTTTAAAATTAATAACTGAACTAAGAACTTGTGCTTAGATACACGAGTGTGTTTTTGTGGTAATCTCGTTGCTGGCATGTATTTTGATAGAACTTCAGGGGTGAAGAACATCTACTGTAAAGCAGGGACAACTGAGTGCTCCAGACAAGCCGGTTCATCCTGGAGAACTGAAGCTCTTATTGAAGAGGCTGACAGAAAGCCCTCTCCTGATGCTTACTCTTGATGCTAAGGGTGGAAAAGGTGAAGAGATGAAACAATGAGGCCTGCTGTACTTGGGATCATATTTTGGTTAAGCTTCAACAGCTCCCTTTCATGTTAGAAGTAAAGGGGCCTATGTGGATTGTGAAGAAGAGAGCCCAGGCTGGTGAAAATCATTGTGGCTCTGCTGAAAGGATGTCCACTTTCACCGGCTCAGTACCTGACCTGTCTGCCTTTACAATGATAAAACCTGCTGAGGAGTCCAAAACGTGGTGTTGCCACACCCAAACATACACTGGGGTCAGTGATGTTTTAATGTTTTCCCACTGCTTACACACCTTGAGGAAAGATGAGGTGAAATAAAGCGCTGACCTAAAAGACAAGAGACCCTGAGGAGACAGGTGCTATCAAAATGTCACCTAGATAAATAAGGACCCAAACTTCTAGTATCTTAAGTAGCTAGACTATTGATTAAAGAATCATGATAAATGAGTATAGGGCTGTGAATTAGATCAATACCATCAAACTTAAAAGTCAATCTCCTGTACCAGCTTGAACAGAGACACTAAAAAAATGCACTCAGGAGAACCACAAATCCTTGGGCTGATGGTGGCCTTGAGGCTTTAAGTTTTTCTTTGGCATTTCTTTTTTTCCTTCGTTTCTCTGAATAAACTTTAAAGAACTGGTAGAAGAGATGTTTATGCCTGGAAATATTTCGTAGTTCACAAAATTAAGTAGGACTACCAGTCACCATAATCTGGGTTTTGGAGTAGCTAAGGATAACTTTAGGACATTGTTATTCAACTCTTGGAGAGAAACTTTTCCGTAGCAATCATTGTGCTAAAAGTAAAGGGTCAAATCCCCAGCTATGATGGACAGACATTGACCCTCTTGGGATAAGTTCACACCTACAAAGAAGGAAGCCCTAAAATTTCTTTGTTTCTTGAAAAGAGGAGGATGTGCTTAGGAGATTCTGCAAAAAAGAAGTCCTTCTATAGGGATGAGAAAGGAAGGACGGACGGACAGACTAGGTTTTGGAAAATTAAGTACCCTTGCTTTATGTTCTTCTCCGGATGAGACTTGGGAGGGGGTAGTTGGCCATTTTAGCACGCCAGGTATTGGAGCAGACTAACGGTGATGGTGTTATGCTGAGTCAGAGCATATCTTCCAGTAGGGCTCGGCATGGACAAGGGTCTCAGTAAAGGTCTGTTTCTCTGGTCATATTGGCCTTTTTGTCTAGGCTTCAGCAAAGTCACATAAGTCATGTAACAATGATAGAACCTAAGGGAACGGAATGAAGCTGCGAGGTTGGATATCAGGAAAAGGTTCCTCACCAAGAGGGTGGTTGGGCACTGGAACAGGCTCCCCAGGGAAGTGGTCACAGCATCGAGCTTGACTGAGTTCAAGAAGCGTCCAGATAATGCTCTCAGTCATATGCTCTGATTCGGCTGGTCCTGTGTGGAGCCAGGAGTTGGACTCGATGATCCTTATGGGTCCCTTCCAACTCAGGATATTCCATGATTCTATGAACCTTTTCACATCTCTGTTTTTGCATATATAAAACAGAAATGCTTTTTTATGTGCATGCCTTATTGGATGCTGAGATGATTCATGATTTCCTAGTTCTTTTTACTTCTTTCTGTTATTCTTGCAGCAGAATTGCTTCAGGGTTTCTCCAAGTACCTTTTTTCATTTGCCTACATCTCTACAAAACAAAGATGTAGCAGCCACCATTCAGCTATGGCCGTTGGTTGTAAAGACTGCTAAGGATGTTTGTAGGAAGTATTTCTTTTGTTTCTTTTGCAGGAGAAGTCCTAGCATACCCAGTCCTTATTCTTGCCCTTCAAAGTCTTTCATTCTTTAATGATGGTTAATTTCAGAGGTTATATGTATGTGATTTGTATCTCACTGTGAAGAAGAGACTTTCATTGATGTTTCTGCACTGGGATAGGACTCAATTAGCACAGACATTACCACCGAGGTATATTTTCATTATGCTGTTTTTGGAAAGTTTCGTACAAATCAGAGTGTGTGAACAACCTGTCTATTTCTGACTGCATATAGGCATTGCTATGAGAGTTTATCTTATGATGCTATTAGGATGCTTTCCTAATACTAATATGAGAGCTATATCTATGCTGGTAAACTCTATGCGTGTTGATTTTAATAGAGCACTCTCTTGTAATCTGACTTCTTAGGATGAAATTAACCCCCTGTGCAGTTATCTGGCACTTGTGCATCACTTGAGTCATCTTTTGACATGTTAATTGTGATTGAAATGATACCTAGCTCTTCTGCTGGTTTACTTCACAGAAGTGAATTTCCTGCAAGCAAGGTATCAACTCTTAAAGCAGAAACCCTCTCCTTCCCAGAGCATCTTCATCTTCACCTTCAGAGTGCTGATGCTCCCACCTGAAACGAGGAGACAAGCTCCCAAAAGCCTGATGGAGAGTAGTGGTCAGGGGCATTGCTTGGGAGCAAGCTGTCATTTATGATCATTTATAGGGGGCAATATACTCAGCAAGTGTTAGTGCATAGGCAAGAGAACTCCATCAGAAATTAGGTGTCTACTCTAGGGAGTTTCAGCGCCCTTTTCTGTAAGGGTGACAGTCATTCAAAAAGATTTGTGGTGCACTAGGACATCAAATTGCTTTTAATCTTCACATGATTCTCCTTCATGGCAGAAACTTTTATTAAAGAAGGAAAAAATTATGTAAATATCTGCTGCTGTTGGAAAGATTTTCCCAAATCATGATTCTAGAAAACTAAAAAACTAAAAAAAAAAAATTAAAAATGGACTCAATTAGAAGTGCTAAATGAGGATCATAATGAGATATCCAAAGTCTTGCCAAGTGAATTTAATCACTTTCTGATCCCAACAGCCACACAATTCAACTCTTTCTTAGCATAATTAAGCAAGTGACAATGAGGATGCTATTCCAAGACATGGTAATGAGATGCTGTGGGGCCTGAATTCAGCTGGAGGGGATTTCCTATTAAATATTTATTGTATGTGCAGCTTCTTCAGTAGCTAGAAATATAGAAAAGGAAATTTAGCCAAATAGAACCTCTTTTCTGAAATTAATCTGTGAAAAACTGAAGAACTGTGGTCACTTGGTTTTGGACTGACTATTATTTTTGGCCTGCGGGCTGCATTCAGCATCAATAAAAATCATAGTTTATGTAGGAGGAAAATAAATTGGAGGAAGTTAGAATGTAGAAAAATAAAAATGGAGAGGGAATGAAAAGAAAATAGGAATGTGACAAATCAATTAGGGAGAGTATAAATGATAAAAGTCAACAGGAATTAACTAATGATGGGCTGTAGAATGCTGAAAGACTAGAAGGTTTCAGGGAAAAAAGACATATAGAAAGGAAATAATTGGATAACAGAGATGATGGTATGAACCAGTGAACTAAAAATAATAAGACTTTTAAGCATAGTGAACGTTTAATTCTGGATCCAGAGAGAAATGAAGTATGCTTTCATCACATTACTTTAGACACTTTGCAGGGGTTATAGAAGTCATGGCCAACCTATGTTTAACTGAAACTGTAGAAGAAAAGCTCTATCGAGGCCCCAGGGATTTATAACACATTTGCACATACACATATATAAGCTAAAGAAGATGCAGAAGAACGCTATTTAGGCTACAAAATTGAGCTTGGGCCTTCTCAGCTATTGATTTCCCTGACTCCAAAAAACCAGTCTGCTTTAATGTTCCTCAAACGTTCTCGTCATCTTCTGTACTGTCATCCTTATGATAAAGGGAAAAATAAAGGCAGAGCAGAGTTCATTTGTTATTAGTCTGGGAGCACCTAAAATTACGTTGCATGGTGCTGCTGGTGGTTCTTTTTAAATGCAACTGGTGCATGAGGAAACGGATTCAGAAATGCCTTCTTATTCCAGGTTGGAATGTGCAGAAGCAACAGGTCCTGGGGGTCAACAGAGTGGTGCAGGTGTAGGGGGACTTCAGGACATGGAGGCGGTTGCAGACTGTTCTGTGCAGAGTCCACCAACGGTGGAGGAGCGGGCTCTTACCTGCTGCTCTGCCTTGCCTGCCCTTGAGAGCTGCCTTAAGTGCAAGGACTGCTGTCCTTCTTGGCCTTTGGCAAAGTGCACTGGATGTTCTCTGCACCCTGCTTAAATTCTCCGTGGTTTTGAGAAGCAGATGGACGGGTGAGAAATGAATGAGATCTGGGAAAGTATTGGAGTATTATTAGCTCCCACGCAGAAACTGTAACCTTCCCCTCTTTCCTCCCTCTCCCGTCTCTTCAGGTCTTTGGGCTTACTGACCGTCTTTCCCTGGGTGTTTGAACAATGTCTCTTGGGTAGGTTGGAATCCCAAGGAGAAACTGCTATGTAAATAATAATAATAATTCCTGTCATACTTGCTAAATGGCACTCATAATTTAAAAAAAGTTTTTGGCAATAGGATCAAATTAACTTGATGAGAAAGCTCTTTTTTCTTGTAAAGTACTAGGAAAGCTGTGAGACAGGAGGTGCAATTAATTATCTCACTTGGATTAAAAGCTCTTTTATTTGATATTTGATCTCTTATTACTTGATTTCTCACAAAATTGCTGGTAACGTGCAGTCCCACTTAATAGCTCATTAGCACTCCAGTGTGGTATTTGTAAGGTGGTCAGGTTTGTGTATAATAAAGCAGTTGCTGGCTAGCAGTGAATGACTTCAGCCATAATTAATTAATTAAATGTGTGTAAAACATGGTTCATTAGCAAGGTGTGTGACAATCTCATGGTGTCCAATGCTGTCCCTCTAATCGTGTAATGGGCGTGATGCTACTGCAGCATTGCTTCATTAGTTTCCAGCTTCTGCTAGCGTTGTTTAGGTAAAAGACCTCTGATTTCCAGGGCTTGTTCCAGTGACCTGGAAGCCTTGGAAGGCAGAGTTTACAGTAACCAATCGAACAGCATTTCTTACTGTTTTAACTTAAAACCCACACAATTAGAAATTATTGCTATAGCTTAGCAGCAGTAGCAGAACATTTGCTAGGGAAGCTGGAAATCTCAGTTCAACTGTAGTTCAAGCAATAACTATTCTTTATACTCAATTATGCACTGTAACCCATTAGGGAAGTCTGTGGTTTCCTGATGTAAGGTTTTTTTCCCCTTCTGCGTTACAACAAGGTTGCAACTGGCTACAAGTATATTAGAAATTGGTATGGTTGTACAGTTATTCTGCAGGCTATCTAACTTCTACCCGCTATATTTATCTGGCGCATTTAGAGCCAGAACAAAGCCAGGAGGTTCAGACCTTTAACCCAGATGTTAAGTGTGGGAGAACACTAATCTGCAGAACTGATGCACTTATGGTGTAAAGCCATTAGAAAGTCATTCTTCAGACCTACTAGATCCAGAAATCAGTGAATACCTAGTTTTCTGGGCCTTGATGGTGATTGTCTGTTCACAGAGGAAAAGCTTGAAGAGAAGTTTACTTGCACCACTTGAAACAATATGCACTCAACCTCTGTGGAAATGGGGTTGATTAGTTCTATCAACATCTTGTTTTGCTTTCATGGGCCAGGCAAAAATGTTTCTGAGCTTTTGAGAGTCTGTGGATAAAATGAATTAAAGGAGGTATGATATTGCCTATTGTAGTGAATAGGAGCATTAAGAATATTGCTCTTCCTTTGTTTTAGATAGGTTCAATCATGCTGAGCGTGAAGTTTAGGTTCTGATGCTCACGCAGTTGTTCTTGTTGAGGTGTTTCTGTGTGCCGTATTGTTTTGTGGTTAGCAGGGCAGGTGGGTGTGTGTTGTTAATGTTATGTTTTTCTGCTGCCTTGTTGCTGAAATGAATTCCTGGAGAGCTTCAGCGCCCTGTGATATTGATATAAAAAGCCTGCAGTAAAGATGTTGTTGATGGCTCTGGCTGTTGTTCAGAAATATGGTTTTACACTGTAACTGTCATATTTGACTGGTACTTAATTAGCTTTCTGTTCTTGATGTTTGCTGTAATCAGACCAAGCACAGGTAGTTTCCTTCTCCAATGGGTGCATCAGAAGTCATTAAAGGGGTTACGATGGGACTAGAAAAGAACACGTGTGTCCTGGTTCTGTTGTCTTCCATGCGACAGTTTGCACATCTAAGGCATGACTTACTTCAGGACTGTTTTCTTTGTGGAGTTAGTGCCAAGTTCTCTATAGAAATAGCCCTTGCTAGTTTACTCCTGGCTGGAGAAATTCTCCTGCTTCCTCTGGAGGAAGGACTTTCTTCTTCAGCTGCGCAGATCACGGTGGTGTGACTTTGACCCAGGCGCTTGGATTGAGTTGTCTGGACTGGCACGGTAGACTTCACCCAAAATGTTACTGAAGCACTGCAATCTGCACAGAGGTTTTATCTTTTTACTTAAAACATATTTAGCTGTCGAGGATGAAGAGAAATAAAGTAACCAACTGCATGGGAACTGACACTGAGAACAGCATCTCCAATTTCAGGAGTTACCTACCCTCCTTAATTCCATTTTACTGCCATAAGCCTGAACACGAGCAGGTAGTTACAGGCCAAAAACGAATGTGCAAAGCTGTTCTTCCCACCCCTCTACCTTCAGCATCCCTCACGTGCCAGTTATGTGCTGCCAGTGCCTTCAAAGCCATTAGTCCTCATTTCAGTGTTTTAAAGTCTTATCTTTCAAAGTTCCACTATAATATGTTTCTTTCCAGAGGTAGGCAGTGAAACTTGTTCCTTTTGAGTGGCGATTTCTGAGTTTGTTGGTTTTTTTTTTTTTTAATGCAGAGGGTTCTCTTAAAGAAGGATATATTATTTCCCCCTCCTTGAGTCTTCTTTCCCCCCATTATTACAATTTTCAAAAATGTAGATGCTCCTAATACAGCAGAGACCGTTCCACAGCTCTGCCTTTAATGGAGTGAGCAGATTGCAGTAAGAATGCGGTGCTGCTCAGTAAATTTAATGACTTTATGAAGATAAATGTTTCCCTTCCAAAGCCCCTTCTTGTCAGAATACATTTAATACCGCCATTCCTTTGAGAACTAAATTCCTGTAGCACTTTGCAGCATATTAGCATGTTTTTCTCACCACATGAAATTGCACTTCAAGCAAGAAATAATAATGTTTCTGCATCCCCTTGTACATTTTTATTACTGCCAATGAATAGGAGTAAATTAACTATTATGGCTAACATTATTCACAGGGACAAATTCCTAACTCATTTTACAGAGAATAATAAATAACTGAATAAATAAGATGCCTTTAATTTCACATGTGAATTATCAAAGATTCCTCTGAGTAGGAGGAACGGGGGTAGTTGACTTTACAAACAAGATACAACTCTGTAAGAGAAGTTAGATGTGTGTCCACCCATCTTTATTTTCTTTTATCCTCCGAAAAGTATAATGAATATCCTTATTATTACATGTGATTCCTATGAAAACAGGTTTCTCTTGTCTGATTATTTGTTTCTATGTATGTTTATCCAAGTACCAGTCTGGGATATGAGCCACATTTTGCTGTTAGTTGCTTGGATGCTGCTCTGACTGATGGTAATTATTGTATGGTTTACCTCATCCGCAGACCTTAGGGTGCTTTTCAAAGACAGAGTTGTCGTACCCTTTAACCACGAGGGAAACTGAGGCTCAGAGTGATAGGTGTCTTTTAGTAGGTTACTCAACATATCAGAGCCAAAGCTCCAGTTGATCGTGACGTCTTAGGCCGTCCTAAAGATTGTCTTGTCACTTGACCGAACAACTGACCCTAAACAAAAGTATTTTTTCAAAAGAAAAGATTATTTTGATATCATTATCCAGTTCAGAAGGGATCAGTCTTTATTTCAAACATTTTAAAGTGTGGTTAAAAAAGACTAGCAAAATATAAATATACTTTTGTGTTATTCACCAAAAATAGCAATTTCAATGAAACTAAATATTTCACAATTTTGTAAGTGGAAAAATGGGAATTTTTTCACTGTGGAAAAAAAATGGCATAAATAAATTCCTGCTCCTTCAAAATCTGACGGCAATAAAATATTTCATTGAGCCAAAATGGTATTTAACCAAGACGTTTTAAAATTCTTCTTGAGTCTTTTAAAATTATATTTCACATTTATGCACTTAATCATTGTGTCTGCTTTCCTGTCTGTGTTTATGCGTGTGCACACAGACATGCACACATCTACTTTGGCTTCACTCCTAACCTCCGCTGCATTAGCTTCTTCCAACTGTCTATGGGGATCCAGCAGTGCCCTGCAGGGTGAATTTGACTGCAGGCACCCAACGTGTGCACTTGCTTATGGTGGGAAGATCCCTTCTAACCATATTTGCCACCTGCTTCACCTGACTGACCCGCAAGGGTCTGCCTTAAACCTTTAAGCTGAGGAAATAAAATTGCCGGTTCTGCATACTGAGGTGGTAAGGGCCAGATTTTGTACAAATTCACTCTCAAAGCTCTTCCACTGCGTGTTTGAGGTGGAGGAGGAAACAAGTGTGTATCCATGTATCATAATGCATCTGGCTTTTTGGTTGAGGGACTGTGTGTGTGTAACAAAATTTGCTACCCTTAGGTCATTACTTATTCATTGAGGAGGACTGCTGGAAGGGTGGAGTCTTCATGATTTAACATACATCTCCGCAATTCTTTTGTTATAAATTTATACTGTCATTTCTATAAAGGTGAGCATGAAGATGTGTGGGTGCTGTTATTATAACCAGAGCTATTTAAACACAATCCATGAAAACCTTTTTTACTGAATGGAAAATTGCAGCAAAGGATTGGTGAAAAATGTTCTCCTGGAAAATATCAAATCCTTTATTGGAAGCTCCTCCAACTCCCAGCACAAAGAAATGTTTATCATAAAGGATTATTTTATTTGGCTGGTCTTTATTTTGTTACGAAAAACAATTCCTCTCACTTACTAGGGGGTTTTTTTTCAGTATGAAGAATATTCAGAGCATCACGCAGAGAAGGACCACTGCTTTCCACCCAGCCCTGATCCTAACGCCTTTTTCATTCCTAGCTTGCTAGGCTTACTAAATGAAGCTCCAGAGCCATTTCCTACCGCTAGTAAGCCCATTCTCCGTTAGGAAGTTGCAGAGCTGGTAATGCCCGCTAGCACTGCTGCCCTTGCCCCTCTCTCCCCGGGGGGCAGCGGCGGAGCCCGCGGGCAGCGCCGGTCCCGGGCCGCCGAGCAACGGGCGGCTGCAGCCTCCGCGGGCACTAGAGGGAGTCCTGACCGCGCACTAGGACAGGGCTGCTGGCTCGAATAATGCACCGGAATATCAGCGCTAAATTCTCCTTTTGTTAGTCACGTTTTCTTTCTTTTTTTTTTTTTTTTTTACTTTTTTTTTTTCTTCCCCTCCTCTGTTCCTCTGCAATAACTGTTGTAAATTAAACAGTTACTTCTCTTCCTCTGGTTTCAAAGCATCAAAGATGTCTGTGAGCCCATTACCTTTGATGCTGATTTCCTGTTAGAATGCATGTTTTGGCGTTGCAACATCCTGAAAAAGTTTAATCTGAAGCAGAAGAACTGTAAAATGAAGAGAGCAATTATATACAGCCCAGAGCTCTGAGCAGCTGAAATGACAACAAAGTTTCATCTGTTTATTAGGTTAGCTCTGTTTCGGATAAAATACTATTAGCAATTTATGAAGAGGAGAGTAGGACTTTGAAATTGAATATCTGTCAATTAAATCTGAAAATTTTAATATGAAATGCTTTTAAAAGTCAAATAACATCTATTAAAACTCCAGATTTAGTCAATGAGATCAGGCTGTACGCTGGGTATGCACTGAAGGAAAAACAGTGTATACATGACAGAACCTTACCTGGGAGTGGGAGGGGATCTTCTTGTAGACACAGAGGAAAAACAAGGAATTAAACCAACCTTCTACTCTGCAAAGAGAATTACTATGTAAAGATGGCTACAGTTGTCAAGGCAACTTTGCTTTTACTAGTGCTCCAAATATGGGCTCTGAAATCCCTTCCTTCCCCCCCCTCCAAAAAACCCCAAACAAACCCACTCAGATTTTTTTTAGGTAATTTTTATATTTCAATAGAAAAAGAGTAAAAATAGCCAAGGATTGACATTACCTCCAAGAGGAAATAATAGAAAATCAGCCAATATTTGGAATTGATGTTTTTGTCTGTAACTTATTCTTGGTAGTTAGTGATCAAGGTCTAGTGTTTAACAGGGCAGATTAGGGAGCCTGCTTGGAGTCCGCAAAAGAAGAAAAATAGACATCGATCTTCTTTAACGTAGAAGCAACTTCTGAGCTCTTTAGTTTCAACAGTGTCCTTTTGTTCTATGTTTGTGCACCACTTAGCTATTGTAGAATATTGGTCCGCACACTGTGATAAGTCACCAAACCCCTCTTTCTTTAGGCTTGAAGGTAAGCACGGAGAAGAGCTCGAATCCTTTAGCTGACTCTATTGAAGAAGTTGGCAGGGCAGCCTGGGTGAATGGGATTTGCTGTTCCCTTTGCTGCAGAGCGCCCGACTGACTTGTCCTGCGGGGGGTGGCCTTTTCTGTTACATTGCATTTTCACCTGGCGATTGAATGCTGAAAGACTGACAGCACAATGATGCTGTATTTACTGACGCATGGATCTTGCAGCTGTGTCCTCATGGGACCCTTTGCTTTCCAGAGCAGAAACCATCTTTTGGTGTGTGTAAATGTATGCGTGTTTACAACATCCAGCAGAAAGGGCGCAGGGTTTGGATCAGTATCTTAAAGTTTGACAGCAGTAACATCAGTATTTTATGTCTCCGTGCCTACGGGCCAAACATCTATGCTTTAAATAATTTGTATGCCACAATATAATCTTCACTGAAGCTGTCTCAGCTTTTCTTATTTGGTCACAGTAATACTGTCAATAATCCTTGTTTATACTGATAATGACAAAAGAAGGACAATCTTGTACTTAAAGCCCAGGGTTCAGCTTCCTCACCTGTAGTACAGGAATATGAATAATTCCTTTTTCTTTCTGTCTTATGGTACTTAAAATGAAAGCTCTGCAGGGCAGATGCTGTATCTTAGTGTGTGTCTATGTGGTACCTAGGAAGTGCTCTGATCTCAGCTGAGCCATCAAAGTGATGCTTTATCACCTGTAATGTCAAAGAACAGATGTAGCTCAGTTTTTTTCTGGACTATAAGAAGGGTTTATATTCTGCCTGTGGTGTCACACTTGAAAATCAGTATGGAAAAGCTGTTGGTTTTGAACAAGTTAATAATGTACACAATTTGTTACAATCCTTAAATTAAATGATGGTTTCTGTGGCTTCATATATCTTGGTCGTAGTATTGCATGACAATATAAATGTCTGCTGAACAAACTCCTTATGTTTTTACAGTGGTCCCAGAAACTGTCTTTGCCATGATGCTTCGCTGGTTGAATTTGATTGCCAGAGACCAGTACCCATCCTTCTGAGGTGAGGCCCTTCTGCTTTGTAAATTGTAGAGTAAGTTGCATAATCCACTGTGGCCTGCGAGCGGGTCCCAAGCAGCACTGTAATACAGGCTGGTGAATGCCAGTTACAGGGGTGTGATATCAATTTCCAGAACAGACCACATAGTCCAGTGTTGGATGGTTTAAAAGATACGGACAGAAAGATCTTCTATTTGTGTGAAGGCGTGCTTGGGGAAATAAAAAGAGATATGGGTAGCTGTGATGCAAAAAATACCGATGCAATATATTAAGGAGTTCCAGGACCACTATTCACATTGACAGAATGAGTTAATTCTGTATTTTCTTTGACAGAACTGTTGATAGGCATAAGACTAAATAGATGTGGGAAAATAAATTCTTGCTGTAGGAAGGGTGTATTCTTCACAGATGTTCTCTTTGCTGTCTTGGACCTGGTTTGCAGACAGCGCTTCTAGGACAGATCTGAGACCTTTGCCTCTGAGTTAGTTTGGATTCCTTTCATAATCAATGGAAACGAGGTGTTTTCTAGGCTGTGATTTATCTGATCTCTTCTTGATATGTGCCTTAAGGAACATGCAAAATCTCTCTCTCTAGGGGCTATAAAGTCGTGCTGGACAAGTAGCAAAAATGGAGAAGTCCCCACTGCAGATATTTAAGTTTGGTTCCTCCCCGCTACCCGTTGGGACCATCTAATCCTAAGGACCCAGTTGCCCAGAGGCTTGACTGTAATTGATGAAAAGGTATTGCTGAACTCTGTTTGTTTGTCTGTCAGCATTGTCAGGAGCTGACTGTCTTTTGAAAGCCCAACCTTAAGTGCATAGCTGAGTTGCATTAGCCGAGTCTCTCTCCCTGTGGAGCTATTACTCCAAAGGCCTCAGTGGGTACCTCGCTGCCAAAGGACAAATACAGTTGTGCCAAGGAGGGGAAAAAAATTCCCCAAACTCATACCTGAGTTCTTGGCCAGTTCCTCATTGCCAAGTCACTTTTTTATGTTAATATGACTCTCCTGTACATCTGTTGGTTTTATTTTTTGGTGGAACACATAAAGCATTGGCACTTGTCTCCAGTCCTCCTGGTTTGAATGTGCCTGTGATAAATAGTTCAGAAAAACATTATAGTATGAAATGAAAGTTAAGCTACACTGGCATTTGCTACTATGTAAACACCAGTTGTTAGGAAACGATAAGCATTATTGATATCCCAAATGTATGTATTAGTGGGAACAATGTTATGTAAAATGTTAACATCTGTCAAGACAATATAAACAATTATAAGTAACTTTCTTTTAATGATGCAATTATACCAATAACAAAAGGTGCACTGTAAATTAACATGACACCACACCAGGTTTATGTATTTTAGGGAATAAATTCCAATCCAGCTAAGAAAACAAACAAAGTTTCCAGAGAATCCCTTCGGAAAAAAATAACTCTGCTAAACCTTTACGAAATAAAGTCTGGGAACTGAGATTGTTATTAAATCTGACCTTGATCAGATTTTTATTATGTCAGAAAAAATGGTTCTTAAGAGACAGAGTTGTCATGGGATTAGAGTACATCTACAGCAAGATGTTTCCATGGCAACGAATCAAACACCATTTCCTAAGTCTGCAGTCGTCTGCTTCAAAACCATGAACTTAGCATTGAATAATTATAGAGAAATGCAGTAATGTTGTGCAAAGAGAGGGGGGAAAATAAATCAATCTGGAGGCAGTGATTTATTTTAAAATGCCAATTAACCCCATCAGTGTGATTGTTTGGAGCTTCTGTTGGTGGCGACAGGTCCCACGTAGGTATTTGGTTTTACAAATTGAAAGCATAATTTTTTTGTCACACATAACCTTAAAAAAAGTGAAAGACGAATCATAATTCCACCAGAATTAATGAAGTCTGAAAGTTATGTATAAAAGCTGTAATAGAAATTCAGAGTTGTGTCAGAGACTCCAGGCGGCAGTAGCAAATGACACTCTACCTGAATTCTCCTCGTGTTTGAAGGATCTGAAAACATACTTGATACGGGTACGTGTTTAGTCTCCTACAACCAATGAGCTATCTAAATTCATAGGCTCCAATGTCACACAGCTGTAATCTTGGTGGAAAGTTAAACCGGTGAACACATCACCACTTAGAACTTGGGGAGTGAGTTAAGGCTATTTAGTTTATCAGGTTTTTTCCCATTCTGCCATAATTGTATTACGAATGTATTGTTCTCCTCCAGAAGCCGTACCTTCTGAATTTATCTGCTGTGTGGTGACATCTGCCTCTGTCTTTCTTCCCCCCCTGCCCCTAAAATGGAACCTGTTCTTCCTTCCCCCAGTTACTGGGAGGTTTCCTAGGTGCATCTGGGACATGCAGTGCCACCAGGTTAGAAGATAAGTTGTGTTTTGACACTGCACTTGATGAATGACCTTTAATAAAAGGACACAGGTTCAACGCAGAAGCACAGTCTTCAAGCACTGAGTGCAAATAGCCTGTGCCTCCTTTCTTCGTTCTGGGTGCGTGTTAGTCCACAGTGTGGAGGCTGCAAGAAGGCGTAGCCAGAAGTTTTGGAAACCAGAGGCCTGAGACTCAGTAGTGACACAGTGTCCACGCTGTTGTAATTGCTCACACAGCTGTGTGTTCTCTTCTCCAACAAGGTCTTGCTAACAGAAAAATCCTACGATGGGCCATTCCTGTACGTGTATCCCAGCTATTAGTAAGTTGATGAGTAACCGTCGGTATCTCACCATTAGGTCACAGCCAGCCAGCAGAGATAGAAATGTGCTACTGTTGGATTGTAGACTGCAGCAGCAGATCTACTGTCACAAATAGGGTAACACTAAATTGGCCTCTGACTGCAAGATAAATTCTGCCAAAGGGTGTGGATTTTACGCTGCAACATAAGAGTGGTCTTCAGGGGAACCAGCGTAGCCTTCAATCTCATCACAGCTGCTGCTTTCTCCTTTGCTGCTGGTTGGTGGGTTCATTCAACCCATCCTTCATTTCTGATTCAGCTACCCTTGCTCCTGGTGTGGTGATGAATCAAAGTCCTGCTCCAAATGACGTCATTTGATACACGTGGGGTATGGGTACCACTCAAATTTTCTGAAGAAATGCTTGTTTCAATGTGAAAAAAATGCTGGAATCTGGATTTGTGCAGTATTTATTTACCTACCTCAGGAGGCTAACTGCACACTTCAAACCAGAAGCTGTATCTTATTTTAATTCAAAAGATCTGTGGGGGCATTCCTGTAATTTTAAAATCAGTGAGTCAGAATAAGGTAAATGCTGCAGCTGAAACTTTCATGTAGATTGAAATGATAGGAATCTTTCACTTCTTATGTGTGCACAATTTACAGCCATTAAAACTATATTAGTGTCGTAGAAAATGGGAAAATTGTTTGTTCCCTAAAGGTGTAAGGAAAATGATACTCTTCTTGTTCACAATAGGGAATTATTAATAAAGATGGAGAAGTGATCCCTCTCTGAAATACATGATGTTTTTAACATAGCTAAAAATATGGTGATATTCTGAAATTTAATGGAAATATGGAGATAAATATTTGTACTTTCTTTCCTTCATGAATGTTCTTTACATTAATAAGCCCATCAGTGAAGGAAACAGCCAAAATTCAAAAGACTCTCCATTACCATAGCGTCACAGATTTCAGTGAGTTTCTTTTCACAGCAGCCCTGTGAGGTGGGATGAGGTCTTTCCCTTCGTTTTTACCATTGGAGAATGCAGCCACTGAGAAGCGAGGTATTTTTTCTAACAACTACCTTGATACTTTTGCAAATCCCAGGTGGTGCTTAGCTGCACCATTAATTACATGAAAATTCTGGAGTTTAATGACTCCCCCAAGACTACACAAGCTATATTTGGCAGATCATGAGCTTGAACTAGCTAGCCTTTTGCAAGGCTGTGGTTACATCTCTTAACTGTTGGCCCATTCTTTTTAATGTGTCCCACACTCTTAGGTAGCGACAGTCCAGCGTTTCAAGGCCACTGTGCCACCCACAGATGGACGCCACGTGGAGTGGGCAGGCCTTTGTTAGAAGAAATTAACTGCCAGTTGAGATCATTGATCACTATGCTTCAGCCCTCTCTGATGAAGCAAAATTATGTGAATTTGGGGGAGATAAAAGATAGTCTCATTAGAAACAGCGTATGGCTGTAGGTATAACGATAAGCCAGGCAATGGAAGGCTGCTGCAAGAAATGCATGCAACTTGGCAAAGCCTGGTGGGGTTGTTTTTGTGCAGGACTCCCTTGAGTCACTTGTCCCCAGAAGTAAGGAGATGGCGGTGCCTCAGTCTGTGCACCAATCAGTTCCTTCATGAGCTGGATGGGTTGTCTTAATTTAAAATATACAAAAGATGAAAGCTACTGAAGGCTTGTGAAAATAGGTTTGTGGGCAAAGCATTGCCCATTAAATGACATAAAAGCCCTCTAGGAGAACACAAAAGATCTGAGTCACGTCCCTTTGTTGGGTTAACTCACACACTCCTGTGTCATGTATATGTTTCTGGAAATGTCACCCTGTATCTTTTGCACAGTAGTCATGTTGAAGACTTGAGTCATGTTTCCAAAAACCTTCCTTTCCTATCTTTATTTCAACAGTAGAAGTATGTAGAGAAGCCAGTTCCACAAACAGTTAAAGGGGATGTGCCATACCGGTAGATATGTACAGCAGAGATGGGTTATACCAACCTGTATAGATGAAAAAGCAAGAAGAAACCCAGGGACATTAGGACTTTGTGGGCATACTCAGGTCAAACTGTGTGTTTATTGCTGCTTGTTTACAAGCTGATTTTTTGCAACCAGACTCACGCATGGTCCAGCCTATTCTGAGTTTGATGTGTCACCGTGCTACACTATCACTAGTGATTACTATGCTGTGGAAATGTCTAAATACTACTTAAATTTCTTCCATTATCCTAGGACTGAATTTGGCACTTCTGCCAAATTATGTGGTGGTGACCAGGAGAATATGTTGTCCTGGACAGATGGAGGATGGGAGGATGCAAGACGCCATCCATAACCGTGACTCACCTGGTGTAAGGGAAGAGACTGCACTGCATGGATCAAGAGGCTTTGGGGCAGTGAGTTTCTGGCTGGATGTGGTTGCTGGTGTTGGGAGGCTGTGGTGTACTGAGCCACTGAAGGAGGTCTGGACAGTGCAGGATTATGGTTCCTGGTTCTCCTGTGGAGCCAGGTCAGTGACTCACTGTGTAGTGACTCAGAAGATCTGTTTTGCAGCATGATCTCAGAAGAGCTACCCAGTTCTCAGGGTTTTCCAGTAGGGACCAGGTACCTCCTCCCAGCAGGAGGGCACGTAGTTATGGGGTGAGGACTTGTTGTTGTCAGTGTTGATGGTACTTGGACAAATAAGAACTTTCTTGGGCAAATGATGTGAGGTCAGAATTCTGAAAAAATAAGTCTGGATGAATCAGACCACGCTGAGGCCATCTATTTATGTGTAACATTCGCGGAACATCTTTCTGTATAATCAAATCTTAGATTTACAGGTTCTGTATCCTATGTAAACACTGGGCTGCAGATGAATGCTGGAGCAACCAAACACAAACTGCAAGCAAGGAACATAATCAGAGTGATTTTTCCTCTTTAAATTGAAGGAGCTGGCCCTGTGTTACACTTAAAAGTGGAGTTTAGACGATTCTGGGTAATGGTGCAATTAGGATTATATCGCTTGAATAAATGCTGGAAAGGAAGGACTGCACATCTGAGCTGACCATATGGGATACATAAGGCCTGGCAGTGCAAACGCTTGGGTCAGTAGGGCTGAAGTACTTCACTATGATCCCTGGCACCAGTGAGATGAGGTTAAATATGACGGACACTTCACGTAATAAGGTGGGGTGTTATTATCCATAGGCTAGATTCAGGGGAAAACTTTTATGTGAGGAGAGACTGAAAAGCCTGGGTGAACTAATAACTGGGATGATTAGTAAAGGAAATATAATGAAGACTGTATCAACATATTGAACAGCATGAAAGCAGACACTGGTTGCTCCTGTTTGCCCTTTCTCAAGAAGATATTGAAATGGGAAGATGCCACATTTAAAATTAACTGAGGCCACTTGGGTTTTCAGAAACAAGCCCTATGATTAACCTGTCGCATTTACTGCCTCAAGATTTAATTGAGGCCACGAGCTCAGCAGGGTTCCAGAAAGGATTAGACATTTATGTGGACAATGGGAACACCCGCAATCATCTGCACTATTTCACCGTTAGGAGTAATCGGGGCTGTTTATTTCACGCATGTTCCTACCCACAGGCGGAAGGGACTTTACGGGCCCGGGGAGCGGGGTTAGCATCGGGTCCCCGTAAATTCCTGCGTGGGAAGGGCGGGAGCGCGGCGCCTGCAGCGCGGGGCGGTGGCAGCAGGTGGCGGCGTCCCCCGCCGCGCCCGGCTCCCCCCCGCCAGCGGAGCTGGGCTCCCCGCACCACGGAACGTCCTTGTGCTGGGCACGTAGAGATAACTAACGCGAACGGATCCCGCCGGAAAACTAACGGGGGTTGCCAACATTTTTAGATCTGGTTGGTCGGTTGTGGGGGTTTTTGGGTTTTTTTTAAGCATTAAACTTAGATTTTCTACTTAGGCTAGAGAACCTAGTTCAGAATCTGCTAGAAATGATAACACGAGTGAAAGTGATTTTTCTCTTATGGATATGGTAACATTTAAAAATTAATCTTAAGGAGTTAAACAATGTATTACTTGTATTCCTGCTTTATATCTTTTATATTTCTCCCATTTTATGAATACGATTAGAACCTGAGCATTAACAGAGACTACCAGGAATGTTAGCTGCCTCAGAGTCAATACAGCTTGTTGAAGATTTATTTCCTAAGCATTAATTTGCAGATATAGGTAGGTGCGAGTTCCTAGAGGTACGGTATTGCAGTTGGTGTTGTGAGATGCAGATATCAATACAAATGTTTCCTAAGAGGTCAGTTGTCCAAAATGAGTACTCGCTGCCTTTGACTGGCTGGTTGAGTGCTGGACTCGCTTGACATGGCTTTTTGGTTGTGAAAGCTTGTGCACGGCCATCAGGCTGTGTGGGTACCGGTGATCCCTCCTGTGACCCCTGTGGGCAGTGTCCCAGGCCCAGCAAGAGCAAACATGTACGGTACAGGTATCTTTTACCTCTAATCAATCTACCTCTCTATCTTCTGCAAGTATTGACTAGCTCTAAGGGCAGGAGCAGTAAAATATTGGACAAGGGTTAGTTCCTGAGAGAACGTTATGTCGTTATGCTGTCTTTAGACGAAGACTGAAGACAGTAATCAAAAGGGCTATTTTTAACCATGGGTTGATTTATTTGTTTTTCTTGTACAGCTATTGCACCTGGAGCCACTGATGATGGCTTGATTAATTCTCGGTGATTTTTTTTCTCCACCTTCCTCCACACGACTCTTCTGAGTGGCACGAAGTTGCGTTGCAGCAGGCGCAGTCTCTGAGCTCTCCCCTGCAGCCCCCAGCAAAGGCAGCTTTGGGTCTGTCGGTGAGGGCAGGAGTCCTGGAGCCCTGTCTGAGTTTGCAAAGCAGATGATACGTGTGGAGGAAAGTCTGCTGGGAGGGTTTTTCTGTTCCTCCTGTAGGCAGGAGTGTAGGTACAAGTGTAGCTGAACTAGCTGCAGGCCACCTACTCTGTGTAGGGTGAGCAATGTACTGAAGGATAGACAGTGGCCACCACTGATTGCAAAGCTCTTCCAAGAAAGTGAATAAATTGGTGATGATTATCACCTGGACTATGCTGGATAATGTGCTACCGTCATTGCTGTATTGCTAGCTGTACTACAGCTTGTTTAAAGCCAGTTTGAGTATCTGTGCAACCCTATTATATTGACTTTGTAGCCCTATGCTGAAGGAAGAAGAATGATCCTGAGATTTTTGTGTTCTTTTTCATCTACGAGCATTGGACAGATGCTGAGGAATCTCCCTTTCTTTCTGAGCGTGTTACCTGCAGTGGGGGGGGTAGAGGGTGAGATGGAGTTTCCCTGCCAGACCCTGGGGCCTGAATTTGCCAGATCTGAATCCAGGAACATCCTAGACAGGTACCTGTCCTGACCCTTGTAGCAGCACTTAATGCTAAGTAAATTCAAGGGTACACAGCTATTGGAGCACTGTGGGAACATATAAAGAACCAAGATTTTCAAAAGCGCCTGTGGATTTTGAAATCTCAGACTTCAGGGATCTATCCTGAGAAAACATAGGGAAACCCAGTGGCAAATCTGCACCAAAGCAACCGCTTCTGCAAAGTCAGTGCTGCTAG
Organism: Grus americana; assembly: GCF_028858705.1. NCBI lineage: Eukaryota > Metazoa > Chordata > Aves > Gruiformes > Gruidae > Grus > Grus americana. The sequence goes on along the minus strand of NC_072863.1, from coordinate 14,996,031 downwards.
TGTGTCTGCCTCATCCAGAAGCGTTCTCAAAATATTCTGCCTCCTAGGATTTTCTAAATATTCTCCATTCTTCCCCATCGTAATTCACACCTTATTTTTTTCCCCTCTGTGTGACTCAGTAACAGTCACCTTCCTTTTTTATTTTTCCTAGTTAAAGGTCAGCCTGAGCTGTGTATTGCAGATGAAAGGATGCAGCCCAAAGCCAGCCTAGGGGCCCAGTTTGTGTTGTGGATCTCTCCTGAGGGCACTTCTGTTTGCGAGTGTGTGCCTTGCAACTTCTGAGAAGCCTACAGAGATTGCTATTGTTTAGGATAAGTTCTGTCAAATTTATTATTTTGCTAGTAATTTTTTTTTTTTTCATATTTCCTTCAGAGAACCCAGCCACTTTCAGGCCATAGTTTTGAGCCTACTCTGTGCCAAGTGTCAGGAATGACTTTTTGTCCTCAAAGCCGAAGAGACGTTTCCCACCAGTGCAGATGGAGGTGTCTCTTCCCTCGAAGGATGTAGAGGAGGAGAGGGCAGAAAGTGAGCTAAGTTCTGTTCTCACACTTGAAGGTAAAAAATCGCTGGATTTTGTCCATCCACACATCTACTCTTGAGGGATGTGATCTAATGTACTCAAGCAAATGGTAGGTAGACGCAGTGGAAGGGCATTCAAGGGCAGCTGCAGTAAGCCCTGGGTGTAAATACAACTGGGGAGAAATAAAAAAGGACTACCTCCTACTGAAACCAACCCTCAAAGTGACAGAACCTCTACAGGACTTCCTATAAGGAAAAGACATGTTCACCGTCCTCATTTTTCTCCGTAGCTCTTGTTTTTACCTAGGTTGCCAAGTGGATGTTTACTTCCAAAGCAGATGTCTCTTTCCCCTGCCTGGATCCCACTGCCTGTGGACAGCGTGGCTGCTAGCACATTTGAAACACCTGGTTCCCCTCATGATTAACGCTCAGAGCTGCATCAGTCTGTGACTCTGTGGGTTAAATTTAAAGCATCACCATTTGTGTCTTTATTTTTGGTTTCCAGACAGACTATGCAGATATGGGTGGTAGAAACATCATGTATACCTTTGAGATGCAAACCTATAAAGAGAATGCACCAAAATCTACTAACCTTGTGTCAGTCGTAAATAAGGAAATCTATCTTGTGTCTTTTTTGTTATTCTTTTGCAGAGATTTTATCTATAAATTGAGAATGTTAAGGGAGTTTACTTCACTTACCTTCACTGCAGGTATACCTAGCACTTTTATTGAGATGGAGCATAGATTGCACCATGATTTCTGAAGAGGCTGCTCTTTAAAAAGGTAAGATACAATACAACAAGCACATTCATATAATAGATCATCATTTAAGGTAACACATTCTGCCTGACATGTAGTGTTTTGCACATTTTGAATTGTCTCCTGCCAAAATATTCAGGCCTGCAGGGGGAACCCCTGTTGGGAACACAGGACAGATGGATCTGAATCCAGTCATGAAACTCCCTGGGGCCAGCAGTGTGATGTTAATGATCACACCGCAGTAAGATGTAAAACATACCTTTGTGCAGCTCAGTGTAAACAGCAGCTCCGGTATTATGATGTAAATGAGAAACCAGCACGAGATGATGTGTGAATGGAAACACAGCAAGGTGCTCTGTGAGGGAGCAGGAAGCACAGCGCAAGGGGAAATTCTGCGCATGGCAAGTGGAGGTGGAATTAAAACGTGGACTCACTTCATTGCAGAGGTAAACTTTAAATACTGCTTGGGCTGATGCAGAAGGAAGGGAACTCATCAAGCTGTACCTAATCCCAGCTGAGGTTCTGGAAGGGCAGTGGACAGGTTGCAATTAGGCTTGGGTTCCTGGACTCACCAATTAAGAGCTGGAAGATGGGGCTGGGCCCAAAGGGAAAATAAAAATCACTAATAAGCCTTATTCTAATATACCCTGCAAATCCTGTCCAAATCAGGGTCAACTTTGAAGTTAGGTAGCGTTGCTCAGGACTTTGGCTGATTTTCAGGTATCTCCAAGGATGGAGATACCTCTCTTGAGGCTTGTTCTGGTGTCTGGGCACCTTCATGGTGAAAACATTTCCTGTAGCATGAAATAAGTCTAAAATGGCTCCAAGGTTGGAGGGCATGAAAGATGAGAACCTGATGACAGGCAGGCATTAAAAGGGCTTGAGGGGGTAGCCAAAGGTGCAGGATGTGCAGCTGGGTCCTCAGCTTTATTTCAGAAATCCCTGGTGCCCCTTTGAAAGTCCTCCCCTGTGTGAGTGGTGGCAGCTTGCCTGCGAGACACGATTTGCATTGGGTCCTTGTAAAACAGAAGGTGCAGTCAGAGAGTGTGGTGTCACCAATGTAATTTAAAAATGTGCTGGGCAGCAGGAGCGGTGCTATGTCTGCTGCTGGCTTTATTGTAACAGTGATGTGCCTCTTTGTCCCAGAGTTCCCCGTCCTCTTCCTCTCATCTCTAGCAATGAAGTGAAGGGCTTGCTGGGAAGCTGAACTTGAAGCTAGAGGAGGTCATACTTAACTAACCTCCTGGAGTTCTTTGAAGATATTACTGCCAGGCTAGATAAGGGGAATTCAGCAGTGCGCTTAGAGTTTCAAAGAGCATTTCACAAAGTTCCACATCAGAGATTAATAGCTAAGGCAAAAGGTAAAGGAAGAGGAGGTAATAGAGGCTGTTGGATCAAAACCAGCTCAAGGGCAGGTATGAGACAATCAGCACAGATGAAAACTTTTCAAGCTGGCAGAAGGCTGTTCTTGGGACTGCTTCAGAACCTCTGTAATGCGTAATCCAGACAGCACAAAGGTGCCCCACCATGCTCATGTCGCTAAGGCAGCCCAGATTTGGCACCACCAGCAGCAAAGCATCCTAGCTAGACCCCCTTCTGACTTCCCAGCCTGATCAGCCAGGAGCCCTTTCATGTCTTTTTTGGGTGGGAACAGTTTTCAGCACGGCCCAGATTCACGGGTGTCTCTGGAGCCACGGTGAGGGGCTGCCAGCGCTGCCGCAGGTCTCAGAGCAGTCAGTGTATTTGCTGGGCTTTGCAAACAGCAAGCCTGCTCCTCAGAAACACTGTGTAAATGTGAAGCCACCAATGTCTGAGAAATTACTCCAGCTTTGCAGTGAGCTGAGAGAAGAGATAATTTGGTGTAAGGTCTCCCCAACACCGGGCACAACCTAATCAGAGTCACCAGGACCAAAATCTCTTCAATGACTCTGCTAACAAATGGCAAAAGAGTTCAATGCGGAGAAATGTGAAGTAATTAATCTGCAAGCAGGGAATCAGACTGGGGGATACGTGCTAAACAGAGCAAGCATTCAGCAGAGGGATTAAGAGAGGGATTTGATGTGTGGGGGTTAGTTTCTTTTGGAAAAATCATTGCAACTGTCTGCCTAGATCACAGCTGTAGTAAAAGGGCAAGCAAGAGACAAGGCTGCATTAATGGAGGGACAGGATAAAAAACAAAAGAGGCAATATGTCTGTTGCTGTAAAAGGCATTAGATCCCACCTGGAATACTGTCAGCAGTGTTGGCCACCGTACCAGTGTGCTGTAGCATTAGGCAACAAAGAGCAGCCCTGCAGAACCCAGCCTGTGAACAAAGGTGAGAGTGCTGGGTTTTCCTCTGCAGGCTTCCGCCCACCCCGTCCATTCATCATCTAAAGACGAAACCTGAGGAGCGCAAAGAGTTTCCCTTTAAGCTCTAACAGAGGTTGGGAATTTTGAAGTCAGTTGTATTTTTCTCCAGAGTATTTATTTCTCTCTGTCTTTCTCTTGCTCTCATCCCTCCATCTCTTCTTTCTCTTTCAGTTTGTCCTCTTTTCTTTCCTCTTTCTCTCCTACCCCCAGTCTGGGGGTTGGCTTTTCTTTCCCTAATATATTGTTTCTCCTCCACCCCTGCCCAAGAAGTGAGACTATTTAGTCACTTCGCTGCTTCTGACTCCTGCAGGAGCCCCATCTCCAGTGAAGGGGTTGTTACTTTAAGTAGTACAAGTTTTACAGACTGTGCAGCAGGATGAACAATACTTTTTCCCCATAGATTTGGATGAAAAGAAATCAAAGTCGTTACTGTGGAAGAGGAGAAGCTCAGCAATTAAGCTGAAGGCAGGGCATGGAATATTACACACACTGACCATCAAAATTCTCAGATGCAGCTTTTCTTCCCCACTCAAAGGAGTTCACAATGCTATGGCTGTTTCCAATCATAAAAATTCAGTACCAAAATTTTCCTTTGTTTTCACTGGTGTACATTCAGAGCAAGTTCAGCAAGTTGCTCTGAATTTACCCAGCTATAGAGGACAGCTGATTTCATTCAAGCTGTACAAGAGACAATCTTATTTTGCTTTCCCTCGGATTACAGTAAGCTTGTCACTCAATGCCCAGAGCCGGTCAATACAGCACAGTTGTGCCAGGTAAGAAATGCACTTGACAAACTGTCATAATACCCATTTCTTCCGCTCCTCTCTTAACCAGCCCTAACCACTGGAGGAAGGCTGAGCATTTTATGTTTGTATGTACCTTAAGCTGTTAGTTGTAATTCACAGTCATGACAGCAGCTTAAATGACAGCAAATAATATTTCTCTAAAATAGTGCTTTTTTTTCCTCTTTGTTAACTGATACAACAACCAACATGCTGATGCACAAAATTATAAAATAGGTGTCTAATAAGAAAAGGAAAACTTGTTATTATTCTTGCTGTTTAAATCCCCTGGAGCAGAATTGGCTATTGCTATAAAATCTGTGGAATTATCTTTGCTATTTCAACTTGCCAAACCAACCTTTTATCCCTTTAAATTCAGGTCTTTCTTGGCACCACTGAGGTGAGGATCCCCGTCGTGCTGCTCGGGTAAGTTCCCTGCTCATAGGACCATTCATCCTGGAAAGATTTGGACTGGGGACTTGTGCTTTTAACTCTTTCAGCTGCTTTTGAAAATATTGCCTTGCTATCTTGTGGGAAATGGTCATGCCATAATGTACCCTGACAATGGTGGTTGTGGAGAGTGTAAAGAAACATTTAAATAGAAATTACAGCTAGAAATGAAGGCGTGTAAGGAAAAGCCAAACAATAGGATTTACCTTCCAAATCTTAAGGGCAAAGAGAGTAATTTGGCCCTTTTCTTGGATGTAGCTGGGCAAGGGAAAGAAATGCCGAGACTCATATGATCTTAATTATACACTGTGGGTGCCAGCAACTTTCAGGGTACGTGTGGATTTTTGACTGAGGCTCAGTGTGTGAACTTTGTCACTAGAGGAGTATGTCACACACAGAGCTGGGACATGAGCCATCATTCACAATTCAAACAAAACCCAAGCCCTTCAGAGATTGAAAAGAAATGTTCAGTTAACCATAAAAACTGTGGCATGATTCTCCATAGCCTAGTGCCCTTCGGGAACAGAAATACTTCAAGCTCCAAAATCAGGCCCTTCTTGTGAGGCTTTTTGACTAGACTGGAACCATCAACTATTCAAACCATTGTACAAAATCCTGCTCTTTGGCAACTCCCAGCATTTTTTTTCTAGACCAAGAACACTATAATTCTAGGCTATAGATGCAAGTCCACCTCCCCCTTGATTTCTGGGGCGTCTTGGCAGAGGATGACTTTGGATGTGACAGAGTCTGGAGGTCCATGCCTTGCCGTGGGATGGAGCTGACAGTGGAGCAAACAGGCAGGTGCTGGGTGCAGGATGCTCTGATTTTTACCGGCTGCAGCAAAAGTGCCCATTCCCCATCAAGTTTCAACAAGAAAATCTAGGTGAATGAGATGATGTTGGAAACATTTCATTTTTGCAGATATTTGGCCTTTGGATTGTGTGTTGACTGAAGGCCTGCAAGACTTCAGCTGCCTGGGTATAAGCCACTCGGTGGGTTGGGCAGCAGCCCTTGAGCATGAGAGGTGGTGCAGCTGCCTCCGTCCTCCCACTTAGAGCCACATGTGCTACAGCGCGATGGCAGGCGGGTTGCACCCTCACCCACAGGACGTATCTTAGTCTGGTCTCACAAAGGGAATGTTGCTGTGAGGACCAGCTTCTGTGTTTCAGCAGCAAAGTGTCCTTCATGTCGCCCCTGGAAGTGAAGTTAGACCGGCTTCATGGTCCTACCTGAGCTGTGTCTGGGAGGAGGCGGGCTCGGAGGGGTGTTTGTGTGCTCCTCTGAGATTGTATTCCAGCAGAAAGCGTAAACAACTGGGGGGATGTTCCTGTGGCCACCTGTGTGCTAGCAGAATTGCAGTTCTCATGATCAGCAATAAAGGTTTTGCTGCTGCTCAGAAATATACTGAAGGTTCAGACCAGAATGAAAATCAGTTCTGCACGCCGTCATTCACATTCTGTGCTCTTTTCTGTGCACGAGGGCTCTTTGTACTGTCTTCAGGGGGAGAAAGTCTGCTGTGGAAATCCATCATGTCCTAGCAGTTTAGTAGAATTACAGGGAACATGCTTACTTACCTAAAAGAACAAATGTGAACATATGGAGAGAGTCTTTTTTTTTCTTAACCTTAGGAAGTACCAGCAAAGATTTTCATGTTTGTAAATTGTCATTTTCTTAGAGCAAAGCCTTATGGAAAAGTCGAGTGTTTTTTATGAAAGACATGATGGAAACTATTACAGCTCTGATCCTCGTTATTGCTTGAAAAGCAGAGGTAGCAGCAGAGAAGGAAAGTAAGCATCAAAGGTCAGGTATGAGCCACAGGAAAAATGATGGGGCCTCATCAGAGTTTTCTTTGGCTTCCTGAGGTCCCTACTTGTCCTTGCAGCCTTTGTTCATTGGCTCTTGTGTGGATCTGTCCCCTGATGGCTGAACCAATTGCTCTTCTCAGATGCAACCAAACACGAGAATAACATCTTTGCTCGTGAGGAGCACATCTGGGCAAACACTATTATCCTTCTCTGTCCTGCTTGCTCTAACTCTCGGCTCCGTTTGATTTGGAGGGGAAGAGATTGGCGTTTCAGTGTATGAAATGCCAGATGGGATCGAATCAATGAAATTGATTTCATCTCATGCCTCCAAAGAGCTGGGATTTTTCCTTTTATTTTTTTTTTCCTCTGTCTCTATTCTTTGAGAAGTAGAAGAGTGAAACAAAGGCGTTGAGTGCTGCCAGTGGTCCTCAGGCACAGAGGCCAGAGCCAGAGCTGCAGAGCCCTCCGTGAGTTTGAATAGCTTTGCTCTTTCTGGACTAAATCAGGTTCGGATGTAGAAACTTGATTTTCACTTTCCGGATTGGTTTGGTTCGCTGTGAGCCCTTGCTCGCTGGTACCAGCCCTGCAGGCAGCCCAGGGCTAGCTGCCCAGCTGGCGTAGCTGACGGCACGCTTCAGAGAGTTGTGCCAGTTACAGTTGCTGGCATTATGTCTCTATACGTTTTTTGGACAGATTATAGTTATGCCTACACTGATTTAAAGGCAGTCACCAGTGACTTCTTCTGTGGCCCAAGCGAGCTCTCCACAGCAGCAGGGTTGGTGGGCTGTCGCTGCAGCCCGTTGCACTTAGGGAGCAGGCAACAAGGGCGGGAGGAGGGTGCTGCACCCGTGGCTGCTCCGATCCCCGCGTCTCAGGGGGTGTGGACACAGCCTGTAAATCCTGCTGTGGAGCAGTCGTGGTTTATCGGGTTAAGGTCTGTGCAGCGGTTGTTGATGCTAAAGTCACGCCAAGATCTTCTTATGGACCCAGTAATTCATGGAGTATCAGAGGGCAGAGCAGGGCAATTCCTAGTGAGGCAACTGTAGTAAAATATAAATGGAAAGATGTAACCTTGATAATGCAAATGACTTTACTTTCCTTTTTATACAACACATGTTGTTTGACCTAGGAGAAAGAATAATATTATAGAAATTGAGATCAGTCTGAAGGGAAAAAATAAAGTCGTCTAAAAATAAAACACAAATAGCAGCTGCTTGAATTGTATTTCTAATATATCAGTGTTGAGACAGCTCTGTCTTTCCCCCAGTTGAGCCAGGAATCCTATGGAAGTGGCTGGTAAAGAAGAGCCGTTTCCTGAGGAGGGATGCGAGCAGAGGCGATGGAGAGGCAGAGATAATATCGCTTCATCTCAGTATGCACCCTGGGCAGGAACGGTCTTTGGAGATGTGCGAGGGGATGCGGATGGCAGCACTCCATGGGCACGTGGAGAGGCTTGGGGTCAGATGGTCTCACCATTGATCGCAGTGAGTGACACTCCTCTGCAGTTAGGAACCCCACCAGAATGGGGTAGAATAAAGAATATTAGAATAAATAGCATGAAGTAGTCCAAAATTGTGTTATTACCGTAGCCTGAATCCTCATTTGGAGTGAGCTTTCTGAGTGGCCTTAAAGTTGGTGGCCTGTGCTTATTTTTGCTAGCTGAGGAGCTGAACTTAGTGTGTAAGGTTGGTGGGTTATGTCCTTTTGATATAAATGCAAAGCAGGTTTCTTATTCTGTAGGCTCACTCAGTGGGAAAAATACTACCTAGAAAAAAAGAAAATAAAAGATCCTGACTTTTCAGTTCAGCAGCTAGTGGTTTTGGACTGTCAAACTGGGGCTGTTCAGCCAAGACTATGTGCTAAGGTCCGATTTGCAGCAAGTGGTAAACACCTCCACTTTAAAAACAAAAGGTCTTTGATAGGGGCTTAAGTTGAATGCAAAAATTAAGGCATTCCTTCATCGTTTGTGACCAGTTAGACTGGAACTGGTGTAATATGACTGTGACAAAAACTGGATGTGCTTTCCTTTGTGTGTGAGGAGCTCTGCTTTCGGCTGCTCGGTGCTGGGAGCTGGAGCAGGCACACTGCAGCTCCTCGGTGCTTGCAGTGCCCTGTCCACAGTATGCTGTAGAGCAAATACAACATTTTATTTTTATACAAATGTGCATAACTTCATCCATTTCTTGTGGCTGCTCTGACAGGAAAAGGAAATTTATGACGCACATCACCCATTTATTTGGCACAGGCAGTGTTTATTGCTGAGGGAGGCATTCTCATGGAATTGATTGCACAATTTCCTCTTGGTGTACTGTTTTCAAGTAATATCCCAAGACCTCTGTGTACTAAGATACAGGGACACTTCTTTAAGGCCTGCAGAATTCTACAGCAGAGGGGAAAAAAAGCCACACAGTGGAAAATATAACGGAAAAATGTAATTTTAATTACACTGTAAATCTGGAGCTTTCTCCACTCTGCTGGGAGTCTCTGCGGAAACACCCATTCCCAATGGGTTGAATTTCTAGGTTTCTCCACAGAACTAAGAATGCTTTGGGTTTTATGGCCATTTCATTTTCACAGGTATAAAAGGTGGTTTTGGTCCAGTGTTAGTGCTTGTTCATGCTTTAGGCATGCCAGGATTATGGACATGTAGTGGAGGAGAAAGTGTGAATTTTGGAAAAAGAGAAAGGTATATTCTTAGTGCGGTGGCTTCCTGAAAGGGTGAGTTGTTGCCTGTCCCAACAGGCAGAGAGGGGTTGAAGTTATTAATGTCACAAAAGGTAGGAAGAGGGGAGTTGTTGCCTCGGTTCAAAGGACAGTGTGACAATATATATCTTAAACACCATGAATGGCACACAGTAGAGAAAGAGAGAGAAACATCTGTCCTGGAAGACCGTAGCTCCCATTAATTTTTATTTTTTTTTTAAATTATTTTCATCTGCCCGTGCACAATCATTTGTACCAAAGCTTCAGTATAATAGTTGTCTCATTTGCATGTGGAGAGGCATGGAGCTGGATTCTTGCACACAAATATGTGCCAGGAGATGACGCTGGTTACAAGTAACAGTGAACTGAAGATTGCGACCAGAAAATATAGAGCTCTGTTTTGAAAAGATGACTCAGAGTGTAGGGATGGAAGAACGGTGGTGCGTAACAGCAGTTATAGGCACTGGATTCTGTTCTCTTCCAGTGACAACCCCGCACATATCTGCACGCTGAAGGTACATGTCTGCTTAGGAAAGAGTTGCCTGATTAATAACTTTTTTGTCTTTCCTGGCTGCCTGGTGAATGGCTCCTCACCTGCATCGCTCTCCGAAATTCTGTGAGGGAGGTTTGGCAGTCAGCACAGCTTTAGTTTTATCATTTCGCTTCTCTGGTGAATCTCTTGGTGTCTGCTAGCTTCCTGATTATCCTTTCAGGCTCAAGAAGAAAGCGATCTCCTCCTAAGCTTCTGTTTTCACATTCTGAATGGCAGCTACCTCCTCTCAGCCTCTTGATGCTCCTCCTCAGGGCCCGAAGCTGGGCACCAGCTTGAGCACTAAGCTGCATGTCCTGCAGCTCCCCGGCCGACGGTTGCAGCGGTGGTTCGCACTACGTGTTTGTTAGCGCAGAGGCAGTCGCCTCCCTGGTAATGGCCTTTTGTACGTGCTGACCTCTGAACCAGAAACAAGACTCAAACCTCAGGAGCAGCCAGTGATTAATCAAATCAGGGATCAACTGAGACTCAACCCTTAGATCCCCAGCTGAGGTTGTGTCCGTGGCTGATTAAAAGAGGAAAATATATTTAGCTATTTACAGCTGTATCTCCCTCTGACTGAGGACAAGGCACCATGGATAAACATATTTATGTTTGTTAGATGTGCAAATTGTGGTTCCTTTGAAAACCTCACAGTTTATCGTAAAGCCTCAGAAAGCTCATGGCTGTTTATTGACGCTAGAGGACTTCCTGAGACTATGCCGTGGAAGTCGCCGCTCGAGTATTTGACATCGGCTAGCATGTCCACAAGGGAAAAAAGCCCAGACATCGCCATCTGCACATGAAAGACTAAAGGTGGCTTTAAGCAGTCCTCTGTAGGAGATAATTTTCTCCCTCCAATTAGGTTACACTTTCTAGATGCCGCCCTTTAGAAGCCTACAGTGTTCCCGAGCCCAGCTCTGCAGTTAGTCAGTGGTGAACAGAACATATGAACTTTATATTGCTAATATATTTCACAGTGCTGTGTGATATTAGCAAACTCCAAATAGCTGTCAGGACCTCAAGGTATTCTGGAACATCCTTTGATGCTACAAAGTAATGCATTTTCCATATTATTCCTTTGAACACATTGTATATGCAAAGTCTAGCACTTCTTATAGGAGAGGTGGAATTATCATACAATAAGATATTTTTTCCTCTAGTTCTTTCATGGCTCATAACATATAAAATTTCTTCTTAAAATCCAGGCTAGGAACTCAAACCTAATTTATACAGTATTGAAAACATTACAGGGCATAAATCAGTTCAATTTTTAAAGTTCCTGTATGATATTTTCAGAGCAGCCAAATTCCTTCATTCGCCTGGCCTCCTTCCAAAATTCTGCCAGCGCTCATGGAAATCTAAATAACTTTGGAGAAAAAGCAGGTTTTCTGTGGAAGCTCAGATTACCCTGTCACCCTTCCTCCACTGCAGACAGGCCTCTGATAAACATGGAGAATAGGGACAGGGAAATTACTTCATTACTTCATGTCCTTTTCAATTACAAACATTGAGGAGCCTGAGCCTCCTGCCAGCTCACGCCCCAGACCCTTGCAAATTTGTGGCTTTCAAAAGCCAACAGTTGCATTTCCTTTGCCAGCAGGGATAAGCGATAGAAAGCGAGCAGGGGAGCTCGCTTGAATTTTATTTCTGAGTGTTATTAAAAAAGTTTCAAATCACAGCTCTGTTTATTTAAAGTATGACTCCAGCTGAAATGTAAGTCTGTGAACTAGAGAAGTGATCAAAACAGGGCTGCGCCTTTCTTTTTTTTCTGAGAATTAATCACTTAGTGGTGGTGTGTTACTGTAGTTTTTCTGTGATCACTTAACCTGGAAGCGGTACTTCCAGATAGCTTCGTAATATTCTCCTGCTGGCATCTTCAGATCTACTATTTGTATCGTTCAGCTGTTTGCAAAGCACGAGGTTAATGCATTGTTTTTCTACCAGCTTTGCTTTGTGTTTTGATTTACACCTAAAGAAATGAGTGTGATTTCTTTGATGTAATTTTTCCATTATTGATGAACTAATATTGCAAAAAAAAAAAAAAGACTGTTTAAGATCTTACTCTGAAACCTCATTATTTCTATTAAAAAAAAAAAAGTAAAACCCAATTTCAGAACATTGTGTTACAGAGGGGGAAAAACCGTGGCAGGAGTGAATCTGATTTTCTACTTTGAGCGTAAATCTTACAGGCTCAGCTTCGGCTCAGTGTTTAGGTCTGTGTTAAAAGGCACTGAAATAGAAGCCCATGTATGGGCTAACCATAGGTGTCTGTATATCGCTCCGGGGAAGTTTTGCTGAAAGGCAGTTGCAGGGATTATTCTGCTCTTCTTTCCCCCCCCCTAGTGATTCTGCAGTGTGGGCTCAGGTGACTTGGTACCTCGGTCTGGTCAGACGTCTGCCCTGCAGTGGCGTATATCCTGATCACTTTTGGGATCAGGAGGGAGGGAAGGGAGAAGAGGGCAAGGAAGAAGGTTGGGGGGTTCTTCAGTGCCTCACAATTCGGGTTTTGCTTTGATATAAATAAAAAATTCAGACATACTTGTGAAATGAATCTGTAGTGGGTGTAGGTAGAGCAAAGAGCTGAGCACATAGAAATCAAGAGGCCATCCAGAAGTTCTCACTACAGCCTTTCTCAGGTTTTACTTATTTCTTACTTACACATTACTTGAACACTTCTCTTTAAGTCGGTGGGAATTTTTGTAAGTGAAGTTAAAGTGTGGGGAGTTGTTAGTTAGAAGGCGTGCAGCATCTTTTTCATGCTATCAAAGCTTCATCCCTTGGCTAGAACTCTCCTGGATTCACGCAGCGTATGCGGGGGTATGTATATGCATATGTGGTATGGTGCTTGCTTCTTGATACTCCCTGCTACCTCTTGGGCCATAAATATTGCGTAAACCACAACGGAGGCATGTCTGCTGCTGGTATCAGCCCAAATGTGGAAGTACATAAACCAAAAAAATACTAAGGAGAAGTTCACCAGACTTGGAAACTCCCCGCTGGCCAGGTCTGGGCTTTGGGAGCTGGCTGGAATGAATGATCTGTACCTGAAATAATTTCGTGTGCTCACTGACTCCCTAAGACATGACACCGAAATTATTTTTTTTTGCACAATGCTAAAGTCATAGTGATGTAGATACTTTTTAGTTAATGGAAATTTTGGATGCACTATAAGCAATTTTTTCCCTTTAAGAAGGAAAACTGCAGGTGGACCCTCATTCTATTTGCTGAAGTATAGTAAGGAAAGGCATGTTGCCCCAAGAATGCCTATTGCTGTGACAAATCACAAGAAGTGGAGAAAGACTTAGTGCCTGCTAAATTTAGCCTGTGCAAATCCAGTACATTCCAAGTCCATGGAGTGAAATACTGTTTGGAGTAAAATATGATTGAAACATTTCTGGGAATATAACTCCACTGGCTAGTTTACCACCTGGACTTAGTTTTCATATTGTAGGAGAGGAATTAAATTTTTATTATTTTTAAATTATAGCCCCCCTCCCCCCAATATCAGTTCTCTTGTCTTCCCACTGAAGCAAGCACTGTTAAGCTGCTATAACTTTAAGAGCATGAAAGCAAATGTTGTAAAGAGGTCACTGTAAAGGTCACGCAGCAGGTTTGATGTGTCAGTGGATAAATGATGGGATCACATCTGGAACAGTTTGGTGAATAAATAAAATGTGAAAGCTCATATATCACTGCCCACCTTCCAATCTGTAAGGGAAAGAGAAAATAAATTCTCTAATAACCTTGTAAAGCACATAAAAGATATTGAATAAACTCTTGAAATTTTGTGACTAAAACTGTCCGTATTAAATAATGATTTTAAGAGTGGCAAAAAGCTTGAAATATAGTATGAGTCTTCCTTGTAAAATGTTGTTTTATTTTATGGTTTATTTATTAGACTATACTTGGATAGCTTTGAAATATATAATTTTGAGTTTAACTATGTGTTATTGAAACACTCTTCCTTTAGATATGTCCCCCAGAGGTATTTTATATTTACACTTAGGGAAAAGAATTTTCAATTTTTATTACACAGTGCCGTATTATTGCTTATACTGCCACTATATTCTGCCTTCTGCAAGTAACATTAATATATGCATATTTTACTACCATTACCTTCAAAAGGCCTTAGAAAACCCATAGGTCTAAAATGATTTCTCTAAGTTGGTCATTACTGACTACTGAATTAAGATACAACAGAGTGTATATTGTTTTACTGGGCCATTAATAATAAGCCCCTGTGAATTGTAAGACAGCAAGCTACAAACTGAGTAATTTCAGTCACCCAAGAAATGTACAGTATTAATAAAAGGCTCACAGAAACCTGTTCTGGAGCATGAATGCCTTTGGTGTCTGATGCGGGACCAAAGGCAGAGGGTGAGTTTTGATCTCTGGACTCCTGCAAGCATCTCCTTGGGACGTGAGCAGCAGGGGCTCGTGTGGCTGCGCAGGCAAAGTGTCACACTCGTGCAGAAAAATAATACATGTAGATGTATGTACGTATGATGTATGGTCACTGCCAATGGCTACAGAAGAAAGCTTTGCTGCTTATTTTCCTCCCTTGTCGCAGCCCATTGCGATGCCACAGCCGTGCTCTGAGGCACGCGGATAGCCACGCACACCCACGCTCCCCTGAAGTCACCAGGGCTCTGGGCAGGCATCGGGTACACCCAAGCACAGGCTGCGCTGTGGGAATGGCAGACAAATTAGTCACGTCACTGCCACCGTTTTGCTGGGAAGGAAGAGCCAAAACCAGTGCCTAATGCAGTCACGGAGAAAGTGTCTCATCGGCTTCAGCCACAGCTGGTTAGGAGCAACGGGGTGAATGCTGCTGGTGGTGGGCGTGGATGTAGGAAAGTGTGGGGTGGATGGCTGGAGATCGGAGGTACGGTCTGTAGGCTGTGGGTGCTGGGATAGTTCATGAAGAAACCTGAAACGTCATAAACTAATGCTTGTTTGGTTTCTACCTTTCATTCATGCAGTGCAAGGCAGTTACCATCTGAGGTAGATGGTGGATCAAGAACTAAAAAATTACCATAGGCAAAGTCTAAGTGGGTTATAACCACAAATACAGCTTTTATGCTGGAAGACCATGTTACCCATGACCTTTAACCTGACTATAACCTTTAACCTGAACTGTGGCAGCACTTAGAAATTGCAGATCACATTGTAACATTGCTAGACATCACTGAAACTGATGCCAGGAAGCAAATCAATGACTTACAAGAACACTTCCCCAAATACGATCTTGTTGCAGATAAGTCAATCCTGCAATTTCTCTAATTCATTTATTAAGCTCCACCTTACAGTGGGTTTGGTTTCTTGTCCCTGTCGGACAGCTGTTCTAAATATCTTATGCCTTTGATGAGCTGAAACCTCTTCAAATATCCAGCTCATACTTCATAGCCAACTTAGCTCTGTTAAACTTTTGGCAAATGTATGGTCCTGTGGTCTTTGAAGACAACCATATTTAATACAGCTCTGTGCAGCTCTTTTTCCTCAGAGGAAAGGTAATTTAACTTACAGAGAGAATCTTGTACTTTAGCACTGATTTCCGATTCCCTGAGCAGATCAGGCAGTGTCTCTGTCCTGCCACGGGAACTCGGAGCTGTGGGTTTTTCTCTTTCTCGGCTTCTAGTTGCTCTGAGGATGAACAGCAGCATGGAGTGACGGGGCTGGAACAGAACGTGACATCTGTTCTAAGGCAATAAAAGTTGTAAAGGCAACAATTTCTTCAGCAGAGATGTGTGATGAAGTGCTGTATTGAGATAGTCTTGGCCAGTAGCAGTGGCCAGTGAGTTTCTTTGCAGAAATGAAACTTCCATTTTACTCAATTTTATTCAGCTTAATTTTTTCTTTTTGCAAGCTGAATTCTATTGATCTAGACCTGGGTGTATCTGAGGGTCTGCATAATAAATCAATGGTTTTCTTTTCCTTTTATCTTAAACTTCCTCTTCAGAGTCCCTTTTTATTGTATTGCCTCTTCTGAGCCCACTGTCACTGCGGCCATCAATAAACCTTCATGAATTTACCTGTTGAGAGGAGGAATGGGAGAACCTTACATTGCAGCTAAAAGATTAAATGCTGCTGGTGAACCTTGGACAATTTTCTGCCACTAATCTTTTGGTCTGGCTAATATAGCTACTACCCAAACCTTTCAGTGATGGAAATCATATCTAGATCTGGTAAGCAGAGCAGTAAGAGGACTGGGTGATAAATAGATTAGGAAGAACTATTTTTGACCATGTATTTGGCAACTTTTTGAGGATACATGGGATTTATAGATGTCACCTCTAAAACCTATGTTAAGAGAATAGTATGACTGTAAAGCAGCAGAATTATATTCGACCACTTACTCTCCAAATTTCTTATATCTATACATAATAATAGGATGTTATGTAGGAAACTTGCATGTGAATAATTACAGAGATAATCTTCCTATGCTGAGTTTAATGTCCATCACTTGAATCTCCAGTCTTCTTGTTTCTTTATCCACCTCAGACTTCGGATGGATATGGATTTGTAGGCCACATATAGTTAGTTGTATCTGTGAGGCCATTTATATAAGACTGTACAGTAATGTATGTACAATAGCAAGCAAAATTAAACTTGTCCAAGGAAATATAATAGTAGAAAGCATAATTTTTGCTTGCTTTTTTCTGGTAAACTAAAGTTTTTAGTATTGTTAACTTTATGAGCAGAATTTTTCTTGCAAAGAAAACTGTATCTCTTCCCATCAGAGCTCAGTCTAAGGCAGACCCATCACAGAACTCTGCCTGAAAGTGGGGAATCTGCACCCATAATGGTCATGGGAGACAGTCCATGAGGAGTAATGACTTATGCAACCACTGAGAAAGCATCTGAGGATGGGTGGCTATCAGAAGCTTAGTTTTTGTTACTAGCTGATGATTTTGTTACCAGCTACTGCAGAGATCCAACTTTGGTGCTTCTGGAGAGCCAAGACTGCAAATCTTGCTCCCAAGTCCGCCCAGGCAAACCCTTTAAGGTTTCATTCTACCTCATCTCGCAGCTGTGGGGGAGACATAACCTAGCCTTAAGTCAAGTGTTCAAAGTCCATAAATTAACCCTTCCAAGTCTGCACTGAATTATTATTATTATTATTATTATTATTATTATGCACACAGTCTTGTCGGTAGTCAATGGTGAAGCTGGAAGGAAACCCAAGAGCCCTAATTTCATGGCTGTGTTTCTGACCATGTCTTTCTATCCCAGCATGGGTCAGTGTCTCTCAGATTTTGGTGGTGGCTAAGCACATAAATATCACAGCTGATCTGGCCCTAATCCTGCAGTTCTTTGACCCACTGATACCCTCACTGAGAACAACCACTGTACTTTTGGAGCCAGTTACTAGTTTCCTGTGGCATGTCTTCAACTTCCCCGTACTTTTCTGAGAAGTTTTAATCTTGAGGGAATGTCTGGGTTTAGAGACATGCACAGCAGAACAACTGTGCTGTGAGGAATATGGTTCTAATCAGAGTGAAACAATGCTTCTGCTAATTACGTTGTATGCTGTGTGATAGATGAGATCCTATGCTGTTTCCTCTTTCAGACTATGCAACATCTTGTAGTTTCTATTCCCTGCCAGAAGCCATCAAATCTTTTTGAAATTCAGTTGAACATCTACCCTTGCAAACAAAGAAGAGGTTAACAGAAGATAGTGTAGGCTGAAGGAAAATTATGAGATTGAGGGAGGAAATACGAATCTTTCAGAATTATAAAGATCATGGTGAATAAACTCATAAAATAGGAGCTGATGCCATTTTGTTAGAAGATCCAATCATTTTCATTTTGAAACCTTTTAGCACATTTACAAACTGTGGTCAGCTAAACATGCTGCTGAATCAATACCTGAAACACTTTTTAACTTTTCCAACTTGGTTCTTGCATCTGGCTTTTCTGGGGGAGGGGGCCAGTCTTTGAAAATTTACTGTAACATAACATATATGAGGTGAGATGTGATGCATGGCTGAGGGGAGGATCAGACCAATAATCCATTGTAGGGCTACATTATGGTTCTACAGTCCACCATCCATCTATGTCAGGTGGGTATGCTTTAAATGGGAAGTGGTAGCCATTGGAACATGTAAGATTAATAGGTGATGTGTGTGTTAATCACAGGATCATAGATGTTGGGTTTGGAATTGTCTTTATAGATTGTGAGTCAAACCACCAGGATCTCTTGCGGTTTATCCCAGGTATTTTCCCTCTGAGAGTGCTAGCTGGCGTCGGCTGGAATGTGTCTGTTGATAAAGCTTGTGCTGCTTCTCTCTTCAGATTGCTACGCTGTTGAATTACTGTTCCTGTTGGAAAGTTTTTTCTTGTTATCTAATCTAAACTTGCCCTTCTTTAATTTAAAGCCATTACCTCTTGTAGTACATTGCACTTGGCCAACCTTAAATAAGTCTTTCTTCTCCTTTACATTATTTCCTCTCAAGTATTAATTACCTCCAACACTTCTCTTTATTTCTCTAAGCTATTTAGGTTAACTTCCCTTAACCTTTCTTCGAACCCTCCTCTCAAAGGTTACCGTTAGCTGACATATTGTCTTGAAAATGTTAACTCTTGCTAAAAGCACTTATAGAGCACACTTCCTACCGAGCGTGCAGCCAGATAAATATGTGGTGACCTTTTTTCTAGGAGCTCTCATGGACATAACATGGTCATGTAGGTGATTCTTAACTAGTGACTCTCCCAGCAACGTACTTGGTGCTCACTGTTTTTATTTATATAGATAGAAATCAGGGTTAACTTAAGAGTAAAGGAACTGACCTGAAAAGTACCCAATACAATTGCTCAAAACCTAAAGTGAAAAACTGAGAGAGGGTGTATGGCCTGGTGATAAAACCTCAATTGTGACCTTCTAGAGGATAAATTCTGTCCATTAATGCCTCAAGATTACTGAGGAAGCCTGGCACAGCACAGAGGGTTCAGTGCTTCTCTTTTGGTGGGTCTGAGAGACTTGCAGTCTTCGTTGGCTCTGAGAGCTGAGGGCTGAAACCCTGTCTGTGGTCGGGACACTTCAAAGTCAGTTTGGTGGAAACTCAATTGCAGAACTGGGGTTTGCAACCGATGTGAGCTTGTGGACCCCAAAACATAACTGCTTGTAGTCACTAGTCGGGAAGTGAGGCCCAGAAACCCCTTCACCTCTGTCCTGTCCTTGGTAGGATTGTTCCTACCAAGAAATGCCTACTTCCAGAAACCTACAGAGGAAGGTGTCTGTGCCCCCCTGGGCACATAGGCTAATTTTCCATCTTGTAATACAGGGTGCTTTTGGAGGAAGTGCCATCAGGGTATTTCTGCTCATTTACTTTGGAACTGGTCAGAATCTGGTCCTTAATGAAGAATCATTATGTCAGGAGGAAAAAGGTTTGCTGTAATAGTCTGAGCAAGGCACACGCAGATAGGAGAAATTGTTATCCCTTTAACAATCTAGCCATTAAACTCCACACGGGAACATCTGTTTCCTTCATATTCTTTGCACAGGATGGGAGTTTTGCTCTCAAAGACAAGGAGCTTTGCTATCACATTGTATATTTTATTCTGTTCCCCTCTTTCACTTTTTTCCAGAGGAGGTTGGAGGTGTTACTTGATACCTGTCAGAAAAGAGCCCATCTCTTACAACATAGGCTTCTTGTGTCGCCTTTGAGACCCTCCAGTGTTGCTTGTATCAGCAGGGAATTAAAACATTCAAACTGATGCAGACAAGATGAGAAAAGTCTGAGATTCTGGCAGAATGGTTTTTGTTCACAGTTGTTCCTAGGCCAACAAAATTTGAGGACCCCTGTATTGAGGGGAGAGTAGAATTTGTGAGAAGCCACCTCCATCTCACACATGTATCCAGTTTGCTGGCTGACAAAAGCCGCATACCCAGCATGCCCAGTTTCTCCTGTGCCTGACAAGAAGCTCCTCAGGATCTTGTTTTAGAAGCATATGAATGCTGGTAAAACTGAGGTTTGCTGAATTCTTGCCCAGAGCTTTTCTGACTCATCATCTGGTATATTCACATGTAACTCATTTTCCCAGCAAATCTTTACTCCAGACCTCAAAGAGGATACAGGAATGAATGAAGAGTTGCTGTTTCTTTTCTAAAAGTTTCTGTGGAAACAGATTCTTTCTTATTTCTGTAGTCCTGATTGCATTCTCAAGCCTGGTGCTGCTCTTTGTGCTGTTTTAAATCCAGTACTTGAAAATGTTCCAGAATAAAGGGAAATCCTTGGAGTCGTCATGCAGCTGAAACAATTAGGTGACAGGTGATAATTTGGTGTAAAAAGGCAAATGAAGGTGTATTTATGAATGTGCCATTCTCTCAGGCAAGTGAGAAAAGCACCCTTTTTATTTTTTTAAAAACTGTTTTGTGTGTCACATAATAAAAGAACAATATAAGGCAAATTCTGACCTTCAGGTCACTTTGCATGAAATGTTTTAACCTTGCAAGAATGCTTACTTTTTCTGATAGAAGCCAACTGCCATTATCTTCCAATCAGAGATGAAGCGTGGAGAAGCTCTGCGATTGCCCAGGGCCTGGCTGGCTTTAGTGATGGTGTTTTCAGCTACCAGTTGTGAGCCTTGATCTCCTGGTCTCTGGTGTTTCCTCCTTCCAAGGTGTGTTATTCTCTGCAGCTATGAACCAGTGATCTCTGCTGGGGTACTGTAATTTCTGGAAGGAATTCCCTAAACAGAAGTTTCAATACTAATTTTAAATCCTAAAGCTGAAAATATCTTATATATTGGTGCTACTTGAGCACTGAACACTTTGTTGTGCAGAAATAGCATGATGGAGTAAGGACATACTAATGAATATGGAAAAATCCTTTATTTCACCAAGCTGGGCAGAAGGTTGAGGAGTGAATTCTTTACATCTAATAAATTAAGGTGACTCTCCCTCACCTTGGAGGAGATACAAGAACCTTCTGCAGAACTAGTATTCCCAGAACGTGTTGAGTGGTCGTGATGGGCGCATCTAGCTGTTTGTCTGGGCACTTGAGCCTCCACAGCAATATGGGTATGAAAGGAGCACGCATTTGAAGTACAACTCTCTTTCCTGCTCACTGGATTGCTCTCTGCAGAGGGGTAACTGGTGGAGATGTGATGATCCTACTGTTACCACTCGCAGTCGATGCCCACGCAGCAGAAGC
Source organism: Grus americana (assembly GCF_028858705.1). Taxonomy (NCBI): domain Eukaryota; kingdom Metazoa; phylum Chordata; class Aves; order Gruiformes; family Gruidae; genus Grus; species Grus americana. Next base: position 14,974,975 of record NC_072863.1, on the reverse strand, counting down.
TGCTTGGTAAAGGAACCTCCTTTGAAACATTCCCAGAACTCCAGATTTTGCAAACCTCCTGATGTCTGCCAACACACACGCACTTTTCGTCCCACAGAAGCCAGAAATCACAGAATCATGCAGAGACATCTCCAGAGGATCATCTTTGGCATTAAATGGGGAATGATTGTTCATACAGAATGTGAGAATGGGAAAAACAAATGTGGCACCCTCTTGAATAGGTTGATTTACAGTAGCAGAAGGGTTGGGAAGTACAAAGCTGTCTTCCGGGACCAGGTAATCTCATGTTTTACTTGCTTGTAAATAAGTGAGTTTTAGATAAATGCACCCATCTAGCTGAGTGCATGTTTCATTACTGGGAGGATTAAGCTAGTTTAAAAGATTTAGGAGACTACTGCGCCAAGTTCATGTTTTTTAAGAGTGAGGACTGCCAAGCCCAGTGGGTGTAAGAGCTACTTTGGAAGCATTTTATGAACTATTCCTGATGCATATCTTCAAAATATTTAAAGCAACACGTGTCATAGACCATTCTCTCTTTACCCTCTCTTCATGCCAAGTAATGGTGCCACGTGATTTCTACAACTGAAATAACTCTTGGAATACAACATCCTGCAGCTTGGTGTGCAGTATACATTGGCAGGACTTCTTTTTTCCCTTTTTCCCCCCCTAGGATTACTACATATTGAGTATGAGTGCTAATAAACTGCTTGGGAGCCACTATTATCGTGTTAATCTGGATTTGGCATTGCAAGGATGTTAAAGCTGTTCCATTATCAGCCTTGTGAATATAAAATGCCATGGACTTTTAAATATTTACATTACTGTGAGCTACAGGCCCAAAGGTATGAGGGGGCTGTATTCAGGCCTCCCATGATGGACTCTCGGGCGTAAAGAGGGATTTAGCTTCCTGACTATGCAGGATTATCACATTCTATCTCCCTATATAATGAACAGAGACTAAGTGATTGTGTTGGCTAAGTGAGGTGCTTATAGCAAACGATAATTTTTTTCCACTGATCTTAGAGGGAAGTGGGGTCTGAACAATAGGTTAAGCCCTTCTTGTTATTCTGAGTGCAGCTGCCTGAACAGCTTCTCACTTGGCATCTCGGAGTACGGGTCTGTACCAAGGTCAGGCTGTGGAGAGCTTCAGCTCGGAGTCCTGTGAGTCCAGTCTCGGGGCTTCTTTACCTGTTTCTCATCCAAAAGGTGCTTAATGTAAAGGAAAGCCATTACTGGGACAGGTGTTCATACAAACACCATGATGTTCTTTTAGGGCATGTCTAGCCATTTTAGTAAAGAATTATTTTCATCGCTCTCTGTACCTGATGGCTGCAGGCTGGGGGTAGCTGGCACAGCACGACATCTCTTCCCTGTGCTGTGCAGAACCTCCATCTCCACAGAACACACTGCAGGCCATGTGAGCGGTAATATGTAAATCATCATTAGCAGATGTTTATTGTTTCTTTTCAGAAAATCAGATTTGACTAATCAGCCTAAGTGAAACATATGCTGAAATTAATTAAAGTTTGTTTTAAAATAATTTGCATGCTTATTGCTTTTAACTGATTGTAATTGGGGCTTTTGAATACTTTTTAACAAACAGAGTCACCTAGGTTGAGCTTTTCAAAGCACTGATTGGCACGTTGCCATACATCTTCCACTAATATTTTGCTGGCTAAATGACCTGTATTGCACTGAGTTCCCAATCCCACTGTATCACAGAAAAAAGAAAGAACATGTCATTGTTTCCTATTATGCCATAGTGGTTTTGTAATGAGTACAATTGCTGAGATATGTGTTCCATGATGAAAGATGTGATGATTACAGATTAACTGAAGACAGCAGAGCTTTTATGAATAATACACAGAGTTGACAGCATGCTTAAGCATGTGTGTGTGGTGGGAGGTCTCATTATGTTGGCAAGACTGCTTACCTGCAAACATAACTTCCAGCCACCTCTAGCATTCCCCCTGGACAACAAGGAGTATGTCAAGACTATCACAGAAGCCCATGGCTCAGAGTTGCCCTACAGGTAAGCTCCCTGACCAGCCGTGCTGCGGAGATGTTGTCTGACACTCTGATTTGAGCCTGGAGGGAGCCAGTTGGCTCTGCAGGTAGGGACATTTAGGGTGGGAAGGGACTGGCATGGTCTCAAGTTCTGCCCCAACAGGCAGCATGGCTCAACTGGCTCAACCCACTTCTCTCTGGGAATCCAGAACAACAGCCAAAGGCAGCAGAAACCTTGCCAGAGCATACTGGTGTCTTGCTCGCATTCCCAGCCAAGGCGCCTGGGTTCTATGTCTAGCACTGCTGTTGATGTATTGCTTAACACTGGGCAACTCACTTCTGTTTTGCTCTCCACTCTTTCTCAGCTGAAATTTTTTGGGTCCAAGAACTGTCTCTTTGATAACAGCTTGCACAATGGGGCTCTGAACAGGACATGCTTTTAACTCTGGGCATCTCACTGGGAGCCAATGAACTGTGTGCTCCAGGCTTTACGTGGGCTTCTTAATGGTCTCCAGGTGGAAATGAAGGTGTGGGTTATGACCTATAACTTCCTAATTAGCCTAGGGCTGGCCTAGCCATGGTACTGCCTTTCTCTTCATTGTGGCCTGCCATGGTAGGCAGAAATGTGCTCCTTTATGGAAATACCAAGATAACCAGCAGTGTGCAGCTAGTCTTCAGGAAGTAGTCCCTTTTCCCCTACCTCCACTTCTTTGGTTTGAAGTTATCTGAATTTGGTGACTGTTGAGAATGGCCCCAGGAAAAGATGTGTTAGAGTGAATCTAGAGTGTCCAGGGGGCAAAAGGCTGTCTAGTCAGCCAGCTGAGCTCCAGTGAAAGACCCTTCAGTAAGGTAGAAGTTCAATTTAATTGCAGTCCAATGTAATTGTATTTAGTCTCATACATCCAACAATCCTGATGTGGAAAATCTGAGCAGTCCTGAGGCTTGGGCTCCTTGGATGCTGAGTGGGCCCTTTGGTGGAGCTGTGTATCATCGTCATCCTGCCACTGATAAATACTGTTCATCCCAGCAGAGGATTTGTCTCACTAGCACTACTTAGTCTGCAGTGAAGCTTGCAGGGTTAGTGCAGGACTCGGTTTGTTCTTTTCATTCATTAGCTCGCTTAGATCTTCCTCAGACCACACTGAAGACAAGAGGCACTTATTAAGAGCAACAGTTTGTTTCAAGTGCTTTCTCATAAGTTTTCAAATCTTCCTGCTATAATATCACAGCATCACTGGCTCCTGTGATGGAGAATAACAGTGGTTCATTAGGCTCATAAATCCAAAAGGAAGAAAGACTCTCCTGGAGACATGAGTAGCTTTATAACAAACAGAGCAGCGGGAGAGCCTGCAAATTATCAGCCCAATGCTTTATAAGCATTTTATCATCAGTTGGGGGAAATTACAATAAAGAGCAATGAGTAAGTGAAACATAAACTATGGCATAAACATGCCCCATGTTCTCTGTCCACATTTCATGTAAAAGCTCATTTGAAGCCATGGCACTAGGGTGAGAATCCAGGACAGCTTCAGAAGCTCTTCCTCATCCAGAAATTTGCCCAGGCTGGAAATTACACGGAGTAAAATGTTATATGTACAAATTCCGCCAGAAGAGAGAAAATATATGCAACATTTAACAATATCTCCCTCTATTATTCCAATGCAAGTGCTGCATAACAATGAGCTTGATGATGTTTACACCCTATCCAACAGTTTTGCCACTACCACATTTTTAAGTGTGCAGCTTTGATTTATGACTAGTGATACTAAGATCCCAGCCTGTAAATTTTTACAGCAAGCAGACTTGAATTATGTGTTGAGTCTGCTGCACTGGATCAAAAATGCTCAAAATGCTCTCTGGGAAGATTTAAATGTATACGGTCTCTAAGCCATGGAAATATTGCTCTAATGTGCCTATGTGATTTTTAACAGATTGTGAGTTCAAATCCATTTATCAGCTGATGTCTAATGAGTTTGGCAGGCCCTCACTACATTAAGTATAAGAAAAACTATGAGCATAATGATGTAGACTGAGGAGAAATTAATGAACAAATAAGTGACCTTCACGTTTATGTGAGATAAAGATTTCATGCCAAATTTTGCATAATATACACTGGAAATAATGGGGTATTTATTAGATTTCTTCTCTCCCTTCTCCTCTTTACACAACACTTTTTTTGCATAGCAGACCTGTGTCATCCTTGGTATGTGACTGGGAAGAATGCAGCTAAACTGCAGTGGCTAAACCTTTTAATTCTACCTGGGGGAATCTGACTGAACAAAATAAAGGACTAACTCATGCAAGGCCTGCTTGAGGGTGGCAGCTCCGCTGGAGGTGAGCACACAGTTGCCACATGTACTGGGGTTCACCTTGGTGCCTCCACTGCCATCACTGCTTAGCACCTGTGGAAAATCAGCTTGTCTCTGTAACGTGCATCCCAGCATTCTGCCCTGAATCCCATTCATTTCATTGCACAGTGGTTCCTGACTAGTGACTGCTAGTGAGTGGCTCCAGTGCCTTTGAAGAGAGGAGGACTCTCCTTTGGCTGAGGAAATGTTGAGCTCAAGGATGCAGGTGAAGTTGGCTAGATCTGGGCTTTGTTTTTAGGGCTGCTTTAATGATAAGGATGGAAGAGCAGGGTAAGGCTCCAGAGGTCTCCTCATCCTCCTGCCCTCCCATCACTAGTTAAGCTCCACTGCTGACCGGTATTTAAAAGCCTCCTTCTCTATTTAAATGTCATACCCTGCATGGTAAGATCTTAGATGTTGCATCATCCCAGGCCAGGACCCTGACTGCATGGGCTGCTAGACAGCGATGAAGGTGGAAGACCTTGGTAGGGTCTTCTTGGTAGGCTACCTGGGTAGCCCTTTGCAGTCTCTACCCAGTGCTCTCTGCCCGTCCACTTGTGAAAAGCCCCTGTGCTCTCAGCTGGGTCCATCTCCACCTTCTGCATTCAGACTGGGCTCCTCAAGGGCCATTTCTGGGTGCCAGCAGCTCAGACGAGCAGGAGCTCTGTCTCCATCCACTCTTCACAACTGCAGATCCAGCCATGGACCTGTTTTTGTACAGGTTAGATCAATAGGTGCTGTGTCCACAGCTCATCGCATCTCCCATGGGAGCAGCTGGTGCTGAGAGTCTGTCCCAGCGCATCAACTGGAGACCAGCAAGCATGAAGGACAACCCACGCTTTTCCTTGCCCCAGCTCCACGTTTCCACAAAGGTGTCTGGTTGCTGCTGCCTGCCCACGTAAAGCCTGACAAACAGAAGACTTGCAACAATCTTGCTTGCAACAGTGAGATGGACTGGCAAGAAAAATAATAAGCTGTTTCTTGAGGCTGTGACACCGTACTTTCATTAAAAAGTAACCAATGCCGAGGATATTTCCACCAGAGGCAATGGGAGTTTTTGCTGAGGCAGTCCAACTTGGTGGGAAGGAGAGAATCGTAATCTGATCATTAAAAAGGGAACAGGGAAGAGGGGTAGTTTTCTGAAAGAAACTGATTGAGCCACATGGTAGGAAAAAAAAATCTTATTTACTTTTTTCCCCTCCCTTTTTTGTTTATATGAGAGCAGCAAAACCTGACTTCATTTTTCTGTTTGAGATGATCTGTGGCTTTGCTGTGTGTCCTGTTAACTCGGCAGGTATCACAAACTGTATTTCCAACTAATGAACTGAGTGAATAATTTATTTAATGTGTCAGACATGGCAGAAGGTACTGCAGCCAGTCACTGCTCATGAAGCTAATTGCTGCACTAAGAAAACAAATCTGTGCAAATCCTCATTTCAAAGTTATTTCCAAACATTAACTCAAAAGTTATTTCAATAACGAGGCCTCTTAAAAGAAGCATCACTTTTCACAGCACATTGCATAGCTCTGTTGACCCTCAAGCACTGTTCAGCTGGGTGAAGCACAGTTCAAACAAAACTTTACCCATAAAACTTGGGTAAGGGGGAGGCTGTTTAAAGTCTGTGATTAATTAGCAATTAGAAATACTGAAATGCAGTGAGAATGGAAAGAATTGGTTCTCTGCAGAGAGTTTTGAACCTCTGTTTGCTCAGAAGTGTTTATGCTGAGGTCGTGGGCACTGAGGAGGTCTGAAAGTCGGGTAGTCAAACAACCTAAGCAGGAGCATCTTTGTGGCTTAGATGAGCAATGGTTTAGAAACTCACCTAAGTATCTTTTTTTTTCATTGCAGTTGCCAAAAATTGAACACGCAGTTGGATTCACCGTTGAACCGAACTCTTCCCTCAGGCAGATGCCAGGCTGTGTGTTGATCGCGGAGCACTGTGTGTCTATCAGGGCAATGGTCAGGTTGCCTCTGTGAAGCCCGTGCTGCCCTGAGCCTCTGCAGATCCCTATTTTAAGGCATTTAAGTGGCGTTCTGGCTTTGTGCTAGTCTTCTGCAGAAGGTGAGTTTCCCCATCAGTAAGTGGGATTCGTGCTCTCTCTTGCCTGATGCAAATGAGGTAAGGAGCGTCATGGGATTTTTGAACCTCCTGTCAATGCAAACTCCCAGCCCCACCCCCACCAAGCAATGTGGTCTGGATGAGGAATAAGGTATATCACAGGCAGAATTCCCCCCTCCTCCTGTCCCGTTTTCTTGAGATCTTACACAGACCTCGACCTACTTAAAGTCACTCTTGGCTTATCTTGGAGAGATTGTAGGGGTGTTTCCAAAGTCATTCCTTAACCTCCTAACTTGCTGAAAGGAATACATGTTTAGGGAAGGGAAATTCTGAGGTAAATTAAGGTTCTCAGGAAACACTTAGGCAGCAAACAGCAGGTAACTGGAAAATGATGAGCTAGTATCCTGCTGCTGCTCACCATAGCTGATCCTGGGAAGCAACATGGAGAGATGAGGTTAGCTGCCACCCTTTGCTCTGTGGCCAAGGGATGTGTCAGCCTTGGTGTGAGCGAGTGAAACTCCATTAATTTCCATTTGCATTTGATTACACCAAGGTTGAAGTTGGTCCATGGTGTTTTATTGTATTCCTTTATTAGATTTTGTTTTATTTCTGCTTCCTATACCATAAAGCTGACCAGCTGAACCATACAGCATGTAGCAATTTACGGTAAACCTTCCTTGTTCAACTCAGTAATGGATGGAAACAATTCTGAAGTTAATGGTATTAGTGAGGAAATACAGTCATTCTTAACCAGTCTTGTAATGCCCTTTTGGAAAAATGATACTTAAGACTACTTTTATCATTCGATTTACAAGTCACAAATTTGTGCAAGAAACTTGACTTTAAGTCAGTCACACACCTTATAAACTGAGCAGGGCCGGTTCACAAATGGTTTTACAGCTTCATACACTTCCCTGGAGGAGCCATCTCCTTCCTGCTGGCCAGACACATTGCCTTGAAACGACTGCCAACTTTTTAAGAGTTCCTTTTTGGCTATATTCTTCTTTTCATAGCAGCATTCATGGCCCCAGCCCAGGTTCATAAGGAACAAAGTGTAAAATTAATCAATGGATTGATGCACTGTTTAGAATAAAAACAGCCCGGTTTTGGCTACATTTTCTGCCCCTTCAGCCAAAAGAGTGCATGTGTGTACATGAAATGTAATTTAGTTTTTCCTTTGCTGCCTGTTGATTTTCCTCTAATTCATTTTCCTTTTGCCACTTATTGAGTCCCCTCTTGTCTGGGCAGGCTTAACCCTGTCGTGCCTGGTCTATGCAGCACACAGCAACCCGAGGGACCCTGCAGGTGGGCCCTGGGATGGTTACAGGCTTCATTAGCTGCTGGAAGGGATACGGCCATATCCAGGAAAAGAACTGCGTGAGCTCAGCAAGCCACAAGTGAAGCCTTTGGTAGGTAAACTCTACCTGGAGTTTTAATGACTTGTAAAGCCCTGAGAAAACCTCTCACTTGATATTTATTGCCTTGAATGTCTTCCAAATGAACTTTATCTAAAACGTAGCTCAGCCTTTTTGGAAGTGTGTGCGCCATGGTCGAAACCGTTAACACACAAAGCTGTTCCTCCCCTCCATGGACAGAAACCACAACTCCTCAGACACAACGGGATGTAACTTGAGGCTCTGTGTTACAGAGCTTTAGTGCATAAACATGCACGTTCACACTTTAAAATAACACTAGTGATTATTAGTTAAACATCTTGAAGCAGAACGCAAGCCCATGTAGTGTCTGAAGCAAGAGGAGGGTTTAGGTGGGCCGTCAGATAATTGCATACATTTCACAGACTCCAATGAGCCCTCTTCAGACAGAGGAAAGTTAACAATAGCTGTGTTGGTAACCTTAATTTCAGAAGTAGCTGGTCTGGGGAAAAGTTAATCATATTGTAGGCACTGTCTACCGCCACTCAATCTCATTTCTATCACTCTCAAAGTCATGTATTTTTAAAAATACCAAAAGCAATTTAAAAATACATCTAACAGTAATCACTTCATTGGAAACAACACACTGCAATAACATAAAACAGCAGCCACTTTCCTGTGAAGATTTATGAGACAGACTAGTTTTCTCACGACTTATGTTATTCCTGCCTTATTGTTTTGTCAGCATTGGATATGGAAAGTGGATGATATGTGAACACTCTCCAGCACTAGAAAGCTTCAGAGTTTTGATTAGGTAACAAAATTGAAAAAGTGAGTTTGCTTGCCCTGTTCAATCTCTGTGATTTAAATTTGGGTATAACAAAGATGCCTAAGCAGTGAGCTGCCCGCTCCCGAGCCCACACGTGTGACTGTGGCTCTTGCAGATCCCATCCGGAGCCTGATTCTGAATTTCCCCTGCTGAGTGTGGAAATCCAAAGGGATTGTAAATGTCAGACACTGACTTTGCAGTATGATGAGAGGTTAAATGATAGCGATGGTCAACAAATGGAGACATGAAGATATTTCAGGAGATGTAAAATCACATTGAGACAGGCCTTGTGGTCACAGCAGTGTGGATGGCTCATGTCATGTCCAAGGGACCTGGCTGTCCCATGCTTGCTGTGGCTGACTGCTGCTGTCCCCTAGAAATAACAGTGTGAGATGATGATGATGATGATGGGCCAGAAATGAGGGACCTGGATAGAAAAAGATTTCTCAATAGCTAATGGGGAGAACTTACACCGGTGAAAGCCTGAGGAATTCAACCGAGGGTCAGTCACTTTGGAGGCAGAAGGTAACTGAGAGGCTCCTTGCTGGGACGCGTGCTGCCAGCTTTCAAAGCAAAACCAGAAAGCTGATTTTTCAGCAGTTGCATGCATGCTTTGGGTTCACTCCCCCACCTATCCCATTGAACCAGAATAAGCCTGCCCTGAATGTGGATACAACCCCTCTGTTAGATAGTCAGTACTCCCTGTTACAAACACACCTCTTGTAGCTTGCGCGTTCCTACACCAAACACCTGATACATCCTCGACAGTAATAGAAAGAAGCAAATGTTATCTATGGCTTTTAAATCTAGACCAGCCATAGAAGTGAAATTTTATTCATACATATATTATATATATCTATGTAGAGAGAGAGAATGTATAAATAATAAAATGGGGTTTTCTATATGCAGTTTACCACCCTGGGACATGTTACAAAGCACTTTTATTATAATCAAACAGGAACCGATAACATAAAAATGTACTAGTCTTGTATTATTGCTATTGGTTTCTCACGCCTTTTAGTCCACTTCCCCAGTGGCACCCCCAATGGCATCTTGTCTGGTCTTTTTGTAAATTAATTGCAACCTTCTGAAAAAAAAAATATTGTGGAAATGTCATAACTCAGTGTATTCTCTACTGGCATTAGCATGCTGCAAGTCCCAAGTTCCTTGGGTAGATCTGCTCACTGCACAGCTGGCTGACATCTACCAGGCACACTTACTGATGTGAGACTATTTTGTAGTCTCAGGCCATATATTCATAATAATTTGTAGCAATTCATTAAAAATAAGTTGCCTGTATTCCTAACAGAACAGCAATTAATGTATATTGAAATAGTGATTGCTTTGCTGTAGTTCATTAGGAAGTCAAATTTTAATTCCTATTTAATTACAATCCAGTTACTACCATTTATTACCAATAATTCTAATGAGGTAAAATAAGAGATATATTGAGAACTAATGATAATGTTACAAAGGTTCATTTGGAATTCACACAAAAATTCCTATTTAATTACAATGGAATTACTTCTACTTCGTTCCCATGAAGTGGGATGTGGTTGTCATTCTTGCTGAAGGATCCGCCTCTGCTGACCGTGGTTGTTGGTTCACATCTTCTGTGCTTCAACCTCCAGCATACAGACCAGTATCTGCTGGACGTGCCGTGTGCCGGGGTGCAGCACGGCTGAAGGGAGGGCAACTGCTCTGCCTCGCACGGAGCACGTCTTCGCACGGTGGTTAAGTGTAAGTCTACATTTGCCCTGTGCCCATGTTCATCCACAGTGCTGTCTCACAAGACCACCGACTTTTAGATAGAGCTCTGAAGACAAAGCTGTGGTCAAACAGGAGGAGCTGCAGAGTCAGGAGGGGGTGTGCAGAGGTGGATGTGGTGGTAAGTTCCCTCTGCCTTGGGTCTCCTGCAGGGAGATGGGAGCTCAACCACGAGCCACAAGGGCTCAGGAGACAAAAATATGGAGAATGGCTCTCCTGTCTGGCATTCATGTGGGGGTCATTTCTGAGTTAGAGCAAGATGCAGGTGATTGTATGTAATGGAGGAGAGAGCGAGATGTGCATGAGAGGGCACAGTGAATTCAACAGGGATGTAAAGCTGGAAAAAAGGGTGGAAAAGTGCTGTCCTTGATTTTGTCCTGAGCCTGGCAAGAACTCTTCCTGGTAATGGGGCAGGTAGTGCAGCTTTTCTCTGGTAAGAGCTCTGCTGTGCTCTGCCTTTGGAGGCTCCAGGGCTGCAGATCATGAAATGTTTAAGTGAATTGCCCACTGTCCTTTGAAAGAGCTTGTTAGAGAAGATTGTGATTTATTAAAAAACAACACTCATAGAGCCTAACGAGGAAAGGTACTAAGCCCCAGACAGGCTTCTTAAGTCTGGGTGTGAGGGTTTGGCTTGGGCTTTTTGAGAAATGGGGATGCAGTCCCTGAAGTAAAACCAAAACTGCGTCTAGGCTTTCTTCCCCTTCCCACCTCCAGGAAAGATTGGCTCTGGTCTAACTTTAGACTCATCTTTTGAAATAAAGTTATGGGGTCATTCCTAGTTTTTGCGTAGCAAGACCACCTGATAAAGGGTAATTTGAGGACAGTCATTTTTGCTTTGAGTTATACAGCCTGAAATGTTCATGGAAAGTTACCATGTGCTTCCCTTGCTTGCATTAAAATTCGATGCCTAAAATTCCCCTTAAAAGCAATGAGCCAAATCCATCCCTGGTGTAAGCTGTTTGCTGTAGTCAGAGGCACTCCACCAGGCACTGATTTGGTCAAATGTGCCTGATGCCACAATCCTAACTCAGCAAAAATATTCCTGTTCTATAATCAGCCTGAGGCACAGGATATTTATAACACCCACTTACATAGGCCCTCATATTTTCTCTCATTCTAATTTCCCCCTTCTCTTTATTTCTCTGTGTGTATCACCTTTTTTCATGTCTCTCCAGATGCATTTCCCAGCATCAGATAATTGAAAGTCAGTGAACTGAGTTTCAGGTTATTTTGCTAAAAGATGCCTATTATTTTGATGAAGCAGGTGCACAGAATTAAAAAAACCCCTCCATAATTGCTACTTTACTATCAGGCTTCTGCTGCCTAATCTTCTTTGATGTTGGTAGAACAAGCTTTCTATCTCCTCTAGGATGATTACAGGGAACATTGCTCTGTTCCTCCTACAGAATCCATTCCTGATGGATATTAAACCTGGGTTATCAATTAAGGTTACTTTATGTACTGAGAGATTAGAGCCAGGATTGTATGTGATTTCTAGCATAAAGCAAGTTTGCAGTGATTTCTGCCATTAATATTAATTAATCACCGATATGTCAAACGTTCACAAATGACTGCATGAGGTGAGCATGTACAATTTACCACAATAACCTGGGACTGAAATAACAACCGAACTGCTCTCCTGTTAAACATTTGGTAACAGTTTCCATAAAGTCTTCTTGATGTAATTAGCTAAAAAAAAAAAAAAAAGAAAAAAAAAAGAAGTTGAATGAATAACTGGGGTGTTAAAAGTATGGCTGTAGTACTGACTCTTACCAAAATGGCTGGCTCTTCTCCTCTTATGCTCTGCTCTCACTTATGGATCTGACAAGCTTCAAATTCTTGGTGTAAAATTTTGGATACTGTTATTAGCTTTTCTGGGTGCAAATAATACCCAAATGTGGGCCTGTTGAAAGTCTTAAAACATTAGTGTTCGTAAAGAGAGAAAGTGTCAAGAGAGAGAGTGCTTGAGAGAGCATGTGTATCTGTATAGTCTCAAATTGTGGCAGAATCAATTTTTTTTTTAGATTCAAAATCTAAAAAGCATCTAACCTCACATCATTCACATCTTCTAGCGCTGACCAGCTGATGCCCACCACCTCCTCTCAACTTCTGTGTGGGACCAGCCTACGCCTGAGCTGACTCTGGACACATAGGTGGGCATGTCAAGCACTCATACAGGTGGAGCAACTTCAGAAATGTGCATAGATTAGCAATTTTAGTACATGACTGAATAGTTTGTTTGCATTGAGTGAGAATGTAGTGATTGCCTTATCATATAGAGTGAGACAGGCATGTTTACAAGTATTTAAGCGGCATTTACATCTCTAGTATCTGATTGCCTCCTAAAGGGCAATGAAATTGGGCAAGGAATCATTAAAGGTCTTTTCCAACCTAAATAATTCTATGATTCTATGATTATTCCTGTCTTGGAGATGGAAAAGACGAGGACGAAAAAGTTAAATGACACCCGAAAAGCAGTAGCAGAGCTGGAAATAGGTAAGGAATCTCCTTAGTGTCAGTCCTGTGCTTTAGATAATCTTGGAGCCAAAAGCTCGTAGGACCATATTATTGACATAATGGTAAAGAGGCACAGTGATGACCATTGCGCCTCTGACTCTTTAAGCCAGATGAATAGCTGGCAAGTTATCCCACAACACTAATCACACAGTCCATTCCCACTGATGTGACTTTTACTGCTGGCAGGAGTATGAACAGTGCTGCCAGGCATTAAGGGACTATTTTGTTTCCCCAAGCATGTGATGTTCTTTACACATACAACATCATCAGGTGCAGGTGGCAAAAAACCATGCAATTGCTTAACCAGCTAAATAGTTGTACCCAGGGCATCTTCCAGATGCTGTCACGGTCCTCTTCTCAGCTGTGAGCTATTCAGGTTACCAGCCTCTAAGACCCAAATTTACCGCTAGAGCAAGCCGATGCAGTACCTTTGGCCTCCCTGGAGCTGTATGTGTTTACACCAGCAGCGAATGGAGCCAGGTGTATGTGCTAACTCGGGGCTCTTGCAAACACTTTCAAATTTCTCTCAAGAAATGCATCTCCTAGTTGGACACTGCCTCGTTTGCATCAGCACATCTTAAATCTGAGTCTTGTTCAGCAAGTGCTCAGTTTATTCGTTACTCACATTGTCATAAATCTTATACAAAAGCAATTATGAGGAAAGCATATTTCATTCTTTTATGGAATTCCTTAAAGCTGATGAGAGCAGTCAGATGGCTATTTTCATCAATGAACCTTTGATAGAACATTAGGAAACAGAGATGGTGTCTTTTAATAGACCGTTATTACCTGCCTTGGGTGCAAGGCGCTCTTATGTTTTCCAAAAGTGTATTAATGGCAGAGTAAAACATGACTTAGAAATAATATCCCCAGGAAGGGCCTTATTTTACCCTCTTGAAATGATTTTAAATGGATTTAGCTTTCACTAACTGCTGCACTCACATTCAGCACGGGAGGCAGATGCAATGAGACTCCATTTCTAGCCCACCGATACAGAGTCGTGCGGCTCCTGTGTCGCAGCATGCAAACGTCTGCCCTGGGAGCGAGCTGCTGCCGGTAATTCATGTCCGTGTAGGTGCCCAGTGTAGCGCGGGGTCTTGGCAGCAGGTGAGGGCACGCAGCTGTGCCACAGAGCGCAAAGCGAAGGCATGGGTCCTCTCACACTTGGATCATGCAATGGGACAAAAAACCTGGGACTCTCTCTGTCTTTTACCGGCAGAGACCCCTGTGCAAAGTGTTTTGTCTCCCTCTCTACCTCCTTCATCCTCCAGTTTGCCTGTCCCAGCTGTTGGGCTTAAAAGTGGAAAGAGATGTCAGGGAATGGAGTCATTTCCAGGAGGATGAGAAACGGTAACAGGTATTTGCAAAGCTAGGAGTGCCACTGCGTAGCAGGTTTCTTTCTCTTGCCTATTTCTGACCATACTGAGCTACTTTATCCATCTCCCACGTGAGGGTGGACTAGGAGAACGGTATGGGACCGGTGGAGATGCCTATAATGTGGCCCACTGAACTAATTTTTGAGTTCAGAAGCTCCTGGATGGAGCACACAGGCAGAGGAGCAGCCCCCAAAGTGTTTCCCAAGGCCAAATGGTGAGGAAATCACCTCCAAATGGTGAAGCTGGGAGAGAAGAGGTTCGAGAGAGGGAATAGAAAAAAAGAAACGTAAGGGGGACTAATGGGGAGAATGGACATGGACTTTTGAATTTAAGCAAAGCTGCTGTCTGTGGGAGACAGTGATTCCAGGGAAGACCATGACAAAACCTCTGGGGAAACTCAAGATTTAACTGCAGCAAGGAGCAAATAGGAAATTCTGTACTGCTTCTATGGGAGGCTTGAAGGAAAGAGGTTGATAGAAAACTGGATTTCTCTGTTTTAGGACAGATAAAGCATGAAATGTTTCAAAGCCTAAAGGAGGGAATGATGAGAAATGCTTGCGAAATTGCTTGCCATAATTATGGAGCACGGTGTGCACAAACGCCCACAGTGATTCTGCTGTGGCGTGCACCTTTCCACAGCAGCAGCGGGGAAGGGATCAATCCAGCAATAGGACACCTCTGCGCTTTCATCTCCATCCGTAGGCAGGCAGGAACGAGATGAGCAGTAGGGGCCTGTGCAACACTCATGAGCACGTAGCAGTGTAATTCAGGAGATGAATGTGTGTCTGACAACAAACATACATTAACTGGCATTATCTCCCAAAATAGGAAGGCTGCAGTTTTCCAGCTTAGCAACAACTAAGCAACAACTTTGCCCGGGGGATACTGTCTGAGGCCATGTGCTGCTGCGGATCAGCCTGGGGTGCTGTGGAGGAGAGCGGACCTCCTGCGGCCACCGCCTTGCGTGGGTGCCGGTGCGGAGCAAGCCCCACAGAGCTGCCTTAACTACATTTCTGCACCAGCGATATTTTAGGAAGCACTGGGAAGACAGAGCTGGGTAAGGCAGGGCATTTGGAGCAAATTAACAAAATCAATAATAATAATATTCACTCTCTTCCATCGCTATTGTTTGAAGCCAAATTATGTTTTGTTATAAACCAGTCTTAAAACAGTACTGCCTTTTCATGTGTGACTCTTAATTAAAGTTATGAATTTTATAGGGGTTTTTTTTTTGCCTGCATAACATGAATTCTTTCTCCTCCTTTTTACTCAGGTAGCTTTTCCTTTAATGATCTTCACAGACCATCTTTAAGGAAGAAGCGAGCAAGCGATTAATAAAAGTGTGAACAAGTGGTTGCTCTGCTACTAAAACAGATCAGTAGTGCAATAATTTCCTAATTATTATTATACCTTTTAAAGGTTTTTAAATGCATGATAATATATTTCCCCATCGCTTCTTCTGGCACCCCTCTTGCTCCTGGCGTTATTTCTCATTCAGAATAATAATTAATGAGAGCTGAGGTATCTAATATATATTTTATTCCTTCTGTTTCAGTCCCTTAAGTAACCATCTTGTCACATTTGTTATGCAAATTTTCACACATTGTGTGTAATTTCAGCAATATGTGAGAATGCCTCTCAAAAATGTCTTGAGTATTTTGTTTTATATATTTGTAAAAAATTATCTTTTTTTTTTTTTTGAAAGCAACATTTTTCCACAGCCCTTTAGAGAAATGGATGAAGCTACATAATTGCTCTTGCTTTTCTGAGGTAAAGGAAAGCAAAGAAACATTTCTAAGCATAAGGTGGTAATAGCGATAGCAATAATAATACTAATAATAATGATGTTTTTTTTTTTAAGAGAACACTTTGGTCTTGCTTAAAGGCTGCAAAATGTACAATTAGAAACAAAGTATTATCTCCACTTGGACAGGTAAGTATTCTGCATGTGTTTAACTAAAGAAAGTTATTTAATGTAGATGAAGGACCATGTAGACTGTCGAAGATACGATGCTCTAATGAGAGTTCAGCGCATCCATTATGCATTTGTCAGCTTGGTCGGTTTGCTTGTAAAAGTTCTGTTGTCTAACAGAAATCGTCCTCGCTGGAGGCTAAGTAAAGGGATATTTAGGCACAAGACTCTGGAGGGACTAAAGGAGCTGCTGAGTGATGGAGCAGCTTCTGGAGCACACCAAGCCCAGGAGCTTTGGTTCAGTCCCCGTGCAGGTCACTGTGCAGGACGCAGCGCAGCAGGAGCACATCCCTGGCCCCGGGCTTGTGCTGCTTGGCCTGGGGCTGAGTGGGGAGATCCAGGCGGTGCATGGCATGGCACCCGTGTGGGTGATCTGCAGCCCACTTGGCACTGGTGCGGTGTTTGTGGTTTAGCTACTAAGCCCTGCTTATCTGTAAGTTCAAGTTTAGAGCAGGTCAGTTGAGGCAGTGACATTCAGACTTGGACTCGCTGATTCACATTTCCACGTGTCCAGACATCCCTGCACTGAGCTCTGTGTTGCCATGCAGATATACTCCCTGTCTACTTTTCATCACCCTGGAAAAAGAAAGGCACGAACTGCCTGGTTTTACCCGCCCCATCTGATTTTCCAACTAGCACCTCAGGTAGGACTTTCTGCCGATGGCGGGCCTGTCTCGATGGAGCAAACGAAAAAACTCCCATTCCCTGCAGTGGGAGCAGGACGCAAACCAGTGCACCTCTGAAGGCATTTCTTCACACAGTGTCCTGGGCCAAGTATCACCTTGAACTTACAGAATTGGAGAACAAGTGGTTGATCCAGGTATTCATCTCTCATTTACTCCATGTAATTTATTTTGACTCCTTCTGGCATGTCCACCACCCATTCATTGGGATCTGCAGCTGTACCTGTGCACTCGAGACAGGAGTGTCCCCAGGTTTGAAAAATAGCTGCATGGGCTCAAGCCAACCTGTTTTCCTGCTAAGTTCAGCTGTACTTCTCCTGCATGAAGCTATGGATTTCCTTATTAGATTGCAGATGTGCATGAAGTGGAGCAGACATCTATTAGGACTGCATCTTGGATTTCGCAGCCAGCAAGTGTTCATCTGCAGGGCGTAAGGAAATTTGTCCTGAGCCTGTTTAATTTCAAACATATGTGGGCAGTCCTAGTTCAAAAAATACTTTTCTGGATTAAACTACTATACTCAGCACCTCACAGAATTGGTCCTTATTTGGAAAGGCATTGTAAAGCCATGTGGGATATCTTAGAATAGAGTTCAGGAGGGTCAGAAAGAGATGTATCTAACCTGAGCAGCCAGTGTGACCTTGTGTGCACACATATATGAGGACTTGCACTTTCATTCTTGAAGGAAGCCTTCTAGGTGCTTACATTGCTTGCAGCCATGCAAAAATAGGGGAACTTGGGCTTCTTATGCGGCACACTAATACGAATGTTATGAGTCTATCAGTGGTGTACAACTTGGTGAGGAGAACTTTTCTCTAAAGGTTTCATATATTACCCTCCAAGAAGAGTGAGTCAGTGGGCCTGGAATACTTACTAAATGTTTTTGCTGCGGTTTTTCTTTGGCAAGGATCCTGGGGTCATGCAACTCTGCCACCTGGTTCTCCCTTTTACCTTTAATCACACTTTTGCAGTGTTGGATAGTGGCAACCATTTGCCCACAGAGTCCCTTCAAGGCCTTGGAAATCTATTTCTGGTGACCTTTTCCATGCTTTGTTGGAGATGTGGTCAATGCCAGCCTCATATGGGAGATTAACCTACGAAGGGAATGATTAATTAGGCAAATTTGAGAGAAAGTCAGATCAATATTTAAAACTGTTCCACCTTGCTGAAGGCTGGAAATTCTCTGCAGAAAAAGAGTGGTTATTTTCTGTACCAAAATATTCAGAGTGGTTATACAGAATGAAAATTGTGAAATGCAATATTGTCGGCACTGTGATGAGCAGATATGGAGAGCTGAGATTTGAGTTTGGGCTTCTGTATCCCCTCCCCCCAAGTTCAAAACTGTATTTTGTTGTGAAATGAAAGATAACTATGTTTTCGACAACTATAAAAAAAATCTGGTTTTTAACTTTTGAGGTTTTAGAATCTGGTGCTAAAACTCGGTTTGTGAGGGAGGGCGGAGAGTGGCGTGGCTCTGTGTGCAGCAGGAAGCAGCTCTTTCTCTGTCACCCTCTCACAGTCCCCCAGGCTGGCATCTCTCAGAGGTGCCTCGTGGCCCTAAATTATGCCGGCAGTCCATCCTGTCAAGGCTCGTGTGCCGAGTGCGCTACACACCATTGACTCCCGCTTCATGCTCCCCTGCAGCCAGACTGGTGTCTCCAGCATTTTGGATACAGTGCTGCTGCCGCTCTCCTCCGCTTGCTCGGCAGCCCTGCCACAGGACATGGCTGGCCGTGCCGATCTGCAGCCCCCTGTGCCCGGGCAGGGCTGGGGAGCTGGGACCCCCCTGCGGCAGATGGGGCTGTGCCTCTCCCCAGGGCAGCCCCCAGGCAGGACCCCGGGGGCCCTTCCAGTGTGTCTGCAAGAAAAACAAAACACCAACTGGGAGGGAGCTCCGGAGGTCCGAGGTCCCACCTCCTGCCTGAAGAGGGGTATTGCCAATGCCAGACTACATCGGTTATGGCTTTGCTTACGCTAGTCTTGAGAATTTCTTGGCCTCGAGGTTGCCAGCTTCTAGCAAAAAAATTGAATTGCTTGTAGTTGAAAATGAAGCATAAATCCCTAGAATTGCTCCAGTCTTATAAAAATTGGCAACACTAAAGCAGATTAAGCAGCGCCCTCAGGAACAGTGTGTTATGAGAGTGCTGGTCCCACAACCACAAGAGCCCTGGTCACTGGGATCGGTGCCTTTGCTGAGACCTGGGATGTGCTCGAGCAGCCCTGAGTCTAACCCAAGTTACTTGTGGTCAATGCTCAGTGCCCTTGAGGGCCAACTTCAGGGAGCTGTGACTGTTTTAGCCCCATCGATAGATTTTCCTCCTGCACAACAGCAGGTCCTGAGTGTCTGGATGCCAGCTTCTGCTGAGAACCGTCACTGCCTCCGAAAAAAGTCCTGGGGTCTCAGCAGCAGCACTCAGAGCAGAGCCTGGTGCATGTTTCAGTGTAGGGTGCTCTCCTTCAAACTGGGGGATCCCAGAGGCGTAACTCTGGGGCTGCTTAGTCTGGTACTCCTTATGCAGAAAAACTGTCAAATATAGCAAACCCCTAACTCCCAACATTTTTAAAAGCTAATTGGGACAGAGCTAAAACCAGCTGTGTATATAATAAAGGAGGGATATTTTGCCCTCCCCATCCTGAAAAGCCATGCAATAAAAATGTAAATATCTGTCTTGAAGGCTTTCTTAATAAACCCTGTAATTTCCTTAAAATTCTTTCTATAATATCAAAATCCTAAACCACTTTGAGATGAGCTATTTTAGACTGTAATTGGGCTATTCATTCCCTATGCATACAGCGATCCTAATCTAATATGTAACAAGAACTTAAAAGCTAATCAATAATGGAACACGATTCTCTATCAGTAGAGCTGCCTGTTGACTCCTGTGAGAGGGATCTTCACAAGACAGCTCGGCTCTGATGACAGCCTTATATTTATTTTAAACATGAAGTTGAAACATCATCTTTCTCTGTATTGTCACTTCCAATTATTTTTGGAACAAAAACACCAGGGGGAAATGAGATCCTCATCCTGAAAAGCACATTCATATTTGATAAATAGCCACAGATTCTGGAGAATGTTTACTGAAATGTGGGCTTGAAATGCTTTCACATGCATTTTACTAGAGCCGTTGATTATCTTTTGTAACGTGTCCGGATCACTTTTTACCAAGCTGCCCCTTTCCTACGCCTTAGAGGTTAAGAAAGGAAAAGGGCTGATTACCCTTCTGCTTGGCTTCTATGTTTTCCCTGGGTAAAACTAAGGTAAAATTATCATCGAGAGGGAATCAAAGTGAACCGCCACTTATTGTCCTTCAGTGGAAGTCAAGAAGCCTTTTATACCCTCACGTACAAAAGACAAATTCCCACTTTTCATGTCTACGCAGTGGCTTGAGATCGAGAGGGTGGAGGGAAGGGGGTTAAGTGAGTACACAGATGTGCCTAAAACCATATCAATCATAGGCATGAGAAAATGCCGCCCTTTTAATAGGCAGACTGAACCAACGTGCACAGCTGGATTTTGAATTTTATGGGCTCTCTCAATAAAATGCAAGTGGAAGACATCTTACATCATTCCCACAGCTCCGGCCATTTGTGCACTGCACTGCTTTCCCTCTGAGCCGCACTGGGGCTGGAGGAGCTGAAGCCCTACGGTTGTAGCCATGTACAACCCCCTCGCCGCTGTCTGGAGCCAATTAACGTGCGTTTTGGAAATACGTGGTGGGTTTCTGATGTCATGTACACTTCCACAAAGTCAGTGGATTTAATCTGGAATTACTCAGGGTATGAGGGATCAGGAGCCGGGTGGGAAAGCTCCTCTCTGGAGGGTATTAAATGCCAATGATTTCACGTGATTATTTATTGAGCTTTATAATAGTGCATATATCCTCATGCACACCCCTTCTCCTACAAATTACCCTACAACTTTCCAGTCCTTCATTATGTTGTAGAGGTTAAGGCTTTCCTAAGTAATCAAAACATCTAGGAAGGAAAGCTTGCTACATGCTGAGCTAAGCTTAAACACTGACCCTATCTCTTAACTGTATCAGGAACTTTATGTACATCATAAAATGTAATAATTGCTATGGTAACTGCTCATTCATATTAACTAAAGATGTAAATAGAGTTGTGTAACATAGCCACTGTTAACGTTGGGCGCACAAGGGAGGTCTACCCATTGAAAGGTTTAATTGACACATGTGCCCTTTAGGAAAATTTGCTTTTCCCTCTCCTTAATAGATATATTTAACATCTTTAAGGCACCACTTCTCTTTAATTCTGCTCCTACTCTTGCCTTGCAAACCCTTTGGGTGTGGAAGGCAATTAGACAGCTGCAAGGAGACAGCAGATCAGGCATGAAGCTGTGTTTACTTTTGTTTCACTCCTGGTTTTAAGAGTGCAATAATTCAACCCTGTCCTTTCCTCAGGTGATGCCCCATATTTCAGCTGGGCCACAGAGAGGGAAGGAAAGTGAAAGTACGTTTTCCTCCACTTTGTGTGACCAGTGGTGCCTTATTCCCAAACTTGTGCTCTGTGCTGCCATTGATTCCTTGCCTGATTCTTCGTCACATCGTTTTGCCATTAGTCTGATCACTTCCATAGTAAAATGAATAACTTTGTGTCAGATGCCCTGAGAGGTCTGTAGGAACCAATGCCAATGGAATGACTGGGAATTTTATAAAGGCCAGCCTTGGGCTGTATAATGTGCATCTCCCTGGCTTCTTAGCCATGTAACCCTTAGGACACTGACACAATTAGAAAGCATATATATGTGTACATGCATAAAGGCATAGAGATACATTGATTGTCTCTTTTGGTTGTTCATTTGTTGTACGAAGGCTGTTTTTGCTGTTTAAGCTAGAGACTGGTTGTCATTCTGGTGTTTTACAGGACTGAGCATAAGGCTCATGCCTTTTATGCAGCTCTGATGATGGAAAAAAAAAATCAGTGGTGGTTTCAGCTACACATCCCACTCCTGAGCAGGACTTGCATGTTCTTGATGACCATTGCTGTGGTCAGCAGCCAAGTCTGTGTACAGAGAGCTAGTCACTTAAGCAAGCTTCACCAGGTCTTTGGAGACCATTGAAAATGTGAGCTATTTCTTGGCCATCCCAGAGAAGCTGAGGATTGGGACATGCGCTGAGATGCTGAATGGGTAAGTTATGGTGGTCTTGGGTTGTGTTAGGTCTTTAAAATTTTGGGGGGGGGTACCTTCTTCCTGGTGGAGAGTACCCTTCGATGTGGGAGCATTCAAATGATGGATCACTGGCAGCCACTAGCTGCTGGACTACCAGCACTGAACTGAAAACCTCTGCAGTCCTAACTGGGGCCTGGAACCACAGCATGCCTAGACAATGTATTTACCTCACCTCCTAAATGAGAAACTACGGGTCAAATTCATTCCCCACACAGTTGGTAAAGTCTACCAATGCATTTACCCCAAGAAGCAGAATGAATGTACTTAGAGTGCAAAAGATATCTCCTATCTTTTTAGAAACACACTCTCCATAAGCCTTAGTTTAGTATTTTACCTTTGCCTAGCTGAAGCTCAGTCTGCACCTCGAATAATACATGTAAGTTTTTGATTGACATTCAGTCCTAAGCATTTAGCTATCTTGATGGCTTGTCAAGTCATCCTTTGATAAAAGCATTTTAGGTGCCACAAAATGTAATCACTTCACTGCAGCATTCTACATTGCAGATTCAAGTTTCTCTGAACATTTTTCAGCTAAGGATCTTGGCACCGCCAATAGATCTGTTCCATGGGTGATTTTGGATGAATCTATTAATATTGCCTCTAAGAGTAATAAGTCCTGCTCTTTTACAAAGTGAATCATCTGTCTCTCCTGTGGACAAGTGAAATTCTCCCCCATTGGACTTGTAGTCCACAAGTTGGCAGGGTTTCCTGTTTTCTTAATAGTCTTCATACAGCAATGAAGTCATTTAAAAAAATGTTCAGCCTAGTTTTGGGGCCAAGTAGTATGTCTTTTGGTTATTTGTTCTTCTAGACAGGCCATGTCACCATTAGTCATACTTCAGAATGATGGTTTACTTTCATTATTCACTGACTGCACTGCTTCCGATTCAGCGCTTTCCAACTCAGCAAGATTTTCCTGTGCTAATTCATCTGAATCATTTCTAGAAGAGTTTATATCAAAGGACACATTCTCAATGTTAATAAAGTGCAGGGGTTTTGAAAGAGCTTGTAATTCTGGTTCTTTAAAAATGAGCTTTTTAGAGGTGTTTATCCTATGTATGTGAGCACAGTGTCTGTCAGTAGGGGTCTTATGAGTGATAGCCCTTTCCCTTTTTATTTACGTCCCATTTGGGACATCTAGCACACATGCACTCTGTGACCAAAACTGGGCTAATGTGGCTCCAGACTGAACGTTGGGTCTACTGCAGCAAAACCAGCAGCCCCAGCATGGTTTAGGACATGGCTTTCAGACACCACCACTCACAAGGCCCTCTAAACCTGGCCACCACGCTTCCACCATTGCCTTACCTGACCACTTACTTCAAATGAGGATGACTGAGATCTCCTGGAAGGGCTCGATACTGTGGATTTTCGGTAGGGCTCAAGTGATTGGTGTGCTCTGATGTGGGTCTATCTCCTCCTGCATTTGTTTATTGGGAACATACAGCATACCCACACATTTATATGGTACACGTTTGGCTTTACACACCTATGACTCAGGACAGAGGCTTGATCTCACTGGTTGCATTTCTGAATGGGTTTTTATTCACTTGAAGGCTTCTCGGTTTGGTTGCTATTTCTGAACTCCCCCCACAAACATGAGTCTATCGTGTTTCACGTTCTCTTAACATTCCTGGGTTGTCAGCCTGCCCATAGCAGCAGTGAATTGTGAAAGGAAAAAAAAAAATAGCAGAAAGAGTTAGTTAGGCAGAAACGTAACCGCCCACATCATCTGGTGTGTCCTACTTCACTGAAGCCATCTCCGAACCTAAGGAAACAAAAACAAAACAAAGGACACTTTGTAACCCAGGCTGACATCATAAAATGAAGTTTTCTGAGTGCTCTGGAAGAACCTAGAGGATTTGCCCCAAACTTGGAATTTTTGGGGTCAGGGAGCAGAGAAGGAGAATTTTGACAAGTAGGGAAAAAACCCCCAAACCCTCGTTTTGCTTTGGAACTAGAACAAGAGTTGCGCAAATGTTCACATGAAACAGAAATGCTGTTCTTTTTAAATTTTCCAACTCACACTAATCACCAAGAGTATGTTCAGAATGTGACTCTTCACAGTAGGCCCCAATGACCCTTAGGATTGGTGTCTACATCATCAACCTAATTCTAATAAAGCTCACGTCCCTTGACTTTCTATAGAGTCAATGAAAAGAAATAGGGTGTTACATCTAGTCACTGTTAGTTATTTATAGACTTCAGTATAGACTCAAGAATGTATTCAGATTGCTTTGTGTGGCGTCTTACCTTAAAAAAAAGCCAAACCCAAGTATTAGATTGGTCGAGGTGAATCAGATTCTCCGAAGTTGCCAAAGTTCTTTTGTTGGTGATCAATGGAGGGACTTGGGTATCTAGTCAATACATGTGGGATGTTTTTTCTGAATACCTGGACACATTTTGTCTTGAATTTGGAGGTGCCTGTTGATTTTATGTGTCTGGAGGCTTATGCATGGTTGCAGGGTGAGAAGTCTGCACAGCTCACAGCCTACTCAGCTCCCTGTTTTAGAGAGCAAACATGTCCCTCAGCTTTCACCATTGCTGCTCAGGCTTAAGGACTTTGCATTTCCCTTTGACAGTACTTGAAACTATGCCCATTTTCCTTCCTTCCTTCCTTCCTTCCTTCCTTCCTTCCTTCCTTCCTTCCTTCCTTCCTTCCTTCCTTCCTTCCTTCCTTCCTTCCTTCCTTCCTTCCTTCCCCCTCCCACCCCAGGACCCTTTTTTGTTTTTCTGATCCCCAGTTGGCATGGCTGATGTTTTTGAGCCCCAGGATTACTGATTGCGCTTGTTGCTGCCTCGATCCCTTCAAGCTCTTCAAACCAGTACAAAGCTCTGGGCTTTCAGCCAATTTACTCACAGGTTTATCATACACTGACATTGTTTCTCTATAAATAGGTCTACCTTTACTGACATTATTGATTCAACTGCCTCTCTTCTCACTAATACTCTTTTTAATGTATCCAACCTGCCTTCGTATTTCACCTAACTAAAGGCTGAAGTCAGAGGGGTAGAGGTCAAAGAGGTTAAACTGCAAGCGTAAAGGTCCTGGGCTTTAAAGACAGTGTTTGCTATGTGACATCCGCACGCTTGTCAGTGGAGCAAATCTGCAAGTCCCAGCTCTCTTTTCCACCAGAAAAAGTAAAGCCATCAATCCAATTTCACATTTTATTACTGATATATTAAATTAAACTAAGCTTGTTTTGCAAAACTCTCCATTAGATCCATTCATGGGTTAACAGTGATAACACAGACCCTGATCTGCCCATCTCAGACTGTATGATTTTGAAAACAAGGAGCAAATTTTCCCTCACAGATAGGAACACATCTCACGTGCTGTTTGTCTTGGAGCTCATCCAAATTAACAGACCAAAGTTGCAGTTGTCTTGCTTGTAAATTAAACTCAGCTTTAATAGGTCATTTATGCATTTTCTATATATAGGAGTGTCTTTGTTGCTGACATACTGGGGAGTTTTTGTATGCAGCATAGTTCTCTAGTGCAGCAGGAGCGAGGTGCTCAGCAATGTGTCTCCGTGTCCATGCAGGCAGCAGCACTTCCCCGCAGCGTGGTGGGACGGTGCTCTGCTCTGGGCTGGAGAGACCTGCACGCTCAGCGGATTGCTGCAGGAAAGGGCTTGTGGGCAACTTGTGCAGCATGGCAGCCACCAGGTCATGTATGGTGCCCTGCAGATGGCTGCAAATTCATTGCACCCTTGCAGAAAACGCGTTCTCCACAGGCAGGTCTTTAGACACAGCAACAGCAGTTGAGAACTGGAGAAGACCCTGCTGCAGAGCAGTGGTGAGTGCACAGGGAGGTGCTGAGGGCCAGGTATTGGGTCTGTACTTACCAGTGAAGAGAAAGCTGCAGAATGAGATCAGGGTAGGGGAAAGTCCCAGCGTATGGGACTAGAAGTCATTCAAGGTGAGCTCAGCAGGGCACACCTGGCAGCAGCCCTGCCAAGGGCTCCAGGAGCCCTCAGAGGTGTTGGGGAAGCTCCACTGGCCCACAGCAGCACAGGTCTGATGGGGCAGCAGGTCTCAAGTGATAGTATCACCCTGAGGACGTGCCTGGGAGCCGGCTGCTCGTGGTCTCCACACCACAGCCATCTCCCGTCCTCACTGCGTTTCTGTGCCAGCTTGGCAGAGTAAAGCCCCTCCTTCCTTTCCTAGTTTATTTTCTGACGTTTGGGCTGCTGGACTCAGCTCTGGCACAGCTCGCAGAGGCCACAGTGGCCGAGGGCGCAGGACCGCCGGCAGCCAACCTTTCCACACAAGGCTGGGTGCCGCGTCGTGCTGGCAGCACCTTGGAGCTGCCTTCGGCCAAATGTCCTCAATGGGGCAGGAGGGAGAAATTAAACATTCAGCTCTGGCAAGGGAAGCTGTCGAGGCTGCCAGAGCCATAGGCCGTCAAATCCCCCACTCAAGCCGAACAACATCCCCCACCCCAAATAAATCATAAGAGAGGAGAAAACATTTCACATCGTTAAAAGTTTATGCTATCTCCGACTTCAGACATGTTACTAGTAACCTGGGAATTAATCAGAGGTTTTCATTTGCTCGTTGTTCTGAACTATAATGAGCCCTTTACCAGTGTAAATAAAAAGATCTAAAGATTCAATAAGCTATAATGTCACAAATGGCAATCATGTACCATGTGAGGCCTCCGTGTTAAAAAGCATCACACAGCTGGAAACAAATGCTTCTGTATAACATTGTAAATAACCTCTAAGCCCACTACTAATTAAACTGAAGCTTTGCTTCTCCTGGGCATTGAATATATGAACCAATTAAGAAAATATAATTTCTTTTCTGAGAGACCTGCGCTGTCCCCCTTAAAAACAAAAAAAAGGGGGGGGGGAGAATTTGGAGAAAGAGGCAGTGATAGAAAGAAAGGGAAGGAAAGGAGAGGGGAAAAAGAAAAGAAGAAAGGAGTTTCACAGGAGGGACCACACTGATGCGCTGGGGTTACAATAATGAGACATTTCTGCTTTAAGCAAATTTTGCACCTGTAACCTGCAGAAATATAGCCATAGCACTTGAAAAATTACTTCAATGCTGCACAGTGCCATGAAAATTTATCTTTGAGATGATTTTATTGCATGGTTACCCTAGGCAATTAAATCAATAAATCTTAACTGTCAGAAAGGTTGGCCCACTGCCAGGAATAAATGAAATGCACGGAATCACTAAATAAAAGGTTTCTGACAAGTCATTCTAGGAATTATTTAGCAGTTGGGCTTTTTGTTGTTGTTGGTTGTGGTGTTGCTTTTGTCTCCAGCATTTATTGACATTCTCCGTGAGAAATGATTATGCTAACGTAAACAATGTAACACAGAGATACAGATAGATGGGAGAGAAGAGTCAGGCTCTTCAGGGTAATAAATTACCTTCCCGGAATCACACGCGAACAGCAACTTTGGGGGGCTGACAGTGCTGGCGGAGGCAATTACAGAGCTGGGGTCTGAGCCGCGGGCTGGCAGCACATCGGCGGCCCAGTGCCAGACACCGGGAGTTTTGTGCGCTGGCCCACGGTGCTTCATTATTAAAACAGATGTGCTGGTTTCATTGATTGATTCGGAGATGATTGAGATTGAAATGCCTCCTTAAGACATAGAGGTGACATTTCCGTAGGCCTAGAGAGTCCAGCGTTCACCACAGGAGATGCCAGTTTTGACAGCGAAATCATAGTTACGCCTGTGTAAACCCCAAGTAGTCAATGGAGCTGCATTGTTTTTCATGCTGGTGTTACAAATCTGAAGGCCTGAATCTGATTTCACTTACCCTGGGATCTGACATGTTAAGTCATTGTGAAATAACCTGGATTTGGGCTCAGGCTCTGTCTCTCTCCAGAAGACACTGTGGTGAGGACAGGCGACCTGATTACTAAACTGATAGATTTTTTAGTCATTGTGGTCATCTGCCTTAACCTCCT
Organism: Grus americana; assembly: GCF_028858705.1. NCBI lineage: Eukaryota > Metazoa > Chordata > Aves > Gruiformes > Gruidae > Grus > Grus americana. The sequence goes on along the minus strand of NC_072863.1, from coordinate 14,946,917 downwards.
GAATACCAACAGACCACTGAGCATCACCTGGTAAATCTGGGTTCAAGTCCACCTTTACTGGCTGAACAAGCCTGTTCCTTCAGCAGGGCAGCGGCTGCCCGGATGCCCACAGCCCCGGCTGCGGGGGATCTGCGTACCCCCAATGCCATCCGTGACAAGGACACTGCTGCTCAAGGAGGGAGCAGCCCGCTGAGCTGAGCAGCAGAGGAGGTCTCTCCTGCCTAGAACAGAATCAATCAGATGGTCTGTGAGGCCAGTCCCTCATCACCATCATGTTGGGGCAGCCTGGAGAATATGGGTCTGTCCTTGAACCAACATGAGCTCTGTGGAGCCAAGAAGGGATTTATTTCGGTCATGTGGAAAAGAGCCTGTTGCCAAAATGTCTGTATCCAGTCTCCAGACACCCAAGTGACCTTCAGTTGTAGGAGCCCTTAGGGAGAAACTCATCTCTGCCTGAGGCTGAGAGAGGCTCACCGACACAGCTTGGTCCAAGCTGGAGACATCATGTCATCTTGGCTGTGGAACATTTCATATGAAAGTATTTCCATCATGATACCCTATGGGTTCTCAACACCAACGTGAGAGCTTTCCAGGCATATTGCTCCTCTGACACGTCCTGTCCCAGGCACGCTTTTGCAGCCTTTGCGCTCCCCCTGCCCAGCAAATCCGCTGCCCCTCATTACGGCTCCGTGGAGCCAGGCAGGCGGTGGCAGGACGACTCTCAGGAATAGCAGCGCAGGGTCAGGCTTTCAGCAGCAGTGGGCGGGTGGCTGGGGCACCAGGGATGCCCTGGACACCCATCTGGAGGAGGCTCCTCTTGGCTAATCAGCTCCCAGACCGTAGAGGGCATGAGAGATCTGAGTGCTACACTTAACTGAATGAGTCGCAGCCACTTCTAGGTACCGCTAAAGCCAACGGGCTTTTACAACGCTGATTGGCAAGCAGCTTCTCATTGCAGATAATTCCCTGCCAGCACATCCTGAACGCATAGGTGATTGCTCTTAAATTGATGGCTCGAAGCACAATAACAGCCTTTTTATTTAGTTCCTGCTTGATAGGCAGCGAATGTAGAGTTGCCAAAAAAAAAAAAAAAGGAAGAAAAAAAAACCAGAAAAAGAAAAAAGTGCTGCAGAATTTGCTCCACTGTCAGGCTGAAATTCCTTGGGATGGGGAGTTAAACAAGGCTCCTCCTGGTGCTGCCCAAAGCCTGGGATCAGCGCTAAGGGGTACTTGGTGCGTGCTGAGTTTTCCAGCAGCCCCTGTCGCAGGTGGGAATTGCCCTTCAAACGCAGCAAACATTCTCACAGCAGACTAGAGCTGGCGTGCTGAATGAGAGAGTCAGCACTGAGGTTTCACCGGGGTGGCAGGGCAGAAGGAAGCTGGCACCCTGGCACCCAGGCAGCAAGACTCGGCTCCCTTAGAGCACAGAAAATGGAATGGTTTTCATGTGGCTTCATCATGCCCAGCCACACACATTTCTGAGTATCCCCCAGCCAAAAGAGGGAACCCTGTCTGCCTGGAGCTGGCTGAAAAATGGAGAGCAACTGGTGGTGGTAGGGTTGGCTGTGGTTTTTCTTCTTCCTTTTTCACTCAAATTTTCCTTTCAGAATGTAAACTCTTGAGCAAAACTTCATGCAAATACCAGCAGCAGCCACATTTTCAGGCAGCTGCATGCCAGCAGCTGCACATCACTGCTGAGTCCGGCAAAACACACAAGGTGCCCAGGGGCAAACTCGTGTGTGAGAAATGTAACCAGAAAGCAGCTGAGAACAGCTCCAAAGTTGGTTTCACGGATGAATGCCATTTAACTTGAAGGGAAATTGATCCTAAAGGTTACTGACCAAATTTGCCAAATATTTCTGGGCTAGGAAGGCCAACGCTGTCAGGTAGTATCATTTCTTCTGCAGTCCAGTTCTGGAGGTTTAACCTACTAACTCAGCCCTCGTGTTTAGCTGTTTTCATGTGCTCATAGGTGTACAGGTTCCCAGAAGAGAGGAGAACACATCTCATTTTCAAAAGGCCAGTCTACATACACGCCTAAAAATATCAACAGGGACTTTTCTGTAGCTCATATGCCCACAAACTTCTGTTTAACTTTAGCTTCACATGTGGTTTGTGTGCTGAACACATTTACATTAGCTATAATAAAGTCCTTCCAACCACGTGGACACAGTATGGGGGGAAAAAAAAAAAACCCCTGAAACTCCCCATGCACATGTGCCTTTTTCAATCAAAGGGATAAAAGGATATCTAAATTCACTTTGAAATGCAGCTGGTAAGTGTAATTCCTCTCTGTTACGTGGAGCTGATACTGCACTGCTCTCCTTTTGGACCACGTAGGAGGGGCTGAAGAGACTCTCAGCCTTTTAGTGAAAGGACTTAGGCTATGCTTCCTACTTCTTAGCTCCATGGGCCATGGGAAGCTCCAGCCAGACTTTTCAGATATAAATAAGGCTTCACAACCTCTATGACTTTCGTGCTGGCAATTAAACATCCTGTGGTCTAGAGCAGCTCATCATGGGCCAGATTCATTCCTGAGGTAGTTGTGCCCTTAAATCATCTTGGCTGGCTGAGAAATTGTAGTGCTACCATGTCTCTCTTGAGCCTTGCCTAGCTCTTACCAACATCCTGCTCCACTGCCTCAGCCCCACACAACAGGGAGAGAGGGAAGATGTCTCCTTGGCAGGGGAAAAGGGCACACGGTACCTTGCTTGAAATGCTGTGAACTGGTGTAGGAGAATGAGCATCCAAATGCCCATCTTCTGTTAGCCCTGCCGTTGCCATGTTTGGAGGAGACACTTCTCCCTCCAGTCAGGAGGTCGGCATCTTTGGCTACTGTGGGAATCCCACAGACTGGCTATGTGAATAATTATATATAAATTTTTTTTTTCCAGAGGCCTTTTTTCCGAGTTGTGCAGTCGCACTAACAGTGCCATGCAGCACAGGTTTATGTGGCGTCATTCATCATTCATAGCTGGGATCACAGAACACTTCACAGCCGATTACAAGGTTACACACGCAGGGAATGACATGAGCTGCCTATCTGAAGTCAAGCTTTGAGCTGGTTTCTCGGCACACCCAGAGGATGCTAAGGACTCGGGGAATGGATGGCACACGCAGCATCAGACCTGCCCTCCCTCGCACTGACCCAAAGACATGTGAGATATTCAGAGAGGATGTTTTCTGGCTCCCTGAAGGCAAAATGGGCACATGTGATACGAAGTGAGCTCCAAATACCCCATTGCAGATCTTCTTCTGAAGTGACTTATTGCTAAGAAGGACTGGGGCTCTAGCACCAGCTTTACAGGTGTCCTTTCACACAGGCAGGATGAGGAACACTTGAAAAGCCGTGGCCTGGTCAGACCGGACAGCTTGAAGCCGCTTCATGTGATCAGAGTGGTGCAGAGAAGCTGGAGGATATCAGTGACCGGCCCTTTGTTTTAAGCAAGACATTACAATAAACGCTCAGCCTCAAATCCAGCCTAACACCTACTGGTATGCCTCCGAAGGCATCCTTCTGCAACACCATCTGTACTCTGGGCTCACCACCCCCCTCCCCAACTCCGTCTGGGCTAAGACATCCCTGGCAGCCGCCTCCTGGCCCTGCCCTCCCGCAGCACCTCCCGAGCACGCGGTTCTCCAGACCGAGATGAGAAGGTCTTCAGCGGGACTGTGAGTGTGAGGGGCCGTGTGGCAAACCGCAGCGAGGGCTTCTTTTGCTTGGAGACAGTGGCCCGAGACGGACTTTGTGTGAGGAGTGCTGCGTTTGTCTCTCCCCGGCGGGCAGCTTGACCTCACGTGCTCCGTGCTCAGCAGCACCGAGCGCTCGGCCTTGCACCGGGCAGCCACGTAACACGCTGCTTTGCTTCTCTTGAGAGCTTTTTACATCTCTCTTGAGCTGGTATTCTTGGCACTGGCTCTTAGAGCTATTTTCTGCGACGATGATATAAAACCTGGCGTTTCTAGTTTTGTCATCCCGGGAAGCCCCTGAGGAGAAAGGCATCCCGTGCAGGGGTCAGCACGTGGAATTGCACCACTTGAGTCACGCTGGAGCCCTGGGCTGCTTGTCAGCAAGCCACCAAAAAAAGCCCGCCTTTCAGGCCTGGCTCCTTCAGTCTTTAGGCTGGGCTTGGGACAGCCAGGATTTAGGCCGCTCTGCCTTGCAGCTCAGGCCCTGCAGGGGGGGGGAGGACACAGTATTGATCCTGTTACCTCACAGCTGGTATCAGCACTACATTATTTTCTAACGTGAAGTCATTTTAAGTCTCCGCAATGACACAAACACATTGATTAAAAATTAAAACCAATGACAGCTCTCCCACAAACAGTACTTACTGTACCATACTTATTGCATCCTGGGAGGGGAAGGAGAAAATAGCAGAAGACAGAATAATTTATAATGATAAAATGGGTTACATTTTCATAAAAATTTTATTTTACTTTTTTTTTTTAAATAATTCAATGCACTGGCAGTATAATTAATCCCTCTATGAGAGACACAAATGTACCAGTTCAACCAATATTATTTATACAGAGACATTGTGTTTAAAAACAACAAAAGTACATTTAAAATGTTTGTACATAAAGTATTACTGTTATTTCTTTTTTTCTGAAGGAGGAACAAATGTAAACAAAATGCATAATTGTGCAACACGTTGGAAATACAAAGCAAAACAGGCAAGATACAATTTTATACATATAAAGCAAAAGAAATCAAACTTTTATAACTATACAACATTTCAGTAATTGCTTGACATTTTAACAGTTACCTTGGTCTGTACAAAACATCTTAACTTATACTTAAAACTTTACAAGAATAACATGCTTGTTCAGAACAAAGACACCTTGTGGAATTGCAATGATTATTGATATGATATTTGCACACATGAGAAAAAAAAAAGGCTACTTCAATAGTAAATAAAAAGTAAGAACGTAAGGTAAAGGGCCATTTAGTAAACTGTAATCTAATTCCAATAGCTAATTAAGTTGCACTGCAATGCAGAAATTAAATCTGACTTTTGCTGGAAGACCGTAAGGTCATAATGTTGCTCTATTTCCAGGAACCAGAAGAAAGCATATATAAATTTTCCTGATATTTTGGTTAATTATACATGCACGCACACACACACACAAAATTTAAAAAAAAAAACAAACAAAAAGAAGGGAAAAATAGTATTTGTCACAAGAGCCAGAAATGGTGGGCAAGAGAACGCACATACTAGACTGCTCCCAACATGGCTAGGTTAAAAATCCAAGACAAACAGAAAGAGCAAACATCCACTGAGTGCCAGGATTACTTTTCCTGAACCTTAGTTGCATTTTGCTTTTTTTTTTTTTCTCAGAAGACAGGAAGCAACTTGAATTGAGCCATTTTTTTTAAAATCCTGGGAGTACTACAGCCAAAGACAAAACACAAACCAAAGGAGAGCTCAAAATCAAAGCAAAAAATAACCAGATCTTTTGACTTGTTTTCATATTCTGTGACGATATGTCCTAGACCTTTTGAATGTGGGTTTTAAAACAACCAGCATTTAAGATTCAGTAGAAGATATGCAATCCAGAGATGTCAGAAATACAGACAGGAATAAATTATACAGTATTTTATGGAATTACAAGGACTGTCAGCTTGGATAAAAGGTATGTAATTTTTAAATGTCCTCAAATGATACATATGGCTAAAATTAAACTCCTGATGGCATCAACTTAACATATTCAGTGCCTGATTCTGCAATCTGTGTGCTGAGCACTAATTTACACAGTTACTCCTGTGCACTTCAGCACAGCAACCTGCCGATTAGGATGCTCAGGGGAAGAACGGCAGAAGTGGGCCTAGATAAATATTTGCCACGACTTTTAAATGTACAAAACCCATTTGGCTTAGAAAAACCACTTCGGCCTGCTGCGATGTCGTTGAACTGAAGTAACAGATTCCATCTCTAGACCGGGAGCATTTATGACACGTTTGAATTTATTTGCCATCTTTTTCTATGCAAGCTAATGCTGATGCCAGTAAATATTTAAACTCAGAGGTAATGAAATTGCAACATGCCTTTTAGTTAAAACCAAAACATGTGCAAGCCTAGATGGCAGGCAGAAATTACCCTCCAATTCTTTTAGCAGGGATTATCTGGTGCTGAATCAGAATAGTTCAATATATACTTAGCTTCAGCATGCATTTATAAAGCTGCATTAGGGCGTACCGCACAGTACGAAAAGGGAGAGGACCAGTTTTTCAGCTGGTGTAAATCAGCACTGACATCTACGGAGTTACTTAGAGGCACATCAGCTGAAGCTTTGGCCCACAGTCATCAGAATCGTACATCCATCATTCACTCCACATGTAAAACTCTCAGCGGTGGAAGTGCAGAGTGAAAGTGTAATCGACATCAGATAAAAAACTGCTCTGTTAGTCTAGTTTCTGATAATGCTTTTCCAGACTGTGTGGTCTAAAGCAGTTTTACGATGTGCTCTATACTGCATAGCTTTGCAAAGTACAGTATTTCCTTACAGGCAAGGATTATGGTACATTAATCATTTCATTGGCATGATCAGTAAAAAAGGCATGATGATAAAAGCTTTGGGAATTTATCTGCATAGAGATATATTGGCAAAAATTAGTCTGGGGTTAGAGGGTTTGCTCCTCAGTGTGTGCATATCGGATTAACTCCACTGAAATCAGTACTCCTATAGCAGTTTACACCAGCTGAGGCACTTGTACTCTACCTCTGTTATAAATAAAGCTATCCACTATTCAGCTCATTCATAAATTCAAGGGTAAATGCCTCCTGCCAGTGCGTCAAAGCTTCTTCATGTCCGTAACTCCACGTTATTTGTCACTGAAGTCAATGGTGGTTTCCCTGAGCAAGGGCTGAGTCAACGTATGGTCTGGTTGAAGAGCAAGTCTGCTTGCAGTTACTCCAGCACTACTCCAGAGACCTTGAGCTAATTTCAGTGGGGTGAGTGCTCAGCCAGAACAAAAATGGGTGTAATTCCATTGAATTAATTGGGTTAATGCAACTGAAGTTCTGGCCCAATAAACTTAACTTCGGTAATGCTATGCCATTTTTGTTACCCCGTTTCTCCTTTGATAAACAGTGCTCGGCAAGCTCCGTAAGACTTGCATGATTGCCATATGACAGCGGAATTTGGTCCCATGAATTCCATGAGCTGAGCCAAGTTACTTTACGTTTGCTTAGCTCAAAATTTGGTCCATTGTAATTACTGTTGTCCATTAAAAAAATGAAATTCACTTCAGAATCTGACTCTCCTTCTAATTCAGAGAAGGAAATAACTGAGTAGAAATTAGGGCTATCTCTACTTGATGGGATTTTCAATGGAATTACAACAGGGTGACACTCACACAATGTGAGTAAACTTACATCCAGCACAGAGAGCTTACAGAACTTGCATAGAGGGGAACTCGGTTAAAATCAAACAAGAAAACAAGTCTCAAACAGCTGCATCATCCACTCGCATGGCTTTTACCACTGGCATCAGTAGGACTCAGCTGGAGTCCTGTAAGCACAAGTGGCCCTGTGGACACTACAATATAAATTGCAATTCTGCATACAGTGAGTATTGCCTTAGTTTTATGATGTTACTGCATGCACCGCTTCTGTCAACTCGTTTGACGTTTCCAGATGCAGTGCAAGTAAAAGTGAGTGCTCAAATCCAAGTCCCACCTGCAGCCGCAGAGGACTGAGACCTAAAAACAACGCAGAGCCACAGCCCTGGTGCACCCGGGCGGTGGGGCTGGGGTTGCTCAGTCCTGCTGGGCACAGCACCGGTCCCCCATGTCTCCTGCACACCACTACTGTGGCCAGGGCTATGTGGGGCTTCACACTGTGCAGACCAACACCTGAGCAGGCTGCGGGCTCAGGGAGCTCTGAGCGGCTCCACAGCCTGTGGTAGGCAAGGTCAGGTCTGTCCTGCGGCCTCTCTCCAAAGCACTGAGTACGCACATCGCTACTTGAGCTGGCCGCTGGGTCCCTGGGCTTGGTCCTTGCTGGAGTTGTAAGGGAAAAATGGTTTAACTCTATGGTGACTTCAGGGCAGTGACAAACATTAGCTCTTTGTGACATGTCGTGGCACCCTGAGGTGGATTAAGGAATTGGATGGCATGGTGCCATATTCGGATTTTGTAGGATACCATGGTATAGGTATTATTTTGCAGGACATATCAACAGTAACTAATCCCCTTTCTCAAGAAGCACACACAGGTTAAATTCATAATGCCAGACCACACCAACTTGCTCCAGTTTCTTTAAATCACTCTTCACATCTTTACCATTGCCTAATATGACTACGGTGTCAATGAGCTGCCTGAGATGGTGCTACATACCCTGTGGTTCTGGGCACTTATCTTCATAGTATTTCTGTCGAAGTGCCTCCTGATGAGGCCAGGTTTGCTTCTCATCTGACATCCGTCTTACACAGTAACTCATCTGCACCTGAATTTGCTCTCATTTCTATCTGTAGAGCCACGGGATCCCCCTGGCTGTACACAAGATCTGAACTCAATCTCTTCTGACGTCAACAGCTACCACCATGGGTTTACACTGGCATGAGATGATCAGAATCACTGATCTTGGAAGACAAAAGAAATAGACAAAACATCTTTGAAACAGCATGGCTAAAATAAAGCTACTGAGTCCATCAGAAAGGCAGGTCTGACAAGAACACGGCAGAGAAGATGGTTACTCTGTAAGTCAGGCAGGAACATTGTGCATTCAGTAGCAGGAGGTTTTGATAATGAAGGACAGCCTAACTGAGCTTTTAGCCTATACATATAGGCTGCAAAATATCAAGTGATATATCTAAAATATGTCACTATATCTAGTGAGAGATCTATCTATCTATCTATCTATCTATCTATCTATCTCATTAGACAATACAGAACACCTATATGCATTGCTGTGTATAGTGGTCTGGTTATACCATGGAAGTCCAGGAGGAGTATTAGAAATTGAGGAATTGAGCCCTCCCAACGTTAACAAGACTTGCTTTATTTGTATTTATAAAATAGTATGTAAAGTAAAGCTGGAAGATGTCATAAGGACAGTGGACCAGTTTCTCATCTTCATGCCCTTTGCCTCACTCGCAGTGCGCTCTGGTGAGGTCGGGGAGACGCTGCGAGAGGCAAAGGCCCTTTCAATGACACCTGTGGGCCTGCCCACAGATAGGATGTTCCCAGGCTTGGCTCAAAATGACAAACTAATTTTCTTTGGTCACTTGAAATATTTTGCCTTTCTTAAAATTTCAAGACGTTAGTCTATTGCAAATGAGTTAACCTTCTGAAAAACAATACGGAGACAGCACATTCAGTTTTGACACTGACTTCAGGGACCACAGGCCCAAGATGACAGAGTTGTTGCTACTTTCTGTCATACCTTCATTGCCTGCAAGGAGACAAGAGGCAAACAGGACTATACACAAACTACAGAGGAACACTAATAATTCTGCTACCACTCAGCGGTTATAAGAGTGTTTTCTCTTTACAGCTATTGCATCTTTTTTTCCTGTGCTATGAAGTAATAAGCAAGGACCTTCTATTGCAAATCCACAGCCAAGTCCATACATATGTGTACATACACACACACACATGAGCGTGCGCACTTGCTTCAATACTGTGTGTAGTGGAGTTTCTCCTGAACTCAACACAAAGAAGTATATTAATACCTAAGTCAGAATCCTTACCAGCCCTGTTTTTGCTATCTTTTAAGTTGCGCTCACAAAACTAATAATTTGATTTAGACAGCATTAAATATTGATAAAAATACAATGAAAACATTTCTTCCAAAGTACCTAAAAACTTGTCAGCGAATCTAAATTGTTAAAATGGAAGAACATCATAAAATCTGTGAAATTAAAAAAGCATAGAAAATAAGGTCCAGATTCAATCTCTCAGATTTTGTTTCTTTAGGAGGAATGAAGACTGTGATCTTTATTCTTAAAAAACCCCCACACTGATATCAACAGACCTGTCCCTATCTTTCAAAGGAGGTCATTTATAAATGAGACAATATATTCACAGAGACTATTTAAATGATTAACAGTCCAAAGACCATGTAAGAAAAAGTGAAATTAAGCTATAAGAAGCAAGCTGTGAAAGTTGCCACCAACACTATCAACAAAAAGGCTGTAAGCTAAACCAGAACGACTAAAAAAAATAAAGACAAGACAAAATGAAATAAAATAAAAAGCACAAATACTGGGCCAAACCCAGGTATCCAAACTCAGTGTGAACCGTTTATACTGTTAGCTAAGCGTGGGAAGAGCGATTCGTCCTTTGAAAGGAGCCAAAGGCTGAGATCAGTGACCAACGGGACATGGGCTGAGGGAACATTGCCCATACGTGATACATCATCTCAGGCTTTCCCTTCCATCCCTGCTCTCACGGACCCAACCCACATCACATGGCTAGAGATACGCACTGCACTCAGAGCAGGACATTCTGCCTGCACATTGTCAAATACTTCACTTAAGACCTGCTGCAGCTCTTGACATGGAGGTTAAGTGCTACGTAAATGCCTCGCTTGAGCACTCAGGACTTTGCAGCCCTTGGATCTCTACCCACAGAGCTCCCAAATGCTTGCGTTTAGCCCTTTACTGGCATGCTCCCTTCACTGCTGAACTACTGATATTGCTCCAAACCTCCTGAAGCATGGGACACAAATGACAGTCTTGTCAGCTCTGGCAATTTTTTATGAAGCTCGGTATCCTTCTTAAATCCCAGCTGCAGAAATCAAGAGATTACATCACTGTCCCAGTTTATCACTATTAAAACCAAATGTGTCATTTCTGGCCCTCGGCATGCTTGAAAAATGCCTGGAAACGTGTCATGAAATCAGTCTCAAAGCTCATCATCCAGAAGGCAATACAAGAACCAAAAAATTTTATTTAAAAGAAACCCCCCACCATGATCTGAAGCCAATCTTGTAATTTTTGGTGCTTGTTTCATGAGTTTGAATGCCTGAAGTGGGCAGTGTTAAGAGCAGACATAGCAAATGCCCAAGCAAACACATGCTGCTTCCCCATGGATTGAAACAAACAAACAATCTCATTTGATTAACTCTGCTGGAAGTAATATTTTAAAGGCTAAAATGATTCTGCAAAGATGACATGTTGGCATTTGAAATGAGATGAATATAGTGTCTGTAAAAGTGCAATAATCCTTAATAACTAACCCAAAAGAAGCATCATCCCCAGGGATAAGATGGTAATTCACTCTCCATATTTAATTTGTTTCTAAGCCGCTTTTGAAACAAGAGTGCTAAATAGTAAGTTGGCTTGTGATCCTAGACTTGACTGCTGGACTTATTATAATCACGCCATTGATTCAGCATACATTTCAAACTAAGTCACAGGATACAAAATCAGGTGGGCTAATTCCTTAAGCTGTTTAAGCAAAAGATTGTGAGCACGGGGTAAATGTAGAGATAGGAGTCTGTTTACTGCAAGCAACAGGGGAAAGATAACACATTGTCTTCACCAAGTGACTGCAGCTAACTCTTTGAACAGTCTTGTGTCTGAAGATTGTATTTCAAGACAGATCTATCCTTCATAAATGCATGGAAGTCTAGGATTTCAGTCTGCATTAAAGGAACAAGTGACGACAATGCACTTAATTAGACTAAATAGTTACTGAATCTCATTAGTGAGATCTTGCAAAAAGAATGGAAAATTCTGGCTTATGACAAAACTGCCCCAACACTGCTTCATCTCCAGTACTCACCCTGTTCAAAAAAATAAAATAAAATAAAATACTTCAAGTGTTTTGTTTTCTTTTTGTTTAAAAAACCCCAACGACCACCTTTCATCTACATTTCTGTTGTAGGGTTATTCATTAGCTGCTGGGGCCAGAATCAGCGTGACAAATGCTGTCAGATTCATGTTTCAGCCATGTTACCGAAACCCTCAGAGAACAGATAACGGTGTATCGACCACTTCAGGAACAGGAATGTGCAGATAATACAGGATGTGCATGTTCTGCAAATGTCCTTCGCCAGACAACCCTAAACTGGATGATTTCTCTAATGATGCACCTTGGCTACATTTACAATACAGTCTTGTGGAACAAAATATTAGGAAATATTGATTTTTTAAGAAAAGGTAGTACTACAGGGAGCTAATATACAGCAGTTACAGTAATGTTTGTCTGAAATGTGCACTGGGCAGAGTCCTTAAACTGCTCTTATTGCGAATATCCAAGGCCTGCTCTAAAAATCATAACAGTCTGAACCTTTTAAATGCAAATTTGTCCTATTTATCTGGTCACAACCCAGTGAGTAGAATCCAATAACTCACCAGATTAAAGGATATACAGGATTATATAGCAGAAGGTAATTGCAATTAACTAATATCTGGATGGCATTTAATACACATATTGTATTATTTCAATGAGATGAGACAGAATAATATTTACATTGCTATGAGCATTTTCTGTTTATAGAAATGGAATTTACAGTTCAGTAAGGTATGCAGGCATTATATCAAGAATGAGATGAGACCATTTAAAGTCTTGTGAATTATTGATATAAATTAATTTTGTTTTGTTTCATGCACCGGCGCTTCTTGCAGTGGCACCAGAAGAGCAGTGCAGTTTGTAACAGGGGAAAAAAAGAAGAGGAAAGAGCAAATGTGAAATGGTGTAATTTATTCACAATTGCTTTGAAATTCTATCTGAATTGTCTCATTATTATTCACGCATTAGAGGAATGGTCCAAAACATGACAGCATGGGTAAACAGATGCAGAGCTTGGAAAATAGGTAATCTGACTAAAGTATTCATGGCCATTATTAAACAAATGTTATATTGCTTTTGGGTAAATCTGGTTATTTTATTTAATTTGACATTGTTTTCAAGATAGCAAGATAATACTGTTCGTTTCTAATGCTCTGAAATGAACAAAACAGTTGAAAATTGATGCCACATGGAATTATAATGTTTCAACAGTAGCTGGTTAGTTAAACTTATAGAGAGTTTCATGAAGAATCTGCATACACTTATTAATGGACTTTTACATACAATATCAATGCTTAGAGTGTAGCGGTCCTGTTAACATCTGCTTTCACTGAGTCACTATGCAAGGAGAGATTGTTCTATGAAGAAAAATCTTGGATGACTATTTGTTTGAGACTAAACAGTAAAACTGAAAGAAAAGTCAAAGATTTAGTATAGGAATGGTAGATAAGACTATGAAAGCTAATATTTTGAAATTGTCTAAAAACTGCAATAAATTCTGCTGCCTACTGAAATTATTAAGCCAACAATAAACAGGAAGAATGGAATATCAAAACCTCATTGCATAGTGTGTCATCGTTCTTTAATGAGGCATTCCTTCAACCTTTTACCTCTTAACACCTTTGGTGATCTTACATTATGTACCTGTAAGATATTCAGTGTTCTCTTTCAGAGATTAAGCCTATAGGAAGTATGAAATTTTAGGAATGTATTGTGTCAGGTAATGATGCCAGAATTAAGCGTCGAAAAGCTTGGTTCAGGTTCAGAAGACGATTTTGAATGAATAGCTATAACTTCTACTAATTTATTTCAGAAGGGACTTCTCATATATACCCTCAAATATTTAAGACGCTTTGTACTATTTCTTAGGAATCCATATCTTCTCAAAGTGCTTTTTTGTTTTCACTTGAAGGCAGCATGGACTTAAAACAATACTGCAGGGAATGTACCGTTCCATAAAGCACATAAGGATGGCAGGATCCAGGAGACACAAGGCATAGAAAATTGTTGAAAATGATTAGATGGTACAACACATACTGCTCTTGAGTCATAAGTTCCATTTATGGTGACTTCTACTTCCAATAGATAGGATATTAAAAAAGGCAATAAAAATGAAGTTACATGAATAAACTTCCAGAAATGAGTGGAGTTCCACCAGTGATCGTCTCTGCGCTGGTAGAGGTAGAAGAATGGGGATGTTATGAACAGGGCAGCAGTCACTACAACAAATGAGCCTCAACACGGAGCCAGTGGAGTCCTTGGCGAACGTAACGAACCAGATTGGTCATACTGCTGTGTTGTGTTAAGGGTCCCATCACTGAGTCCAGGTCTACAAAGAATTCTGCAATACACAAGAAACAGAAGTCATTGTTTCAGGCAATGGTACAGAAATACATGTATTACCATGATTTCCCACTCAGTAGCAGCACTGCAATTAGTGAGTTCTCAAGATGTTGTGCACGTGAGCACATGGTCAGTAGGAAAGAATTTAAACAAAGGCAACAATATATTTAAACAGACCAAATTAGATTATCCATGCGGGAAGTCAACCACAACATGGTACAAGTGGTTGCCAATAGTCTTCCTTTAGTTCTGATGATCTGCACTTTCAGTCTTTCGAGCCTAGTTTTGCTGACTGCATGATTTAAATAGCTGGCAACGAACTGTGGCATTTCCTTTTCCATGCTGTACCCTCTCCTGGGCATGAAGAGCTAGTCTGGATCTTGCAGAAGACCTTGCTTGCTCTTTTCCCCACCCTCCAATTTCTGTTACTGCCATTGCAGCAGTTTTGGCCTTCTGCTCTTCCTGCTGCAGCTGCAGGCCTCAGAGGATGTGCGTGGGGTGGGAAGGGAGAAGGAAGAGGAGAGAGGGAACACAGCAGGAAAACAGCTTCTGGGAGATGGGAACCTACAAGGGGAAAGAAACGACGGGCAAGGCCACCGGGATCCGGTGTCGGGAAGGGTTAACAGGAGCTCACGAAACAGAGAGCCATATTTAGGAAGCAACGCCCCAGTTTGCTTTATGCCATGTCTTAGATGCTCTCTGGGTGAAAGACTAATCCTGTTAGGGCCAACAGACCTTTCCTAATTGTTTTCAATGGAGAACTGGATTGTGTCCTCTATTCTCCCACAGCTTGTCTCTTTGCTCGCTGGGGCGCAGGCATTCCCACATACACAGCACTTACACTATATTTAGGTGAGCGGGAGCCCACTCTCAGTTAAAGCTCCTCAGAGCTCAGATAACAACCAGCAATCACAATAACCGGTGGCTGAGCCCGGACATTCTCACCCTATCTAAAATCCAGTGCGCGGCACTTGGCCAGCTAAGGCTGCATTGGCTGCAGCTCGGGAGAGCAGATGCCGGGTACAAAATCATTATCAGTACTTTCTTCAGCAAGTAAGTGCTGCTTTGAGGTCTTCTATCCAAGTATTGACAGCCTGACCCTGGTCAGCTTGGGAGCTACAGCAGTATCACAGCACAAAGTGATTTGGCTGGAGGCAAGCATAATGAAAGCTTAGGGCTATCACCAGTTGCGTTAAGATGCTGCAGCCAGCAGTTACTTTTAATCTTCCTTCCTCTGTCTTTTATTCCCCTCCTCCAGTGTAAAATCAATACATTTAGAAGTGAAATAATGCACTGTCTTGCTTGCATTCTAGAGATCTCATTCTAGGCTCAAGTAAAAAATAATTGCTTTAAACACTGAAAATTCACCTTAAAGCCTAATTTCAGTTTAACATTTCTTGAAAAAGCTACAAGCACTGAAGCCACTTACTAAATTTATAGGTGAAAGAACAGGCCTTTGTCACTACAGAGCTGATAGCTTTCTACTGTAAAGAAAAAGTGCTGCTATCTTTGGAAGCTTAAAAAAAAATCTGATTTTGTCAAGTCAGCTGAGAGTTTGATGTTATAAATGGCGAACAACTCTCTAGGTGATCCAACACAAACCAGCCCATGGGCTGGCTTTGGGAAGTTTGCAGTTTAGCCTGGCCTGCTACAGATGCTGAGTTCATGACAAACTCCATCTATTCTCCCACATGCTCTGAACTCTACTGACCAGGGGAAATTCAACCAGAGGTACAGGGCAGTATGTTCCCGCTTTCCTTTTCAAACCAGATCAGCTTGGCGGGTCGCAGTTCTGCCATTCTCCCGCTTGCTGTGCCTTTTTATTTTAATGGCACATCTTTTGTCAGGCTGACAAGAAAGGCTTCTGTCTCCTGCTCTGAGCCAGCTGGACATGAGTCAAGTCCAAACTGGGAGTGTGCAGGCATACTCAGAGCAGCGCAAAACCTAAGCTGACAGCCGTGGACAAGGGGAGGCTGCACAGCTCCTACAACGTGCAAGAAATCTCTTATGTCTGCATGGGCATGACCTAAGAAACATCTATGACAGCAGTAAGACCCAGAGGTAGAGGTTATTAGACATTACAATGATGGGGCCACATTTTCATACCCATCTCCATTAGCTCATCAGGGACATGTTCTTGGGCAAGACGCATCCTGTGATTCAGATGACAACAGAAACAATGAGAGCTGACCACGAAAAACAAAAAAAGTCACTGGATCTGGTTTTTTCGTTTAAAAAAGAAAATTCACTTTTATCTTAAATGTGGGTTTCTTTCTTGGTTTATGTTTGTTTGGGTTTTCTGAGACCATTCTTATTTCAATATGGGTGTGTGTGAAATCTCATTTTTTGTGATGAACTGACTGCCCCAAGCCCTGAGAGACAGGCCAAGAGATCTGTCCTTCCCTTGGGACTTGAGGCAGTGTCTGGGGTTTGCACCTATCCTGTTTGCTGCCATGGGGCATTTCTGAACTCCCGGTCCACACGCCAGCGTACCAGAGCTTGGGCACCGCAACGGCCAGTCCAGCTGGCACCCGTGGATTAGAGACAGCTGTGGGGAAAGGGATGAGTCCTGTCCCAGCCAGCAAGATATAGGTGTTCTGAGTTATCTGAGAGGTGTGGGTGACAGCTACTAAAATAATTACAGCTAGGTTTCATGAAACATTGTAACATTTCTCACGTCAAAGCATCTCAGATATATCCTTCTGTACATGGAATCCATCGTGTGATATGATAAAGACCTGCAGAGTACCACAGCAGTTCTTAGAGACTTTTTTGTTACACCATGAATTTTTCAAATTGCAGTTTAATTGTGTTTAAGCATGCAACTTTAAATCGAGTATTTAATTAGAAATGAGGTATCTTTCCAGACAAAATGTAAAGACAGGCATGCTATAGCATATATGAAACTCGGATCTCTCTCCAATGGTTTATAATACTTCAATGAAATTTGAAGTAACACAAGCTTTCCATTCCCTGTAACATGGCTGCAGTTTGTGAATCAAGATATGAAAGAACAGGGCACAACCCTAGATGTCTTGCTCATGTGAGAAACCCTTATTCATGCATCCAGACCCACTAAAGTCAAAGGGACTGCTCATCTGAATAAAGATTATTCCTATATGGCTTGGCAGAATTGGGTTTATTTGATCGTAAATCAAAATGAGAACAAAGAAGAGTGTAGGGGGGAAAATGCAGAAAGAAAGTCAGCAGGTTTTTTCTCATCCAGCTCTAGGACTGATAACAGCAGTGGCTGGGTACATTTTCTGTCTGCTGGCTGAATGCCTGAGCTATTTTGATTCAATACCAAGTAGAACATTTAACAACTCCACAACACACAGGGCTAATTACAAGATTATCGCCATCTCTTTCTCCTATCAGAGCATCCTTCTGCATTCCCACTGTAACATTCTGCAGTACATTTGACAGGGAATCACTTTCACATTTTGTGAAAATGGATGCAGCTATGGAAAAAATCCAAAATGACTGCACTGCTACTAAATTAACCAATGCGAACAAAGACAAGAAGCAGTGGGGAGGACTGGACAGAACTTCTATTATTGTTCCTCATCCAGGGATAGATCATTATGACCCACCATTCAGACATAAAACTCTATAAATCTCAAGCTTAGTTTCTCTAAATCAGTGGAAATTTGCCACTGACATTAATGGGAGTAAGATCAAACTGCATACAGCGAGCACATTTGTCAGGAAAAGGCAGCCATCTGAAATCTCAGTATAATTTAAGAGAATGAGCCAATTCATGATGAGAATATTTCCCAGTTAGGCTCTGCATCTCTAGTGTCAAAGAAAGCTTTGTCAATGATTTGTGTAAGCCCAAAGCTGGAATCTGAATAATTACATTATCATGGGGAAGTTCACAGCTGGCCAACAATAGGACAAATTTGTCCTTTAGTTACATCTCAGCCAGTCCACTATACTCGATACAACCCAGTCACAAACCGCTCGCCAAAACTCCTTTGAAACGACTGTGGTAAACACTTGCATTTTGTTGCTAAGAATAAACAAGCAGATTTGCAATCCAGCCATAGGAGAGTCAAGGTCGTGGTTTTCAGTGGACATCTCCTAATCGGACTCCCTGCATAAACTTAACATCTAATGTTTGCTTATTATCCTAGCTAGCATTTTAATAGTCTTAAACCTGTTGACAGAGCAGTCTGAAAATAACCTCGGTGCTCTATGAGAAGCTGAAACTGTGAACGAATTTGCAGACTCAAAAGCTCTCACCACTTGGGGCTCATGTTCGCTAAATTATTTGCCAGCTGCTCTGATAACCCCATGTTCCGCGTGTGTTACACATCCCCCTCTGTGCTTGACAAGAGAAGATACGCATTGGCTACAGTGACCAGCAAGCAGATTTGGTCTGTTTGCTCAAGCTGTCGCAGTTGTGCTCTTAGATGCGGTGGTTCTGGGTCCAATTCCCAACAACGCCTACGAGAACAGAAAGAAAGCTAAAGCTGATGAGCCAAAGGGGACAAAGAAGCAGCTGAGTGGGGCACCTTTGTTCTCCTTAGTCAGCTTGTCAGCCATGTCCCAGTGCTCGTAGCTCCGCAGGACGTTGTTGGTGATGTTGACGTGGCTGGCAGCCATGTGGTGGATGCGCTGAGGGATGGTGATGGTCCCCGCTGAGGAGGAGCCGGCGGTGCCCGCGCTGCTTCCGGCAGAGCTGATGGGGGACGGGCTCAGGGACATGGGCGACGGCGTTTCTGTGCTCCTGCGAGAGGTAAAGGGAGAGTGAGTCCCTCTGACATGCACCACTTCATTGCCATCCTAAATGCACTTGAAAAATTAACTCTGCACCCCAGTCAGGGGAGAATGTGCACTGGTATCTCCTGGTTTTATGAGGAGAGCTTATAAACTGGGAATGATTGAAAATAAAAAGGGATTTAATTCTCCCTATAAATGAACCTGTTATTTAAAAAAAAAAAAAATCTATCATAAAAATAGAGCAATCTTTCAGAGAAAGAAGTATCTCATAGCGGTAATGATTTTTCTACCTGCTGCCAGAAGCTGCAATGGCAGTTAGAAAACACTCAATGTGCAATATTGGCTTATTATCAAAGCATTTTGTGGAAACCACAATGACAGTTTGCTCCAAATACAGTCACCACAATAAGTAAAGTGCAAGTCTTAAAAGCACCCTGCAGAGCAGTATTAGGAGCTGAGGGTACTGTAGGATTATGAATATCTCTACAGGATTCTTTAAGACTGGCTATGGAGATTTGTTTCTAATTGCCTACGGTTCATCTGCACAGTTTTGTACAGAGCAGTGTTTTAAGTTACCTACTTAGTGCAGCACTAATGTTCTAATATAGATTTTCCTTTAATTCTAACACCAGCAATTAGGAATCACCTGCTGGCTGCAGGCAGTGCGGAGGTCAGCACAGCGAGCTCGTGTTTAGAGCTGTGCAGTGCTGAACGCTCACATACAGCTATTCGCTTTGGAAATTTGTTTCAGTGAACAAAATTAACGGTTCCAAAAATCTCTTCTCTTGCCCCCATTTGGAACCACTTACCTAAACAAATGCATTTGATTTGCTGTGGCATAGACTTGAAAGGCAGGGCTGAGACGCTCCCGGCACTCTCTGCATGAAGCAAAGACACCAAAACTCTCCGGATGGGGATGTTGCAACCCCTCTCTTGACAGGCGGCCACTGATGCCTCACGCTGTGCAACAGCATCAAGCGCTCAGACTTCATGATGGCCCTGATCCAAACCCCAGGATAGAAAGGCTCCTCCTCTTGGCTTTACAAGCCACCGTCAGTGGTCCTGGACATGAAGCGTGGGCACAGACCTGCTGTACTGACACCCTGCACGTGCTGTAGGACAGACTGCCGCCACGGCACAGCCCTGGGCCGAGAAGCATTTGCGGCAACAGCTTTTGCTGTGGATTTTCCAGCTATTACCTGTGCTCAAGAACAGGCTCCTCAAGATGTGATAGATTCTTTTTTCAGAGCTAGAGACCACGCTAATTCAGCAGCTAGTAGCTCTTTACACAACCTATGGGTTATAGTTTAAGCATGTCCTACGGCACAAACATTTTATTTTTAAGTCTCAAAACATCCTGGTTGCTTGACATGCCACAGCGTCTTTAATGCACAGAAGAGCTGAACTATACTAGATTAGGTTTGGGAGCAGTTAAAAATCATAAGTATCTGAGGGAACCAGGAGTATTTTGTTAGAACCACTTACAACAAGCTGACGCACTTCTGCCAAATAAAGCACATTGTTCATTGGATTTACCCTGTTGTGCGCAGCCATTATTACAGTGGTGAGTCTATTAAATCTCTCTATTTTGTGCTTTCTGTCGCTAGAGGTGGGAAACATTTCTGTAATGAAACCAGGGAAAATTTGTTTCTTTGCCAGCCTGGAACTCAGGCCAACTTTGTAGAGGTTCACAACCCTTTTAAACAAAAGTGGCCAGAAATTCCAGTAAGCCAAGCTGAGATTTCTGATGGTTTGAGATCCTGAGCAGACTACACTTCATGGCAATGGATAAGTTTTGCTTTGTTCAAAAAAAGACTTAAGAATACCCTGCTGTCTCCCCATTCTGAACCAGGCTGCTGATCTGTCTCCAGTGGTGCCATACCCTGATGGTGTTTGGTCTCACCTCTGCAGTGTGTGACTTCTCTTCCCATCTGGTACAAATTTGCAGGGGAATAAGAGGGAACTGTAGAGCCAGAAGCCCTGAAGAATGCAGAGCACATGCTGCCAGTGGCACCACCAGGCCCACAACAATCCTTGGGGCCACCAGGAGACACCTGAGATACAACTGAGCCAGCTGGAGAGCTTTTCTTCTGAGACTCCAGACAGAGGGGACAGAAGACCCAAGTGTGGACTGTGGTCTTTGTGTGTTGGGTCACAGGCGTCATAATAACACCATGATAACAAGGCCCTGTCATATTCAGTTATTCTTACATGTCAAGTGCTTCCTTCTCTGAATAGAAGAGAGAGATGTGCACTTTCAGAGCTTTATCTCCAAAGTTAGTGGGAAGAGACCGATCAGCTGGGTGTTATGTTAGAAGTGATGCTGACCTGGATGTTGGGTTTCTGCTGCCTACATTGTGGCTGGACAAGAATTTTTTCCTCCAGTCAAACCCCACTGATTCTAAATCCTGGGCACCTAATCAGCTCCTTTAAATAGCAAGGGAGATGTCATCACCTGCAGAGCACACACTTCATAGTGGTCTATTATAGGATGGGAATAAAAGGATAACTTCTGTTCCATGAAATTTTTAGGTATAAGCCACTTCCTTAAGGAATAAAAGAGGGGTAATGCTCCAGTGGTCTTTTTTGGCACTAAAACTTTATGTAGATCTTACCGTATTTTTATTGCAATACAAGGTTTTGCTGACATTAAAATGCCTGGGAAAACTGGCATATATTGAATAATTTAAATTAGTAGTTGTTTTTCCAATGTTAAAATACCGTTTCGTTTTTTGTTTAAAGTGATTTTGTATTTCATCACTTTAGTGTTATAATCTATACTTAAATATATTTATACACACTCATATTCAAATTAATTTTGTGTATTTGGTGCATGTGCATATACATACACAGACCCCAAAATATTTTGAATTCTCTTAAGACAGTATTTTCCTTTAAGCACAACGTTGTCATTTTTGATTTTGCACTGAATCAGGACAAAGTCTATCGGAAAACTTCAATTCTTTTTGTGCTAAACTTCAATCCCTTGTACAGTTTTATTACTTTGTTTCCTTATTTGGTTCCTCAGCAGTGTCTAATTGTCATTTCTTCTTAGGAACCACCAGAAAGAGACCATTAAAGATAATAATTTTCACCTAGAATTCAGCCTACTCAAAGAAGGAATGAAAGGTAAAGTCCTTTTCCTTTGTTTTACCTGTATCTGTATGTGTGGCCAGGAGAAAGGAGCAGGAGAAATGTGTGTGAGGTGGCAGGAGACATTGCAAGATAAAGGCAAGGTTGCAGCAGCAATGCACCTTCATTGAACAGGAGATCGTAATTGCATTACCTTGACTTCATATCTGAGGCGAGGGTGTTTTAACGTTAGTATAAAGCCACTGATAATTGGTTGACTAAGTGCCTTCACATTTTCATCACTATTACGCCTTCAGTTTTATTAAACAGCACTTACCATATATCAATGAAATATTCATTGGTCTTTCATTACTGAACGAATCATTGAAAAATCATTGCAATGAAGGTTAACTTTACTTTGGCTTCCTGAAATGGTGTGGTACTTGCTAGCTAATTAACAGATATTTTTATGGCCTTCATTTGGCTTGAGAAGCAAACTGTCAAAGAATTCAGCACAGACCCACTGTGGCTGATTTGAGACTTAAGGAGGCTTTGCACAAAGATGAAGGTGTGCTTCAGCTCTTCCTTCCCACCCACCGTGGATGGCTCACATGGGTGCCTGATTTAGCCCAGTGGGAGCCCCTCACCCCTACAAGCCCAAGGCTGCTGCAAGATCAATTCTGTAGCCCAGAAGAACATTTTCTACTTGCTACGTATTTGAAACATACCTGTAGCTCCCAAACCACTGAGTCACGGCCTGTCCTTTGCCTTTAGAGGCACCAAAACAATTCCCCCCCTCTTGGAACCACTTGTTCCCAGACAGAAGTACTCAGCAGAAAATACTCACTTTCCATTGCCGCCCCAAGGTGAGGGGGCCTGTGAAGCTTTTGAAGAGTTCTGTAAGTACAAAACCAAAATGTAAATAAAGGTGATGCAAGTGCATGCATACTGATGACACCAGACTCGACACTCCCTGTTTTCGTTGCAAGAGCGACAGTGCATGTAGCAGAAGAGCTCATGAGTCTCATAATTAAATGGCTGGTGGATGATTGGGAGGTTCCAACCAGTAGCTTGAAAGTCACTTGATGAAAGAGGGAATACAGTAAAATCCCAGCAAAAGCAGACGTAGTTCACAGAGAAGTGGTTTAATTACCACTGAAACTTATTCTACAACATAAGTTCTTCAGAGTGCAAACGACTTCTTATCTTCAGGGGGACCTACATTCTTTTAATAAGAAATAAAAATAGTTTGAGTTGATGCATTAATGAAATGAATCCCTCCCAAATTGCTAGGGAAGATGGCTTGGGATTCAGGTAGTAGTAGAAACAAAACTTCTAGTATGGATCTGCTTGAATGCCCTTGTTTTTATGTATTTTATTTGCACAAATTGCCTTCCCTTACCTGCTTACTCATTCTGCCTTTCATGTCTGCGTAGCACCCTGTACAACCCTGTACAAAAAGATTGCCCAGCAACAGTAAAGCCCAGATTTTTCCAGTCTTACTCAGACTGGGTGGTATCTAACTTAGTTCCCAGAAAAAGTGGTAGTACCCGGGCTGAAGCTACCTATGTGTGCTTTCTGAAAACAATCACTCTGAGCTCCCTTGCAAAGAAGTCAGCCCGCTCAGTGAAAATTCAATCAAATTTTACAAGTTCTCTGCAAAGTATTACCGTCGTTATTACAAGATTCATCTGGTTACTGTAATTGCTATTTTGCATGTGAGGCACAGATTCAGTGGAGCACAGAGCAGCCTAGGGCATGGCCCAAGGTCACGCAGCTGACTCTGGGAGCAAAATCCTGCCCTTGACATCTAAAACACAGCTCAACATGGCAAACAGCATTGACCAAAGCAGAAAACATTGCCCAAACCATGATACTGGCCTTGCCTGTACATTCCTATACAGCATGCGACTGTGTTTCATTAAAGACATGAGCATGAAATGGCGTGTTTTGCAGTATGGAGCATATGCAGTGTATATTTTTGCCACCCACTCATACGTAAGAAGGAGGGAGATCCTAAACTCTCCTGGAAAGTCTTCAGGGATGAAGCAGCAGCTTTGATGTTAGTTTCTACTGGGGATCGTTCCTGACAGTATCTGGCGACAAAGACTAGATCTGTCAAGATTAAGACTAGATCGCAATTGGAGGTAGTTATTTGGCAATGAAAATATTTGAAATATTTTTGCCAATGACTATTGACAACACATTTTCGAAAAAAACTTCCTCAAACTTTTAGTGAAATGCATCAAAGGATGCCACTTTGGCTGATCTTAAAAGGTTTGATTTTAATTTTAAAAATGGATCATTTTAGTTATATTTTAATCCATGTTGTCTCTAAATTTCAAAACTGCTTTTATGATTAAATGGTTATTTTCTGTTTTGAAATGTCAAAAATATCAATTCCAAACTTTTAATTGGAAATTAATCAGAACCAGTTCTGTCCACAAATGGTTTCAATTTGGACAAAGTGCCATTTGTGAGGAAAAATATGAAAAAAAATTGTGCCAAAAAATTCCGCTCCAGCTCTGCTGTAAACAGTGGGCTGCTTTTCACAGTTAAAATTGTGCAAAATTTTGAATCACAACTCTATTCAGATAGTTAATCTATTTCATTTGTATTACAGATTCTCGCTAGTGAAGACAGAGAACATTGTGCAGCAGTACAAAACTAATACGTTGTTAATAGCTCTCATTCTTTTCTTTTCTCCTCCTATGCCTTTGCTACAAAAAGATTCTGAACATATAATCTGTATACACTCAAACATTACTTCTAGCAAATGAGTTACAATGCCCAGAGCATACACACAGTAACATTAGCTGAAACACTAAGCTTCAACTGGATGCCTAAACTCAGCATTCCTGATTTGTCTATTGTATTATGTTTTAAATTTTTTTTCTTATTTTCATTTACATAAAAAGACATTTTCTCTGTGCAGATGCAGTAAAATGGCTTTAAGGGAAAAGAGAATCCCCCCGCCCCCTTTTTTATTTTATTTTTAAAAGAAAACATTACTTTCTGCAGAAAAGGTGTATCAAATGATTTGTCTAATAACTTATTTTTAAGAAACAATCTACATTCATCCTGGATAAAATCTGAAGAGGATGGAATACATTTCATGAAAATGCTGAGGGTATAAATGTGTCTGGTTCAAATTTAATTTGTTGTGCAGAGCCCTGACTGAAAACACCGTGAGTACCACAGAGGCACTCCTAATGACGTCATGAGAACCTCCATGTAAGCAGAAGATCAGGAGTAACATTACTGAAGTTCCAGAGATACACACAGAGGACACCAGAGAAGTCAGGACTAGGTGGTGGTTGCTAGCATGATAGTAGTAGACCTTTCACAGCAGAAGGACCATTTAATCACCATTTACATGAAAATATTAAAACTGCAGTGTTAGAAGTTTTACTGGTTTGCAGTACTAATATGTCAAAGCCTGGAACAAATTCACAGAGTTTGAAAAAACCAACAAAAAAAGACTGATGGGCTGACAAACCAGTATAATTACATAATTATAGAATAATATGTAGTAATAAAGTACAAGAATTAATGTATGCTTCAAACAGCATTAACCAGTAAAATATAAATATCAAAACCTTGGCAGAGCTGAAGCACGATTCTGTTTCTCTCGTAATTTAGGAATGGTGAGAGCTAGTCATTCTTACACGGGGTAAACAGCATTTGACAAGGTAAAGGAAAGCATCAGTGATCATGACAATCAGCTGATCTCCACTCCATTCAAGATAAAGGCAAACTTTCAGGACGTACATAAGGCAATTTGAAGTTCCGCAGAAATAAAAGGAGTCTGCAACAAGCTTCAGCAAAACACACTGAATTTAAAATCTAAATTTAACTAACTAAAGCCTAAATAATTGCTTTATTATGGTTCATTGGGGGTCAGTTCATAATCACTTGCACATTGGAATCTTGAAAGAATCAGTTTCCTCTACAGAAACTTGCATAAACATTACATGCTGCTGAGAATAATGTTATTTTAGTAGAATTACTGCATATGGTCCTTTGAATCAAGTGACTAATCCAAAAAAATCCCCCAAATCACTTCTGTCCCCGTTCCCTGGCAGCCATCCTGTCTGCATTTCCCAGGGGAGAGGTTAAATGTGGGACTTTTAAGTCACGCAGTTACACTTGTGAGAGCTCTCGGTGCTGGTATGAATTTCATTTCATATCAATAAATTAAACAGAATAAAGATTACCTTAAAATATTCCATCAGAGATCTGGAGTACTTCATAGCATGGTCCTTCTTTAGTTTAAACATTCTCAAGTAGAGAAGTGATAAGCATCGGTAGCTGTGGTAATTAGGAAAGGATTATGTTAATTCCATTGCTTAATGAAACCTATAAACAGTAAAAAAAAAATAATGCTGACCTATATTTTGCAGTTTCTGTTCTAAGGTTAGATTTTGAAACATAAGCAAATGGAGAAAGAAAAAAAAAGTGGTCAAAAGCATTAAAACCCCATCTTGATAAGAGTATAAATTAGAAGAATAAATGTTTAGTCAGCTGCTGAAGAAATCCATTAGTTATCCTTTAATAGTTTAATGGAAAACAAGAATAATGATCTTCTGTAAGCTGCTTAAGTAATTCAGTACTTTTAAAGTCCTCCTTAAGATTTTAGCTGCTTCCCTCATTGTCGCAATGGGACTCACCATAAAACTGCTAATTTCTTGTCCCCTTCTGTGGCAGAAGAGCCTGTGAAATTCTTGAGTCTCATTGCATACCTTGTCAGAAAGGTGAAGAGAGAAGAAATTAAGAGTTAAGATGTTTCCAGGAATACTAGTGACACTCTGAAAAATAACAGCCACACAGAGATGTTCTTCTCGGACTGCAATAGTTAATGGCCACATTGTTCTGTAATGATGAGATCAATGCAAAATTCAACAGAAAGCACCACTTAAAATCTGGAGGGTGAAAGTAAATCACCAACCCATTTTCTGGGCCAATGAGGTGAATTATTCTTGAGCATATTAATGACATTTTATCCAGCCATCTAGGCTGAGTCCTGCAAACATTTGTGATGGCTGTTGGACAGAAGCACAAGATCTTGGCCGTACATGTACTGAAGTGTAATGTATAATAAGGTTTTACATATAATACCTTGGGCTTGAATAATACCTTCAAAATCCTTCTCATAAATGCTTCTTCAAACCTTTTAATATATTTTATATATAAAACAGTTTTAAATACAGGAAAGGTCATGTTCACAGCTTCTTAAATTCTTGGGTCCATTAATTTATGAGTCTTGTGTACTTGGTCTTCCTTCTCTATGTAATTGTTGCTGTCCAGCATTTGGATGATCAAGGACTGAGTATTCCAACCTCTTCTCTCCTTTTTTTATTTAACTGAGTACACTCCATTCCATGCATTTAGTCTCTTGAAAATCAATTCATCGCATAAAATCATTGTTCTGAGCCCTAATGCAATTTCACAGGTACTTGTGTTAGAATAAGTAATAGGGTTCAGTGTTGCGTAAGAAAGTTTTAAGGTATCCAGGCAGTCTTGATGAGTTCTCATTTACAAGGAGGTAATGGAGTGCAGGCAGGCAGTGCTGCTCTCGCTCTGCCTTCCTCCCACCACCCCCATCATCAGCCCCCAGCTCGCAGCTGTAGCACACCACCTGATGTGCTTCCTCCATGTCCTATCTCACCTGCTCTTTGGTATTGTTGTTCCAGTCAGACTGAATGAATCTGATCAAACCCAGAGATCTATGTCTCTGGGATTTTCAGTGTTATGTTAGGGATTTTAGCATTACCATTAAAACACCTTTGACAGTCAGATCTGATATTCCCAATCTCTTTGATGCTCCACTTCCTCTCACAAATAGGTGTCTGATGCAGATACTCAGGGAAGACACGGTTAATGCAAAAGGGGAAAGTGGTGCCTCTGATGAACGGAGGAGTAAAGGTGAGAAAAATCTCCTTCTCTTTCTTATCTCATAGTAAAAATCTACGTTAACGTTAGGAGCCACATTGAGAAAGAGTGGGTGCACAGCTGCACACTTGGTTTGTACATTCAGCACCCACTGTAGCCCACAAGAATTGTGTATTTGGAGTTTACTGAACCTGTACCAGCCTGCTGCTCCCCTGGGCAATCACCTTTTTTCCATGTCTGACCACTGACAGCAATCAAATGGGCAAATCGGTCCATCACTGGCTGCCCACAAGGTGCTGCCTACAAGACTTGGTAAATTAAGCTCTACCTTTGATGGTAGGTGGTGGAATTAACCTCACCTGACTGTAGCTATTTAGAAATTGGAGATCTACAGTAACAAAGTCCTCCAGATTCTTCCATAGCCAAAAGCAGTTCAGGTGCTTCTTCCATGTCAAGGTCTACCTATCACGTAGCCTGCAGCAGGACTGTGCTGCTACAGGAGCTGCTGGGAAGAGCAAGGCAGCGGGGCTGGGTACGCTGATGAGTGCCAGTTGCTCCAAGATGCAGCTACACACTCAGCTCACTCCATCCGGCACTGTGGGGTGGAGGGGAGCTGCAAGTGTCACCCACGTGTGAGCTACTCCTAGAGCTGCCGTTCTCTGAGTTAAGTGGTGCATGCGTTGTGGCTCTTGAATGAACAAAGATTTTTTTGGTCCACTTGCTTCTGAACAGACAGGCTGCTGGACTGAGGAACAATGTTTTCAACTGTGCTGTGCGGTTTTCTTAAAAAATAAAACTAAATGCAGGCTTCTGTGAAGAAGCTATGAAGTAGCTTCTTTACCATTCTATACTATGAAGCATACTTCTTTAAATACAATTTATCCTGCCACACAACTGTAGTTGTGTAGCTCAGGACACAGAGTACTGAACTGTCCTCTGTCAGAGCGCAGGCAGAGTTTCAGCACAGAGGAGCAGAGGTAGGCAGCTGCTTTTCTTAAATCCTCTGCTCTCGAGGGTTTACCTTGGATCCTAAGTGTTGAGTGAATGTCATTTTTTGTGGAGTAATCTCTTTAGATTTTTTTCTTCTCTTTATGAAGTGTAGAATGTAAAAAACATGTTTTTAAATGTTTAACAGGCATATTATTTACCTGAGAGTAAGAGCTTCTTAAGATTTGATACATTTTATTATGTAAATACCTACTTATTCAAAATGTAAAACATGCATTATTTTTGGCAGTCCCTAATAGCTAATCTGGCATGTTAAAATACTGCAAAAAACCACCTTTATCATATTAAACCCCAAACATTTAGGGCCTGATTTGCCTCCTTTTCTTTCTCTTGTGTAAACTGCCAGTAATTACACTGACATTAACGATGATATTCCCAGCATACACTGGGGAAAGCAAAGGTGTGTCACAATGAAGAGGAAAAATCCTGTTGTTCTGCTTACGGGTAAATTTAATCCTGCTTGATTTCACTTTGATAATTTGCACAAGTAAAGCAAATAAGCCCTTAGTTACTCATTATTATTTCTACACAGCCAACACTATGAAACAGCTATAGGGAACAGTAGCAGATTTTAAGACGATAATTCAGACATTTTGTTAGTAAGTAAAGGCGCTCTCATCCATATTCTAGCCTATGAGTCTACAAAACTGTATTAAAACTAATTCAGCTGGTTCATATTCCTCTAACATTAAAAAATATACTTTTAAAAAACAATACATGCAGAAAGCTTCCGCTCTGGCTATGATCTTATGTGCCAAGTTTCTAGCTTTTTTTTTTTTAACAGCCAAGTTATAAACCTCTAAAAACAGGGTTTGTAATAGAAATCCTGATAGACTCACTTTAATGTTTTGAATTATAAAACTACACCTTTTAAAAGACAAGTGTCATTGCCAAACAGTGAAATTACTATACTTTACTTCCACCCACTACATTTCAATTTTAATTTTATGAATATTGCAAATTATAACACTCACATTATAACCTCTAAAGGGGATAATTTATAAAAGCAGTGTCCATCAATTATAAATTTTCCATGACATTAATAAAATGGCAAGAACTAATTATGATGACTTCTGAGATGAAGATGCCTTGGACAAATCATTAATACGTTGAAATGGTATTTTTTAAAACATAGCAGGTTCTAATTATGACTGAAATGAGATTATGAAAATGATCACAGAAAGGACATTAACCTGATGAGTTCCACAGTCTCTGAGTACATGGTGTATGGAGATTTAGCTTCTAATGGATCTCGCTCCATAGCGTTCCCGCACTCGATGAAGGAGAGGGCAGCATCAGCATAATTCACTGCTTTGCCAAACTTCTCCAGCTGAAATGGGAATGACACCGTTAAGAAAATCCTTCAGCTTTAATTTCTAGGTGGACAGATCATAACACAAAGCAACACTAGCATTAGGATGAAAGCAAAGTGATGCTGGTTGCTAATAACTAATTCATACAGCAATTAAGGCAGGGTCTATATTTTTACCAAATCTTTTTGGGTAGTATATGGCCAGATGTGGAAAGTCAATGTATGTCCACTGACATGCATGTATTTACACAGGCAATGAGGGACACTAAGCAAGTTTGAACAAATCCATATTGCTCCTCGATATATGAACTAAGTTTGAATGTCACCATGCAAGGGTTAAGTAACAATTCCATGCCCTTTGTCAGATGTCACATTCTGTGTTAACTGTTGACCAGAAAAAAATCTCATCACTTATGTGAGGACTGAAAGAACAGGAAAAAAAAAGGAGAAAATATAGCACTGCTAAATATTTTATTTTACTAGGATTTTATTGCAAAAGGTTTTAGCCCTCATAATGGTTGTGATTAAACTGACTTAGACATACTGATTTCTTTTTTTATGTGTAATGAATATTATATATGACATTTTTATAGTAAGTATTTTATAATAGTATTTAACATTTTCAATTTTTGATAGCTGGATGTAAGAATTCTACTAATGTGGCATTTGATATAAGAGATCCAATATACTTTAAATAATTTAAAAATTTCTTTGTATGTCTCTATCAAAACATTTTTGATGCATCTGCATATGTTTTCCATTCACAAAATGGAAGCCTATCCTTAGCGACATGTTAAACAGAACATTTACTATTGGTCCAAGGTAACAGTATATTTGCCTTTGTGGCTACTTCTAAGCAGTCCTTATAACTAGTTCCTTCTGCATACCTTTAATTTCAAGTTGTGCTCTTGTGCACTGGTTATGTACAAAGCCTTTGTGTAATGGATAGGTATTACTTGAATGATCACAGAAGGGGAAATATTTCTAAATTTTTTCTCTCTATTCCAATGGCCACTTCTCAGCACATTCTTCAAATTCCCTGCTGCAAGTCTTCCAAAGATGGCTTTTTGTGGTATAAGAAAAAGGAATCTAGCTGCAAGCAGATTTAGTACAGAGACACAGACTGAGCCAGAAATGGGATCTGATCCTGCCCTTCACTCTATGTTGACTCTGCTGGAGTAGGTAGAATTACTCCAGCTCATCACAGCTCAGTGGAGAACAGAGCGAGGTCTCCAAGATCTCTTCCATCTGGTACAGTCAGTCGCCACTGCAGCAGCCCACCCAAATTAGCTGATTCCTTACTGCCCTCCCAGACAAGGATAGGTTTTCATGGGGTTGCTCCCACAAGACGCAAAATGCCTCACCCTTCACCAGAAATCTATTTTCCGTACAAGCTCAGGAACAGCGTTGCCACAAATCTCATTAACGTTTGCTGACACATTTTGAGGTCACATGCATTATCTTTCTAGCCACTGCAACACATCTTTCAATGCTGTGTGTGCTTTGTCATGTCAGCACCAAGTAACCAGAAGCAATTGTTTCCATGGGACAACTAACACTACGGGATTGCACAGCAAATGTGCTACATGGAGATAATTTGTGTGCAGCTGTATCGAGTGGGGGGAAAAAAAAAAAAAGTTGAGACCTAAATAGCAGAAAGAAAAAGCAGATACTATGTTCATGGGTATTTATGTCTGCTAACACGTTGTATCATAGCGGACGGCCTCGCATTCCCATAAGAGCACTTGGGGTGTCAAACTGCATGCGACAGGCAAGGTCTGCTTGCAGGCAACAGCACAATGTGCTGTGCCTGCTCCTCTTAGTTCTGCTTGAGAAACACCCCTGATTCTGCAAGGCACAGTCGAAGGTAAGAGGATGGGAGACAGGTCGACACTTTCTGAGTGAATCAGGCTATGGAGGGAAGTGGATTGACATAGCATGTTGAGATCATCAGGAGCCTTAGCCTGTAAATATTTGCCAGCGTGGAGCAAGCAGCCCTGTGCCAGAACCATGTGTATTTTCTTTAAAGGTCAATCAGCTGTGGGAGCTGTTGTCAGTCTGCCTCTGCCAGCCTTTCCCGTGTGCAGATGTCAGGGCTCTGGCTGAACGGGCTCTGCTGAGTCAGGCTGCAGGAATCGGTGCAGGTCACCCCGTGGACAGGGGCAGGTCGGGAGGGACGACTGATAACTTACTGACAGGCACGGCAGGTTGCCAAAAACCTGAACCCATCTCCCACAGAAAACACACTTGGTAATGCTGTGCCCCATGTCGAAAGGGAGCCCGGAGAGCTGAAGCAGGCAGCTTGACATGTCAACTATCCTGCAGCTCACCGACAGCAGAGGGAAAGCCTTTTTTTTTTTCCCCCATTTGTTTGTTTTGTTTTTTAAAAATATAGCATGTGATTGGTTTTTTGTTTGACAAATGCTTATTTCCAAGCATAAAATCTCTGACGTGGAATGATATAAGATGCACGTAAAAACCCCACAAATAATAAAGTGAAAGGTGAATAATACCCAGTTCTTTCTCAGCTGTGATTTTGAGGGGCAAAGTGAATGGCCACGCTCCAGTTTAGACATCTTAGTTTAAATAAACAGAGGAGTCAAGTTCCACTAAGCCTGCCTAAAGGAGCTGCTGTTCTGCACTCTGGAGCGTACAGGAGCAAAGTCCCTACCTACAAAGCAAATGGCTATTAAAGGCACTTCAGCGCTAGCAATAGCTTGGATTGAACAAACTATGATAGAGTGTAATCTGTCAGATTAAGTAGTTTTATCAAAATTGAAACACTTTGCAAAATTAGGTCAATCTTACTGGAATTTCATCTGGGGTAAAATGAGACAAAAAAGCTTTCCCAGCATTGAACTACCTCATTGCAAGATTTTTTGGGAAGAAGCATGTTGAGTCTTTATTTACCAGCCTAAAAGCATGCAATAAAAATGAATGTACTATTTAAAAATCGTTGCAAATTTTGAACAACTGGATTGGAATTATCAAACAGTTTTACCACATGATAATGGGGTGGAGGGTGATTTGCCTTTCTTAACTTTCTGCTATGGAATATTTCAACACTTCTGTTTTAGGCTCAAAGTGAACAGGAAAACAAATTTCAAATACACATCATCTTTCATGATATTATCTCACATCCTTCATAAACAGCATGACTCTTCCTCCTCAGAAGAGATACCAGCTATTGTAAGCAGTTTCTTTTTTTCTGGGACAAATTCTTAAAGGTTAGGAATACTGCTCAGGGTTTGACTTGTGGACTGTACTTGAGTCAATAGCAGGTTTCTGAGGCTTTAGATGACATTCAGAATGTACATTTTTGTAACACCCAGGTCCGTAGTGGAAAGAGACGAAAAAACTTGTGATACCCACCAATGCATCTGCTTTATGCTTTAGCTTCTTAGCCTCTTGCATGTAATAATCTGCATTGTGAAGCCTAAGGAGACAAAATCAATTATTTCAAGTCTCTGTTTTCATACAGTTGGACAAACTTTGTTTAAGAAAATTGCTGACTGCTTCCAAGAACGATTTCAACACACATGCCCACTTATCTCTTTAAATCTTAACCTGATATTAATCTGAAGCTGCTGTATGCAAAGATATGATGGGTGACCAGAATGTAAAATAACTAGCTGTAGAAACTGGCCACCCAAAGGACCCATTAATGTGTGCTGAACAGAGGAAAAGGAAAATATTTTAAACTAATTAAGTATAAGAAGTTTCCATTAGAGGAGCTAAAATAAAAAAATGAAGAAGAATTACCATGAACCAACATTCATGATTTGAAAACATTTATCAACAGAGCCTTCATTAATCAGTGATACTCTCTTTCACCGGGAGCTCTGCTTGCCTGAAAATTCTAGCACAGAGATCCAATAATACTTACACATCGTCAAATGTTATTTTGGGTCTTCTGGGCTCAGAATTCCCATTGGAAAGCGTTGGCATTGCAGACCAGATGTCTGTTTCTAGATGGCTGGTGTCAAGAAGAGTGTTGGCTGTTGGTGTACTGTGAGATTCTTCCTCCTGTTAAAAAAGGACTGTTACCAACACTTCATAGTTCAAACAAGCACCTTCCAACAATATAAGCCCTCACATCTACCCCCTCAAAACAAAACAAAATGGCTAAGGCACAAAGTAGCATTCATATATACCCAATCACATCCAGGTTACCCCACAAAACCACCCTTCCATCCTTTATAACATAAACCTATTAGATTAATTAGGCAATATGACTCTACCTCTGACCCCTCACCTGAACTCATTAACTTACACTCCTAGGTGAAGTCAGCCTGGACACCGCAGTTACTGACTAGAGATGCTGGTTAAAGCAAGGGTGGGGAAATCTAATGCAGCAGGGTTGGATGTAAACTCAGCTTCGTTCAAGGTAGATCACACTAAGGTAACTGCTTTTTTCTATATTATTATTAGGTAACTGTAAGGTGTCTGAAAAGTCTGCTCGGATTTCAGCACGGAACAGTTTCCTTACCCTTGCTACACAGAACAGAGAGAAGAGTGGAAAGCAGAAGTCAGGAGTTGTGACTTTGCATTAATTAAAACCAGAAGCATAACAGAAGCATTTAAATCAGGCAATTGCAACTTGCAAGCTAGGTCCACAACCAGGCAATCTAAATTACAGATGAACCAATGAACTAGGGAAAGAAGTCTAACATATTCTAGAAGACAAATATTTTATGTATCAGGATAATAGATAAACCAAAGATAAATCTGAGTAGAGATGCTGGGAGTGAGAGGAAGTGGCCCTGCTGTTTACATGGCATTGTTTATTTGCTGACATATGCAGTTCATTTTGGCATTGATTTCAGTTGAAGGCATGTGTGTTACTCTCGCAGCTTGAAGTGACACAATGATATCAGAAAGCAACAGGGATGAATGAATAAGGTGAAGTGATTTGTCACCTACAATCCAAGGCAACTTGTGAGTTTTACTATTACAGTGCAGGGTAACAACCTCTCACAAAGTGGCGAACTGTGAAAAATGCGGCTATGCATGTCCTTTTCTGTAGCAGAATTTTCTTCTTGTTGTTTGATACTAAGATACAGTTTGATACTAAATGATATGTTTGAAACTCTAGAAGGAGGACTGTTTTCTAAAATGGGCCCAAACCCTGAAGTTTCCCTTTTTAACCTAA
Source organism: Grus americana (assembly GCF_028858705.1). NCBI lineage: Eukaryota > Metazoa > Chordata > Aves > Gruiformes > Gruidae > Grus > Grus americana. The sequence continues at coordinate 14,911,670 of NC_072863.1, read as the reverse complement.
AAGACAATGACAAACTGATGTGAAATTTTACTTTTTTTTAGTGAATTTGCCTTGCAGCTTCTAGTTTTGGCTCTTTTTCATGTATTTTCAGTAAAAAACCCATTTGAATCTGGTGAAAAGCAAGCAAGAAAGAATTGTCTGTGTGAAAATCTTTGGTGGGGAGATGACCTTAACAGAATGATTTTTTTGGGAGGAGGGGGGAAAACCATATTTACATGGTATCTAAAAGCTTATACATGTAATTAATAGAGATTAGGTGTAAATAAACCTTACTGCTGGAAGCTGGGAGCCTGCAAACTTGAGAGAAGATACTTCCATGTTAAGTGTGCTATGGACAGGTAGCTTTTTGGTTAGATTTTTATTGTCTGTTTAGTTTAGGACGCAACATTCAGTATAAATACAGTGCTTAATTCTGGCTGACAATTTGGGTTAATTATTGAGGTGATGGATACCACAATTTTTGAAGCCTTATTTTCCAAATGTGTGTGTGATAGCTACAGAGTTAAGGGACTAATTGCAGCTAGGTTTTGGCTGCAAAGGCTCTCCTCTGAGGCTCAGGGACTGGGTGTTTTAGGGAGTGATACACAATGCCAAGCAGATGCCTAATGCTGACCTAAAAATGGAACCTGCAAGAGCTGCTTAAGCCCAGCTCTGCAAAAATCCACTCCTCACTGCTTGAGGCTACATAAGCATTTAAAAATAGATACTGGAAAAAAAAATAATCAAACAGAACAAAGCTAAGTTCATTTTATTTTATCTTGTTCACTTCCAGCAACTGAGGTCGGTTACTTACACAGATTCCTTTGGGGTTAGAAGAGGATTTATTTTCATTCTTTCTGTGTTTAGAAACACAGGAGGAAGAGCTGCTGGTCTGAGAGGTGTTTGTGATGTTGGTCTCTTGGTTGAAGGAGCTGTTGTCACTGCTGTGCCGCCGGTGCACAGGCTCGTCCAAGAGAGGGGATAACGGAGGAGGGAACAGCTTCTCTTCTCTTTTCTTTGCCACCTTCTTCACTGAGCTACCGCTGCTCCTGGGACACAGATAAGAACAGTGGCATTTCAAGAACCTTGGTTAATCCTCCATAGCACAAAGTTCTAGATTTTATTTACTGAGAAGGCAGCTCTACCCTCAAATATGTCCTGCAGTCCCCATGTCCTAGGAGCTAAGTCAAAAGGGGACAGGCAGTGAAAACAGAAGAGCTACCCGTGCCTTTTCAATGGCTGCAGAAACCTCCTGCTTTAGAGGACAACTTCCAGTGCATTAGTACAAATTGCACCCAATTTAAATGCTAATTTGAGTCAGTCTTCATTTGAGAGGTCATAGAGGTTCTGACTCAGCAAAGTGCTGGAAAGTTTTATGCATGGGGTTAGTTCCTTTGACATCAAGTATGACTATTTATGTGTTTAACATTAAGCATCTTTTTAAGAGGTAGATTAGGGCCCACATAAGCAACCTTTGCAAAAAACCATAATAGCACATGGCATGTGAACAAAAAAAATAATTTATAACAACTACAAAATGATAACCATAACAATAACAAGATAATAATTATTTGACCTCTAGAATAAAACCAATGCTCAACACTATATTAAAATGATACATTGTAGCTGGCAAAAGCCCTTGAGCAAATATCGGTTGATGAATTGAACGTGATTCAGAAAATGAATGTGGTTTTGACATGAAAGCTCAAGTAATATGATAATCTATTGTCTGTTTTATGTACAGAAACTGTTAGCTGGCTAGAAATGGCAGCTGTGATACACAGTAAAACCAAAAAGACCTGCTAGACCTTCCTCCCCTCAAATCCATCAAAAAAAGAAAAAAACAAAACCCAACACCCCACTGACTGTTTAACATGTTAATCTACTCATAGATTTTTATTTTAGGTACTGTCCTAGCTCAGTCAATGAAGATAACCTGAATTTTAATCTTTTGTTAGACATCTAATATTGCACTACATGATCATTTACTTTTCATGATTATTGACTAAAATTTCAATAACAAATTAAGTCAACAAGAATTTATGTTTCGTTCCAAGTCACTTTCAGTCAGTGTCAGGAATTATAGATCTACTTTGCCTTAAAGCAATCAGGGAAAGAACAGAAAGCAACCCAAGTTTCCTTACTCCTCATTCTGAAGCTCTCTCTCATTCCTGTCTGGCCTCTTTTGCAGTTTCGCCAACAGTATCGATATCTACACCTGCTTTAGTCATACCCCTACTCTGGACCTTTGGTGATACAAAAACATTTTAGCCTATCTGTGAAATCACAGTGTGAAATCAAACAAACTCCCCATGTTTCACGTTTTATAGCTCTTCTACTCAAAACTATTTTAATTTGACTGATGCAAAGTTAAAGATAGCTTATTTGAAACTCCCTGATATTAAAGATCTTCAGACTGAAGAAATAAAATGAGCACAGAATTCATATTGTCTTACAGTAGGACTGGTATGGATGCTGTCCTGTTCAGACAACACATGGGCCTGAAGAAGATCAAAGGAAAACCACCAGGTTGGAAGAGACTAGCAGTTCTTCGAGGAGACTGATTTTACGCACGTGTGGTCCTGCAACATGTACTCCAAGAAGTTCTCACTCAAAGCCCCATCTGTTAGCTTTCTTACCCCCAAAGGGCATTCTGGAACTCAGACAAGTTACCATAGCTATAGCACAATAACGCTCTGAACTTTTTCCAGAGGAACGTTTTCTGAAGGAGGGTAGGCACTGCCCCAAGAAAGCGTTCCTGTGTTATTGGATTGTACAGAGGCAAAGCAGACAGTTAGTGAAATACCCAGGAGCAGAATCCAAAGCCTCTGCCTCCCATCCGAGTGTCCTGCACAGGGAACCCTGAACATGCATATACGGGTGGGAGCACTGAGCAAAGCGTTTTTTCGTGCCCCTGTGCATGGGGGTGTGCGGAGCTCTTCCTTCTCCCCGCTACAGCTTTGCAAAGCGAAGAGCAACCGTGTCTGGCAGATCTATCTCAAAAGTGTCTGAAGAACAACTGACTGTGAGCCACTGGCCAAGTCCCCTTTAGGATCTGACCCTGCACCCCTACTGAGGTTCCTCAGCACATCCCTGGCTATTTCCAGGGCTAAGGCAGGACTCTGTTCCTTGCACAGAGTCTACCACTGCATGGGGAAATTTAAGGCACATATAAAGCAACTGAAGCAACAGTCCTCAGCTGCTACAGAGGTGGAAGGATTAAGAGAGATTAAGAAAAAATGAAGAAGGCTGCAGGTACCATGGTAAAAACTTCACCACTTAAAACTTCACCAGTTCACTTCATCTTTGGGCCTGAATATAAGATGGGGCAAACCAAGATATAGGTGCTGCTACTCACCTCTGGCACACAAGTCTTTCTGTGGGTAGGAAAACAACCACAAAGGAAAATGCACTTGAGGATATTTTTTTTCTACATAACTCAAATTAAAAAAAAAAACAAAACAAAACAACAATACCTTATGGTTATTACTCTGTCTGGGTTTTTTTTTCCCCCTTTTTTCTCCATTGCCCACTTAATCTTATGACTTTTCGCAGGAATTAAGCCGATAATTTATTTAGCAATGTTACCTCCCTCAGATTTACGCCAAAGCATTTATGTAAACAATAACCTCCATGAAATAGGTTGTTACCAGCAGTTAACCAGATTGTCACTTTGCTTTGGGCTGTTAATGGGCTAAGAAACTGGTCTTTGATTGCAGTAATCACTAATTTTGAATGAATTTATTGCAATAATTACCAAGACTCAATGGTTTAATTTGCTGACATGATTGTTAGTTAAACTATATTTAAAATCTAAGGAGAAACACAATAAAAGTGCAAGGAAAAAATGCAAGCAGAACTGATGGTCTTGTGGCTGCAGGGTTTAATCTCTGTCTGAAAAGGCCAATTATCAAGGAATGAGAAGGCTCCCCATCTGCTTTTTTTTTCAGCCTGGTTTCTTTTGGGGCAGAAAGCAAGCAAGCAGGCAACAAGAGGTCAGTGTGTGAAGGAGAGAGAATTTCCATCTACTCTCACATTTCAAGCTGCCTTTCTTTGCCCTTTCTTTATCCACTCTCGTGGTATGCAGTGGTATCTCTGGCCTATTAGTGAGACAAAGCCATTGTCTATACCAATCACTTGGCTTTCCTTTGCCTCTGCTCTCCCCGTCCACAATGAAATGCCGCACATCGACGGTGTATCTGATTTTCTGCAGGGGGTTAGCAGGGAAAGGTCACTCCTGCATTAGCTTGGACCATATGGCAGCAGCTGAATGAAGCTGAAGTCATTGTCATGGATGTAGAAGGCTGCTCCAAAGTGAACCAACCCCACTGAACGCTGTTGTGACTACTACCTAAGAAGCGTTCCAAGTACAGGTGCATCTTTAACTAAAGGTCAAACAAAAGGGAACAGGAAATCTTGAAAAACAGGCTGAAATGCTTGCCTCAGACAGACTTATAGGCAGGCACGTTTCACTGGTATGAGGCTGGTTTGCCATTCAGAGTTTGCATCAGCAAATAACTCTCTGTGTTGTTATAAACTGCCAAATGTTGGCGAATAGTGCTCTGTCTGGACTGGGTCTACCAATCAGGTATTCAGATATAAATGGTATTCAGCAGCACATACAATTAATGCTTAAATTAAAATTGCTCTGGCAAGCAAGTAAATACACAAATAATCCTCTGCTGGAAAGTGGGCAGCTGGTGTAACAAAAATCCAGCCTCACAGCAGTGTGTCAAGGTATTACTATGAATTACTTGGACAAAACACAGTGTCATCTATTCCTTCATTTGCTATGAAATATCAGAAATAAGGAAAATACAGTGGCAATAGTTTGAATAAATATATTTTAAGTGCCACATCAGATTTAGGAAAAGGCATCAGCCCCACAGTGTGTGAGGGAAGGAAGAAACAGAGATAGCTCTCCTATGCAATGACTAGTTAATACAAACCGTCTTTTCGGTTGTGCAAATGGCTTTTAAGTTCACAACTGACCATTTGAAATTTCTACACTCAAACTGTACATGTAGTCATAGAAACTTGTGGAAATTAGGCATATAATTGACTGTATTAGACATGTAATCCTTTAAAAATTAATTGTGCATCTTTGTTTGCTTTATTGAGCCCATATATTTAGGGAAAGATTATGAGAGAAATGTATTCAAATGCCTAAACCATAGATAGGCAGCCAGTGAGAGCTACAAAAACACAGGTATGGCTTATCTTTCACTGGTTCCTCCAGACTCCTGAATGCCTCCAAATTTTGGCCCAGAGATCATGGTCTTTCTGTCAAAACACTCTTGTATCTATAAAAAAGCCCAATGAAAGTCTCTGAAGTCTGCCTGGGGAACTTGGCTTTTTGGCATAGGGACCAAGTTCTAACAGGAGAGACCTAAGGTTCCTCCCGAGTGAGAACATCTGCCATGGGACGTAACACCTTCTTAATGGATGAACATCATCATCATACCTGTAGCTGAATCACCCTCATTCCTCCAAGTCCTTACGCAGAGACTTAGGAGTTCAGAAAGAAACCGTAGACCCTTTAGGAATAAAGGAGCAAATGGCAAAGCCTGTCTTTGAACCTTTTACTGCTGAAGTGTTATTTTTCCCCATGCCCTTGAATGGTCTACTTTCAGCTTCCCCTTTCTTCTGCCTCCCTTTAAAACTGTACTTAACGCTCTAGAGAACAGAACCACTCCTGACTGCTTAAAAATAATTTGGGGCTCTCCAGAAGTTTGTCGTCACACAGTTCAGCCAGCTCCCTAATCTTTTGGGAAATACGTTGATCTATATTCATTTGCCCTTCTCTGGGAGTTGAAGACCTGAATTATCAAACAATATTGCATTTCTTTCAAGAAAACTCAGAAGACACTAATAACAAATGCAATGTGATCCAGGTCTCAATCACTCCAGTGGAAAAGAAGTCAGAAAATTTTGTTTCAAAACTTGCGGCAGACAAGAAGAAAAGATGGCATATGGAAATAACTATTGATGGACACAATTGTATTTTAACAGAGAATACCAAAGGCTTGAAAGCTCTGAGGAATCAAATTAATGACCTGGAAAACAAGCTCAAATTAAGAAACATCAGGTTGGGGGTGGATCCTTAGGGCTTGCTGGCGACAAGAATAGAAAGATTTTTTTAATGGATTGTGGAGGTGTTGGGGATGGATAATCCTTGATTTTCTCTGCAATATATCTCTGCTCATTGTATTTCTAGCAATGACAATCAGGCAACACCCATCATGATGTTTATCAAATGTGCAACATGTTACAGATCACATTGTAACTTTGAACTCATCTGCCTTTTCCAGACTCCAATTCTGATTTTCTCAGTGGTAGAATGAGGGGTTAGTTCAAGGACTGAAGTTACTCCATAATTACACCAGTATAAATAAAATGATGCTCAACTTTCTTTATGGATTTTAAAATTTGTGTGCTATTTCATAAATGATTTCTGAATTTTATCTAAATTTAAATACTACTACAATCAAATTGTTTTCAGAAGCACATTGTGGGTTTGATTCTTTGCTTGCCCTAGTGCGAAGCAGAAAGAATTGCCTCATCTCAAAATCGTAAAAGCACAAAATTGATGACAGAAGGGAATTGGACTCTTTGGTTATTTATAGAATGTTAATCTTGTGATTATACTAATCAGAATCATTATTTACGTGGCGCCTGTTTGCTCAAGCATTATAGCCATCTCTCAAAGACACTGAAAGGCACAAACTATTTGATTATATGTCTGCTGAAATACAAAGCACGTATGTCTGAAACATTTAGGATGGTCACCCCTGGCATTGCTGTATACACAGTTAAACAGTAAGAGCCACTGAAGTGAACAGCACAGTCCCTGTTTCATTCAATAAAACTAAGAACTGTCTCTTATGAAAACAATTTTAAAAAATAAATTCCAGGCAATCAAATAAAGCCCACTTTTAGTAGGATTCTCTGGCCATAGAGGTAAAGGAAGATGGGGGCAAGAAAAAACATTGAAAAGATGCAGTATGGGGGTAGAAGAGTACACCAGGGTTGTGGTGGCACTCTGAATTCCTGTAGTCCATCAGAAGGATGAATGAATCTCCTCCAAAACTATGTGGATCCTCTTCCTGATGGATGGGAAGAACAATGCTGGGTCACTTATGCTTACGGGCTGTAAAGCCCATCTGGCTCCACACCAAAGACATCTGCAGAACAGCACCATGAAATCCCTCATGAATGTTATGTGAAAAAAACCCCAACTTACTCTTTAGTGCTGGTTAATCTGTGATTCGGTATCGGAGAGATACAAGGTGGGAGCAGGCATGAAGCTGAAGGGTCCTCCAGGCGCTGCTTCTTGCTTTCAACAAAGGTATCCAGGCTTTCCGTCTGCTTTAACAGAAAAGGTAGAGCTTGAAAGATCCAGCATCTATGCACAATTTCACTTGCCATCAAGAGGAGCTCAGGAATCTCAGTGTATTTCCTTTACAGTAGCAGTAGTTAAAATACTGGTCTAAGAGAAGTGAAAGTCACCTGAAATCAGGGCTAAACGTGCTCCAAACACATGACATGAAGTTATATAACAAGTGACATAGCCAGATAATTAGGAAGCAAAACACCTCATGTGCTACAGTTATCTTCTGTAGTGCACTGGAATTTAATTAATAATTCAGACGGAATGACTTGATAGCACCAAATCTTACTCAAGTAAATAGCTTTTACTCATTGACTTAATGGAAGTTGATGGGAAAACTTCCCTAAGTATTCCTCACAGGACTAAAAGACTACAGGACTGAGCTGGGGTAGTCATTAACAGCGATAGCTGGTTTAAAATTTGCTTTGAAAGATTCCCTGATGCATGACTTTTGTGCCTGAACTAGGATGATACAAGCAAAGCTGATTACTGCTCTGTCACTGGAACCTTCATATCAGCCTTCAAGCCCACTAGTAGATGGCTAAAATAAATCTTTTAATAGCATGACTTAGAAACACAAATCAGGCTCTCCCTACCCTGTTTTAACTGTTGATATACCCTCAAGTCATCCTAATTGGTTTGTTTCCCCTTGGGTAGCAGTGAACAATCATACAGCAACTGAAAAGGCTGTTTCAGAGTGTAGCTTATGTTTCTACAGTCCCAGAGTGAGATTCCTCATTTTGTTACTTTCTGATTCAAAGTCCAAGCTAATGAAATTTGAGGTTCCAACTTGCATATAACCCTTTTTTTTTATTTTCCTGGGAGCCCCCAGTTTAGTTGCCAATACCATACTTGTGTTTTAGCCAAGACTCCTTCTGCATAATACTGACACTCCACTAAGTTACCTAGCAAGAAGGTTTTTTTGTAAAATTAGTATACACCCCGGTGTACTTATACATACACGTAAGTATGGACATTTATACATCCCTTTCCTCTTTCTTCTTTTCTCCTTCCTTCTTACATCTCTGCCTTTAGAATACAGCTAGAATATAAATTGAATAAAAACCTGCTGAGTTTACTCATGGGATTATTTCCACTTAATTCAAAAGGGAAGGAGCCAGTGCAGTGAGTCATGTAGGCAGGGGTGCAGACCCTGTGTCTGCCTGGCATTGTCTGTCTTTGTCTTGTATTAACTCTGTCGTACCACTGGACTGCTCAAACTCAGGATTTCAAGAAGTCCACTAGAACAGACAGCTGAAGTCACATTCACAATGATTTATAAAATTTGGGGTATAAAAAAAATATGCTATGATGACTTCTCACAGGCAGACCAGAGCACAACCATTTCAGCTGGAAAAACTGAGTACACAAATTCACTTATGGTATAAAACTTCAGTTTCTTTTCTGAAAACACATTTAGTTTGAAGTGCACTGTCATATCCCACAAGACAGGATACCCTTGGGCATAAATAACATAAACCACATGATAAAACATAACACCTTAAGTCAAAATATATTTGCTTTTTCAGGTAGCTGTGTAGAGAAAGCAGCTAGTTAAGCAAATGGTATTTCTATGAATCGCAATTGTTTATACAACAAAACAATATACTGACTAAATTCACCAGGAGCATAAGCAAGCACCATTTCATTGACTTTAATGAAGCTATGCCTGTTTAAGCTGGTGGTGAAAATGCCTTAATTCTGCAGACAGTAAAACCCTGCCTTCCAAACAGAAGTCACATTTTCTGAGTATGGCTGAACCCACAGTAATACTAACTCTCATCATTGGGAATCTTTCTGCAGATTACAGAACACTGGAAATTAATGGGTAAGTGAGCAAATACAGTGAAAAAGCTTGTAAGCTCAAAAAAATACATTGTTCATTGATTTTGTCAGCTGGAGTTTGTTTGTTACTAGTTTCTGATGTTAATTTGTAATGCACTTGTAAATATATGACCTTTGTAAAAACAATACAGCCTTAGTGTTATGATGCCTCTTTACAGCCCTGCTGCAGGTGCAGTGAGGAATCACTGCCTGCGGTCCTGACCTCAAGGATTCATTGAAATTCAGTGTTTTCCTCTGCATGATGAAAACAACTTACCTTGTGTTTCCTTTTGGATTTTGTGGATGGTTTTTCAGCTGCTGGGGTAGGGGACTCTCGAGATGGTCTCCTGTGTTTCACATTTGCCTCTCTTGGTTCACTTTTCACAGATGTGGTCTCAAAAGGCTCTTGCCCAGGTATCCTAGAGAGTAAACTAAGGTCTATTTTCACCCACAGAGATTTGAGTTCTTCATATTCTCTCAGTGGGGACAGAAGTTCATTTTGTACGACTGGGATGGGAGAAAAGAGCTGCTCCTCCAAGTCATTGCTGGTCTGATCAATGGATGTGTTGCTGCCATTGCTAGTTAAACTACTTACGCTGAGGATGTTACTGCCAGAGTCCTTCACTTTGACGCCATTGCCAGACCCGGTGCAAGCTGGCAATACCTTAGCCTGCAAGCTCTCCTCCTGGTCTGTATTTGAGTCAGAAGTAGATGAATCCGTTTCAATGAATTCCCGGGACTTAGGGACAATTTTGCTGGGGCCTCTGTACTTTTTCTTCTCTGAAGTGACACCTGTGCTAGTTCGTGGTTCTTTCCTTGGAGCGGTCTTCGCAACTGCTGCTTTAGTTCGAACCTTTGGCTGCTCGGGGGGTTCCTGTGTGTCTTTTTCTTTGGGAGTGTTGCTGGTATTATTTGGTTTGGGCCAGATATACTCTTCTACACTGGAAGTCCTTTCTACCTTTTTGGGTTGCTTTTTCCCAGTAGTCCTTTGTGAAGTTGGCTCATTATGAGCTGGTGACTTCTGCTTGGAACTTTTCGCCTCTGGGGTTTTCTGGGCAACCCGCGGTTTGGCTTTCTCTCGGATGGGACTAAGGATCGCCCGGTCTTTGGAATCGGTCGGGGGCAGGCTGCTGTTGAGCTTCCCTTTGTTTGGCCCTTCGGCCTGCTGGTTGCTCTGGGCCTGGGAGCTGGTCTCGCTGTGAGGCTCATTTTGATTGTTGATGATGGTCTTGTTGTGGGGGTTCACTTTATTTAGCCATTTATCCAGCTGCCATTTGTTTGTTGAGGGAGGTTCCGGCTGCAGTTTGAAGAACGAAAAGGAACAAATCTCAGACAGAAGCAATGCTTTTTCCTTTAAATAAGAACGTTTTTAACACACCCTTTTATTTCAGTCAACTAGTGGTGACTGCTAGTTTTATGGGAGTATTTATGGAGTATTTATGGTTAATTAGGCTTCCTTATCTGGTTTACAATGTGGCCCTGGAGAAATTTAATACAACTAAAAAGTTTAGCTGGTCCCTGAAGACATAGTTCTGTCATGTTGCCTTTCCTCAGTCCCAGCTGAATACTGTGTCAATAAAATCTTCTCTAGCTACTGGCAAAAATCTAAATATTTCTTTAAAGCAATTCAAATGTAGGCCAGAAGGATTCTTCCAAAAGCTAGAATGAGTATGTGGGTCATATACGTAAAACTGTGAAGGGAGAAAAAGGTCGACAGCATCAAACAGCACAGAACTCCAACATTTTCCTAACAGGGAGCAGGATTTCACTCCCTTCCACGCCTCCCCCTCCGAGCTCCCGCTGGGGAGGAGCTGAGAGCGTGGCTTTACCTCTGGCGTGGCACTGCGCGACTCCTCGTTGCACTCGCTGTCACTGGAACTGCTCTCGCTGTCAGAGTCGGACTCGGAGCTGCTCTCGGACTCACTGGAGCTCCCGGAGCCACCGCTGGAATGGGCCAAGCCAGTTGCGTGTGCCGCCGGCACCGGCAGGCTGCTGCGGGAGAAGATCCTCTGGTGTCAGTATGCTGCTTGTCTTTTTTAAAGCGTTGCCTTGGGGGGAGCCACCCAGCGAACCCTGTTCCCACCAACTTCCCTCAGTGTCACCTCCCTCTCCCGCTACAGACCCAATGAAAGCTCCAGTGGCCACGCCACTGCGTCGCCACCAAAGGAGCCGGTTGGGTTTATGCTTCACGGGACACACTGATAATGGTGTTAATAACATTACCATCAGCATCACCCTCAAATGAGAAACGCTTTGGTGTCACAAGCCTGAGCTTATTAGCCCAATGATTGTGAAAACTAACAATCACACTTAAATAATTCATTAACAGAATCACGGTTTCTTCATTTTTTGCTGGTTCATTTATAATTTATGATCAAAGGAAGGACATCAGGCAACTGATATTGGACAGGGCATTTTAAAAATTAATTTTAGTGAATACTTTTACACTGCGGCATACAAAAACTACATATTTTTGACAAGTCTCCAGGGACTGCCCAAGATTTTTTTATTTATAGCTGTTTTTTCTCTCATGTTTATGATAATGCAGTGAGAAAATGGCATTCATGCTGAAAATAAGCCTCTCTGTGAAATCTATTTTTCCACATGTTCAACTGTCCTCCAAGATGTATTTATTAGCAGTGCACTGGGTGTCATTGTTTTTCCCCAGCATTTATTTCTAAACTGAGAGGTTGGATGACTCCAGTTTTTAGCACTACAGAATTCTGCCAGTCTGAGTCTTTAGAAACTCATCTTTAATTTCAACTTTTTTTTGTCAGGGAGATAACCATAAGGTTTTATGTCTCTTCAACTGATCTATACAGAGACCTTTTGATGATTGATTTTAAATTTGTGAAGCTGACAAAGCAAAGTGTTTGAAAATTGACACCATTTGCCAGTACTCCTTCACAGATATTCAATACTTCACGTTAATATATCATATGCTGCGTGTGTCCCATATCGAGTGATCCGGAGGTGCCTAGAAGTTGTAATACAGCTTTGCCTTCGTTTCTGCTATCTGCTTTTCTACTTTCCTCCGAGAAGGATTCAGTTAAGCCACGTACATGCCTTCCCTCCCCTTTCAGACTGACACACTATGCGCATCAAGATGCCCTCTTAAAAAACCACAGCAACCAAGAAACTGGAAGTTGGAAAAACCAGAAAAAACTGATGTGTGACCCTGCTCTGCTAGAGTCTTTACAAGTATTGCCATTGGCTTCCGTGACAATAATAGATGGTCTTTAATTTTCTTCTTATGCTAAGCTACTTTCTCTCTCCCTCCTTGTTGGTAAACCTATCCCTTACACCGTGGTTGGTAACGTAACTGTCTCTTTGAGCATTGCTATGGGCCTGCAGAGCCCATTGACAAAACAGCTTGGTGCTTTAGGGTGCATTAATGAAACAAAATTACTCACTTGGGTAATTGCTGCAGATCACTAACTTTGTTGCTCATTAAGTGCATATACTTTTTTTTTTTCTTCTTCTAGAGGCTCTTCACTCAACTGACTCAAGTAGAGCTACTTAAAAAATTTCAACTGGAAGTAACAGGTAAATCAAAAGAACAGATGCTTTTAAAAATATGGTCATTTCCAAAAGTATTACGGAAAATTAAACATGGCTGAATTAAAAAACGGACCTTACACTTTCTATTTAATGCCATTATTTTTGAAAACCTTTTGTGCACTCATTTTTTTTCTTTCTTTATCCCTCTTTTTCAGTGAAGCTCAAGAAAGTGTAGGGAAATATATCTTTCACTTCTTTTTTACAGTAAACGAGGAAACAGAACAGTAGAGAAAAAGTGAATGTGGTTGCAGGGGAGTTTGCCTTTCAATTCAATACACTGTAATTTTGGTCTTATATTTTCTATTTGGAAAACACTAAAAGTAGATGAAAACCAAGTTTTCCTACTTCATTACAATTGTTTCCAAGAAGAAAGAATAAGAAAAAAATAGAAAAAAACTTCAAGGATTCCCAAACTGAGGAGGCAAGCACGGCAATTCCATTCTAAAATACCAAAATGAAACATCAGCCTTGAAAAAAATGTTATTTATGGAATTACCAGAACAATGAAGTTGTAATTTAGAAATGACTTTTTCCCTAAATCTGTGAGCTTCATCTGTTTTCACCCCAAAATGGAAGTGAACATAGCAATATTAATGTTTCATCCTTGCTGAAAACTCCAGTTCCCACGACCCTAGCGGAGAGCCAGCTGTGAAGACGAGGAGATGTTCAACCCTCAGCAGCTTCTTCGAGGGCTCAGGGCCGGGCGTATGGCTGCCTGGCACACGCTGGTCCTGCAGAGGAGCCGGTGGGGCATCCACCACCTGCCTGCGGCACAGCTCCTGCAGGGAACTAATGCACCTTCGTGGCAGGGCATACAAACCTGCACCAGACTTGGCAGTGATGCAGCTCCTTGCCTGGGGTGGTTTATGCCCAGGCAAGCCCCATACAGAAGGATGTGTGGGGCTGCTCACACATCTGTGCCGATCTACCTAAGAAAATGCTCTGTGTTCAGTGCTGGCAAGTTTGCTGTCATTAAGATAACTGATTTAAAGAATATCACCTCTTATAATAGATCAAAGAAGGAGAAGCCAGGGTCCCAGCAGCTAAGGCCAGACCTTTCTAGCCTTTAAGCACAACCTACGTCTTTTAGCGCTCTGGAGGAGAACTCACACTGTAGCTGGGATGTGCTTACAGAAAACAACTGGAGTTGTACTGTGGCAGACTGCAACTGTCTGACAAAGAACTCAAAGGGCAAGAATAAACCCATGGAAATAGATGGCAGCTCCAACCTGGCCTTATTTTCTTTCTTTCTGCACACCAGCCTCAGAACAAGTTATCATATGCCAAACATTACTGAATAACACAGCTCAGCAAGCTTGCAGGAACCAGACAGACTCAAAATAATGTTTTTCATACAAAACACAATGAGGTCATATTTGTCTTTCATCTGGGATAATAAAATTATGCCTTGGCTACATCGGGTGGTTTCATGCTGAAGACATTATTGCTGATCTACATTTTTAAAGTAGAAGCATTCACTTTTCATCATGTAGTTTGGGTTGAGAGTAACTCTGTTTGTACGCTTTGCAAAACAGTCAGTTAAGACCCAGAATGCCTTTCCTAGCATCTCACCATACTACAGATAGAGAGATCTTGCACATAGCTACATGCACAATCAACTTCTAATAATGCTGTTCAGCAGAACAGAAGAAAATATACAGACCTTTCACACAGAAGTGCATGGAAAAAAAAAAATCTTTGCTTTCAATAAAATGAGTGTAGTGGAGAGATTCTGGGTTATCTTCTGTGTTTTTTTTCCTTAAATAAAATATATCTTTTAATTCAAAAGAACAGGTTGGTTTGTACTTTTCCCAAAGACTTTTTCGGCTTTAAAGTTAAATCACATGTTTTAAAAGATGCTGGCATAGATTCTGCAAATGTGTGTTCAAGCAGCTGTTATACAAATAAATTGGGCTTCTTCACATAAGTATCAGCTACATGAACTGGGGGTTGCCTCTCTAAGAGACTTTCAAAGCAAGCTTTGTTGTGTTGCTAAGATCCAGACGAGGAATGCCAGCCCGGACAAGGTCTAAAATGGATTTAAAGCATTTTATCATCAGACACAAGTCCTCAAAGTGACTAAAGGGGGCAGGAAGCACTGGTATTTGAAACTCTTGAATTTTTATTTCCCAGCAGGAGATGAGCACTCATATTGTTCCTCAGCGTTTGGGTGGACAATGTTTTTATTTCATTTGAACTGAAAAAAAAATTAATAAAAACAATGCTGCACAATGGAACACAGTATTGTTTGGGTAAATAACACTTAGAAGAAAGCCAGTTCATTATTATCACTTGAGATTGGAGGCCCCTACTGAGACCAGTGACCCGCTGTGCTGGGATCTGTGTAAATACACGATGAGACACAGTCCTTGGGCCAAAGAGCTTGCAATCCAAACACACAAAGCAAACACTGGAGGTATTACAATCATCCTCATACTCAGTGCGGGCCCCTCACATTCTCCTAGTGCGAGGCCTCTCTGCAGCGAGTGGAAACATCAGTTTCGCCCCCCTTTTAATTTTCTTCTCCCCATTTTCCAAGCCCTGTGCTCAGCACTCGAGCTGAATCCCACAGAGCAGTCAGATGTGCTCTGCCCTGACCCAGAGCCCTGACCATGGGGTGCTACCTGGGAGGGAAAATCCACACGTGACTCAGCAGCAAGGATCCCCACTACTCAGGACAGATGGGTCAGCGTCTGCCTACCCCTCTCCAAAGTAGCTTCTCCTGTGCCATGGAGACGAGAGACACCAGAGTGACACCCATACTGTAGGTGCGAGGAGAACCAGACCTCCATCTTTTGCACAGGCCATCACAATGATGTCTCTAGTTGCCTGCAGACTGGTAAGCTGGTCTCCTCCCTGCTATCGAACAATGAAGCAGACAGAAGAGACCTGCACATCTGGAAGCAGTTTGGAAAGAAGCTCTTCTGCAGCATTTTCACCCATCTCCCTTTTGCTTTTGCAGCACACGGCACTTCCCGTCATTGCTGCTTGGCAGCACGAGTGTGCACAGCATGGGCACAAAGCATGAGATGAGCAATGTCTAGAAGGAGGGGACAAACACCAGTATCACCAGTACCTGCCAATGGTTTTCAGCACTTGTTGAGCTCAACCTTAACTACAGAGCAGCTGAGGCTTGCAGGTGTGTGGCTGTTTATGGGTCCTGGTGAGGAACTGGATCAAGCTCACCACACACTGACCATCTTTCTTTCTCTGCAGTTCGCTGGTACGGGTGATCTGCCTAAATTGAAATGTCTCCCTGTGGCTTGTCTGGTTTCTAACTCATGGGTTATTTTTCCAAAGCCAATTAAAGCAGAAATGGCATTATTATGTGTCTGGATTATCATGCTGCCTAGAGAACTGAAGGCCCAACATGCGGCTTATACTTTTTTTTGTTGTTGTCGTCATCTAGACTATTATATTATTTTCAACACATCATTTACTCTACTATTGTAATAAATTATTTTCAAGATTAAACCTGGTAGTTACAACAAAGATAATGCGAAATACTAAAACTCATTAACCTCTAATAAGAAAAAGAATAAACTTTTTACCCTGTAAATACATACGTAAAAAAAAGTTGTATCATTCAGACTACTGCAGTAAAACTCATCAAGGAACAAAAACTCCTAACAAGTCCTTAGCTATCTCCCTGAACTTTTTACCAATTAGATGTAGTCATGTTAATTGCTGCGAAGAGAATTTGGCAAATAGTTGGTACCCTCCAACAATAGGTTTATTCATTCCAACCCTTCCTTTTTAGGGTAACGATGAATTGGCCACTTGTTCCATTGCTCTACCCAGAAATCAAAATGTAAACTTTGAGAAAGCAGACGGTGCTGGGCAGTGGGAAATTGTAGATGGGAACTGGCCAGTGAGTCAACAGTATATCAATGCTGGCAATGTATTTCCACATGAAGCAGCACTCTACAAAGGTTGCTTTACTGCACAGGTCTATTTTTAGGGAAAATTCGACCAATGAAATCTGGAAAAGGGGAAGGTCTATGCTGGCAAAGTGGCTACAGACTTGACAGAGTGGTTGATCTTCCTGTTGAGGCACTGGATTGGGACTTGGATGAATTTTACTTTGTGTCTGAGAAGCAAATACGCCTGTGCATCAGTCCTTGCTGTGTAAAAGAGTGACTGTTGCCGATCCTTAATCTGGCGTGTCTATTTAAAATGCAAATTCCTCAGAACAAAGACTCTGATTGCACAGGGCACTGAAAAGTGGGCACCCAGCTCTGAGTAAGACTTTTGTGCACTACAACCACACTACAGAGTAGTGGTAACACTCACTTGTGGGGGATACTGTTGTTCTCCCACTCACTACACTTTATTCTGAGAGAAGAGATACAGGAACAAACCGGCTTCAGCTTTTCAGAAGCTAGCCCAATCTCTCCCCCAGAGTCTCTTTCTACGGAAAAGCTGTGACCCTGAGGGGCACTACCAGGAGTTACTGGGCTCACTGAATTCTGTGTAAATGTTCAAAAAAGGCTGCTTCATTATTCTAGCAGATAATAATAGAGCAGCACCTAGCAGATTAATATTTAGTGTCAGAATTTAATACCATAACTGTTCAATAACGGAGTTTTATTTCTCTTCTATTCTTATACCATTATCAGGAAGTAATATTCTCTTCTAATTTGAAAGGAAGCTGCCATTTTTTTATAATGAATTGTTCATATCTATATCTTCAAACTTATATATGACTGCCATTAGATTGCTTTTTAAAGAAAAGGATTGCTCTGAATGATTTGTTCACTGCCTTTCCATTGGTTAGTATTAAATTATTTATCATCAGGCTGGTAGGATTCAAATCTAAACTTTCAAAGATTGGGTTGACACAGAACTGAAAACCTCTATCAAGCCCTTTTAAAATATTAATCAGCACCCAGGTCAACGAAATGAAATAAGGTGTGGAAATTGTTACTTCAGCGAACATTAGCACGCGTAGTAAGACATCACTTATGATGGCTCTCTCATGTCAAAACACATGGAAAGGGAAAAACCTCTCTAATATGTTATTCAGGATGTGGCAGCTGATCTGCCTGTATCAACCCTGAACACTGTAATGCAAATAGGAGTTCAGATTTATTTTGAGGGGGAGGATAATTTACAAGATGTTGTATGTTAAGACCCACATTCTCATTTTACTGTGTTCAAAAGTAACTGTTTTAATCAAAGACTGTTTATAACAAGGTTGATGGAGTTACTGAAACAGATTTTTTTCATATACATATAACCCTTTTATACTTCCAGCTTTAAAGACCATAAAAAAGGATAGTAAAGATGAAAGAAATAAAAAGAATGACAGAGCTAACTCCTATGAGCCACAGTCTATGTCAAAGCAGAACTAAAGTGATTGACAGCTTGCATTAGTAATGAATAGAGTGGGGAAAAGCTGCCAAGAATCCGTAACAAGGTCAAAGCCTTCCAATAAAGAATTACATTAGCCACAAATCCTAGGTGGAACTGTGTATATACATCTGCAATGTGACTTTAACCACGGTACTGTTTCTACTGTCCTATTCTGACCCTTTTCTGGGTTTTATTCCCGGCGTACAGTGAGTCTGACTCTATCACACCTGCAGTAAAGAACAGGTGTGACATAGCAAACCGCCTGTGAAATTATAAAAAACAAACAGAAGAGGAGGAATTTTAATGACACATCCCTAACAGTGCACATAAAAAACTTTCTGAACTATTGGTATGGTAATCGCTCTCCTTCCAATTTCACAGCACTCTTAGACACACTTGACATGGAAGAGAAGGGAATTTTGCATATTAAAAGCAATATTGTATCCATGATTTGCGCATGCATCACCCTGCTCACCTCAGAGTTTGGAAACAATTTCGTGAGCATGATATTATTCAGGGAATGCAATGTATGTAGACTTTTTGATGTACAATATTTTAGTGAATGGATTCAAGTGTCAGAGAGCATTATTTGTACTATGCCCTGATGTGCTTCTGTCTGTCTGGCATCTGGAAGAACAAGAATACTCTCTCTTACTGCGAGACTCCAAAGGGCCTCATTTGATGTAAATGGAACCATTTTATTATATCAATATTGCCCCACTGAATCAAGCTAGATATGAGTATTGATACACAGAAACTTATTTATTTTCCACAAAGGAAATGTGGAATACTGCATCTCTGTGAATCTCTTGTGAAAGTTTAGACGTACATATTCACTCCTCTACTGTTTATAATTTTAAGTTAACATAAAATGGTTTTCAATGAGTCACCTATTTGCACTTTGATTTTACTTATTTCAGCAGAAAGTCCAAGTGTGGTCGTGATCCAAAACATCCAAAGTGAACCTCTAAAAGCAAAGTGTGGGCTTTTTTCTCATTCGGGTATGGCAGACACTTGGACACATGGCATTGTAAATGAACTGCCCTGCTTGTTCTCAGTTCTACTTCAGTTCTAACTGAAAACAGAATCCAGCTTACAGAGCCCAGCGGGAAGAGAACCGGGAGCTATGGGACCAAAACACACTGGTGCAGATGGATCCACATCACACCTCCAAATCCTCAACATTTCCAGTCTCATCTGCTATCTGAAGAAAGCTAATTTTACTATCCTGAGCAAGCAAGCAGTCAGAAAACATGAGAAAGTAGGATTTATTTTTTTTTCCCCTGTATGAGACACCACCTCTGAGCTTGGAAAGGTGCCAAAAGGCATATCCTGATTTTCCAGCGCTTTACGGCACACGCGCAGTCGTTCACGCCTGTGCGCTATGTACCAGTGTCACGACGTCAGCTCAGGAAACCACCTGAGGCTTTACTCTCCGGGGGAGGCCCCTGGGAGCAGATCAGCAGTACAACCACTTCCAGGGCAAAGAGGATGAACCGGGAACGGGAGTCTCTGCAAGCCACAGAAGGGAAAAGAGCCTCTCGCAGTCTGTTTAGAAAAGGCCCAGGATTGCTCCAACTGTGGCTATTGTCAGGAGCATGAGGAGTAAAACAAGCCATACAGAAAAGGGCAGTGATAAAAACTGAGTACAATCAGAACAAATTGGGTAATATTTTACTAAATGAGCTTCAGCTGCTCACAAACTGGTAGCAATCTCCACGCATTATACACTGCACAAAGCATGAAACAGCAGGATTGGTGCTGGAGGCGCGGCGTGGCTCGTAGGCATGTACTCAAATGATTAAGGCACAAATAATCCACCTCTATGGAGATGACTACTGCACCTTCGTAAAGACAGACAACCCTGTGGTTATAGCACCGGTCTGACACTTCAGAAAACTGGTTTGATTCCTGCGTGTCTCTAGTATTTAATGGGCAAAATAAAACAATTCCTGGCACTTCTTCCCTGTTTTTAATACAGATAGTATTGTGAGACTCCAAGCATATTTACGTTCATCAGATTTAAGTTGTAGGATAACAGAGGCCACAGAAGTACACAGACGCTAATGAACACCACAAGCAGACACTTAGTTTCACTGCTACTGCCATAATAGTAAAAAGGAATTATCATTATTAATAATAGGCAATTACTCTGAAATAGTTTTTAAAGAAGTATTCCTAAAGGCACATGATGAATTTATGGCACACCACCAGAGCCTTTCATGGATATAAAGATGTACTTCAGCACACACGACTTGTTTTTTGAACAAGGAGAAACCTGTCTAGTAAAATATTAATAAAGTTGAATGCTGAAACGTAAGTGTCTTCCTTACAAGTTATTTTAAAATGGGGTGAAAAACTCCATTTGGAGTGAAAATCTAAATCTTCTCTATATTTGTGTCTAATGTGAGGTCCTTTTAATGCTGTTGATTTTTGCCAGTTACATAATACACTACAGGTTTTTTTTTTTTTAAAAAAGGTATTAAATCTATTTAGGATTAAATATCATCTTGAAGGATTTTATGTTAAGAACAGAACTAAATCTTTAAGCAGCACCCACCCTTAATTATGACATACGTAGGTATTAAGGAAAAAAAGGTGCTTCTTTGAGTGATAAATGGACCTGAAGATCCTTCACAACATTCACTATAAATCACAAAAGTCCATTAATAAACAGTCAGAAAAAATGACAGTTACTACAAGTATCTGCTCTCATACTTTGCCTAATACTATCAGTGTCATGTTTAAACCTGACATCTTAAATCTTCGACATGAAAACCCTTTAAGTCAAAAGGCTCAGCTATTTTAAACAGAATTTTCTATGCTTGTTATTTTGAATGACAGCAAAAGGAAACAGAGAATGTTTAATTCTTTAACCTTATCTGGCTGAAAATCTTGCCTTTTGGCCTTTTTCCTCAACACCAAAATAAAGGGAAGATCCTATTAGCTTCCGCACCTCCTTGCCGGGATCTTGTGGGCAAACAGAGCTGCCATGTCTTCCAGAGGGAGCTGGTGGTGCTCAGCACCTTCGGGATGGAGCTCTGCAAGAATCAAGTCAAAAGACTGCAAACAGAGGGATTGCACTGCCTGTGTGCGTGCTGGGGACAAGTTTGGAGCCAGCGTTGGTTTAAATGGGCAAGACTAACTGGGATCACCAGAAGCAACAGTTGCAACACCGGATGTCTTCCTGAAGTGTTAATTCAGCATTTATCCCCTCTGTCACACTGCTGGCTTTCTTAACCCAGGCTGAGAGAAACTGGGGTGCCTGGCAGAGGCGGTTAAAATCTGGCCTTGAAAGGACTGTGCACAAACATTGTATTCCCCAAGAGGGGTTCAGGAAAAGAGAAGTGGAGTGACCGTAATCCTGAGTATAAAGTGGGTGCTGAAAAAAGCGACATTTTGTCTGGTTTTTTAATATGGACAAAATAATTTAGATCTTTAGGATTAATTACATTATTTCTTCTTAAAAACCTTACAGCTAAGAAGCTTTCATTCTGGATACTTATGATCCTGAGTTACAAGAAATGGATTTTTCAACATTACCACCATCCATTTTTCCTCGGACTGATGAAGGGTTATTGTATCAGCAACGATTTGTTGAAGGTCTGCCAACAAGGAAAGGTCAGGAAGAACCAAACCCCTCATGCATAGAGGTAAACAGGCAAAGTTTGATCTCCTTTGAACTTTTTATTGTTTTCAACTTGATAATCATTCCTTTAGTAAGGCGCAAATGCTTTCTTCACACATCTGTCCAGACAGGCTCAATCTCCTAATGCTCTAGTGTGGCATGGTGGTTGCCTCTTAAATGAGACCTGAAGCTCTCTTGTTCATTAATGACAAAAACCAGTACTGAGACGTCACTCCACTAGCAGGGAAGTAGAGAAGTATTGACTTATTTTCTGCATTATAATTTAAAAAAACCCCACCCTCTCTAATTTTGCCTGCAGTATTTGGGATATCATGGACAATAAAGCTAAATTAACCAAGGATAGAGCTCAAAAGCCAGCCCCTACAGTAGAAGGGCGCACAAACGGTCAGAGGCTGAGCAGGACCGATTGCTTCTGCAGCAGGGCTCCAAGGTGAACAGCACCAGTGCTTGCATCCCCTGCAAACGTGCAGGGAGAGATAGAGATGCTGTGGCTCCTAAAAGGCTCACCCTGAATTTCAGATCAGTACCAAGCTGGATCCTGCTCAGTAATAACACTGCTTGGCTGATCTCATTTTTTGCAGAGCAAAACGTACAAGGCCAGTCTGTAAGTTCAGATGATGCCTTCAAAACCCTGGAACAATTTAGCATCTCTTCAATGCTTTGTTTCTTCCTTTGCTTTTTAAATGAAACAACATCCCTAAATGTTCTTACAAGCGGTTCTTCAGAGACAGCTGAGAGAAAACATAGTGTGGCAGCATGTTCCTCCCACCACGCTCAAGTCAGGCTGGATTCCTGCACCAACTGACTGTCAATGGGAGTTTGACATGGGCAGAGTTTTGAAGCTGAAAGCTGTACTTGCTAGTTTTGAAGTGGAGAGGCTGTTATTTTTGAATCTGAATTCATAAAACATCACTTATCGTCTAGCTTACAGATGGACTCAGGATCCCACACTTGGCTCCAGAGTTTGGATAACTCACACTGCATATCTGGGGTTTGGGTTCAAGCCCATCTTGAATATAAATTTAGAATGAAAGAAATACATGCAAATACCAGGCATATTATAAGACACTGCCAGCTGTTTTCTTCCACTTACAAGATCGTTTCTGAGAAAGCAATGTGTTTTTTTAAGTATATGGTGGAATATGGGAGTGATGACAAGCTGGTATCCCTGGGTTCAATGCGAACCTGACCTCATTTTCAAGTTTAGGGTGTCTTCTGTTCCTGACACATGCCTTCCTAGGCCTCTCAGGCTACATTCTTTATTAAGTTTGTTGAGAAATGGAACAGTGCGCTCACAACCTTTTTTTGGATCTCTCCTTGAAAAATATCTGTGTTCTATCTGAGCTTAAATGACAGCCTGCTGCTCGTTTTCCAAGAAAATCCATGCCAGAAGTCCGGATAACATTTAACTCACAGGCTGGTATACACAGAGCTGGCCTTGCGGGTCATGTTCCCAACTGAGTAATGGACTCACTATATTATCCCTGGCAAGTCTCGCAGGTTGGAATTTTCAAACAAAAGCAAACAAAATCAACTTTTGTTTTGTGATTTGATTATTTTTTAATGCTACAGCTTATTCATTTTGGTTTATTAATTTGTTGGTCCAATGGTTTTTATGTGCTGCAATACAGAATAGGTCTCTCTCTAGTATCATGTTTTATATAGATATGGGAAATGAAATGTAAGTCTGATACAATTACGGTTGTATGCCATGCAAGACAATACTGTAAACACAACGACAGCCTGAAAAGCTGCTTAGGAAAATGATCTTAATATACAAGGCAGTGTGAAAATGTAAAAAGAATCTATAATGACAACAAAGATTAGCCATTTGCTCTCTAACCTTATTTACAGAAGCAATCAGAGGTATTCAGGTCGAGTTAATGACCCTGTCTCCAATTAATTCAATTGTCTACAAACAACACTGATGCAGTGGTTGTCTCAGAGTCTGCCACATAGTCTCTGAGGGAATACATAAGACTCCATTAAAAGTGACAATAATAATGCATTTATTACTGAAACACTATTGTATTATAAATAAATTCCTGATGTTAAATTATGCTCCACGCTTTAACAGAAATTCAATTACTGAAATAATAAAAAAGACGGTGTATTTGCCAAGTGCTTGGACTATAATTTGGCTGCTTAGTTACCAGCAGTTGGCTGTTTTGCAATTTCTTGTTCATAGAGTATTTCTTTTGAGTAAACGCCAGACTTTTTCATACAAATTTCATGAACAAGTTGCAAAATGAAATTTTGAGCTTTTGAATCCAATTATGAAAGACATAACTAAATCTATTATTGAAAAAATATTCTTGAAAGCCCTTCTTGCTGTTGTTCAGCTCTGTGTAGTAATTGAGGTAAGCACAGGTGCTGTTCATTATGGGCCATTGTGCACCATCTGAATTCTGGGAACTGAGGAATTCAGACGGTTTCAACTCTGTTTGTGTGAATAACAAACAGGCGTGATTCGGAGGTTGTTTGTACAAGCTTGCACATCGCTCTTCTGGGACTCCTAAGACACCTGCTTACCCTTTTGAAGCCAAAACAGTATCATTTATGTTCTGGCTATTCCTCCTACAATGATTTTTGCAGAAGCAACGTATTTCCCCACCCCTCCTCCCTCAGGCTGCTATCAATGGCGGAAGTAGGAACAAAAGAAAACAAGGATAAAACAATTATCTAGTGGGGACAGGAAGCCTTAGAGAAGCTCTTTTTGGCTTGGTGAGAGTCAGGCAAGGAAAACCTTGTGAGAAAAGATGGAACTGCTTCCACAGTTAGCATCATTCCCCCTCTCAACCAGTTTCCTGTGGTAGGCTGTTAAGCATAAAATATAATTTCATTTTTTCTCCTAGCACCAATCTGTCTTCTCTCTTTGGGGCTTGGCCACATATTTATCTTGCTAATGCCTCACCCATTGTCTTCAGATGTTTTACATGGAAGACATGAAGAGATGCATGCACCTTGCATCCTGCTATGTGAGTGCAAATGAAAAACTGCTGACAGTCGTCTCATTGGATCCCATAGGTGCCTGCAGCCATATGGCAGTGCGTACGTGGGTCCTGGCTCTTCGAGGGAGCACAGACTCACACCTCTGCATATTTCAAAACGTGCTGTCTCGACCATATATTTCTGCTGACAGTGATTATTTACTTTGCACTTTTATTTGTTGATGTATTGCTAGTACTTATCAGCAGAGATGTTATCAAAACATCTGGGGATGGAGTGTGTATGTGGAGAGCAGCAGCCAGGCAGCCCAAAGGAAGGAAACATGGAGGGGAAGTTCTTGCAGTCTCAGTGTTAAACTGAAAGGTACTTTTTAATATTTTTTTTTTTCTGACACTGATTGCAGAGCAACTAAACTGCCACAGTTCAAGTACTTCTGGGAATATATCGAGCTGATGGAAGAGGCTATCAGACAACACTTTGCGGAAGTCAGCAGGCACAAGAACTCCTTGAGCAGGTAGAAGATTCAGAGATAATTCAACATCTGCAATATGATTTTTCAAAACTTGCAGCAACCAATGTTAGATGATTTATTCTTTGAATTAACCCCTGTCAAAAGCCATATGCAATTACAATAGCAGACCTTAGTGCCACCTGAAAGTCAAGACAAGACTTGGGAAGAGGAAATAATCCCATACAATGAACCAACAATTAAAGAAAGGCAACCACTTTCCTGAACTTCAGGAAAAACAGGCCTACAAGAAAGAAGGCTTGGGATTTCAGTGGACTGCAGGGCTGAGGGTTTTACTACATTAGAAACTGGCTGCAACACTGGAGAAGACCATATTTACATAGGATAAGCGTACAAACTTCTAAAGGAGGTTGAGCTGGCAGTGAGGGACAAAGTGGAATTCCTATGCACAGCGTCTGACTTCAGTGAGGAATAGCAGTATCCTCCTTCAGGCAGGGAACCCGAAGGAATCTAAGCAGAAGTGGATATTTCCTTCCAGATGTGGAACCAATGAGCCACACATTGGAAAAGAAGGAAAAGGAAAAACAAAAGGAAAAGGACATGGAAAAAAAGAAAGAATAAAAAAGGAAGAAGAAAAAAGGAGAAGGAAAAAAGGTGAAGCAGAAGGTGAACGAAGCTGAGAGCACTCATCAGTCCAAAAACACTTCAGGAACTTAAAGACAAGGCAATATTATCATAGCAGATTACACATTGAATGAAGTTCAGTGGCAAAACAATGTATGCAAGGATGAGAAACAAAAGGAGTTTTGTTGGGGAAGGTGGAGACCAAAATTACACCCAGGCTTTCAAGCGCCAAGTCTAACATGGAGCTGAACTCCAAGAGCAACCACAAAGCTACAGAGTTCATATACCGGTACTGTTTTTCACTGGGAGTGTGCCATGTTTTAATACACTGGTGTCAATTATTTAGGGTTTAGCCTTTCTTAGTGATGACCATACATGAGGCTTATTTACATTCTGCAACTTGTAAGTGAACAGTAAACTAAATTCCTGGAAAAGGCTAAGTATCACCTCAGAGAGAAATACTAAGTCTGTGGGACTAGGTACAGTCCTAATTTTTGCTGTGTTTTATTTAACTTGTATATTATATGCACTTAGTGCAACCGTCCTCACAGGCACTACCACTCCTGTACAAGAGGGACTCAGGAGAAAGACATTTTCTATGGACCTTGCTCAGCTTAGTAGCTGCTGCTCACATGTAGGGGAGCTGCTCATCATCAGAAGGAGAACAGATATTTAAGTGGATAGGAAAGATAACTTGCCATGGCCGTTTTTTCTAAAGTCAGCCACCATACAAGGGGAAATAGACTCTATCCTTTAAAAGGAGGTTAAGTGTGAGCACTTGTTTTGTGCAGGGGATACCTTCACAGGCCTCCACACCACACCTTGAACCTGGGACATATTGCCACAGTCCTGGACTAGGCAAGACCCAGAATGCCAGATGTGGGAGGCATTAAACACAAAAAGAGATTTTTTACAAGTGTGGCTTTAAGGAAGAGTCCAAGAGCGAAAAGAGAAAACAAGAGTTTAAAGAAGGAACCGATGAAAGGGGCAGTAAGACAAAGACTGTAACAGGATAGAAGAGCTAGGAGGTCTTGAAAGGAGAGCTGAGGAGATACAGGAACACAAGAGTAGCCAGTCAGGGCAGGAAAAAGTGAGGGTCTGTTGAACAATTTGCCATTTTTGTTAGGATAGGAATGAGTAGTCCAGAATTTGTGGATGGAAGATGGCTTTATATTTCATGTAGGCCTTGACCACATGATTTTTTTAGGTATTATAGCTAGGTAACACCATGGAAAGTATAAACATTTGGACCACCATATGGTCCTTACTCCTGCTGAAGTTTAATTCACTGAACATCTTCTCAATACAACCAGAGAAAGCAAAGTCTTCCCATCCCACTCTTTATGTCAGCATAGCTCTGTATATTTCTTGGTAAAGCACAGCTAAGACCACTGCACGGTGGCGAGGATAAGTTATTCAAACATGGGATCTGAAATAAGGCTTGAGATGCTCAGAGATAATGGGAGGAGGGTGACACCAGCAGCAGTACTGGCAGACATTTAGGTAGATTATAATTACTTAAGTAGCAATTTGGCTGGGACACCAGGATTAACACCCTTAACCCAAATTCTTATGAGAAAGCAATGAAAACTTTAATGACTGTAAACGGCCAGGACCTTTGCTCTACACCAAATCTGAAGCAGCATCTCTTAGAGCACAGTGGCCTCTAACACAACATATGGTCGTTGTTTCAAAGGTTGTGCGAGGGAAACAGCCACCTAGCCAGCTCCCATACCACTTTCTACAGCGCCCAAGTGACCTGGAGAGTACGTCTTTCCAAGCACTGTCATGGCCCAGCTCTACAGAGCTTCAGAAGAAGGCTGGAGGAGAACAGCGCAAGTGGGCATGGCTGGGGGCCAACAGAGCATTTAGCTGTCATTATTCCTACAGCAGATTCACATGTACTGCAAAGTAGGCTTAATGAGGGAATGTTAATTTATATCCATTCACAAGAGTGTAACAGGGCTCTAACACTGACCAATCATGGCCCTAACGGGTTTTAACGCTATGGGATCAGAGAAAGTTACAGACATGATAACGTCTAATAAATCCAATAAAAATGGAGATCAGCCAAAGTAAGTTCCTGCATGTCAGATATTAAATATGACTAATGTTGTTTGACAGTGTTCCACAGAAGGTGCATTGGAGTCTCACTTCTTCCTTATCATTATCACAGAAAGAGAAAGGCAAAGCACTGCAGGAATATAAATAATTTGAGAAGCCTCATAGACAATATTCTACTGTGCGCCTCATTTGCACTTAAAAAAACCTGCCCTACAGACCTTATGTACTTTTAAGATTCATCTGAAAGATACATGAAGAAGTCTTCCAGTCAAAAATGTACATATTTAATGGAATTAGATCTCTAGGCAAGAAAATGTCAGAAGAAAAGGAGAAATATTAAAGTGAATGCAGGGTGCTCCTTTCTAGTGCTTTCCTGCTTTGATAAATATCTTCTGGGATGTCATTTACTAGAAAGTCATGATTTAACAAAAAGAAAAACTGCAGTATAAAATATACTCTCTTTATTGCTGAAGTAAGTTGCTATTTTCATATTTTCCCTCTGTATTCTGCTTTTGTCAGCCAGAGGCCTTGATATTTGCTTTTATATCATCCCCATTGAAAATGCAGTGATTATTGTGAAATATTCAATTGCAGAGCTCTTCTGATTACATGGCAAGGGGAGATCATAGGAATCTGTACTGCCACAGCCCTTTCTCTGCTTTCCAGTCTCATGCGAGGGCAATCTTAAAAAAAAAATATAAAAAAAAATAAAAGACCCTGATTGTAGTGTTCAGTAATCACCCTGGGCCCAATGGGCTTGAAAGAAATCCTCTTTATTGAGTCACATCAGCTCCAGCTGCCTTTGCTGAGCAGCAGCTGAGCATCTGCAGTGCTCTTCAGCCCTCCGCTGCTGGCAAAGCTAAATCACCTACAGGCACTGCCCCAAGGAACACCCCGCAGGGGCCCATGGCCGGATCCTGTCTCGCAGTCAGGTAGGGGTACTGCAATCCATTACAACTTATTTGGAGGGTCTGGTGCTCCACTGGCGATGCAGAAGGCTGTACCACAGACCTTCCCCCCAGCAGGCCTTGAGAAGTGCAGTCCTAATTAGCTCTTCTATGGAAAACATAGCTGAGCGCTTACAAATTCTCCCCCAGGATAACCTGACAAAAACAAATTCTCATTAAAATTGGCATTACTACCTACAAGAAAATTTCAAACTCCCCTCCAAAGTAACATGTTTCTGTTAGGAAAATTCAAATAAAATATTTTGAGTTAATTTCATCCACAATGAAATATTTTGTTTCATTAAATTGACTTAAAATGTTTTATGTAATCAGTTAAGCCTAGAGTGGAGTCCCTGCTGAGAGCTTTAAGTTGGCTGCATCCTGTCTATGAGGGATGTCTTACACAGTGCAATGCAAAGCCAATGGAACCTTTCAATCAATTTAATAAAAGTATGTTGTTTTCACAACTGTCAAAATATTTTATTTTATTAGAAATATTTATGAGAAAGCACTTAATATAGCTGAATTCATATGTTTCTGTTTCTTTTCTGTAAAAAATTGTCAATTTTTCACACTACACTAGAATTTTCCTCAGTCTTAAGCACAACCAACAGCTATCTGTTTTTTCACATACTTTCACAAAAAGACCAAGAAGAATCTGCTAAGAGTTTCCAGGCCCTTCTCTGCATCTAGGTTTTGCAGTGATGTAACTATTAGAGTGATTTTCTTCTGCATGCTGGCGTGCCATCTAGGATGTATGTGTTACACATATATGAGAACACCTAATACATTTATTCAGTATATGCAGTCTTTAACAAAATGTCTTATTCCAAATTCCTGTGCATTTCCCACAATTAACCAAATCCCAAGCAAAACCTTTAGTACTTCTTGTTTCTGTAAGGATTTTTGAGATGTCTAAATCTTGGCACACAGGCTGGAAAGTTCTGAATTGTCTGACCAATACTACAGAGATTTTGGGGAAAGAAAGGCAAGCATGGAAAATTAGGATTCTTATTTCAAGTCTTGTTTTTAGGCCACTGGACTAGACTTTACCAGAGCAGTTTCTCCTGCTTTCTAAAGGCAGAATCCTGCCGCAGTAAACTGCAACCAGGGACATCCAGGATACCATTTATGTATTGTTAAATGCCCGCACATGTTGATGTCTAACTCCTGCACACATCTTCCGTAGTGATAGTTTGTCACAGATTCACTTGCCACAGCATAGGGGGAATCACCCGATAAATGCCCACACTGTATCTCCTGGAGAGATGCTCCCTCCTTTCTGTCCGTGCTGATTGTTTGGGTAACAGATGTGGATCCTTGAGGCGTCCCTGTCATCATCTGTATCAGCCCGCGCTGCACTGAACAGTATCATTTGCACCTCAGAGAAAAGTAGTTTCAGGCTATTCGCAAGCCAGCCTGACGCTCCCGTATCAGTTAGACTTGTTTCACATTTTAAAGACTTTTTTAAAATGCTGTTTGAAGAGTTGCATTTTGCAAAATGAGAAGTGTGAAGGTCCCTCTGTAGCTGCCTGGGACACGCGATGCGCGTGGCATGTGTTCAGTCACACTTGCTTGTTTCCACATAGAACTCGACTACAACTGCATGTTGTGGAGGAACCGATCCAGCTCACATTAACTTGACTGAGAGTTGGAGCTGATCCTAAACCATACCCGCAAAGCGCTACTGCTCTGAAGTACAAAAAAGGAATGAAAAAACACCAAACTTCCACAACTTCATAGGAAAACATCATATTCCTCTTCCTTCCTTCAGTTCAGTTTTATTGGAAGTATTCACAGCTCTACGAGTAGATCCCCCAAAATCCTTCTGGTGGCTGTAAAGTGGCTGAACTTTACTTCTAAACACGAGCAAGAGCTGCATGTCACTGACACAGTCTCTTAATCCCATTTCTCATAGCTGGCACTGTTTTTTAAAGCAAATGTTAGTAATAAGAAGTCTATTTTGACTTAGAAGTCCTAACACTGAGCTAGAAAGAAACAATTTTTTTAATGTAATAGCTATTTCCTTCACTAAAGTTGAATTGTTTTGGATTTACACCAGTGTGACTCCTGTGACTCCTGGCCCTACTCGGAGAGTCTAATGCTATGATAAGCTTAGCTATGTAAGACAAGCCTTTATTTACATTCTGTTAAATAAGTAGGATTAAAAAAAAATACAAATCTTTCATCTTGAGAATTAGCTTGCTTACCCCAAAGCAGCAAACTATCTGTCTTCTCTCTATGTCTCGTTCCTCATGGCTTCAGCTGTTAGCCCCTCTTCTCATCTTGTCAGCCTCCTCTATTTCTGCAATGCTTTGCAGCAAAACTCTCTGCTGGGGTAACTCCAAAGAAATCAATAGAGATACGCCAGAAGAGGTTTTGATTCATGGGACAACCCCTTCACTGGTGTAAACCGATGCTGATCTAATGAAGTAAATGGAGATACGCTGCTTTACACTAGTCGAGGGCTGTGCATTACGTCTGTAACGACAGACCGGCTATCAGTGGCATCTGTGTCTCTCTGCTTCCAGCCTGCAGAAGGTTTTAAGTTGCCAGGAGTATTTGCTGCTGTTATTAAACACTGCGCACTTCTCTCAGGTGCTGGTTAGCCCAGCCAGCCCGCAGCACTGCACTGACCTTGCTCCTGACGTGGCTAACAGAGATCAACGGCCCTGTGCTAGGAGAGTGCTCTGGCTACCCACAAACCGGGACAAAGGATTTTCTAGTGGCTTTTAATAATTAAGATTTTTTTTTCCAGCCTGCAACAAGGGGCACTGCAAGAAGTGGCAGAGATGATGCTCACCAGCCTCCTGCTCATTAAGACTCACTTGGGGAAAGTCTTTGTCGTTCTGAGCCATGTTGAGAAATTTATTTCAGCAGCGCCAGTCACATAAGACGATAAAAATGGTGCAAATCATGCAAAGGAAAAGAAGTTGCCTTAGCATGAATTTGTATGATGAATAAGGTTACTAATTAATTGGTAAAGTGCTATTTGTAATTGTCCCTCTCTGATGGGATGGATTAGAACAGATGCTTTAATGTGCATTTTTTTCTCATTGTTTCAGACAAAAGAATATGTGCTAAACTGAGAAAAAAAAATGTGGTAATCCAGAAAGCAGGCTCTGGGAGATAAATGGAGGGTTATGTAAGACAAAAAAATGCCACACTCACTTCCTGGAACAGAAATTGCCCAAAGAGCCCAATAACTTTCCCAATATGTGCAGTAAATGATGACACGAATGAAATGCATTGTTCATAAATGTAGATAAATAACGCCTAATCACTTCAAGCACTCATTTAGAGCTCTACAGCCCAGGATTTGAGCTGCTGAGGAGTGAACAGCAGTAGCTTAGGAAATCAAGAGCACAACTTGGTGTTAGCCTGATCCTGGGGCAATGGCACGTCCCACTGCAGAGCTGTCGGAAGCCTGTTCTGCTTCATGCCTGGTGCCCGAGGAGCCCCAGCGTGACAGCGGCTGTGAATCTGCGTGAAGAAGAGCCTCTTTGGCAATACTACACAGAGGCAGGCAGCAAAAACCTGTTCCGCCGCCACTACCAGACAGCCACGCAGTCCTCCCAGAGCTGGCTAGCGAGGCTTCCTCGCAATGGGCCAGCGTCAGCCACCCAGAAGGTAGCAGAAAAAAGGCAGCCGACATGTTTTCACTCCATCATACAGATGTGAACTCTTTAGGATGACCATCACTTAAAGATGCTCTAATTAGAACCTGATCCTGCATAACTGAATAATTCTGCATAATCTCCTGGATCTTGGAGAGGTGCAGGAGACTCAAGGCCGTGTCCCAGTCCACAAACAGTACTGTGGAGAGCATCCCTCGGCGTGCGAGCTACGCACGTACACAGCCCCCTTGCTCTCCCCCAGCCCCGGCTGAGCTCCCTGCCCTGAGCTTTAGCCTCACCTATGGCGGCAGCAGCGAGGAAAACGGGAAGGCTCCCAGTACATCACAGCACATGAGCCCTCCACCTCCTGTGTGCACAACTCACCGCTGAGACATTTCCCAGCGACACAGCACACGGGTGTCACCAAAGGGTAAACAGCATCAGGCCTCTAATCGTCAGTGCCCTGTGATCTGAAAAGAATTCTGCAATATCAATTCTTCTAATGGTATTAAAGGAGGCAGTATTACTTTTCATTTGTCCAAAGTAATCTGATTGAGTGTAACATAGCTGAAATTTCATTTCCTATATCTTTATTAAAGCAGTGCCACTCTTTAAAGAGAAATGTTATCAGAAGAAAAACCAGAAACTATTTTTATCGTCTAGATTTTTTTTTAAAGGAAGCAAAGAAGGAGGTAGACTGGCTCCATATTAGCTTCTAATCAACCAGGAATCATAAAGATTTTTTAAAAAAATATTAAAGGACTTGTAACTGCAACCTAATTAAGTTTCCAACCATTGGAGGGATTAATTTAAATCTGACCTGAGCCATTCCAGTTAGCCAGTCTATCTGTTAGCTCTTACTGAAGAGCAAAGATTACATATTAATTCAAAGGGTGTGACACTTGTAGAATTGAATGGGCATGACAAAATGAATTGATTTGTTTATTTACAGTATTTTTTTTTGCTTTGTGACATACAACTTCCTCCAGAACACTCTGCTCCTATTATCCTGCACTGGGACACAATCATCTTTTAAGACATATGTACTTATGTGATACAAAATGTTTGAAACAGGGTGGCACGCTCAGGTGGTATTTGCTCACAGAAACATTCCTTTTAATACTTTCATTAGTGCCTTTATTGCACATAAAGTATCAAAACTTCACTGACAAAATATTATGAGGATAGAGGAAGGCAAGCCTCCAAAGATGCTCAGATTATTACTGACAAATGCCACTGTCTGACACCACCTTGCTCAGTAGTAAATGAACTAAAGAAGTGCTAATTGCTTTGAAGTTAATAAAGGCTATATTGCCTTTCAATAATTGGTGTTTGTTTAGCTGCTATGATTATAGCTATCTCTTTCTAGTTGAGCAATGTAAGATGGCAGAAGTTCCACCTTTTACAAGTTTTAAATCCCTGTAGAACTGACAGAAAAAGCCGTAACCACAAATTGGTTTGCAATTTTCTTCTTTCTTCCCAGCAAGCTCTGTATGGTTATATTATGAACCTTGCTTCAAACAAACTGCTTCTGACTTTTATGATCCTTTTGTGATCTAAATGGCTATCTCATAAGATATTCCACTGCAGCTTCTCTTTCAATTGCTTTTACTGTGAAATGGCATTCTGGAGATTTCTGGGGACCATTTCACACTCTTACGGTATTGATTTGCTAAACCTGATGATAGGTTTATATTTAAGATGCAGCCTAGTATATGAACAAAGTGTAAAGCTTATGAAGAACAGATTCAGGACTTTTAATAACCCCATCTTCTTGATGGGGTTTGCCTCTTTAAAGAAGGTTAGTGTTTTACACTGAATTTTTGAAGTGCAAGTTGCTATATGGACTGCGTTTCTAATTGTCTTGGAATGTTTTCATTGCACTGAATTATGGTCACAGAAAAAAATACGGAGAAGATGACTGCTAGTAACTTGTAACTCTTCCCAACATAAGGTCAGAGCAAACACACAAAGGCACTTGGGAACCTAAATGGAAAAATGGATGTGAGATTGTTCCCTGAGTTCTCACTTGCGAGGATGGCAGAGGATAGATTTTCTCCTGGGTACACTAGAAAGCTGACAACAAAACTAACTTCTTTGGGCTTCAGTGTTAGAGATCTGCACTTTTCTTTAAAAGACTGATCATTGTACAATGGTTATGGGCCATGAAAAAATAATCTTTGATGGAGTTAGAGCATAAAAATGAGTCAGAAATGCTTTTATGCGGAGAATGACACTTCTATTGGGCCAAACTACAAGCCCATGGCTCTGCCTTTACTCTGGCAAATATTATGAAATTAAGAGATGGACCCAGGTAACTCAGTCGCAGCAAAATAAAACAATCAGGTATGCACAAATGCAGTGAGGAACACCCAAAGGCCAGGGGAATGACCCGACAGAGCTCGGGAGCTGAGTTCCAGGATATTTTGTTTAGAGGACGCAGCAAAACAAATGCTATAAATCTGAACAGCATTGTACGTACACCCAAGTGAACACGACTGTGCTAGTGTTCCCCAAATGCTAATGAACTCCTGTAGGATGGTGCAAAAGTAGGAGAGTGAGGGTCTGAGACAGCTTCTGGAGTGGAGGCAATATTTAGGTCTCTCCACACTTGTATGTGGG
This sequence comes from Grus americana, assembly GCF_028858705.1. NCBI lineage: Eukaryota > Metazoa > Chordata > Aves > Gruiformes > Gruidae > Grus > Grus americana. The sequence goes on along the minus strand of NC_072863.1, from coordinate 14,876,620 downwards.
CAAATTAGGGAGAGGAACCGAGAAATTCACTGCAGTGGAGGACACAAGACAAAAGGAGTGGGGAATCCTTTACCCTGCAACCAAGACTTTTAGAGCAGCGTTTAAAAGATCATTTGACTGTAGCACAATTATATGTTTAAAAAAAATATTAAATGGCACCTTTTATGAGAGAAGCTGAAGTACATATGCTAGAGTATATGTCCAGAACAATCCTCTACATATATTATTAGATGCATGGTTTTATTCTTGAACTGTGTGGATGAATTTTGGAGTATGTGCATGACTGATGATATGATTGTATATGACTGCTGAGTGAAGTCTAGATGAATTGCTTGTTGATATTAAACAAATGAAGAAATTCCTCTAGCAATATCTGGAATAAGTGAAGATAACACTAGTTAGAACTGACCAGGGTCAGCTTTTGCTTACACAACAATCTTGCATGCTCATTTCTAAGTCTAGCCTGGGTCTGATTTTTTTCTCTCTGCTTCCAGCCACTTCCATTTTTTTGCTTTGTTTTTGCATCTCTGTCCCTCAGTGGTGTAGGATCTGCACTACTCTCTTAAATGTCACCTAGACTAGAAAGAAATTTGGGATTTTCCTCAATACAATTTTCATGACAAAATAGGAACGTATAAAACTAAACAATTGCCAGTGCTGCAAGAACTGCTGCAGCGGGCAGTATTTAATGAAATTCATATGCGGTGGGTTAGCAAATAGACAATCATCAGAGCTGCAGAGCCTTTAATTGCCGGTGAGGGACTTTGAAATGTGTTGCAGTGAGTTTTTTGTGCATTTTTGTGGCTTGCTAAATGAAAGTTTCACATATGTACAAAAAAGCTGAAAAGTTCATACCCTCCAGGATCTTCAGACTTACATAAGAAGCCCTGCAAGACATGTAGCCATTTCAAGGTTTTAAAGGGTTGATTCTTTCTGGTAAGTTATCTATTATAGATCGTATAAATCACCGAAATCATCACCAGTATCGTCTCTCATTTTTATTATAGATCTGGCAAGACATGTCTGTTAAGTCTAAAGCCTAACTACTGTCACAGCAGCTATACAATAGACACAGACATTTTAGAATACCATTAACAGTCTGGATGAGAGAACAGGGATTATGCTTGTTAAATTAGCAAATAACACCCATGTGAGAAGGTGTCCAAGTATTTTGGAGGACGGGTCAGAATACAAAATGATCCTGATGACGTGGTGATAAGATCTGAAGAAACAGGACAATATTCAGTGTGTACAAATGCAAGGTACTACGGTTTATCAGGAAAATTCAACAGCAGAAATACAAGGTAGAGAATGACCAGTAAGGTAGTTTTCTAGAAGAAGATCAGATGGTTATAATGGATTACACACTGAGCATCAGTCAATAGTATCAGCTGGTTGCAGAAAAGGCAACTATTCTCTTGGGATGAATAAATAGAAGTGTAGCTTGCAAAATATATATAAAAATTCTGCCCTGTATGACAGGTACGGCTTAAGCTAAAGTACCTATTTACCCAAGATGGCTGTTGGCAAGCTGGGAAATAAAACTCTACCTTTTGTATCCCTGCTTGTAAAACAAAACCAAGTTCTGTTTCTGAGGTGGTACATGAAATCTGGCTATGTGCATCAAAGATGGGAACTACTGTCTGAAGCAGCAAGGTGCTTCTAGGTCTGTTCTATGGTATCCACACAGATGCTGAAGAAGACTTCTGCTGAACAGTAATTAGAAAATTTTCTTGTTAGCACCTAATATTTAATTCTTCAGAAATGTTTCTCTCATTGGTAGATACTAGCAAGATAGTGTTCATTTGCCTTGTTTTATTTAAAAACAAAAAAGCCTTAGAAGCATACCTATATGCCCTAATGTCCTACAGGTTTGGCATACTGGCATCTAGATATCTGTATCTACCTGTCTGACTGTGTATGTATGTATGTGTAAATGTATGCATGTATGTATCTATCTATCTTCATACAGATGTATATGAATGGGATCTATACACCTGGATACACTGGAGATAGCAGCATACAGTGTTTCTGTCACACATCGAAAACTTTCACCTAACTTTTGCACCTCAGATCTTTTTTCACTAGATTAAAATTTGTAGTGTGCTGAGATAATTTTTTTCCTATTTATTTTGTCCCCAGCAGTTTTAACTTCTTTTTAACACAAAGCACCTTGAGCTGTTTGTAATCAAAGATGTCTTTGTCCTGTGCACATGCAGGTTGTGCACACAACTACAGCGCAGCGGCAGGCACATTTCAGAACAGCCATTAAGGTACTGTATCCTCTGGGTCAGCTGAGAATAAACTCAAAGTAAAGTTGGCAAGAATTATTCTGTGATTTCCTCTGTGAAATATTTCAACAAGGTCTTTAAAGACTCAACCAAACGTTCCCAAAGCAAATTAAGCAGATGACATGATCCTTCCTTCTTGACTTCATGCCCTGAAACACTGAATGGAGACATTGCCAGGGTCAGATTCCCAGCTTCAGTGAAGCTACAGTGCCTGAAAATCAGTGCTTGTCAGCAGAATAAGGATAAACAACACTCTATCAAGGAGGGACTCAACATCCTGGTTTTGAGAACACCACTTCACAAAGAAGCATACTGTCAGTAACAATAAGAAAGCATTTGGCACTACCAACCGGCAAACTTTGTTCAACGTAATTCACACGTAAGAGTCTCCTTCTTCCTAATGCCTTTGTCTGGATATACTGGCTGTCTGTCTTATTTTAGGAAATCATACTCCAATTATGCTTCTTAAAATAACCAAAGACAGACAGAGCATAAGAAGTTTACCTTTAAGATTAAAAAACTTTATGCAAATACTCCGAGAGGAGATTGAACAATCCAAAATATACAATGTTGTTTTTCTATGGCTATTCTAGACAAACATTAGCAATACACAGGCTACTTTTCAATGTTGGTATCAATATCAAAAGACTGGAAAATCTTAAAACACTGAAAGACCATCTGTGCACGCTAGCAACTGCCAAATTTGCAACTGTGGTTTCTTCCCTGCTAATTCCATATTTTCCTGATAGATTAATGGGCACCATTTATCCAGAATAAATAAATGTGGAAGGCCCGCCTTCCCCCTTCACTGCACCTCATCATTTTACTGATTTCCACCAGACCACTGAGCACGTTAATGCAAGTAAACCACTGTCTGGATTCAGAAATTATCACATTTGGTAGAGAAGGAATGCTTGGCATTGCCAGTTTCTTTACAGACTGAAAGTCCTTGAAGTTAAGAAGAAATATATTCAGAGAACTCCAGACTACAAACAACACAGATAAACTGCAGTTGAAGGATTTTTCTTTCCTTTCCCTGACTTAAATGTAACCTATGTGCAGAAAAGCATCGATATTTTACACATACTACTCCTGTTTCACCATGTGCATTCCTCTTGTTATTTCTTTTGAGAGGCATGTCAGACACATATATTTAGACTTCTAATTTGCTAATTTATGCCAGCTAGTGTAAAATTATAGGGTTGAGAATAAAGTTGCAGAATCAAACCTTTATATGTGCTTTGAAGGAAAATTTTCTACTATATACAGTAAGACTTCCACAATCCACAATTTGCTAATCTTTCCACTTAGTAATTTGCATTCCTGCATGCACACACGTGCATTCACAAACATACATACTTCACAGGTTTAGTAAGAGAGCCATATTTCAATGAGCTCTCATACTATTCAGATTACATTGATTTCTATAAAATGTATTACTGTAGGTGTGCTACCACATACCTAATAGTGTGCTTAATCTCACAAGTCTAACTACATATATCTAACACATTATCTGCCAGTTGAATGATTTTGTTGTATGTTCATGGGGTGCTAATTGTAAATTTGGAATGCAAATAGTACATAATCTTGTTAAACACATTTCTTTAAGAGGAAGAGATATGCCTTTGCTGTGTGTCTGCTGTCCCCATTCACTGTAGCTCCAGGTTTTGCTAAGAGGTATAAGCTGCCTGTTGGTGCATTTGCTGACATATCTTATCCTGAATGACATTATCATGGCATATTATATCTAAAAAACCCCCAAATTGCTAAGGACTGGGCATCCCACTGGCAAGACACAAGCATGCCACATGCCAAGAGAAGCATGCGCTCCATGGATTTGTAGGAGGAAGGCAGAGGATTGCTGCTGTGCAAGCTCTGACAGGGATGTCTGTTGAAGTTCTTTGCTACTTTCTTAATAGTCTCTGTCGTCTCTCCTTCCTTGTAAATACACATTAGGTTAAAAACGAAGCCTGGAAATTCCTCCAGGTGAAGCACAAGTAACGAGCAGCACAAACTCCCTAATCCTAAGAGACAGAGAAGGAAGGGAGAGCAGTGTATGTTCACCTTCAGCCCCAAACACTAGCAGGTAAGACATTTTGGTTATATTTTCTACTAAGTAGTCTTCCACTACTTAATACGCTATTGTTTCCAGTGAGCTAAATCAGCAATAAGAAGGTTAAATTAACCTAAAAGAAATTACTATAAAAATCAAGTGAAAAATGTAATCTCCTTTTTCCCAAGATGCTTTCCTGGATCTTCTTTATTTTTCTAAATACAGACAAGAAGAGGCAGTCTTATTCTTCATCTGGTCCAGACAGCTTTTGAAAACCTGGACTTTATTGGAAACCCTTCTGGTTTTTCTCTCTCTGCTGGATTTATTTTCTATTATTTGCTTAATTTTTGCATATATAAAATGACTGGTTTTGATGCGATTTCTTTATATTTACATCAGTATGACGAGCAAACTCAATCATATATATCCATATTAAATAGAAACTTTAATTATTACTTAAGTAATAAACTCTGAGATTACTTAAATGAAAGCTTAATGGGGCTTAGGTGGACTTAAGCAGATGATGAAGTATTTTCTGAAACAGGGTTATTTCCTGAAGTCCATTTATGGCTTTTACAACCCTGACTGAGTCTAAAGTGACAAGCACCAAGCTATAACATTTAAGAAGTTGAAAAAATAATCTATTCACAGCCTTAGAAACACACTGACTGCACCTGTTTGTTCATGCACATAGTGGCAATGTCATCATTTTGAAGGGAACTGGTTATTCAGTTAAACAAATACATCAAGGGCTAGGAAGAAGAAGAAAATCCAACCACCCAGAAGGCAGTTTAAAAAAACCCTAAAATCTGTCAAAAACCCATGGAAGTCCTCAGTTATAGCTTATCCAAGATTTTATGGAGGGAAAAAAGCTTGACTCCTTTGAGCCAATACTGTTTACAGTTGCTGCAATGAAAATTCTAATTTTGTGCTCTAATGAACACAAAACGATCCATAGTCAACCTTGGCAAAACTTATAATGACTGTGTAATTGAAGTGACTTTGTCACATTAAAAAAATATTTCACAAAATTGTAGGAAACTGCCAAGAAATAAAACTATGGGATGGGCAGTCTTGGATATGTGATACAGCCAGCCATATCATCTTTGCTGCTTGGTAACTGTCGGGCTTATAAAGCTGCGAGACATTCATCTGCAGTCGCTCTTCTTACAGCATATTAAGACTAATTGTGAATTACAGTAAGTGCTTTGTCATGAATGTGTGACTCAGAATTTACTTTTTAAAAACACTTGCACCTTTACGCTATCTGGCACAATCCGTATGCGTGGGAGGGGCTATATAGTAAGCTGTCAGGTGAATCTCAATGTACAGGTTGTGTGACACAGGTGGACCTTCAGAGAGTTCCTCCATTGTGGAAATCTTACAGAGAAGGGGCACCAAAGACAGAACCGAGATCCCAGCCCATTGGGGAAAATATAGCTTCAAGAACTGGCATGGGTAGAAGATTCTCCAAGACACCAGATTTCTCCAGAAATATCCGTGACAGAACTGGCAGACACTTGACTTGCAGGCTTACGCTTACCATGATGCACGTTCTGGGCTGTTTCCTCTTTGAGTTTCTCCCCCCCGTTCCCTATACCCTGACCTCCAGGAGGTCCCATGCCTTCGTCCTACAGTGGGCAAAGCACTTGGCTCCCTCCCTCTGCCTGCACAGACACCTCTCCACTGCCCAGGAACAGGGGCTGAGCTCATGGGGAGAAGGTAAACACCAGGAAAGGAGCAGTTCTGTGTCAGCGAAGCACATTAGTATTTAACAGCTGCCGTGCTGAAATACAGAAGGATCAATTAATATCTGAAGTCCAAATTCTCCTCTGATGTAACTTCACTTACACAGAACCTGACTTTAAATATCACAGTTTCGGTTTCAAATCTGACTGACCAAATATTTTCTATTTACTTAGCACAACAATGACTTCAGCAAGCACCTGGGGTAAGTCCTGTAAAGAATGCTAATACTGTCCCCAAATGCAATACTAGAGCTTTAATTCTGAGTATGCCGGAATGATTTGGGGATTGGGCACCTAAGCGTCTTTACGAGAAATACATAAATAACCTCTCCCCGTTTTCGCTGTGGTAAGAATTATTCCAGAGATCAGTATTTCAGAAGACTTTTCACAGTGCTCTTTCACTTGAAAGACAAATCTGATTCGACATGAAGTTCCATTACGAATAAACTGTTACATGTGATGACACTGGTTATTGAAAATTGAAATGAAGTGAGAGGAAGCTAACACCAACTTGTATGAAATTCTGCTGTCTTGGAATGACACAGGGAACTCAATATATCCAATCATCAAAGTGAAGCCCATTGGGAACCAAACTACAGTTGTATTGCAGAAGGTTGCTACTTGATTGCTAGACCCAAAAGTGCTAAGCCATATGCCACTTACTTCTGTGTCTAAATAGCTGACTATGATTGATACGGAGGGTGGCTCTCCTCTTCACAGTGAAACAATCATGAAGACAACAGAAATTAGGGAACAGAGTATACAGATTATTGTTTACAATCCTAATTTTTAACCCTGTCAGTTCCTGGAGCTAACTGTAATTTATTCTTTAATAAATTCAGTCCATGCTCTTTTTTTTTCCTGGCAGAACACTAGCTTTTGTGCAGACCTTAGCTCACAAGCAGCATTCAGTATTTTTTTCTCTTGCTACTGTTGGTGTGTGGCCAGACGAGCCTGATTGTAAGGGCTCAGTGTTGGCCTTGAGTATAAAAATTTTTCCTGCTTTCTTTAGAAAGATTTTTTTCCACCGTCCTTTGCCAATCTCCTTGATTTTTCTTCCTCCCTCATCTGTCTCTCTGAATCAGCCTTTTCCCAGCACTCCTCCAGCCTCCCCACACTCAAAGTCGCTCCAAGGTCAGTGGAGGGCCCTCGTGCGCGGGCGCTCCACGTGTCCCTCCTCCCAGCTGGAGGCAAAACGCGCTCTGTTTACAATATGCTCCGTTTCCACTTGACAAGGCCTGGAAGCCGCTACATACATCTGAACTTAGGTCCCATAGTCAGAGAGAGCACAGCGCTGTCAAGATATGGCCCACTTCTACAATTAAAGAGCCAGCAGACTGGCAGGGTCTGATGGATGAGCTGATACTTGAACATACATTACATCTGTAACGTGAGCGCTACACGACTCAACGCAGCCTCGACACACAACACAAAACAAAAATCAGCTCCGACATTACAAGCACCCCTGCTCCAACTATGCTAATGTCTTCTTTCATCCATGATCTTTGCAACTCACATAGCGTTATGGTAAAGTGTTCTGCACTTAAAGGAATATCTGCAGCTTCCCTGCCACTATTAATAAAAATATTTAATGCTCTTGTTAGGAGGCGCAATTTGATTACTGAACTGTTATCCAACAAATCCTGAAAACAATTCAAAGTAAATTTCCCTAATATGTCTATTTTTCTATCCTGCCAGAAGGGTTGCTAATGAATTTGCTGCTTGAATGCACAGACAGATTGGGAACTATAACTGTGCTGGCCTGGGCAACATGGCACTGGCACCAAAAACCTATTTGTACCCATGCAAAGTTCTCTCTAGAGTATGTCTCTCATCCAGAGGTGATTTTCCAATAAAATCAGCCTCGATTATTGCAAGCGCAGGAGCAATCCCTGAGGGAGTATATCAGGCAATTCAATACTAGGAAATGTTGTACTAGGCAAAATTAACCTTGTAGCAGTGTTATTTCCTGAAACATTATCTAGCTTTTGCCTTTCTTACGTATTCATCGATCCTAAATGACTGGATTTTTTTTCTACTTCTCTCACTTAGTACAAGATCATTATTTTTTGTACTTGTATTTAAAAAAATAAATGCTTGAAAGACACCTGTTTTTCTTTTATTCCACTTACTGCCAAAGTAAAGGACTGTTTGCTGTAGGGTAGGCACTTTTTTTGGGAGATATAAAAGGTGATAGAAAGGAGGACCACCTTTATTCTGCCCTATTTTCATGATCCCGCAAGGCAGAGGAAAACTATTAGATAAACCATGAGGCTACAAGCCAGAAAGAGCAAGAAAATTTCATTCTCCCCTCTCACACCAAGGAAAAATTAGGAGAAATGCCAGTGAAACTAGCGGAGTTTTGCAGTCCAAAAGAGAGCAGACACAGGCCTACAGATTTCAAAGATCCTGTTGACAGGCTCAGTTAAATCCCACTGCCTGGTAGCTTTATCCACTGCCTCTCACCAGGCTCTCCGACGCAGGGATCTTCATCTGGAGGGTGCCGAGCACATGCTAGAGCCTAAATAAACCATGTAGTCATATACGTACACCAACACTACTTAAGCTTTGCTCTGGTTATTTATCTTCCAGCGGCACAAAAATGGCCCAACAGTGAAATTCAGGGGTATGAGATCTGAAGGCTGGTTCCTGTGCGGGACTCAGCCAGCTGCACTGAAACCAGCAGAACAGGTACTCCCGTTTATACCAGGATCAGGCCTTTTCTTCAATTTTGCTAGCATTTGTTGCTTGGTTGCAGTATCTTAATTGCTCAGAAGCACATTTTTGAAACATTAATTTAAAAAAGATCACAGGTAGTTAGAAAACAGATGTTACTTAATACAATGCCCAAAGCAAACACTTAGAATAATTGTTTGAAGAAATGCTTAAAATTAAAAATAATAACCAGAAAGACAAATATCAAATCTAAAATGATCAAAACCACAGCGTGAGTGAGGAGAGAATGGGTACTCCTTTGATCAACAGCAAATGTGTGCTAAAACTGGAAAAAAAATATTGACCTTAACTTTTTTTTCTGTCAAAAGAAGGAATCAGGCAAAAAAGGTTTTGTTTGGCTCAAGCTTTCACTTTTTCGCAACTTTAAAAATCGACCTAAATTTAATCTTGACAAGCTGTATCACAATGAAGGTGTAAAAATATTATTTTAAGAAAATAAAAAAAATGACCCAGTTAAAATGAAAATACTTGTTTTTTTTCCAGCTGCAAATTTCCTCCTGGCAAATTTTACACAAATGCATGATTAGTCTTGGTCAACTGGCATACACGTGTCTCTGTAAATAAAAATACACAAAAAAGAAGGTTTCTGTAGCTGTCTCAAGTTCTGTGATGGCTACTGAGCCACATGCCTGGCTTGGCAGCTGAGGGGCGCCTCGTGGCTGGATACAGCCAGCGGTGCTTGGTATTGATGGTGCGTGCTCAGATTTGTAAGAGATTAGATGAATGAGCTCTCAGAGTCTGTTCATCTCATTGTCTTGTAAGCAAACATTGTGCACTACACAGGACGTGTGGTAATTTAACCATCTACTATAAATTATACAATCAAGGCGGAAGCATTTCACTATAAAAATGTATTGCGCCCATTTGAAAAATGTGTGTTCTCTCTAGGTACCTGTTGTGGTGGTAGCTGAAAACCTGAATAAAGCACAAACTATTTTATATTTCAGGACTTAGCCAGTGTGACTCATTTGTACAGTTTTAAGTCCAAACAAACTGCTAGTCAACTAAATTATAACTTATTACCACAGGCTACAGACTTTTAATACATTCTGTGGTTGGAACAGGACTGATTTACTGTTTTGGGCCCTGCCAGTAGTTATCATGCATCATTTCCCTAGAAATAAAAATAGCCCTACTGTGGTTATCCTTTGGACTGATAAAAATATATCTAACAAGACGTGTCAGTGGAACAAATTCAGAAAATAAAGGTAAAATATTAAATAGAGTTATTATTTTATGTCTAAAGTACTACATCTTCCAGCTGCTGTGATGACTTTGGAATAAAGCAAAAGGTACTGCAAAAAGGAAAAAAGATCTAAAGGGGCAATTGATCTCTGATAAAACCACACGGGGATAGTTGAATTGTCAGAGCTTTGCAAGAGTCAAAATTTACATAAAAATCAGTGTTTAGGGATTAATGTGATATCATCAAAAAGGATTTCATATGTGTGTTTCTTTGCAAACAGTTTAAAAGCGGCAGTTCTATAATCCATCTCCAACACTAACCTTTAACTTGTAAAGAGTAAAATAATCCTTCGCAACATTTCTAGAGTTCACGTTCTGCTGAGGAAATGTAACCCCCCCTCCCTCCCCCCTCCGAATAAACCTCACTGGAAACCAACAGTAGCGTATGGGTATTGGTTTTCATGGTGGTACTCCAGGTGCTGACCCTGCTGAGCACTGCATGTCCGTACCACGCGGCCCAACGTGCAGAATCAGTGGCATTTGGGGGTTTTGTGAATTTTTGGAGGGACTTAATTGCTGGTGCAATAACTTGATCCCACTGACTGAGCTCTGCACCTGTGCAGATGCCTAAGTGGACAGCCTAGGAGGATCAGGGGCTAAAGAACATTGTCTATAATTGCCTGTAAGCAGGCTTTTTCCTGGATTTCTACTGGGGATTTGAGTGCTTTCGCATGCTAGACTTAAAGTATTAAAACATAAATATGAATGGATTTCTTTGAGAAATGAACATGGGCAGGCAGTTTAGGCACTGTGTTGTAATGGATTTTTAGAACTAAATGAATTGGTGCTGGCTGATTTAGCAGTTCGCCAGAAATAGTCTGAGGAGAAACAACGGTAAGGCAGGTTTAGAAGCAGAGACCAACAGGTGGCTGCGCGGAAATTGCTTGGGAATTTTACTGAGAATGAGAGTTATAGCAGGTGTGGGCTTTTCGTTTCTTTAAAAGCGATGCGAGTCCTTTAGCAAACGTCCTTTAGGTACACATACACAAATGTCCATAGGTACCTATGGTGCATATCTATCTACATATATATACACATACATATATGTATATATGGCCATCCTCCCATTCAATTATCCATGAATGGGAGGCCTTTTCAACCTAGATATGACACACTTTTCTCCTTTTTTTTAAATACTGGAGAGGAGATACCCTGCAGTGGAAGAGCTGAGCATGCGTACCAAGGGCACATGCCGCCCCGTTCCTGCCTCTATTGGTTACAAGTGCCTGATTTGACAGGTTAAAAACAAACCAACCTTCAGACCTAGCCCACTGGCCTGCACTTTTGCCAACGGGAGCAAAAGATCTGTTTATGGTTACTGCTATTACAGCATACATTAACTGACCCTCAGAGTCTGACCTGCTTGCCCTCCCACTTAGTGAGTCAATAAGAAAATCCTCTGGCTCTGCATGACTTGCTTAGACCTCAGACCTTCCGTGCAGATTAAGGTCTATCCAGGGAGGCAAAAACAAGGTGCCACTCCAGCTGGTAAAACAAAGATATTTTTAAAGTGCAGTCAGTAGAAACAGTCACTCCTATTCCATGTATAATCAAGGATGAAAAGGCCATGAAAAATACCACTGCGCTTTGCAAATGAGAGGTCAATAGAAATGTCAAGATATCAAATGTTAATGGATTGCATTTCCAATGATGGTTGGGACAGAAAACCATACCAAGTCAAGTCAGATGCCCTTCTGAGGAGAAGATGAGTTTTATGGCAGGAAAAGACAATAAACACCAGAAGTCTTCCTGCTTAACAAACTTGTGGTTGATGGAAAACAAATATATTTTGAAAATATAAAAAGCAGCGGGATTTTAACACAAGCTATAATCCCCAAACATATATCTGGAAGTCATTAAATCTACAGCAAATTTAAGTATATGCAGGTGTTTGGGGAAAATGCCATTGCTTTCTGTTGAAGATTTTTAACGGGACTATAAAAGAAGAGAGTATAAAGGACACTCAAGGAAGGCAATGTTTTCTTCCCTGAAGCAAGAAGTCAATTCCTCACAGTTCTCAGTATTCTCACAGTTCTACACCAGTTCATGGACTACTTGGACCACTCTTAAAAGCATTCATTTTCCATTTTAAAAATCTAACTTCTCTCTTACTAAACTGCTGTAGTTTGTAGTGTTGGATGACATTAAGTTTAGCCAAATCATTTTTTCACCTGCCCACATTTTCCCAAGGAATCCATTTGACCATTTTTATGAAAGACTGTAATCTGAGGCATTTGTTTAGAATCCTTAGTCAGAAGGGCACTGTCATGCAAAGAACTCATCTCTTTAATACGGAAAACAGTGAAAAGCAACTAGTTATCTTCCTAACCACTGTCTCTGCCCAACTAGTAGACACACAGCCTTCCTTTCCCAATTGCAGAGAGACCAGAGCTCACTGGTGGGCTCACACACTTAGAGGGAAAACAGCATTATTTGTGGCTTTTGAGTAGGAAGACTCTTTGGTCTATATGACAGAGATACATAATATAAGGAATGAAGAACAGCAGGTAATCAAGTGTAAGAATAACTACTTGCACAGATTCCAGTGAATATATGAGGAAAGGGGTTTAAAACAAACAAAAGACAGATTTTTTTCACACATGATGGTGCTTAATGCCACAGGATGTTGTGGGGAAAAGAAATATAAAGAGATTTCAAGAGAGATTTTGCATGGAGGATAAGTCCATTGGTATCTCCTAAACACAGGATGTACAGTTCTGGAAGTGTAAAAAGCTGTGCACAGGAAGGTAGGAGGATACTCCCCAGGGAGGATGCCTCCCTAATTACTGTTCTTCTTCCCCCACCTTCTGCCACTGGCAGAGATAAAGCACTGGGTTGGTTGAACTTCAGTCTACGTTAACATATAGGCTGCCAAGCCAAGTGTATTTGTACTTGGGAGCAAGGCCTAACCCTGACTGTGCCTGGATCTCAGGGGATCCTGCAGCTCAACCCACTGATAAAAGACAAGTGATGTGGTCCAAGTGAACATGAACAAGTCTTATGAGGCGTGGCTGCGGGAACTGGGGTTGTTTAGCCTGGAGAAAAGGAGGCTGAGGGGAGACCTTGTTACCCTCTACAACTACCTGAAAGGAGGTTGTAGGCAGGTGGGTGTTGGTCTCTTCTCCCAAGTAACAAATGATAGGACAAGAGGAAATGGCCTCAAGTTGCACCAGGGGAGGTTTAGATGGGATATTAGGAAAGATTTCTTCACCAAAAGGGTTGGAACAGACTGCCCAGGGAAGTGGTTGAGGTACCTGGAGGTATTTAGACAACGTGCAGATGTGGTGCTTAGGGACGTGGTTTAGCGGTTGGACTTGGCAGTGCTAGGTTAATGGTTGGACTTGATCTAAATGGCCTTTTCTAACCAAAACAATTCTATGATTCTATGATTCTGTGAACATGATTCCTCTAGGCTTTATGCTGATGTGGGCTCCCATTGCCTACTCAAGTCTGGAAAAAAATTTGGGAAGAGTGACCATCAATTAGGATTCAGAACAAAACTGCTGTTGAATTTTAATTATATTGCTGTTCTCCCTCTCTTCCATCACATCACAGGGTATATAGAAGATTATTTCCTCTGGATGTGTCCTACTTCAAAACCATTTCTCATCTAACAGCTCTTTAGAAATTGTAAACCCTCCAGCAGGTAAACTTGTTTAAGTCACGTTACCTCTTTCAGACTCAGGGACAGGAAAAGCAGGGTAAGTAAAAAATATCTAGGACCTTGCATCCACGAAATTCCTTTTCTACTACAGACTCGCAATGTAAACATGGATAAAACCAACGGGAGAAAGCAAGTGCTCCTTATATGACAAGGAGAGGATAAATAAGTTAAACGTAAAGGATTCTGCAGTTATAGGGGCCACCTTGGTGCCACATACAGTCAGAAGAGGGCCTTATGTTTTTTGAAAAGTAACTGCACTATAAAGAAATCAGTTCTGCAGACACAGAGACCTCTTAGCTATATTCTGTGTGCTTATTTATAGTAATATTATGTCAGATGATGCTACCAAAACATAAAGATGAGTTCCTATGGATGTGTTGTGTCTTGTGCACACTACAAGCAACATGGAACTGAGTCCAAACATTCTGAAGGAGCCAAATGCCACCTGCATCTACCTTGGCCATCAGGAAGTTCACACCAGCTAGTCTAAGCACCTATAGACACTTGGCCATTAAGAAACCAGCTGCTTGGCTGCCTTACTGAACTGTAGTAAAGAAACTTCCTTGGTTTTTTTCCTCCGTAAGTGTTACGTGCTGGAGGGATTCAACAGAACAAAAAAGAACAGTAAACTTCCTCCTGAACATTAAACCAGTAACATCAAAAAACTGAGCAGTGAAAAGTAAATAGACCGTTTCTACAGAAAACTTCGTCATGCTCCTAAACTAATATGTTAAATAGTGGCACTATTAGGCCCTGTCCAAGGACTCTGTATAAACCACGGTCTTTAAAAGGGAGTGATTTCTGATTCCAGTTTTGGGACACAAGAACTATGTCAGCACAACATAAAAACAAGGACATTTTTTATGCTAATGACAACTGCGAATATTTTTTATATATATATTTATATATGTAAAAAATACATATATTGTAACAGATGTCAAATGCAGTTAGATTCAACTCAACTTATTAGTGCATGGCTTTTAGCCAAAAGCAATTCACATTTGCAGAAGTGTACTATCACATATGTCTTAATAACAAAAATGTGTTTTTAAAAATGTATGTGATAAGTCACATATGGTAGAAGGAATCTGTACAGCTTTCAGCCCTTATGACAATGGAAGCTACTAACTTTATTTTGCATAGCTGAAGAACATTAAAATTCAAGTGAAATTCTCTCTGACATTTGAGAGCTACAAAAGCAACGACTAAAAGCTAGACAAGCCTGAGCTGTACTAAGCGTGGCTGTGACGCTTATATAAATGCAATCCATATCTACTACTGCTATCTTAAAGACACTCTTCTTACTTTTGCCCTGAGAGGTAATATTTTAGCATACAATCATAATTGTATACAGGTACCTTAAATAGTTACATGTCACTGAAAACTACTAGACAGATTTTTCAGCTGTTTTGTTATGTAGAGTGTAATTAATATGTATAATGGATTCCCTAGAGTACTAATTGAAGCTGCCACCATGAACGCAGTCAAAGAGAAGTTAAACAACCAGTTGGGGGAAACATGACAGGGTGAAATATGCACATGTAGGTGGAAAGAGCGAGACTGTTCATCTGGCCTTCTTCCATTCCAAAATGTTACACTTACTCAAGTCCCATAAAGGAATGATTTAACCTAAATTGCCCTCCCTCCCCCCCACTCCCAAATCTTTCTGGTGGATTAATTGGCCATCAGTGTCACATACATGCTGTTTAATGACTGCAAGGCTCAATATCTTTGTTATATGTGGGAAAACTCAATTCAGTTGAGCCATTCCTGAGAATTTGACTCAAAATATTAAAAAAAAAAAAGTGAATGAATGATAAATTATTATTTTGGAGTTGTTCCCCAGGACTCCCACTACCTTACAACTCCTGGATCCTCTAGAATGTGAAGTGAAAACACAGCTCATTTCACACTCTCTATTAAACAACCACCAGCTAACAATGACTTTAATTCAGCTTGCATTGAATTTGAACTAGCCCTATAGGCAAGAAAGGTCCCTTGTCTTATTAGAAGTTTCATGTGCTATCAGGTCCCTGCTGGATTCCATTTCTAATTTTTATCAGATTGAATGAAACGTAAAGAGAGAGTGATTTATGACTATCTTGCATCTTGCCTAATCACTCCAAGGAGTGTTCGTACACATTTTGCGTTCACTTTATAAGGTGTAAATGACTATACATGATGGAAGCCAAGTGAGAAGTAGAACTGTATTCTTTTATTATGTGTGCTAAAACACAATGATTTGTGAGTCCTGTCAGTGCATGCTCTTACAAATACAAAACCACTCCAGTCCGAAAGCCAGCATGATCACCAACTGCTATGAAAATAAGAACATTTTCTGTCTGTAACGGGAATATACAGTTACTGGGACTTAGTTAAACTGCAATGATCACCTACTGAAGATAAAAATATGTGTTTTCTTGGTACGTAAGAGCCTATTAAGACTGGAGTCTTCATTATTTAAACAGAATCACTGATTGTTGGTAGCTTTAACTGGAAATGCCTTTCCTCAAAGAGCCAGAACATCTATATAGCAACTTTCTTAATTCAATGATATATGGTTGAGTGTTGCTGCTAGTGCCCTAAGATTTAAGAACTTCTCATAAAATGCCCTGGAAATTGCTCCCTGGTAGCTTGCTCATCCTTCACAGAGCCCTACTGTAAAGAGCAGAAACATATGTGTGTGTATGGTGTGAGAGAGATGCACACACAGAGTGAGAAAGAGCTCTTAATCAACAGGATGGCAAAGGCTTGATACATAGGTGCAAAATATTCCCATGTGTCTAGAAATCATTTGGCACATTCCTAGTTATTTCCCCCCTGTCAGACCTTCTCAAGGATTGCAATTAAAAATCATAATCTTTTTAGCATGTACAAACCTCCCCAAGGCTAGGAGCACTATGTATTGAGTATGATTGTGATATTATTTGGCAGCTATTCATAGGCAACACATTAATTTATGGAAACTGGATGAAACTTGGGGAGTGCAATCATTAGGGACACATGAGAAATCGAACGCTTTCTTCAATGATACTGACCTTTTTATAGCTATGATTAGGGGCAACTTGAATTCTATTATCTCCTTCATTGCCCTTCTTACTGTCCTAGTCTTTTTAGTGATTGTATACAACAACTTCATTAAACTTGCATTTTCAAACAGATATTAAAATAACTTACTTTACAGGAATGTTTCTCAATTTTGTCTTTTCAGCAGCCTGTAAACAGAAGAGGGGTGGGGGAAACAAACAATTAAGCAACATACCAAAGCACAACCAAGCTGCAAGCAACATCGACCTGCGGACGCTCTTCAGAAGCGCGCACCCAGGCAGCCCGCCACAACCGGGGCCGGACCCTTGCAAAGAGATAGCACTACAGGTTTTAAATACTTCTGCCCCGGTTTGTGCTATCGGTTTGGTTCGGTTATTTTTAATGGCCACGAGTGTTTAGGAACCACTCATTCAGAGCGATTACTTCATTTCCAGCTCTGAGGTCTGGCCCCTTTGTCACAAGCTATCTGTCCATATCTGGAATGAGAACAACAACAGGAAAAAATAAAGGGAAGAACGGACTCCGTTTCCAAAACAGTTTTTATTCGCCAACAACAGAAAAGGGCACGGGATGACCAAATGTTCAGATCAATTTCCTCTTGTGAAACCTTTGAGAAAACACACTCCAAATCATCTAAATGAGTAAATCTTTGGGCCTCTCGGCCTGCACCACCTCAGACATGGAGCCTGGTTCCAGTTTATTGCTGAACCCATTGATCTGTGTACAGTCCATTTATCATTCATGAAAAGAGCCAGTGATCTTCACAGTATATTAGAAGAAACAACTCAGATCATCTGTCAACGGCCCTCTTATTTCTGTTTCCCTCTCCACGGGGATTTCATCTCCTTCGATTCTTCTTGAATTAAAATGTTGCTAAGCAACACAGCTGGGGGCACCGATGGCAGAGCCGCGCCAGTCTATCACACTGGTTAAGCTGCTTGAGATTTTAGCAGAGATTTTTTTGTTTTAATGCTTCTGTGGCATAATTACGTAATCTGAACAAACCTTGCATCCCCCCTCTGATTTTTTTCAGAATAGGTAAATAACCTTCTAACTCAAGAGGGCTTGAAATATCACCTTCAGAAAAACTAGTGTTGCCGTGTCATTTCAGAGAATTCCTCCTAGCGTTTGCAGAACCAGACTGTAATAGATTTAAATGTGGAAAGCGGTCAGATGGTTAGTGAGATTACAAGCACGGATAGCGGTGAAAGGCAGAATTAAGACAACTGATCCATAAACCTATTATAGTAAGGAAAGTTTTAGTGCTTAATTACCTTCCGAGATATTTTTATAAAGCCTACCAAAATTGAAGAGAAGGGGTTTGGTGAGCAACTTTAACCTCTGCTGTGCTTAGGGATGGGAATAAAATGGTTCCTACATAGGAACTGCTAATATTAGTGGTCCTGAAAAATGCTCTTGAGGAATTCCCTTGAGGAATTAAATCCTTTATGAAAACTAACTTTTGAAGCCCCTGGGACCTGCACAACTGGGTTCCAAATTCTGCCAGAAGGAGTTTTCCTTTGGGCTCTACAATGGGGCTAGTTTCAAAATACCTACTGTTTTGGCACTTTTGCCTCCAATCATAGCAAAGATAAAAATCTGTGTTTAAATTTCCTAATAATGAGTTTAAAATTTGGGAGCAAGAATTAGAGTTTGTGAGAGCTGAGATGAGGCAACAGCAATCCTCTGGGCTGGTTCCCAGTGTGCGAAGAAAAATGTGTTTATTTCATTCGGATTATGTTTTCCATCTAAAGAATAAATCAATGAATGCATGATAAGAAACAATTATATTAATTGTACAGTAGGGTTGCTAAATAAAACACTTAAACATCAGGAAATGCTAAACTTAAGACTGCACAAGTGTTACCGACTCAAACCTAATTATGTCCTCTCAAACAAGCCTATGATGAAATGGGGTCCCTGCCTCATTAGTGAGATAATGTGAGTTGTGCCTCTTTCCACTGGTACTCTCCCAAATCTCCCTTTTTCAGCTACCACGTGCAAATGCAGAGTCAGAAGCATGTTATTAAGAAATATTTCTGAGTAGTAAACTACATGTAACAACAAATGCTTCAATTAAAATGGATTATAATACCATCAAAAATGGCATTTCAGTTTCCCAAGCCTCCCACTAAATGCCAAGTTTCAGTCCCATCCTGCAGGGAACTAAAATTATTTTTAAAGCTCATAAACAGCCTTCCACAATAGCAGAGGGTTTTTTGACTGTACAGTGATATTTTGCTTGACCCTTCTATATAGTAAATAGCCGGACTATAACAATTCTGAGTTCAAGCATGTGAACCTTGCATCTTAATCAGATTTTTTTTCCCCTGAATTATTCACAAATCACTACACAAAAACTGATATCAAAATACCGATAAAGAAAAGAAAACAGAAGAGTGGAGAGTGTCTAGGATCACAAGTAAATAATAAAAATGCCGTCAATTCTAATACAAAGTAAAGCAGAAGATATTCTGGAGAGCATGTGCGTGATGGTGTGAGCTAAACTGTTTACATGAAAGATTAAAGAAGATGAAGATATTTCAGGGAGTGAGAACTGGCAATGTCAAAGTCATAGAATATTAAAGAGCAGAGTCTAAACTGGATGTTTGATTTTTGACTACTTAGCTACAGTGATGGCAACTGTTCACCCTGAAAGAAATGTGGTAGCTTTAGGAAGAATGAATTATAGATTTATTTTATTTTCTTTGTCCATGGACATTCTAGCACATATCTTTCTTTAGACTTTTACATGGAGAATTTCCACATTTTTTCCCTTTGTTACTGGGTGAAGGCACTTTCCTAACTCTTAAGAAAAAGCACATGCTGGAGGGACAGTGTCCTTCACAGACATCCTCAGTCATAGAGAGTTTTAAATAAATGTTGCAAATGCTCAGGTTAATCTATGTGCCAGCCTAGTTTAATGTTGGATAATCAAGCAACTGGTCATTTCCTACTACAAATGATTCACTTTGCCTCTGAGTCAGACCACGGTTTTGTTAAACACAGCACAGAATGCATGTCAGGGATTCCATCCGAGAAGGAATTGCAGGATCTGGCCTTCTGCTTTTATTTATCTTGTAGGTGTTGCTCATTCATTTTTCAAAGCATATTTGTTGCGATATCATGAGCATGCCCAGTGGCAGAAGATAAAGGAAGGCAAAATCAAAGTGACATTGAGTAACTCTACACATTAAGCTTTGATGCAGAAACATATTGTTTGAAAATATTTGGTGTGCAGCAGGTCTGTCAATTAGAGCTAATTATTTTTCTCTGATCAGGAAGAATACAATCTTGTTTTAGGCAGGTTTCTTTGAAATGTACGTCTTTTATATAACTTCATTATAGGAAAATACTTCTTCCAAATTACTTTTTTTCTGGGCTGCTTAGCTATTGACTCAAATTGTCTGTGTTGAGTAGTTCTCTCTGCTTTGATAATTAACTTTTGATCATTACTGAATTTAGCAGCTCTAGTCAGATGTGTTCATAGCCATCCTCCTCAACTATTTCAGTGTTCATCGCCTTTAATCTTTGAACAAAATGATCTCATTGAGCCTCCATCAGCCTCGCTACTCAGTTAATAATTCCTGTTTCTCATCTTCATGACTGAGTTTGATTTGTTTTAGTTGTGATGCGAGCTTTTGATTATTAATTTAAGATATTTCAAAGACAAACTTGTTTTAAGAGTTATATTTTTTATCTTATATTCCTAGGCCTTTACAAGTAAGAAACTGGTTTTAACTCCACAACTATTCCTAAACTTCATCTATTAAAAGCACTATCTAGAAACAGAGCAGGTAGGAAGTCCCTAAACCATGATACATGTGCCCTGAGTGGGAGATGATGCTGCAGAAGATTGGAATGAAATTCGACTGGTTTAATGTAATATTCAATGGGTGTTAGGAGAATTACATCATGGGACCTTTGCTAATTTTGAGCTTGAAAACAGGCATTAAAATAATTTAGGATGATTAGAAAATGGAAGCCAGAGTGAACTAGACAATCATTTCACTTTAATTTGTAATTTCCTTCTGATTTCTTTTTTTACAATTATGGCCTTGCCATAATTGTGCCTCTGCTCTCTAAGACCTTATTCTAACACCTGACTCTAGTGTTGGATAAGAAGGAAGAAGATGAAGAATACATGAAAAGCAGTAAAATACAGAGCATCATCCATCAAAGAGTATTTGCCTGGGGATGTTTTCCTATAACTTTTATAACTGTGAATGACTCTTACCTCTTATGCTGCATTACATCTGATTTTGGCGCTAGTTGTTTTTGCATTAGTTCAAGAACCACCTGCACTGTGCTTTACTTGATCTGCAGTGTGGATATATGCATAAACTTATTTTGTTAGCAGGCACTTAACTATTACACAAAAGATTAATCATGGGAATAAGCACAAATTGCTTCTAGATTGTGCAGAAGGATAGCAAAATGTGGAAAACGAAGCTTTTCTTCATCACTGTCAATTACTGGACTGGCTTTTGGATAAAAAGAACCAGAAAAAGTACTTCAGTCAGTACAACTTTCCTACATCACAAAGACCTGAGGAGAATGAACTGACAAGAGTCAGTTCAAAAACATCAAAGTAAAATAATTGGCATCTGCAGAAGGCAAATTAGATTTTTGGTCAAGTGTTACAGGGGAAGTGTCTGCTATCCAAACAAAATATGCATTTTTAATTGCATAACTGAAAATCCAGGATTTTCAGGGGAAAGTATTTGATTTCAAAAAAGTGAGATTAGACAAAAAGCATTTTTTAAGAATGTGTCCTCACCCTCTTGATTCAGAAGCACTGATCAGCCACTTAAGAAGGCAATTGCTGAGCCTCAAAGAGTCTCTAGGGTGAGACAGATGGCACTTCGATGCCATTGAATGTGTTGGCAGAAGCAGCAAGGCCTTCGTGATTTAACTTTTTCCATGAGCTGCTGCAAATCTAACTTAGGTTAACCTCCCAGCTTCTAACCAGCTCTGTATGCTTGGGTGAATAGCTAAGCGACTCAACACAAGCTTACAACCCACCATGCTGTTCTCTTCTCCTGTAGGTATAGAAGAGACACCTTGGAGACTCAATTCAACAATCCAATAAAAACAACTTTCCACATTAGTTGAGTTATATATATATATATACACACACACACACATATATCTTCATAGATTATAATTTGTCTTAGAAGTTATACCATGCTCTTATTTATATAGAATGCCTTACCTATGATCGTAAGTAACGAACCAAACCCACTACTTATCGACTGTACTGCATTGTGCTCTGATTCTGCAATGATACAGCTGGTGCTAACTATGACTTCCTGTAGAGGAGGAGAACATAGTGTGCAGCAAACAAACCATCCAGAATTGTACTGGGAATCAGAAAGCCCAAACCCAAGGGCTGAAGGACTAGTATGTGATGATACATGCATAAATATGTGTGTTGTGTTCCTTTTTTTTACCCTTCTTTACTTCATTGGTTACACTCTCCTCTACCTGTCCCCTAATGTCAACAGAGGAGATTGTATTTTTTTCTTGCTAATTGCCTTTGACATGAAGTTGACAACCCTGTATTTGAGATTCTGTGTGTGATATTCCGGGTCAGTCTCACCTCGAGGACAAAAAGCCCAATGTTCCTGTATCTAGGATCAAAAACAATGGAGAAGACACTCTCCTCATCATGTTGTATTTTTTAAAAATGAGTATTTTTCCTTCAGAAGCCAAACATGTGGGATGGCTCAGCTAAGATCCATTTTTTGAAATATCAAGTCACCAAGCATGTGGTATCTACAAATCAGAATGGTTCATTGAACTCTCACTGTGTATGAACCACAGAGAGCTTCTCATCATTGCTTTGAGCAATGCAGTAACCTTCACGGCTTCACAGAGAGATGCTCAAGAATACTTGAAATACTGGAAATTTAATTTCAGTTGGTGCAGTGGAAGCTGGGTAAAATGAAAAACAGAGTTTAAGTGACCAAATCTAAACCAGTCTGTCTGTGGTTTAAGAAGTCACCTTCAGCTTTGATGTAAGTGAACTGCTTTTAATTGAGCAACAATACAGATATATTTGGGCTTCTGTCAGCTTTTTTTCCCAAATCCCGACGTTTTCATCAGGGCAATGGTGGAAATCAAACTAAAGAAGAGTGCAAAGAAAAATGTGGCCATTTCCCTTTCTTGAAGGACTATTCCATATTTTTTTAAGAATCAGAGAAGAGAGCTAAACACACTGAGTGTGTGCTACACTCTGAGGGGTGCTTGTTGCTTGTGTAGACATACCTGAGCTGGTTTTAAATAAGCTAGTGTGGGTACTATGAACATTGTTGCTTTTGTGGCACAGGCTTCAGTTTCCTCCATGTCTTTGGTGAACTTTACAATACAAACTGTTATGGTGGTCTGTCAGTGAACAGAGTTTTCTCAAAGATAACTCACACAACATGTACACTTAATTTAGGCACAGCCTGGACTTTAGTACCAAGGTACCTTGACAGAAGAGGCTTGAAACAGTGCCTTCCTTCCCCAATAATTTTGATATAGGATGGACTCTTTCAATAATGCTTTTGATGAGAAGTTGCTAATTTTGACTCCTTCATCCAACAAAGGAGAAATTGTAGTATGACATTACAAATTCTACTGATTCAACTTTTGTAGTCCTACAAAACATTTTCAAGTTGCTTTACAAATGCTAATCAATGTCTCCTGAGGTCTAGCAGATTTAAATGCTCTGACAATACCAATTGACTTGGTCGTTGCAGAGTTCCGTGGCAGAGAACAGAACTCCTGGCTAGAGCTACACCTGGTATTTCATAAGAATCGCTGTATTTGAATAACAAATATACAGCCCTGGTGACAGGAAAAGTTGGGAAAATTGTACTGAATGATCCACGTTTAAGAAAAAAAATTCTAAATTGAAATTCTGGTTTGAATCATCAATTCCTAGCAAATAATTTTTTACAAATTCATTACAACTGACCTAGGCTTAGCAGATGATAATCCTGTTGTGAAAATATATAACATTCAGCTATGAATAAAACTCAATATTTGCCATTGTTTTATTTTCTGATGATTTTTCTAAAATGTGTGTTTGGTTCAACCCTCCAGATGGCTAATAGATAAAAAAAATCCATTACTTCTTGGGTTTACTCCATAGCTGCATTTCAACATGTTAATAATGATTAAAAATCTTGAGGAAGCAAAAGAAACAGAGAAAAGGTCAAGAAACATAAGAGAAACAAAAAGTCTTCTCTAGGCTTCCTTCAAGAAATAAGCAGCAAAAGGCTAGATTCAAAGAATTTGCTGCGACCTCATTGTGCAGCTGCAGTGTCCACAACCTGTGTATTCCTCAGCTTCCCAGTTCTAGCAAAAGGAGAGTAATTCTTTGTATCTCCATCCCTAAAACTTATCTGAACAGTGCCGACATTCTGAGGTCTTAGAATGAGGTGTACTTTTAGTGTGCAATGTCCGATTGTCACTTTCGCAGTGTTCACACAAGTTATAACTTGCTGCGTCAAAATGCAAAGGAGGATAGGCAGACATCTGTTTCCCCAGCTCATTTGCAGATTATACCCTTAGATTTCCTTTGTGGCAAAGGCCTTTACCTCATTCCTTCGGGAGTCCAACCTACCCTTAGTCTCTTCTCTGCTCCAAATCAATGAATAGTTCCCTAGACTTGAGAAGCAAAAGGGCAGAGTCAAAGAGTACCAGCAGTGGCAGTGCTGGAAGATGTGAATTGATGTTGCTATTGTTCATGCTGCCCATTTATTACCTGTGCAGGACTAAAGCCTTTAAGGATTTTAATTTATACTGAACATTACATCTATACTGAATGTTAAATCTATTGCAAACAGGCAGCAGAGGTAACAGAGGTAAACACACATGAAATAACTCTTTGCTGACCTTGGTCTGGTTTAGTACATTGCTCCGATGACTTAGCCAATTACTAAATTGCACAGCTCCAAAAAATATACTTAATAGTATTGCCATGAAATCGGTAATTTTGTAAAGCAGGCACGCTCTCTGTGAGAGCATCCCACTCAAATCAATTGCACTGTCACACTGTGGTCCTGACCTGTCCCTACGAGTGGGCAGAAGGTCTGTTCTGGGAAGATTCATCCTGCCGGCACAAAATGGAGCGCCTCCAACCCCAGCAAACCTTGCAGTGGCAGATGCATTCATCGTAAGAAAAATTAAGGTGTTTAGTTCTCATTACTGTTCTCCTTCTGGAATACCTCCAGGGGAGATCAACTTTCACTTCTTCCCCCTTATTCTGGCTGACAGAAGCTAATTACTGGATTTATCATGCCCTTTTCATCACCTACTTTACGCTTGTCCTGGCCGCCTATGAGTCTCTCTGTTCAGACTTTTGCAGCATCCCCCAGTCTCAAAGCCAGCACTAGCACTATCCTCTACTGGTGTGAAAAACTCCCAAGAATTTAGATTTTGAAGTTCACAGACGTTTGCTTGGGCTTTTACAAAAGAGTGACACTGCAGATGGCCAGCGTAAGAAAGCCAGAACACTTTCTTTACCAAAATGCCTCACAAGGCACGGATGATAAAAATCACACTCTCCTTTTGAAGAGAAAAGGGAGATAAATGTTTCCTATGTGGTCGGATTAGTGAGTGTTGAGCACTGAGATGGCCTGCAGATATCACAGACTTCAGACTTATTTTTATAGGACAGTATGGTCAAGTCTGGCTTTTCTCTTAACAACAATAATGCTGGTGTCAATCAATTATCTCACCTACTGCTGCCTCTGCTTGCTGCCAAAACAATACAGGGTTTTGCATAAGTGGCATACAAAGTAAGAGGCCCTGGGGAAATATATTTTTCCCCCATGCTTATAATAAAGAGTACACAGAGTACATGACCCGTCCTGTGGACTGAAAGCTGCATCTCCCTCCTCCCTCCCACCCCAAAAAGGCTGTCAGATCTCCAGCATCTGGTCCTTACGGCTGTACTGAGGAACAACTGGCCCTTCCACCTCTATTTAATTAGTGATGGAGGCATCAGGTATTTTTAAGGCTTCTCCTTCAGGTGAATGATGTGTTATGGTATGGCTGACAGAGCTTGGCTGCTTCAGGCTGGTGGCATGAAAAACTGAGCCCAAGAGAAGCACCTGGTTAAGAGAGCGCTGAGGGGCTCTGAAGTGCCTGCTTACTTGTGGGGAAGTGAGGAGAAGACTTCTTGCAGCTGTATTTATCCATCTTTTCAACTAAGGCATTTCATTCCCCCTTTTGTTTGGGCGGGCTGCCTGCCTGCCTGCCAGTATCTTCTTTCCCTTTATTATTTTCTCTGCTGTGGTGGTGGCTTTTTGCGACACTGAGCTGCCAGTGCGTACCAGGCAACCCATGGAAAAGGCAAGTCAGTGGGAGGGACAGGGCTCCTCCAGCTCCTGTGCTGGTCCAGGCAGCTGCTGCCCCCGAGCCCAGGTAAGAGCATGGCTGCAACCTGCAGGGGCAAACTCGTTGTTGTTGATCTGTCGTTGTACTGTGTGCTCGACAGCAACCATTTGTCCTGAGGGTTGTATTAATCCCCTTCCTCACTGATGGATGACCTCCACAATAACAACGCACGCAGAAACAATTACATGGGATTCTGTGAATTTGAACAAGTTAAAAGCTTTTGATAACACTGTACTTTAGTGGTGTGCCATGTTTTTTCGCTCATAACTGCAGCAAGCTCAGCCCAGATCTCAGAGTGGTTACTGAAAGCTGATAATAAACAAATATATGATATGAACCTACTTCATTACCATGTGAATTATGACCTTCGACATGTCAGCCATCAAATCTCTTATTACCAAAGATTTGTCTAACAGAAGCTGGAGTATTCATTTTACGCAGTTGATGATATATGGTTGATTCAACTAGTGTTGTGCAGAATAAAATAATTTGAATATCAATTAAAATGGACTGAGGTAGCAAGAAGAGACACATCTTCATGAAAGGATTTTTCATGGTTATAGACTGACAAGGTTGGAGAATGACTGTATTATCCTAATAGCTTCTGTTTTCATTAATGGCTTAATGAAAACACTTCCCTACAATTATTAAACATGACTGTAGATCTTAAACACTGGAATGTGGGTTCTTTATCAAAGCACATGCTGCTGTGGCTACAACTGATGCTGCATCACTCTGGGATCTCAATGGAACCCAATGACAGATAAACTGTTTACATTAAAAGACTCTATCAAAGTTATTTTGCACCTAGTTTCATCCTAATCCATCTGATTTTTCTATAGCTTTGACAAGATGACCTCTCTCGCTGTGTGTGCAGTATTGATGTCATTACTGAAGAGCTGTTCTTCAGACTTTCTGCTGATAACAAAGTAAATGGAAATGTAGAGAAACCTTGGGGAGGTAAACAGCTTGTTCAGGATCCAGCTAAAAAAATGGGGAAAATCACAACAGGAAAGGATATCTATTGTTACAAGGAAAGTGGTCACTGTTCCACTTTAAAAAGTGTTTACACGATATGATGAAGGCATACTGCGTCTTAGAATATCATAAACTTTTAAAAAAAATTAACCTGGGTAAAGGCTTTGAAAGCTCAGTACGCATTATAAGAATTCAAAGCTCAGCTGATGCCGGATCACCTTATTAGACTCAGCTAGAAAGTCAAACATTTTGTATGCAATTACCTAATACTTACTTAGCGAAAAAGAATTATGTTTGTAAAATACAAGCGACAGAGCAGGGCCATGGATTATATGCATGTCTTGAGTTTGTATGGTTATCAGAGAAGTGGCAATAAAGTGGCAATCATTAAGGAAAGGAGGAAAAAAAAATCAAATATAAAAGAAAAGCATCTTATTGATTTGTTCTGCCTAAACCACTATATACATAAATACTGAAAATGGAGCAGGTCTGTAACTAGTGTTTCTTTGGTTCAAAAACACACAGAACGCTAGCAATGTGCTTTAAATTAAGTATGCGTTTCAAAGGTTAACGGGACTATTCCTTAGGCAGAAGAACAAAGAGGAGCTGGTTAAAGAAAACTGGGTATGCTACAGCTACTTAAAATACTGTATCCAGGCACAACTCATTTGGATGCCTCTGAGCTCAAAGCTAATTTGAATTATACAGAGGTGCTTTAAAGAACAAAAATACTAACCTGTGTTTTATCTAAGCTATTTTAGCTGAACCGAGCTACTAATTAAAAATCTTCACTACTCTTCCTAATTTCTGATGTATTTTTTTAACAGAGTAATAAAGCCATCTAAAAACTCTGTCCTTCCTCACAGAAGAGTGTTAACATTAGCATCTCTGAAATGCCTTGTCATCTAACGGTTTTACTAACAACATGTCTGTCATCGGCCTTGACTGTATCTCTCGTAGCCAATCTAAAAATACTGTGCAGTAGGACTTCTGAATGCAATACTGACACACACGCCAACGTTCCTTTCAGTGACGATACTACAAGAGTTTACAATCCAGGCAATGCTTAAATGCAACAATATCTCTCAAATAATACATTAAACAGATGTGTACTTGGTATTATAAATATGTGACATAAAAATCTATTGGGTTGGTCAGTGTGCATATTAAAAACCATTCAAGTAGGTCAAATTGTGGATAACTGAAAACTTTAAAGACAGCAATTTTAATAAAACTGTCAATACAATTTTCTTTGTAAAAACATTTGAGACTGATTATGCTGCTTATATTGAAAGAGAAACACAAGGTCTATATCTTTAGATCTTTTATTGAACTGTGAGCACAGCATCAATAACTGCTTCTCAGCTGTAAATGAAAATTGATTCCAGATCTAACCCATCGTTTTCTCTGTGTCTTTAATCCCAAATCACACCGCAATAAGAATCAGCATTTTGTCTATGGGACAAAGCACGTGTCATATGGACAGCTCCAAAGTCTCTACACTGAAGATACTGTGGGGTTTACATGTGCTAGATGTAGGCGATAATAACTGTGGTCTCTCCAAGTGAGGCCCAAAAAGCGATGACGGGAGTTTGTAGCTGGAGTGGAGTAACTTGCAACTTGCCTCCCACTCTACTGCAAAGATCAATACGATCCAAAGCTTTACAGATCTGAAGTCTGAAGGGACATGCAATGGACATCTCATTGGACCTCCTGCACTTCACAGTCCAAAGAAATTCACTCGACAACTTCTGCATCAAGCCCACAACTGTCAGAAGTCTAAAAGCAGAGGGAAACCACAAGGTTTCTATGCAATTTGTAGTAGTTTGGCACTAGTAGTTTGGATTTCCAGTCAGCTCTTGCTGAAGCCTCTTAAGCCCTCTGGGGTGAAATTAAAGTGCATAGCCTCCTTTCAGGAACCTTTTTCTTGGTGATACATTGCTAGGCCATCATCACGTGTGCCTTAACTCTTTTTGGCCGAACCAAAAAAGACCGAACACTTATATTAAGGAGGGTTCTCCAGATCATGTTTATAACTCTTAGGAACAATCTCCAGTTATTCAAGTCCTGTTTGAAAAGTGAATGCTAAAAGTGGGCAGCACGTTCAGTAACAGCCTTGCTAATACTATCTATAGAATAAATACCTTCCACTGACTTCGACCTGGTAGTTATCCAGAAATCAGGCTCAACTTCTTAATTATATGACTGACTGGAGCTATCATGTGTGTTGGGTTTCTCCTCAGCAGTGGGGAGAAAAGGAAGGAGATGTTTAACACCCGAAAGAGCGCGAGGTCCACAGGCCTCTAAATAAATGCAATACAGGCCACAAATAAGTGTGCTCATTCATAGGAGTGAGAGAATAAGACAGAAGAGCTTTGTTTCTTGCAGACAAGCTTCTAACAATCTTCCACCATGACAAATGGACTACTGGTAGTCTCAGAAGACAGGCTGATAGATCAAACTCTCTCCACACACTATAGACATTCTCTAGAAGTTGAGATCAAGGTTCATTTATGGATCAGTGTCACTATAGCCCCTGCTGTGTGAAGATTTAAGGGTCCCTAGCAATTCTCAAAGGACAAATCCTAGGGCTCCCTACCGACCACTGTTCTCAAAGAATTTCAATTTCCTTGAAATATGAGTAGAGAGAAAGATAACAAACTTGATTTTTACATACTGTGTTTTTATTAATAAAAATGAGTAAATGCCAGCTCATGCTCCGCATTGACTGCAAGCTTATAGCAAAAAAAAAAAAAAAAAATCAGAAAGATTGTAAAGACAATGATTCCATTTCCTTATAGAAATGTTGCAAAAACTGTTGGAAAGGTTTTGAGCTGAGAGTTTTAATCTTTTCTCTCCCTGTCAGAATGCGCATGTGTGTACAGCTGAATTACAATGGTCATTTGACTGCAAAATCTTTATGTTAATAAAAAAAAAGTATTTTTCTAACCTTTGGCTCCATCGCTGAACATTCAACATTGTAAAGTTCACATACTGTAATTGCCTGTCTGTCCCTCATGAATTAATATTTTATATACTTCTAGGAAAAATATTTTGCAGCCAAAAACCATTGCAGTGACTTTGTTGATGTTTATGTGTCTGACCAGTGGGCCAGATCCACCTTTCTTTCCATTTCCCATCCCCTCTCTTTAAAGAGATACAGCAGAAGCTGCTAAAGTGTGAAGGCGCTGCCAGCGTAACATGTGAGCGATGCAGCAGAGCCGTGCTGCTCAGCTTTGCAAGGCCTTAGTCTGAGATGCAGTGTGTGACAAAAACTTAAAGGACAGACATACAGTCATTCATTCAATAAACCTAAAAAGGTGCGGGATTCTTTCCTATAATGTGTACAACTTTGTCTATACTCTCTATTTGTAATGCAAATAAAAGAGATGCAAACGTACATATGTGGGGTACATAGGAAAGGTGAAGGTTTCCCTTGAAGTGCAGGGCATTTAAGAAATATGCTCAGCGTGCTTCCTGTCCACACAGTTCATTTTTTACACGATTGCAAGTGTTCATGTTTGGAAACCCTAAACATTCAGACCATAATCTGTTTCTTAAGAAGATATTTGGGAGAGCTTAGGAGATTTGAATCAATTCTAATCACTTAGAGTGAGATGAAGCTCACACTGCCAAAAGGAAAAACATTTTCTATGTACTGTAAGATTTTGAGAAACTACATGAGTGGTCCTCTCTCTTGTCTGCAGCTTACGCAGTGAATGGTATTAATGGAAAGTCGCATTGAGTTTTGGTGCAGTTTGAGGCTTCCTACAGCTCAGGCATGTCACCACCTCACAAGGGCTCCAGTTGCAGCCCCTGAACTGGGAGCAACGCGACTGGGAGCATGTTCACGAGCATGACACTGCCTTTGGATAAGTGGCACACCATTTCATCTTAGCAGTGTAAATTGTGTAAATTTGGAATAATTCTACTCAAATCACTAGAAAACTACTACTGTAGGAAAATAAAAGTAACTCCTACTGATAATATATTTTGATTTTGGGCATCTCAGTATCATGATGTCATTTTACAGGACTACTCCAATACATCAGGAAACCTGCTGGTTTCATAAGCCACCGTGTTTGTACTACAGCACGTTGCACAAGTACAGGCTTTTGATCCTTTGGCTTCAGATGAGAGTGCAAGTCTATCTCAGTGCTACAAAATACTGACTTGTATGACTAAGGGGTCAACTGACACCAGAAGGTAAATCTTTCCGGGCATGAACCTAAAGGACAGATTAGGTACGTTGAAGGAGAGCATTTAGGTGGTTTAAAAATAAGTAAGAAAGATCAACTTATAACTAACATTTCCCAGGCTGAACAGATGATCTTATGCTGAATTATAGCATTGCCTCGCTCTCTATTGCAGACGTTTATACATTTGAACCTACTGCATATATAAAGTAACATGAAAGATGAATTTAACCCAAAGTCTCTTCTTTTTTCTGATAAGAATATTGAGAATATAAATTTCACCAGCTTTATTTCCCAGCATTATCCATAAATATTTATAAAGTGGGAAGGATAGAGAATGACATGAGCCAGTTTTCTGAAAATGATTCTTCATTAACGTCCCAAGGAGGCTGAGAGACTTTCAGTATTGATTTATAGCTACACACTGAGGATTTTCCCTCTCGCAAATAGGAATCACTGGGTTACTAACTATGGACTCCCAGCCCTTTACTCACTGACTGGTACAAAACTTACAGACCCGATCTTCTCGGGTGCAACTGTAGAAATGAATTGCAGAGGGCAAACCAACTCTGCAGTTGTGATAGTGGTCTGATGTGGCCATTTTACATCCACTTCCAAAAAGGTCAGCAATTGCAGAAATTGATTGTGAAACAAGTGCAGGCTGTTATACCCATTAGCTATTCCCGGGTGATGCCACGTGTGGTTTCTTATTCCAAGGCTAGTAAGTCACGTTTTGGTCTAGTTTAATCCACTTCACAAAGTTAATTCAGCAAAACTGACAAAATGCATTCCTATCTAAGAATAAGTTTCGTCCCACAGAGATTCTATCTGCAAGCAAGATTTAAGCTAATGGATTCTGCAGCCCAAAATGCTTTTGATGCAAATATAGTAAACCAACATGCAAGCACATGGTCTATGCACTTATATTAGATGTATTTACCTGTTCATTGTCATCTTCATCACTGCTGAGTTTCAGATCATCCTCAAGCATGCTGAAAAAGAAGAGACAATACCAAATTACATTTAATGAATTAACTTCATATACAATGGGATGAATCTACCCTTCAGGAAAGTCAGAGGAAAAAATCCCTTTCAAGTCAACAACAGGAAAATCAGATCTGTGATAAGTAAACTGATGAATACTCCATGTATGTATGTATTAGTCCTTCTGTGTGATGCTAGGTAAGAACAAATGACTTTCAGACTCATCCATCATGAAGTTTGGCAATCAGCTCCTCTTTCGTGTCCTCTTTTATTTGCACATTGTCTCAGTGATTAGTTCATATACACCTATGTGTATTTCTAAATCAGAAGGTGGAAGGGAAATTCAGCTCTGAGACTATTAAAAACTGAGAAAAAGTCCTCCATGTTTTGTTCTTGATCTAGGGCATCATTGATCTTCTTTGAGGTCAGTACCAATCCCCACCTCATCAAACTGAGAATGCAGAGTGGACAACAGCAAGAAAAGGAGGAGCTTGCTTGAGGTTTGATGGGACCTCACAGTTGTTAGTATCTAAAGGCAGAACAAATGTTTTCCAAGCTAGGAATCTGCTAATTCATATCCCCATATTTATTTTATCTATTTATTTTTTTAATACAGGGAAATCTCCCATCACTGCTCCCTGCCCTTGGTTAAAGGGGAAAGAAAATCCTAAAAGATGTGGCTGCCCCAATGCCTCCTTCCATTCCTTTGGCAGAAGGGAGAGTTGAATAGTGCATATTACTCTATTAACACTCATTCTATAGTACTTTTTTTTTGTAATGGTATGGGTATGGCAAAACACGTGGGGTAAGAAACCATATTATTTGCTGTTACATCTTTGCAGAAAAGGTCTCTTCTTTTGAGGTCTGTCTACCTAGAGAGACAGGAGTAGCAGCCACCAAATACATTCCTGTACAGCTTCCCATATATTCACGCTTTTATATGGTGGTCCTCCTCAAAGCTGGTATCCCTTTGGGCACACTTCTACCTCACACCCGTCTTTTCACCTTGACAAATTCTCTTATCACAGGATGACGTATGAACAAATCTGCACATCTCACCCAGATCCGCTGTGACAGCCACTAAAATTGCCGAGCTTCCTTTCTCCCAGCCCGCGGTCCTTTACCCACGGCAGGAGACTTGCAAATTGCAGTCACTGTTTCCTTTCTGCCTTGATGGAGACTGAAGTCTATGATTTTTTATTGTTAGCCTTTAAATAACTGTAGCAATCAATGGATGTTCTGTTAGGAAGGGTTTTTTTTGTTTGAAGACTACTAGTAAATCATGGAAGCCTCCTGGTATAAGGAATTTTAAAGAGGGAACAATAATCCCAATGTGGAAATATCAGAAGGTTCAAAGCCCTGCTGGTGCTCTTAAAAAGAGAAAGTGCAAGGAGATCTTTAAACCAGTTTGTAAGTCATCTTTTGGTGACCTCTGTT
Source organism: Grus americana (assembly GCF_028858705.1). Taxonomy (NCBI): domain Eukaryota; kingdom Metazoa; phylum Chordata; class Aves; order Gruiformes; family Gruidae; genus Grus; species Grus americana. The sequence goes on along the minus strand of NC_072863.1, from coordinate 14,842,847 downwards.
GTCGGGCAGCTCAGTGGTTACAAAGTATCTGGACACATAACTACTAGTCATTAACGTCTTGATAAATGGCAGATGCCTCCCTGTAATATGTGAACCCATAAAAGTAAGACTGTAGCATGGATAAAGAATCTTCTAAAAGTAAGAATTTATGGCTGGTTGACCCTGGCTGGATGCCAGGTGCCCACCAAGCCGCTCTCACTGCCCTCCTCAGCTGGACGGGGAGAGAAAAGACAACGAGAGGCTTGTGGGTGGAGAGAAGGACAGGGAGATCACTCACCAATTACTGTCATGGGCCAAACAGACTTGGCTTGGGGAAATTAGTTTAATTTATTAGCAATCAAATCAGAGTAGGATAATGAGAAATAAAACCAAATCTTAAAACACCTTTCCCGCACCCCCATCCACCCTTCTTCCTGGGCTCAACTTGACTCCCAATTTCTTCACCTCCTCCCCTCCAGCAGCACAGGGGGACGGGGAATGGGGGTTGTGGTCAGTTCATCACACGTTGTCTCTGCTGCTCCTTCCTCCTCAGGGGGAGGACTCCTCACACTCTTCCCTGCTCCAGTGTGGGGTCCCTCCCACAGGAGACAGTCCTCCACAAACTTCTCCAACCTGAGTCCTTCCCAAGGGCTACAGTCCTTCACCAACTGCTCCAGCGTGGGTCCCTCCCATGGGGTGCAGACCTTCAGGAACAGACTACTCCAGTGTGGGTCCCCCACGGGGTCACAAGTCCTGCCAGCAAACCTGCTCCAGCCTGGGCTCCTCTCTCCACGGGGCCACAGGTCCTGCCAGGAGCCTGCACCAGTGTGGACTTCCTATGGGGTCACAGCCTCCTTTGGGCATTCACCTGCTCCAGCGCGGGGGTCCTCCACAGGCTGCAGGTGGAATCTCTGCTCCCCATCATCCTCCATGGGCTGCAGGAGACAGCCTGCCTTACCATGGTCTTCACCATGGGCTGCAGGGGGATCTCTGCTCCGGTGCCTGGAGCACCTCCTCCCCCTCCTTCTGCACTGCCCTTGGTGTCTGCAGAGTTGTTCCTCTCACATATTCTCACTCCTCCCTCTGGCTGCTGTTGAGCAGCATTTTTTCCCCTTCCTTAACTATATTATCCCAGAGGTGCTACCACCATTGCTGATGGGCTGGGCCTTGGCCAGCAGCGGGTCCATCTTGGAGCCAGCTGGCATTGGCTCTGTTGGACATAGGGGAAGCTTCTGGCATCTTCTCACAGAAGCCACCCCTGCAGCCCCTGTCCCCGCTACCAAAACCTTGCCACGCAACCCCACTACAGAATTTTTCAGGAAATATTAATCTGTAGAGGCCTGGACTTTGGTGATGAACAGGAACTTGTAAAGTTGTTTATCTAGCAGACACATTCGTTTCCCCAGTGTCATTACTTGCTGTGCTACGCTCAGCGTATCGCTGAACCTCCATCTATCCACAGCCCCAGATTGTTATCTGCAAGTCTCATTACACACCAGAAGGACAACACCCCCAGGAAACCGAGACCATCTTCATACAGGACTATATCATTCTGACTCGTAACTCTAATTCAATCCTACACTCCTACTTTTAAACCTACATCTCACTTTAATGTGTAAATTATCTACTGCTTTAAAGCAGCAGTGCTAGATAATGTGCTCTATTATTATTTTTTAATGCAGATCTAAAACGACATAATGCAAAGGAACTTTTAATGAACGAAGCCCAAAGGGTGGTGTGTTTTTTTCTTTCCAGCTATCACTTTTTTTTTTTTTTTCATTTGTTACATATTAAATTCCTTTTTGACATATCCTGGTAGAAATAAACCAAAAAGGACAAAGGAAATTCCATACTGGATAAACGGAAAGAACAAAGAAGAAAACATAAAAAAGATAAATGAATACACTTACTAAACTAACCAAACAGCCATCTGAAATGGCTGATTAATAACTGTCCTCATACAGCCTATACTACAGACACTTTCTAACAAGTACAGTAAGCGCAAGACATGTTTATTGAATATTGAAAAATATAAAATGGATATAAAACATGATTAGTAGGAAGGACAACTGTTAGAGTTAGTTTCAGATAAACTAAATTTGCAGGATTTATGAGTTCCCTTCAAGAGACTAATGGGTGTTTAGATGACTAGAGAGACGAAAAAAATTGGATTTTGGTACTTCTTGAGCAGTTCCAAGCTTATCACTTGGAGTATATAATTCTTCTTAGCCTGTTCTGCTAAATGAAGAATATGTCATCCCATTCAGTTACAAAACTCAAAGGTTAAACAACTAAACCACACAGCTTCTAAAATGCATCACACTCTCCTGGCAGATGGAATAATTAAAGAGAAACTGAGTACGTATCAACAATAAATATATGGTAGCCAGAGAAGTGAAGGAATAAATTAAAAATACACAGTATGTGCAAATGAAAGCGGAATGCTGAAGAGTTCAAATAACCTGCTCCCAGAGGATATTGGCTGGAAGAGGCAATATTTTACAGAAAGCAGAGGACTAGATGGTCTTCCACCATTTTAAAATGTGCTTAATATTCTGAAGACATGGGTCACAGTAGCTTGTACTGTTTAATGTTTCTATTAACTCTCATTTATAAGCAAGTAGCATCTGATCACATTCAAAGCCCAATAAGGGCTTTTTAAGATTGCCAGCAACCTTAATCCAAGGTGACTATTTCACTATCATACCTAGAGAGGTAACCCATTTCAGCTTCAAAGCCCCGAGACAGAAGAGCTCTGTATCTCCAGCCCTCTCAAACACCATCTGGATGGTTTGAACGTGAAATTAGGCCCTCCTGAATGAGAGATCCCTGTAAATACGCATATGATCTGTTCTGCTCTATGTAATTGTTAACCTCAGAAACACCCAGACTGGAGATTACAGAGTATATTTGTTATGAAGATCAGGCCAGCTATTAATAAAGGCCAATTTGGTGGATATGTTAAAGTTACGATGAATACCATCAATGAGGGCAAATCAAAGAGAAAACTGCCTGTATCAGAAAGCTATCTCCAGAGGTGTTATGAATTCATTTTATTTCCTATTCTTCTCTGACCCAGCTGACATTATTATTGAATATACATGTACTTGTTTGTCTTTTCATCCATAGCTAATGCAAAACACCACTTTAGGGAAAGAGTGGGATTAAGTAGGATTTTTTATTTCATTATTAGAGCAATGCCATTTACTGTAACAGTAGAAGTTGTGTCAGCACATTTATTATAATCTACAATTTTCAGAGGTTTATAATTTGGAATGTGAAATTATTGCAAAGCAGAAATGTCAGGACAAAGCAATACATTTATCTGTGGTGTAAGTAGGGGCAATCTCATTGACTGACTACAATACCCACTTCCTCTGGGGATGAATCGGCTCCCAAAGCAGATTGTTCCTACATTACAAATTTAACTCGACAAATGGCTGAATGAGGGCTTTATTAGGATGAGTTCTGTAAAAGTCTGACTAGAAATTGTAACAACAAAATATTATTTTTAGGAGCCTTCAACTTGTATTGGGCCTCAGAAGATGATGACATGGACCAAAATTAAAATGAGCTATTTTTATAACAGTTTATGGTGATTCTGGCATAGCAAGCTAAATTTTTATCTTGACTCTTCACACATTTTCCAAAAAAATCATTAAAAAAATATGCCATGATAATAACCCAGTTCAAACGTACTCAGAAACCCCTCTGTATCTGTTCTCTTAACAGACAGTCAAAAGATTACGCAAGTCCCATCATACCTTTTTCCTCTCCATGTTCAGCATGAGTGAGTCACGGAGTCCCTCCAGCCCCTCCAAGCAGTTATTACAGCATAAGTTACTCAGTTAAAATATAAGTCTAGGCACCTTTTTTTTAACTGCTTCAGAGAAGTCATGCATATGGAGAGGCCAAAGCTGCACAGCTAGATGATCTAGGACTTGATGAGACTTTTGGGGTCACTGAAATAGGTTTTCCCACCCATCAGTGGTGAAAGGAGCAAAGGCAGCAGAACATCAGCTCAGGTCTGGGGTCTGGATTTACTGAAACTTACTGCTGCATGCACACTGACATTGGACTTGTAGTCCATCCTTACTGTTGAGTTCAGCAGGTGTTTTGTGCTCACCAGACCTGCTGGTTTGGGATCCTGTGAGCGAGCAAGTATGGCTTTTATTAGAAGATGTGAGATAATCTCCTCTCTGAAAAAGTACTATCACGATATAACTCAATTTTAGATATTTTTATAGAAGACACTGAACTTCTTAAAGGAGTATTTTCACAACTCAACATCCTTTTTTTTTGTTTTCAAGTATACCATTTAAATGCTTTTTACAAGTGAATAAGGTCTGGATTGCCAGCAAACTTCTGAGAATACTGTGCATTTCTTCCTGCTCTGGTTGTGTAGGGCCATGATGGGAGTACACTGTTTATAATAAGATGTTAGAGGTTTGGTGAGACAGCTTCATTAAGGTGGAGGCACTTAAAAGGCATCGTAAATAGGATCCAGGTTCTGCACTTCTAATTTGCTCTGGGATCAGTTCACCACTGCACTGGAGTTCCACTCAGATGTAAAAAAAAAGCCTTGTGGGAATGAAAAGGATGGAGAAAAGGGAAGGGGGGGTTGCAAGCAGACAGCGAAGGGAACACTGGGCAATTCCCTAATCCTGAGCTGCCCAGAAAATTAACTCCCTCATGTCAAACCACATATGTACAAAATGCATATCCCATCTGTGTCATATCACAACAAACACAAGTGTTGCTTCTGCAGGAAGGAGGACAGGCAACAGCGTTAACCAGCATACAGACATTCCATTCTTTTCTTGCCAGGTTTGTCTCTGATAAAATGGGAATATATTTATAACATTCCTGCTTTTCAAAATATTTAGCCCATTTGTTTTTGTAAATCTGTAACGTTGTCCTTGCAACCTCAATGGGCAAACCATGCTTCTGTCCCATTCACAGGGTAGGATGCATTGCTTACATTTGGCTGAAGAGAAAAGGTAAGGATGAAACTGTGCCTAGTGACACAAACGACACAGCAAAGCGCTGATAAGGAGAAGCAGTGGCTGGTACAGGAAGCATAGAAGGATGTGGATGCTCTCCAAGGGAAGAGTTCCCTCCTGCTTCAACCTTTCACTGATACAAAAGGACAATATTAAATGGAGGTTTGTGTGACTTAGATTGGAGTACCATGTACTACAACTAGTTGTTCTGTTCGATGTTAAAGAGACAGCTTAGACTGTTACAGCAAATTTCACTTGTGATACTTAATAAGACTTAAATCTACAACAGGCAGGAATGAAATAAATGTCTTTGAGGTGAAAAAAGTTGTACGTTACCATCCTGAGCTACGAAGCCCTTGTCACACTCGTTTGCAGCAATGCCTATGTGGAGGGAACACTGTCCATGCGAATAGTGACTAGCACTGAGGTGCAACCTTTTCTACCCCCGAACTGACATGGATATAAGGGAATCAGTTCAACACAATGTATGCCAGTTTACCCTACGGACTTTATACCAAACTTGTTTTTCATTTTCCTAGTGCATTTCTCTGTGGTATATAAGACTTCTCTGAGAGCGGTAACTCAAAAGGTATCATGCAAATGACAAACTGTATAATGGAATTCAGATGTATTTCGAGAATGTGTTGCACACACTGGAGCACAATTTTATCATTTATCAAGGGGGAAGAAGGGGGCCTACGTGTGTGAAAACATCTAACAATAGATTTCCCCAGAGAAGTTTATAATACAGTGGACAAAAAAAATGGGGAAGTGAAAATAAATGGTAGAGTAATTCCAAAGGAAAAAAGAAGATCTTTTGTTTTAAAACATCCCATCGATAAATCTTGAAACCTGATATTCATTCTTTTGCTGAAATGTGCAAGTCATCTTTAAAATATTTCCTCTGAGATACTGTAAGAGTTACGGTAAAAGAAAATCTCAGAAGATTAAATGGAATTTGCAAGCACCATTTACCTTAATAGTCAGGGCCACTTGTCCAGGAATTTTATACATACTTAAATATAGTTTATTAATTTTTCCTTCTCCTCATCCTCCATTTTCTTTCATTACATTCTTGTCAATGATAAGGTCAGTCTGGCAAACTCTTACTCACAGGCATAGCTTCTACTCATCTGAGTAGTTTCAGTGGCCTGAATAGGACTAATTTGCCTAAGGATAGATCAAGTCCTCAGCGCTGGCCTGAAATTGCCTCCCCTTAGAAAGAACTGAAGTCAAGTTTCATGTCTTCACCGCAAAAAAGCCCGTGAGCAATAGAAGTACCTGCTCTCTTCCTTCCCGCAGGAGAAGGCACACATTAGCCTCATAGCACGGTCAGCCTCCCTCCGGCCCAGCTGATGGAGAAAGATGGCTTGCTAAGAAACACTCCATTTCGTGTTGTCACACTCTGCCTGCCTTAGTGTTCCTGGGACCATATCAGTAATTAGTATAATTACAGCTGGTGAGAGAGAAGTAACCCCTGTGGTTATCTATTAGGTACCTCACAATCAGAGAGTGCACTTCATTACTCATCTCTCCGTATCATCTCTTAATTTCAAAAGGATTAAGCAAAATTAATTCTTTCAGTAGAAGAATTTCTTTATCTAGCCATCCATTAATCTCTATGTATAAAAAGCTCTTCAAGGCAACTAAAATATTAAGTTGCTACTAAGTGCATTATAACTACTGCTCTGTTGACACGCATTTTGTTTTTCATCAAAGCCGAGACAATAACTTTGGGAGGAGGGAGAAACCTACTGCCAAATTTTATCTGTATATTATAAGCGTAGATGGAAATCTGTATGTTTAGCATGATTAATACTGTAGCATATCCAATAACTTCACATCCATACTGAGGTCCAATCCTGCTCCCAAAGAACACTTCCAATAGAGTGGGAGCAGAACTGGGTCAAAATATTTTAACAATAGTTTAAAAAGTCAAAAAAAGCAGCATCTTTTTGTTTCAAGCTGGTGAGTTGATATTTTTTTCCTTAATAACACTAATACCACTGTTTATGCCTTCTGTCTAGAAAAGTGCAATCTCTATTACATTGTGTCTCCCTTACTCCTCAGTACAACATACCTCTGTTTGGCAAGGCCTGAGAATGACGTATCTTTGAAGCAAAAAGGGGAAAAAAAAAGAGAGAGAGAGAGAAAAGAGAGGCAAGAACAAAGGAAAATATGGGTCCACAAAAAATACAGGGAGGGACTAATAACAGTTTCTAAAAACACCAGGGTAAAACTTGTATTCTTCAAGTTTTTGAAGAATAAAAATGAGGACTCAACCTTTTTTAGTGTGCCAAATTCTGCCAGTGTACACAAAGCTTTTACTATTTTTCCCTTTGATCAACTGCAACGGCTGATATCATTCTGGGTTCTGCTATTTATCAAGAGCAATATATAGTCCAAGAGCCATTTCTGTGATACATACTCATTTCCAATACATTCCACATGAAAAACACCTGCTTACCGCAACCATATTTGATTAAAACTGTCTCCTAGCCAGAGCACCAGTATTTTCTCTGGTAAACAAGCCTTCGGCTGGCATATTTACACACAAAGGCTTTGGGAACTTAGCACACAGTTAAACAATGATTGATAATTCTATAGCAACTTGCAAAGGTGACTTTAAAAAAATCATACCAGAAAATATATTAAAAAGAGTTGTTCAACAGGGAACAAATAGCATAGGACTGGCTCATCTATCCAATGTTCTACAGTGCATATGGAAGGACATTAATTTTATTCATTGATTATATTATTTTATCTTTTATTTTATTCCTTTTTTAATCTGGTAGCAAAGTGAGTCCTTCTAGGAGCTGTTTGATGAGCTGTCAGTACCAACATGACGTTCACAAATCTTTGTGCACTGTTTTCCCCTTACATAGACTAAGCTCGTACCTGAAGAGCAGAGTTCTTTTGTTCCTGCAGATTGGAAATGAGTTGTGTCTGGTAAATCTTAAGCTTTAGTAACGTGGTCTAGAGTGGAAGCAGCTTTTTTTGTTCATTAAAACCTTTATACTGATGCATTTTTGCAGCTCTTTCTGCCATTTGAACTATTTGCCTCTAATTCCGAACTGCTGTCTGCAAAGTTCAGTGTCATGGAGAGAGACTGCACTTCAGCGTTAGCAAAAAGAATGACACCGAGTCCTCAAGGCACTTTACAGAGGCAGAACGGACTGAGATGAACTCAGCTTCTCTCTGACATGGCTATTAGGACTGCACAAAGCTGGGCAATGGGGTAATGAGGAAAACAAACCCGTTCAGCGCCTGCTATGGGCTAAGGCTGCGCAGCAGGTCACCAGTAGCACCAGTCTGTTCCAGTCTGTGGGCTGCAGTGGCACCCGCAGCCCTTCCACACCAGCTGTGTGTGACGTTGGGGCGAGTACCTGCCCGTCCCCTCCCAACCATGGCCCATTCACAGTACCCAGTGAAGGCAATGGGTGTCCTACACCTCCAATACACAGCATAATGCACACAGGGGCACCTCTGCCTCCTTCTTCTCACTGCCCTGGCACAGTCCTGTGGCAGGACCTCAGGAGGATGGAGGCAATTTTGAAGCCTTCCTCCATAAGATGAGTCAACTTTATCCACCCGTCACAAATAAGGGTGGATCTGAAAAGCCAAAAGAGTCTCAGAGAAAGTTCTGAGTGAACAAATCAAAGCAGCTGCCTGGATCCTGGATGCTGAGAACAGGGTGTCAAGTGAATAACAAGTTCAGCAGAGGACAATTTATCCTCAGTTCAGAGACCATTTCCCCACTTTAAACTCTTTTAGCCATAACAAGGCCCAGCGACCTCTTGACTACAATTAATATGAGAACTATTTCCCTCTGTGGCCACCATTCCTTAACAAGGTCTTTGAACGGTGTTCATAGCCAATATATATTTATGCCCTGAAACCAAACCCAGGTCTGCAAAAGGGTACTGCTCAGTTAATGGTTCTCCGGTGCAGACACATCATCACCTATGGGTTCACAGCACTCTTATATGATGTGGGAGCTTTTCACTCAGTTTTCATAGCTTAAGCACATATAGAAGGGAAAAACTATTTTGCCTAGTAAAAACTATTTCTGTCTAGTATTAGGCCCATCGGAGTTCTCCAGCTCAATTGTGGATGCCATTAGGGTCACATCTTGGTTAAGGAGACAGGGACAAAAAGAACAGAGGAAGACAGAGAAAGAAAATCCCATTAAAAGTAGCAATAGAGAAGTGGAAAAAGAAGGCAGAAGTGGAAGAAAAGGAAGAAGAAAATGCCAAAGACAAACTAAACCCAAGTATCTCACTGTGCTTTTGTAGAATATGTGCTTGTGCCAGCCTTGCTTTGGAGGGACAATGGAAGGGATAGGAAAGGAGCAGATATATGGTCCCTTCTCCCTGATACAAAGCAGATTTTCCTTTAGTAGAGATATATCATTTTTTAAATGACCATTAGAAGAAGTTTACTTAAATTACATTACAGTGTTTGCTAATGTGAGGAAACTTGCAAACTCCTAAAATGAACTCAAGCAATCCTCAAAAGCTCAAGCACTGCTGGGATCTGCTCATCCCTTCACAGAAAGGATAAAGAGTATTTGGCAAGAAGCAAGCTGAAGGCAAAGCCTGCCAGTTTCTTTCACAATGCTAGCCTCTAAAAAAGCTGTAGTGTGACCAATGTCCTTGTATTTCAAATAGTTCAGTGCGAATGGACCCTAACTAATCAGATGAGTGGAGGAATGGCAACAAAGACTCTCTGACAGTGATCTCAGGTTGAGAGGTTTTTGAATCCCTGGGGTCAATTTGTCCTCAGTGAATTGTCAGGGATGAGTGTGCTGTAACCCAATAAAGGGGTCTGGCTGCTTCATTTCAGTGCAAATGAACAATAACTTCATAAAACTGTAAAGTATTTATTTGCTTGTTCAAAAGGAAGACTCAAGATGTTTAATAAAGACTGTTAGGGGGAGGTCTTCCAGTGGCAGATACTGAAAGGCAATGCAATGCAGCCATGCCATGGTTTTCAGTGCTGTGATAGGCCACAGAGAATGGGAGCTATAGCTACAGAAACAGTGTTTGTTCATATGAAGAGAAGTGAAATTTGTCACATGTCATATTTTTAAAGAATGCTTTAAGCTTAGCACTTGACTTAAAGGGAGATTTTCAGGGGTGTGCATTACCAAAGCAGGATTCCAAGAGGGGATGCAAGTCCTGTGTACTGGCCTGCTGCGGATGCACGGTGAATGAAGAGCAAGGGTTGGCCACAGAGAAGATTAGCAAGTGCCAGGGACTCACGTGCGCATGAGAGAACTGACTGGGGTTTCCAACACCACAAAGGCATTATATCTTTATGAAATATACTGCTGGACAGTGCCTCATACACACAGCAGTTCAGGGCTGATCAATCAGAAAAATCCCTGTGGAAAGCAAAGATAAGGCGATCGTGGGGAAGGTGAGCTTCATTTTCACTGCACTAAATTTCTGATCGGTTTTTAAAGCCACTTCCATTGTAGCTGCAAAATCCTACATGGAGAATCCACACCTATCCCACAGATCTCATACAAATTTTGCAAAGAGAAATGAATCTTCAGTAAGACAGTTTACTTCTATCCTTAAATGAACATTCTGTGGATCAATCTAAAAATGTAAAAACAGATTAATCCAAGCAGTACTAAAACTAATATAAATAGCGGGGATAAAACTGAGCAAGACTAAAACTAATCTAAACAGAGGGGATAAATGAATAAAATACTTAAATGATTTCTGAATCTGGATGATTTATAAGGCACTGAATATGCATGATAGAAATCAAGTACCAAGCACAGTCCTGAAAACACTGACTCATGCAAGTAATCCTTGCTCCTGCAAGCACTATTTTTCAGGCTCAGATCCAACCACAATGCCTGACACTGTTTGCTCTGATAATCACTCTAAGATAAACAGATATGAATAACTGCAAATACTTCCATGCATTTCCTTTCACTTACAATGTAAAAAGAAAAATTAGAGGATAAAATGAAAATGTATGTTTCCACTTCCAGATTTCATACATCATTAATTCTGTAAAAATATATCCATCTTCGTGCTGATACTTCTTTTTGCTTGGCAAGCTTGAAGAATGCAATATACTTGATAACCTGATTGAAAATTTGATCCTATTGTTTAACAAAATGAGTATTGTTTCATAAGGGGCTCCACCATGTCTGTGCACATTTTCCCCTAAGTGACAGTGTAAGACTTGTATTTCCCCAGACAGCTGAACATTTCTGTTGATGTACTTGGCTACAGATCCAATCTTGCACTGGCTGTAATACAGGAGAATTTTCCTCAGCATTTTGAATTATGGCACTGAAATAATTTAACAGTGCCCTCTGTGCATGTTAAACAAGTTTTCTGATATAGTTAGCTCTTACTGAAAGTTTGTTTACCCTATAAATTATGCCACATGGTTAAACCACACTTTGGCCTGAAATCTGCAGAGGTTATTTTTTTCAGTATCGCTGCAAACGGTGTAACTCTGGAAAAGCTAGCATTTCCCCACATTCATGTACACCCCCCCACACAAATACTCTCATTCTTTATATTCCCTACGAAGCCCAGGTTACTTTTGAGCTATCTGCTAATTTGTGCTTGCAGAGCCCTCTCCAATGGTAGAAGAATGAAGCCGGGAGGAACCAAGAAAGGAATGTTCAGTTATTGGTTTAGAAAGTTACAGTAGAGATACTCACAGACGTTGTTTATGCCTATTTATTGAGAGCAAACCCTGCAAGTTCTGATCCTAATGCTCATCGTTCTGATCCTACTGAGAACAGGATATACATTGACATTTCTGAGATCAGGAGAAAGATGACCTCCTTCAGCAGCTCCCTGCTTCAGCCTCTCTCTCCCAAAGTCATCTTGAGACCACTCTGGTCTTCCTTTACCACAAAGCCTTTGAGGAACATTGCGATTGATTCTCTGAGAGGAAGGTTAATATTATTTTCATACTCCCAAATTCATTTAGTTATGAGATGAAATGCATGTTACCATTGAAAAAAACCTTGACAATCGTAACATAGTCCTCAGTGCTAAAAACATTCCAGAAAAGAAAATTCCAGAATACCAATTTTACATTTATAATGTAATGCCAGCCAGGCCTGGCACCTGGTTTCTTCGTCCATGACTAAAGTACCTCAATGTTATTATAAGACAAATAAAGAAGAATATTAGTACATAAAATTGATAAATGGACACTAAATCTTTTCTTCAAAGGGCAAAAACCTAGGGGTGATGCAGACTAAACTTAATTTCATCAATAAAGTCTAATGATGTCATGACTTTACAAAGACAAATAGAAGTATAATACCATGTCAAAACTGTCAGATTGGATCAGGCCTGTGGTACATCTGGTTCTGCATCTTGACACTGGAGACTGTTCAATGGAATGATTTGTTAGTACTGAATTATTTTTCCTAATATAACTGGAATGAGATGTTGGTTTATTATTCTCATAGAATCATAGAGTCGTTTAGGTTGGAAAAGACCTTTAAGATCATTGAGTCCAACCATTAACTTAGCACTGCCAAGTCCACCACTAAACCACGTCCCTAAGCACCACGTCTACATGTGTTTTATATACTTCCAGGGATGGTGACTCAACCACTTCCCTGGGCAGCCTGTTCTGTTCCAATGTTTGACAACTCTTTTTTCCTAATATCCAATCTGAACCTCCTCTAGAGCAACCTGAGGCCATTTGCTCTCATCCTATCGCTTGTTACATGGGAGAAGAGACCAACACCCACCTGGCTACAACCTCCTTTCAGGTAGTTGTAAGGAGAGATAAGGTCTCCCCTCAGCCTCCTTTTCTCCAGGCTGAACAACCCCAGTGCCCTCAGGCGCTCCTCATCAGACTTGTTCCCTAGACCCTTCACCAGCTTCGTTGCCCTTCTTTGGACATGCTCCAGCACCTCAATGTCTTTCTTGTAGTGAGGGGCCCAAAACCAAACACAGAACTCGAGGTGCAGCCTCACCCATGCCGAGTACAGGGGGATGATCACTTCCCTTGTCCTGCTGGCCACACTATTCCTGATACAAGCCAGGATGCTCTTGGCCACCTGGGCACACTGATGGCTCATACTCAGCCAGCTGTTGACCCCCAGGTCCTTTTCTGCCAGGGCAGCTTTCCAGCCACTCTTCCCCAAACCTGTAGTGTTGCCTGGGGTTGTTGTGACCCAAGTGCAGGACCCAGCACCAAGCCTTGTTGAACGTCATGCAGTTGGCCTTGGCCCATCGATCCAGCCTGTCCAGGTCCCTCTGTAGAGCCTTCCTACCTCCAGGCAAATCAACAGTCCTGCCTGACTTGGTGTCATCTGCAAACTTACTGAGGATGCACTTGATCCCCTTGTTCGCATCATTGATGAAGATATTAAACAGTACTGGCCCCAGTACTGAGCCCTAGGGAACACCACTTGTGACTGGCCACCAACTGGATGTAATTCCATTCACCACAACTCTTTGGGCCTGGCCATCCAGCCAGTTTTTTACCCAGCAAGGAGTATGCCCATCCAAGCTGTGAGCAGCCAGTTTCTCCAGGAGCATGCTGTGGGAAACAGTGTCAAAGGCGTTACTAAAGTCCAGGTAAGCAACATCCACAGCCTTTCCCTCATCCACTAAGTGGATCACCTTGTCATAGAAGGAGTTCAGGTTAGTCAAGCAGGACCTGCCTTTCATAAACCCATGCTGGCTAGGCCTGATCATCTGGTTGTCCTGTACATGCTGCGTAATGGCACTCAAGATGATCTGCTCCATGACCTTCCCCAGCAGTGAGGTCAGACTGACAGGCCTCCCCCGGATCCTCCTTCCGGCTCTTCTTGTAGATGGGCATCACATTTACTAACTTCCAGTCAATGTGGATCTCCCCAGTTAGTCAGGACTGCTGATAAATGATGGAAAGTGGCTTGGGGAGCACCTTTGTCAGCTCCCTCACTAGCCTTGGGTGGATCCCATCTGGCCCCACAGACTTGTGTGTGTCTAAGTGGTGTAGCAGGTCGCTAACCATTTCCCCTTGGATGATGGGGGCTTCACTCTGCTCCCCATCCCTGTCTTCCAGCTCAGGGGCTGGGTACCCAGAGAACAACTGGTCTTACTATTAAAGAGTGAGGTAAAAAAGGCATTAAGTACCTCAGCCTCTTCCTCATCCTTTGTCACTATGTTTCCCCCCACATCCAACAAATGATGGAGATTCTCCTTAGCCCTCCTTTTGTGGCTAATGTATTTATAGAAACATTTTTTATTGTTTTTTATGGCAGTAGCCAGATTAAGTTCTAGTTGGGCTTTGGCCCTTCCGGTTTTCTCCCTGCCTGTCCTCATCACATCCTTGTCCTCCTGAGTTACCTGCCCCTTCCTCCAAAGACAATAAAACTCCCCTTTTTTTCCCTGAGTTCCAGCCAAAGCTCTCTGTTCAGCCAGGCCGACCTTCTTCCCCTCATGGAGCACATATGTCTCCCAAATTCTTTACTCCAATCTTTTTTCAGAATCTCTTTGAACCCTGGCTCCACTGTTGGCAGCAACTGGAGTCCTAATTGTATGCTGTGTATGAACCTATTTGTTTTTCTTGGCTTTCTGAATTTCACGAAATGCCTCCTAGCATTTAAATTGTGAGAAAAGGAATGGGAATTTCATAGGATCTAAGTAGGTCTAGGTGCTTACCTCCCATTAAATTTCACTAGGCTTTCAAAACTTGATTTTCTATCAGGGTAGTTACAAGGACATAATGTACCTTTTCTTCCCCTATACTATCACTTCTGTACTTTCTCATCTTACTTTATACGCCTGCTGTAGCAAGTCTAAGTCTTAGTGACAATTATCTTCTGAGGAATACGCATGTACATTTAGTTTATGTCTGACATGCAACCTGCAAAGCCCTTCCCACTTTTGCTGAGTTTTGATGTTAGTTCAGTGGAAACAGGATGAGTCCCACAAAGAGGAAACTGCATGATACAGCTTGCACTTGGTGCATGAGCTGTTAATCTGCACGCTAATCCAGTTGATACATATGGTTAGGTAGTTGGGTAACTATCAGGGCACAACACTACCTTTCATCTCCTAAGGTAATGCAAAAGTTATATCTCAAATCCAATTTAAACTGGTGCTCCCTTGAGCTCAAAGATAATTTCTCTCTAATCCTCTTCTGGTTGTCTATAGTGTAACCTTCAAAATCTCAGATATGACACTGTAAAAAAATGATCAAGTCATAATGTTTTTAGCACAAAACCTAGCTATTTTTCCTGGTGGCACTATGTTCCAGCTGTTATCAGATTCAAGAATTCTTCAATTGCCTTGAACTCTGCATTTATTTTACTTTTCCAGATTTTTGCCAATGAAAATACCTCAGCACTGCATGAAGAGAAAATAATCTTGTCAGTTTTATTGTGCCATATCTGAGATGATGAAGGTCATGCTAACTACAAGTCTGTTCCAATTGCTACGGGGTTGGGTGAGGTGGGCTTTTTATTTTATTTTTGGTTTTCCCCTTGCTCCTACCACAAAGTAATAGGGATTTTCCCCTTTCATTCATCTTGCCTTTTGTTGTTTTTAATCGACCACCCATCAGTGCCGAATTGCCTTGTAACTGTCTGCTGAGCTTTCATTTGACAGAGATAGCTGCTATTGTTAACACGAGCCTTCACTTCAGCCCATTTAACTTTCCTCAGTTTGACAGCTTCACAATAGCCACCTTCCATCTAAAGAAAACTGTGATTTAGTAGAAAGGGAATGTGGGACAACAGCCTGATCTGTCACTCAGTCTCCAGTGAGTTCTCTTGGCATAAAGTTCCCCCACAAAGCCAGAGGATGAAATACTACACGAAAATAAGACGGTCATGAGACATGTTCAGTTATAAATTCTGGTAAAATCTAAACAGCAATCACACTTAAAAATACAGCCCTTTCCTGTCAGTAATACCTCGTGCTGGGCAGCAAAATAAATATTTTGATTGATTTTAAATTTCCATTTTTTACTTATATTCCAGAGCAACGCTTGACTTTTTTTTTTTCTCTCTTTTATTCACCTAGTAATTGTTCTCAGATTGATCTACAACAACTCCTAGTGGAAACAATATGTCACAAGTAAATTAAAGCTTTCATTGGACCAGTCATTGGTCCTACTCCATATAAGTCTACATGAAAAGATGCTGATGGATTAAGAGCCTGCATGTCCTCCCTTACCGACAATTAAAAAAGTCAAATTACAGCTGCCTAAGCACAGCCTCGGAATACCTCCCAGCTCAGCTCCACACTCAGCTTTCCAGTCACATGCAGTTTGGAAATACATTTGTAGCTGATTTTTTACTGTTGTGCATTTATGCCTAATGCTTTTTTGCAGTTATGCTTAAATTTGGTTTTATCATTTGGCACAAATGACAAGCTGTAGACATCCCACTATTAGATTTGCAGGCACCATTTTTTTTTCTAGCCATAGTTAAATAACTGTATTATTTTCTTGTCCAAAATCCTGGATCCCCGTTTGATGAACGCTTGTTAAAAAATGTGTCTAGAAAATTGAATTTGATTACCATAAAACATAATTTATTGCAGTCCATCTATATTCCTCTCCTTAGAGCTCTAATTAACTTCAACAGAAGAGGAACGAGAAAACAGAGTTGGTACAGCCACAGGCTGCAAAAGGAATCCCCTCACCTGAGTTTGAGAACCATTTCCTAACATTTAAAATAAATAAGCTACTCTGACAGTGATGGCTAATCACGGAGCAACATAGGAATTTTTGTTTTGCAGCAGCCATTCAAGACTTCAGCTAAGAGTTTACCACAGCTATGTACAAGGGCGTGTTCAGAACTGGAGACAGAAAATTGGACGACAGTTAAACTCCAGTAAAAAGACAGATAACAGTTTCTAGAGAAGCATCTATTGCCCAGAGTTCACTTGGGAGAGAGCACCCATGAGGCTGTAACTAGGAAGAACACCAGGCCGCTCCACTGTTTCTAATTAGGGAGGACATCCTTCATTTTATAGCTCCTGTGGTC
The DNA here is from genome assembly GCF_028858705.1 of Grus americana. Lineage (NCBI taxonomy): Eukaryota > Metazoa > Chordata > Aves > Gruiformes > Gruidae > Grus > Grus americana. The sequence goes on along the minus strand of NC_072863.1, from coordinate 14,825,876 downwards.
TAATTTGTAGAGAGCCATATCCCCTCAAGCTTTCTGTAAACCAAATTAAAACTCATTCCATCAAGGAGTTTTAGCAATATACGGTCTCTGATCACAATACATACTCATGGTCATGGAGCTGCTTCAGGCAGGCAGTTGGGGGCGTATTCTATTTTTTAGGGCTATTCTTTTTCATTAGGAAACAGCTAATTTCTTCGAGGAAAATACATTTTAAAGACCAGAGAATCTGGTTCTGTTTAAACAGTCATTCATAAGAAGGAACAGTACATTCAGTCTCTCTACTGATTTTCCTGGTATTCTCAGACTTTTAATTAAAACATTTTTTTTCCCTACTTTTTTTAGTTAAGACACCTCAAAGCTTCAGCCAGCTCAACAAACATTGCTAGCAATTTTTTCTCTAAATGAAAAAAAAAAAAGTTAGCTTAGGGCTTTTCAGGAGATTTAAGACTCCATGAATGCTTTTGAAGTTTCTCAATCCAGACAACATTCGTATCATGTGCAGCAGTAACACAAACATCCTATGATCTACTCTACTGGTCTTTAACCCAGCTCTGGACAAGGAGAGTAAATTCAATCTGTATGCCCACTGAGTCCTTGGCCTCTATGCCGCCACTATCAACAAGAATGCCAAATAGGATTACAGCTTCTGGATTTGGACACATGTCCATTAGACTCTGATTGAGACCTTCAATTCATTTCACACAGGCCACTGACTGGCTCTGAGAGCGTAATGCCTTCTGTTCACTACAAATCTGCCTTGAATTTCAACTGGTAACCTGAAGGTGAAAGGGTCCATCGTCCTATTGTTAGTGCAGCCTGTACCAGCCAGAGTCCCCTTCCCAGGTACGAGATGAATTTGGTCACACACACACACACACACACACACACTCTTCCATTTCTGTGGGATCTAATATAAATGCACAAATAATTACCTATGCATCCGGCATGGCTGCTTGTACCAACCAACGGTGCAAACACTAAGTTAGATGCTTATTTCCTTCCACATGAAAAGGGACTGAGCTAAATTTCTTCAAGTAAGATTTCAAGAAAGTATTTATCACAGCTGGTATAATTACAGAATTACCTGTGAAAAACCACAAAGGCTGAGGGATCTAATGAATAAGTAGAAAACTACAGCATGGTATCAAACAAAATGTCTACAGTCAAAATATTCACTCGGTAAAGGTCATGTATTCCCCGCCTCGAGGAACAGCACAGCACACGTTGAATGCAGGCAGGTGAGAGCTTTGTCTATATCTTGTGAGAATATTTTAATAAACATTCCCAGCTCATTTTGACAATGAGTGGCCAATATGGCCAAGTGTTTCAGACTGGTTCACAACAGCAGTTTGATATTAAAAACTGACCAGTAAGAAATCTGATAGGCTGGCCCCAAAATGCTGAGAGCTATGAACCTTGAGCAGCTTATGGGAAGCGGATGCCCTGTACCTGGGTGAGTCCCCAGATCCCCAGGAGGGTGCTGCTGAGCACCCTGCCCGCCACACGTGCCTCTCTTCTCTCCACTCCGTACTCTTGTCTCTTTCATTAAGCCTTTATCCACTCATTTCAAACAAAACAAATATATTCCCTGTTGTTTAAAGGCTCATCTACATTTCCTGTGAGTTATTTTCATCATCAGTACCCTATTAAAGATATTTCAAAATAAACTGGTGAAAGAGCAAGCAAGAGACCGTGTAGCACTACGTCATGTGTCTTCTCAAACCAGTTAAATCTCAGCAAGAAGTTTAAAGAAAAAAAGATCTATTTAAAACCAGATTAAGCTCAAGCTGCTAAAGTATAATAAATTGCTCTATTTTAACTGACTGAACTGTGCACACTTAGAACACAAGGGCATATTTCATTTGGGTTTATGCAATTGTTCAGTCTACTTTCCTACCATTTCACCCATCACCAGATGAGAGAACTTGTCAGGCAAAATTGTAGTTAATGATGGTTAATGGTGGCTAAGCCTGATAGACTTGTTTATTTCTTTTCTTCTTTTTTGTTGCTTTACTCTCACTGAAATAATGAAAATATTACATGAACAACTTCTATATTATTTGCAGGAAAAGCTTCCATTACCAATGCTAGGTAACATAAAGCTTTATCTGATTTATACAGCAATCTATATAAATCTACTTTTATGTTTTATTTGATTCCAGCCATTAGGCTGTGCTAGGAAGTAATTCTAAAATATATATCATAGAGGCAATTCACTGTACTATACCAAATTAATCTACATAAATCTATACCTGTGTGCAGGGAACCAGCATGGTAACATCACCAGTATGGAGGAGGAACAGATGCCAGTAATTCTACTTGTAGGCTTTCTAGGAAATTCTAGCTTTTTCTAAACCACTGAGCAGAATACAAATGTCCCCCATTGAAAAATTCCTCCAAATTAACTGTATCATCATTAGCATAGCTCTTACATTTTAAATTTCAGAATATGAAACTGCATATTAGGAGAGGTATTTCCTCTTTACGACTGATCTAAAGTCAGAGAGCTGGAGCACGAACGGGCTGTTTGGAACAGAATATCCTTTTAAAAACCTGTATTCCTTACCGATTTAGAGTTCCTTACATAGCTGAAGCCAGTGTGCTTTGTACAGCTGAACGAGGCCAGCTGGCAAAGTAGGAGCGTATCAGTATTCTGACTGCTTTTCTTTTGTTTGAATATTACCTCAGTGGCCGTACACTAAACGATGTGAACTTGATGGGTTTGACTGACCTCAGCTAAACTGAACAATATGAAGCTGGCACATCTGTAATCTCAGGCTTGCTATTTTTCAATTTATTTTTCACCTGATTTGTATTAAGATGTGGTTCAAATTTTAAAATAAAAATAAAAAGGGCCCTTCTGCATTCCAAATCAATCAGCAAATGCTGGCATGCCAGAAGGCAGGCTTCATCTGCCTCTTCACACCACATTTGGTGGATCCCTGACTTATGAGAGCTTGATTTCTAAATGTTTATGCAGAAAGAAATGCTTTACACATCCGCTCCTTCTCAGATAGCCTACAGGGATTTCTGGCAATACTTATCTTTTTTTTTTCCCTGCCTTCCAGGTTTTCTCCCTGTAGACGCATAAAGACATAGTGACAGCAGGAGTAGGCTCAACTCGCAGTGAGCAGCATCCGTACATATTACTGCTATTGACTCCATGAGATAAACTGGACATCTGTCTTTACTTTTAGCAAGTTCCACAAGGATAAACATGAACGTGAATGTGGGCTGCCCACGGACAGTTTACTGGTGCTCTTTGATAGCCCCATCCCATTGCTGGGCTTCTGTCACTTTTGTCTGAGCTATATTTCAGCCTCGGGTCACAAGGGTTCAAAACATAGTCAATTAATCAAATGGTTTCTATGAACATAACTGCAGTTCAATAACTGTTTCCTATTCAACATAACCAAGGAAATGAAAGGAGGAGGTTAACGTGGAGATAGCTAGGTTACGTGTGGAGCTTTAAGCAGCAATCCTTGATTAGCCATCATCAGACAGGGCATTTTATCGGTGGAGTTATTTTATGCGAGACAAAAGAACAACCCCAGGACATTTATGGCCTGATCCTGCTCTCAGTAAAGTCGAGTTCCTCCGTTGACTTATGCCTACTAGTTCAGGATCTATGATCTTGACAATAAAATTAACACAGCAGCAGAAAAACAAAAGCCAGACATAAAAACTCTCTCACAATGCACTGGGTTTACACTAAGAAAGATAGAGGATTCAAGTCTCTAAGGTGCAATAACTGCTCCCAAGAGGAGGGGAACTGAATATGGGACATGACAGCTAATATGCCGAAGGGATGGGGAGCAGGGTATTACATCAGCGCCACAGGTTTACATCTGTTGTATCAGTGGCATGAGGTGAGGTTTGTAAAGCTGCTGGTGAAAGTGGAAGGCCGAAATTCCTCAATCTCTGCTCCCCAAAGATGACCTATCGAATGGGGTGGGAAGCAGCACGCTCAGCCTGCCAGCCACCCGTTTTGGTGGGCTTCTCTCTGTCTCGCCTTTATAAAAGTGCTGGGATTCAGCTTTGCATCACCCAAGTCTGTTAAAAAGGGGCTGAAACAAGCCTCTAAGCAGCTTGAGAATTCTTCTTTTTAATGTGATAAAAAACATAAATATGTGTTTCTAACCACTGAAGACAGCAAGCTTTGGAGGGCTTAAATGGAAAAAGCTAGTTTAGATTGAGCCAATTCTGGGTATTGCCGCACATGTCAAATAGCACTTTGCTTGACAAATGGTCCCAAAGAAATCTATGGGGCTATTCAGGGAGTAAGGTGGTGTTTGGTATGAGTAAGGAGATTAGAATCTGGCCCTTGTTTTATTTTCAGAGAGATTTCAAACATCTGTTTGTTCTAATTTTCCCTTCCTTCTAGTATTGCTGGTATTCACTTGGCCTGGCTTTAGAGGCAGAAGGATATGAAAAACAGCACCAGTAAAAAAAATTATAAACTGTCTAATATATGACTAAAATAGTGGGTTTTTTTCCCCTGTAAAATATGTGGCATAAACAAATTCCATAATGATGCTATGTGTTATAAAAGTTTTACTGGCACTCGTTTGGGATTACCCGCATAACTCACAAGTGAGTTCACTACTCATGGGTAATGCACTCATCCCAAATGCATGCTAAAAGCCAGCTTACGTTAAAAGTCCTATTAGAGTTTAACAGAGACTAAACTAACAGTTTTTTACAGAAGCCTCTTATAGTACAGAGGTTCACAGAAATTATAAAAATCTTAGTCTATAATAGGCAATGTTTTCATTAGGTTTATCCCAAACATCCCATATTAAATTCCATAAAGTCTTAACCAGTGACATGCATATTTACTCCGCACATTGACATGCACATTTTCCCCTCCCTATCTCTAACCCCACCTTTGTGTCCCATCATACACATGTGGCTGCACCCAGAGAGAACACAGTCCCTTGTGCTAGGTCAGTACAAAGACACAGTATAAAAGAGTCCTTGCTCTAGCAACTGCACTGTCTAAACTGAAAAGACAGGGAATGGGAGAAAAACATTATTCCTATTTACAGACTGAGAACTGAGACATAATTTCCAAAAGGCCATACAGGAAGTCCCTGTTAGAGCTGGAATTAAAATCAAATTCTCCTGAGCACCAATCCAGTGCCTTAACAACAAATTCATTCTTCCCCCAACATCTGTGTTTTTCTTCATCTACTGCATTCCACACTCATCCCTGTACCATTTAAATCTCTCTCTTTAGTACTGTAAGCGACACGATTTGTGTGTGTAAAGCATCACACACACAAACTGTACACCTGGACAAGCCAACGCGTGAGGAGCATGAGTAAGGTTAACAGGCCATGCACTCATGGGTCAAGAAGTGACAATTAAGTTTTGCACCGTAACTGTTACCAACTAAACTCAGTCTAAGGCAATTCCTTAGCCCCACAAAGTTGCAACAGAAACAAGAACAGAGCTGATGCTGACTGGGCAGTTAAGCTGATTTTCCTCAGTTTTCTTTCCTACTTCCACCCGCTTTCTCCTCCAAACATCTTCTGACTCATGACGATGCATGTGAGGATTATACAGGCAACAGTCATACCTCCTGCATTGCCACATTCAACCTGAAATAAGACCACCACCCAGAGATGTTCCTCTGGACACATCTGTGCCTCCAACTAAACATCCTGCTTGGACAGAATTAGGGAGAATTTGTGTAATTAACCTAAGATTTCTTCTTTTCTGAAAAAAAAAAATGGAAAAGGGGGAAGACGACACCTGAAGTACCTAATTTTTTTCTCTAAGTAAATATTTGTGAACATTCTGTGAAAATTTATGACAAAAATTAAAATTTTAGGCAATGTTTTACAGACAATATTTTTCCATTAACTCATATATGAAAGAATGCTAAAACTTGGTATGAATTAAGGTTATCTCTTAAAAGAAGCACCTAAATTGCCATCATAGCAAAAAGTGGGATCAAGAAAATGCTTTGGTGAATTGCTAGGTATACTGAGTATTAATGCAACATAGTTATTTCCAAGGAAGGTGGAAACATTAAATAAGTAAGAACACATTGTTCTTCTCATTTTCAGAATTATTTCCTACCTAAAGATAGACATATCGCTTGATTTTCAATCACTTCAGAGCAAGTAACTTTCTCTAAAATCCAAAGAATGTACCTGCTATTAACAATCTCAGCAGCGTCTAATAAAAAAGCACTTAAGCACAAACTGTACTTAATTTATACGATGCATAGCTGTAAGTTATCAACCCCAGAATCCTGTGCAGGAATTAAATACTCAGTTTTTCTTTACTGGTTCAAGTAGGATTTTTATTCCTCAATTGTGCAAGCTTGACAGTGGGGGAAAAAGAGTCAAGTCAACCCTCCCAGCAAGAAACTCTGTATCACGGCAGGTGCTGGGAAAAGGAGAGAGGCAATTCTGCTCAGGGAAGTCAGGCAGGTGCACAGACTTTCAGAACCTTCTCAGTTGTCCATATAGGAATAAACATGTCATCTGTTTTCACTGAATCCATTGGCAAAGCCATCAAATTGCTGAAGCCCCCCCCCCCCCTTTTTTTTTTTTTGTTTATCATAGGCAAGTGCATTGCTGAAATGGGTTACAGCAGGAGTGGAAAGTGCCTGAATCAACAGAATAGATCAGATGTGCTGGATAAATGCTAAGCGGAAAGCTATAGGAAGGACAAACACACATATTCTGCTTAGAATATATTAAAAAAGAAATGTCAGAGGACCAGTCAGCCTGGGGAAGGGGATGGAAAGAGGGAAGGTAATAAAGCAATAATCTCAGACGCAGCTCTGGAATTACCCAAAGTCTGCGGTGCTCTGTAGGGATTTTAAAGAGCACATTTAGAAAATTTGTTAGGAATTAGGAGAGCAGGGCCAATAAAGTTAAACTCTGTCAATAATCACTCTGTAATATGTACAAGGATCTTCCACCACAGTGCCCGAGGGCTACCCCTGAACTTAGAACTGAACTTTTCAAATTTAAAAAGACCCATTTATTGCAGCAAGTCATTTGAGAAAATGTTATTATGGAAAAAGGTCTAAAAATAGAGCTGGTTTTTTAACACTCAGGACTGACACCCCTGCCCCAAGAGCATCGATGAACCAAACTTTGCCAAGAGGAATATTTAATGAGAAGGTTTTAAGTCATTAGCCCGGCCGTAACAGCACCTCCCGTGACTGCAGGGATTTGGGAGGCCGGCGCAGGCCACACATGGAGCGACCAGGTTGTCAAAACACAGGGCCCAACTGCGCGCTTGGCATGCCGCAGGCCGCTGAGACCAGCACCCCTGTGTCAGCCGGCAGGGAGGAGAAACTGGCCTCTCCCATAGCGGGTCCTCTCCTCGCCTCTGCAGAACGGCAGCCGTCTCTCCAGTGCTGCAAGGGGACCCGCACCCCACGCCCAGCAAACCGGTGCCTGTGCAGAGGCAGCACGGCGCTTCGCCCCGCTTAGCCAAGCATTGCACCACCACGGCCACGGCACAGCGCTGCTGCTGCTGCTGCTGCGGCCTCGCGGGCTGAGCGGACGTGCCAGCTCCTCAGCGCTGGCTTGGGAGACACTGCAGCCATCCCCATGGCACTCACCCTTGGGAACAGCACTCACAGGCTTTAGGGGTATCTTGGCATATGGCCTTCAGGAGGAGAAGGGCTACAAAAATTCATTGCTTATGTTTTACTTGAATATTTACATAAAGCACGTATTCAAAGTTAAAAAGTCATCCACTCTCTCTTCTATAATTCAAAACACTGTGGAGGTGTGGGATGCGATTAATGCTGAATTGCTCCAGATACCGACTGCTGACTATCTGACGGCTCCAGATACCCCAACAGCCACTTGGAGGGTTTCGCTCCCAGTGAAACACCTAAGGTGAAGGGTGAGAGTTGTGTGCTACACAACATCAAAGAGCAAAACAACAAGTAACTTTTTCGAAGAGAACTACCTAAATCATGGATGTTTTTAAGAGGGCTATCTAGGCCCTAGAACTGGATCTTGCTCTTTTTTCTGAGATGACATTCCAACAGTTTTGTTTATTGTTAAATGGCTCATGGTGCTAATCTGCAGTGGTATGTTACCAGAAAACAGAAAATGCCCAGAAGTACTTGGTAAACCTGGTTCTTAAAAAGTACCTTCATGTCCTTCAGAAGAATGACTCTGGTAGCTTCACTGAGATGACTTTTATGACTGAGCCTACTGGGATCCTGCTCCACTGTTGACCCACTCCATTTACCCAGCAACACAGTAAGGCAAATGAATTCACCACAGTTCATACTTGTAAACGATTTCGCTTTTGGGTGTTGCATATGAAAATACACACTCAATTTCCAAAATTTCAGCTTTAAGTTAACTGCTAATTTCCAGTCAGAATGTCCCACAAAGAGGCACTTTGTCATCCCTCATACCAAACAGTGTTTCGCTGTCGCTTTATAAATGGCCTTCAGGAACTCAGGTCTAAAGGTGCTGGCCACTGAAGTCCTACCCCGATGAGGCATGAGATCACATGCATGTGCACATGGGATTGCAACCAAGAGCTGGTGACACAGCACACTTGGGGCTACCCTCACCTCTCCTCTTTCCTCAGCAGGAAATTTTATTTCAGCACAATTTGAGGATTTGGTTGACAAACGCCCACCAGGTCTTCTACAGGTGCATGCCCGTGAGTGCCAAAACACATCAGCACCATCTGGACTGAGCTGAATGCACTTGGAACTGCTGGAGTACCCTGAAGGCTGTCCTGGGCAGGCACGGCAAATCCCAGCGCACAGTAAATTAAGAAAATGTGCACGTGTTTCTGCATGGGAAACATGACAGGTTTGTGACAAACCCAGTGAACTCTGTTCACAAACTTTGTGGGACCGGGTGCTCATGCGTGCTGACCAACCTGCAGTCGAAAACCTTCCATGTTTAATTCTGCATCTCTGCTTCATTCTGCTTACTCACACTTTCCAAATCTCAGTGAAATCAACTGCAGTTTGAGGGATACTAAGACTAAATATGCTTTTTTCTGAGTACAAGCTCTGGAGCTGTAAATGATTAATATTAATAATGGGAAGAATCTGTCATGTATAAACAATATAAACAAACAGTTACAACCACCTAAATTTGTTAATCTGAGAATTTCTTTTCTCTGATTCTCTTTCATAAACAAAGTATTTTTTCATCAGGCAGTATCCATTATGTTCATCCTTGCTGTAGTTACAAGGCAAAAAATGTGGATTATTGATGAAATAGATCATAATGGCTCTTTCCAAGCCATTATAATTTATCATTTAAATGTGTATTCAATGAGCTTTAATCTGCAAATTTGTCACGATTGGGAGCCACTACGATTTAACAGATTCATTGTGTTTGCTTTATTCTTTTTTTAAAACGATGCATGGTGCATGTTCTGTAGACTACATGTGAAGTAATTTTACCTATCAGAATGGACTTTTAAAAAACTTCCTACAGATGAACAACAGCTGTTTATTGAAGCCCTCAGTCTTCAAAAACACAACAATGCTGAAACACCATATCATTATACTAATAAACGAGTCCTGCAAAATATTCATAACCAGGCATTATGCTCGCTCTTCTGAAAAGTCTCAATCTCCCATTACTTCTAAGAAAACACCATGACCGGTCATATCTGAGATTTCAACTACATACATTTTCTCCAGTCCCCTAAATAGGTACTTTTTCTATTGGGTGAGACAAAGCAAACAAAATCAATGAATGCTCTCTCACTGGTATTAATCAGTCTGAGCTGTGTACCATATATTACCAAGTATCCAACCAATATCAATCCTTATGTGTTTTTTTTTTAATTCACAAGAGTCGATTAATAATAATAAGAATAGTATGTATCACTTTGGCTAAAGCAAAATAGCATAGAAAAAGTTCTGTGTTTTGGAGAAGGAAGGTGATACTGAATTTTTAGCTCAGTGTTTGCATAGCTGCACAATTTTCAAAACTGCAAGAAATGTCAGTAATTGGCAATACATGAGCTTTTACTGGTTTTTGGCTATGACAGATTAGTTCCATATCCAGTTTGTATATAATTCACTTAACACCTTTTCTTACTCAAGTTTTGCAATTTCCTGAATAAAATCCCTCTGAGAGTGAGCTGCACACTATGCGAGCAAACTCCCCCTGTAGTCATCAGGAACATTGCTGTTTGCTTTGAAAGAAGACCTGATGGGTGTATGCAGAAAAGCTTATCAACCCAGAATTCAGATCATCCTCTGGTTGGGATCTCCCTTTCCTTCTTGCCATTATCCATGGAGGCTGCATGGTGCGAAGGCTCCTCAGCCAGGCACGAGGCAAGATGCCAACACGAGATCAGAACTATTCATACCGTGGCATGGTTTACCTCATGCTTTTTCTATTTTGCTGCTCTGAACTGGTTTGGGGTGGGGAGATGGAGGCAAGTGATATGCACATGTGATTGACAGCCGTGCCAAGATTAGTTGGAAACTGTGGCCTCCAAAATGGCTATACGACACTGTGCTCCTCCCGGGTAAGCAGCCTACAGCCCTGCTGTGGCACGGCTGCTCTGGAGCAGCTGAAAGCTCACCAAGCCACCGGGGCTCGGCAGCGAGGAGGCTCTGCGTGCCCCAGGAGGTGGGCTCCAACTGCCCCTCAGGCCATGCCTGCAGGCTGCTAAAAGGAATGACAGTGCTGAAGGCTTTTCTCATTACACATTGCAATATTGTCATTCCACAAAAAGCTAGCAGATAGCTGTAGTAGGACTGCGTGACACCGCTGCTCTCTGCCCACGTGAGGTGCATGTGGGCACTTTCATGCCACCCTTAAGCTTTGTTTGCCCCATGTTCATGTATTAATGAATTATTCATGGATTTTCCGGGGACGGTTGCCTCCAACACAAATATTTCTAAGCATTAAAAGATATGCATCTAAAAATAAAAAAGGAATCATCTATTGGGCTTAACACAAAATAATCTCACATAAAAGGAAGTATTTTTTAACAGCACATATCTACTTTACGGCACTGGTCTCTTAACTTAGTGCTTATGAGTTAGGGAAACAGCCCCTTGGTGGATTACTTTTCATAGTTTGCTCAGTAATGTGTTTACAAAGCCATTGTTACAACTAGATGCTTATATATTTTGATATACAGCATGCACTACAACAGTATATCTTCAGAGATTTCACGCTTATTTTAAAAACCTATTTAAATGTTTCTTTACCTTCCCTCCCAGCAAAACACAAGTTTATTGCCAGATACTCCAAGGCTCCACAGTCCAGGCTGACAGTAATTAAGGCAGTATTAGCGGTGCTTTGCAGGAAATAGAACAGAGGCAAGTGTACAACAGGATGGGCCAAATTCATTGCTGACAGCAACTCCTCTGAAATAACTAACTTACTCTAGGAATTAATTTGACACTTGAAATTTCAAATAATGGCCTCTATTTTTAACTGTCTGACCTTACTGAAGCACATAACTCGAAGCCTGAGAAATGTTAAGTGGATTTTGTTTTCCTTTGTTAGGAAACTGCTCATCTACTCACTTCCTGCCGTGTCTCAAGTCAACAGCCTGCCCCAGGAATCGGTGTTTTGTTAAGACAATACAATGCATTATTTCAATGCAATGCACTTGCTTAATGCTTACCTGCCCTTGAAAAAGGACAGTATTAGCGATAAACATCTCTAAACCATGCAGTGCATGATACAAAACACATTACCCAAAATTTTGTGTTTGTGAACGTCTGTAATATTTCCTCTGATCCTGCAATTATACAATACACCAATACATAACAAATCCAATACTTTGGTAGTACAGTCCAAAGAAAACTAAAGGAAGTACTTTCCTGTGCACACCTTCTACTGGAACTCGGACTCTACTTGAACAGGGTCTTAGGATTTTGCAGTAAGTTTGGACGCTAAGCTTTGACAAAACTATTTCTTCCAAAAATTTAATGCCATCTACCCGCAGCTGTTAAACTTTCATCTAGCTATATATAGTACCTACAATCCAATCTGATTCTGCAGCAGTTATCTAGTTGTACAGAGCATCTAATCCAATTCAACGGTATCTATTTGTCCATTAAGAAACCTCCTACATCTGATATGTAAAATCTATACATTTTAATTTAATTTTTCTTTTTTTTTGGTGAAGAAGACAGCAATCCCTACAGGGACTTTAGACAGAGAGGCTGGTGGCTGCTAGGAGGCAGCATCCTCCTGTGTGATGGGGGGGTCATTCGGGTCCTCCCTTGCCTTGGGAAGGGGAGCAGGGCGCTCAGAGCATCCTCAGGACCCTCAGGTGTTTGGGGAAAGCCACAGGTTAACACGAGATAGTGTTGCAACCCGCTCTTAAAGGTTATTTGACTTTGGGATGAGGGGGATTCCTGGATAAAGTGGAAAAGAGCAGGAAATCCTTTATGTGACCCTCAACACCCTCTGTCTTCAGGTTACAACTGCATTCTGCTCTCCATGGGGAAAAAAAGCAACTTAACCTCCTTTGGCAGTGAAGGACTTGCACTATTATCTCCCTCTGACTGTTGCATTGATTAGATTGGAAAATGAGTAACTTTTATCACACTTGATCTGAAATAGCACTATCTAGCTTATGTTTATCCCGTTACATCTACAGAACAGATAATTGCATGGATCCTGGGAGTCAGACGCGACACTGTGATGTCTCTTTTGATCCCTGGTGTCATGTTAAAGGAGAAAAAAATAGAAAGTTAACCTGTGATTTAACACCGGCCACTGTCTGGCTTCTCCTACCAGCCTGGTCTGAGTGGTTTAGACCTTTGCAAGTGCATGTCTGGCTGCCTTCTCTCCATGCAGTTTGCTTGCTGCCACCTCTAATATCAGAGTCTGTGCTGGATTCTGCAGCATGTGCTTTACTTTGAATTGCCACAGAATTTTGCCTAAAAAAAAAAAAATCAAGACACAGTTATCTGTTTTGTTTTTTTGTTTTTTTTTCCCATTTCTCTCTTCCTTATTTTTTTGAAGTACAGGGAAAGGCAGATTATTTCAATTAAGAGCCTGTCACTGACAATTGTAAGCAACCTTTCTTCAGTTCAGTGCAGCAGTTGCAGTTTTAAGTTTCTCCCTGCTTCTGTCAGGATCTAATTTTCAAGGCCCGGTTGCCATGGCAGCAAGTTGGAATTTTAATCCAGTACTAAAGGTCAAGACAGGTCACCAGTTTCAGTTCCTCTTCAATCTCCCCATAAAGAGCCACAAAAAGAAGCTGAGATAAAGGTCTGACCTAACAAAAAATTCCAGTCTAGCACACAGCCAGACTTGAAGCTATATGATTTGTATAGGCTTTCAAATTTGTCTGGAACTATTGAAATTCATGCTAAATCAAATATGGGCAGCACTGATTCACATTCCTCTCCCTGGGTAGAAAAGCACATATATGTCCTTAAACCACAGTTACACGCATGTACCTTGTCAAGGATAACCAAAAAGCAAATACTTGAGCAGAGTCTAACAGGTAAATAGCTGTGAAAGCAATCCCCTCATTACTGGAGACATTTCCTACTTTCGCAGACTCAGATGAGCCCAGCAGCTGCATCTAAGTCTTTCTTGTCAATATGAGGTAGATGAGTCAACATCTTTCTTTCAAAACCTGTGAAGACCTTTTTTTAAACCATTTCGACTAAACAAGACTTTCCAGTAAGGGACAATTTCCTGAAAGCTGAACTACCTTCAGATTTTGTTTACTATTTTTATCTTGAAGGATAAAAAGCTCCCATGGAAATTAGGAAATAACTTTTTATTTGCCAATTTTCTAGGCCCCCTCCTGTGTTTTCCATAACATGGATTTTAATTAAACAATTGGTTTGCACCTACTGGAGTAAGGCTACAGACAGCGCCCGCCTCCTCCAGGGCTACATCATTTTTTCAGGAAGCTGTGGTTACAGCATTAGGAAAGTCTAAAAATGCATTTTTCTGAGATGCATGGACACAAGTGAGGGAAGCAGCTTTTTCTCCAGGAATTTAGAACAGTAATTAGCCCAGCAGTGGGGAATATTTTCCTTTTTTTCTGTTTGGGAGGATCTATTTGTAAGGTAAAGCTATTCTGAAACTGTGGCTCCAAGGGCTATCCAAGACGGAGGATAATGCAGTGAGCATGGCCTAGCCCCATGGGGTGTTGTGAGAACTTCACTTCATAAAATATAAGCCCTCTGGCCAGAAAATTGATAGGCTTTGGAGCCCTGCTGAGCCCTCGGCCCAAAGGATAATGGTAGCAATATAAGTTCCTCTGGATGGAGAGTGTAAAGCTGAGAAAAATGTGGTGGATTATTTGGGTTGTCAGAGGGATTCAGAGGAAAGATGCAAAGGATTAAGTTGTGATATTAGGAAAAGTGGCTGTTAGTCTTACCTAGGATATTTAGGACACAAATTGGGAGTTTCAAGCCCACTCTGGTATTACGAATGCCAAGCTTCCTGGCAAAATCCATTCTTCTTTCAAGCTTATCACTCATTTCCGATCATGACTATTTTGCAGCACGGTGCAGATGAATCTGGGTGACAATTTTCTCAGTTTGTCTCAGGCTACTGAAGTCTACAAAGCCAGTAAGATGTGACAGTAAGAATGAAAGGGACTAGAGCAAAGAGCATCAGGAAGAAAAAGCCAGAGAGAGAAATGGCTTGGCTCCGAACCTGAGATTTACTGACGAGTCAGAGTTAAGACAAAAGGGAGCAGGGTGAGGTCCAAATTATGGTGGCCAGAAAGCCAAGTAAGAAGTTAGTAAGAAGCGTGCAGCTCACCAAACAAATGGGTGGGAGAGGTACTGCCACTGTGGTGGCTTCCTCTGCTCTATCCTGATTTACATTGTCAGATTTACCGAGTACATTTGTTTTTCCGAAACGAATGTTTAAAGTTGCACCGAAGTTCGGAAGTGATTCCATCCCACAGAAATGAAAATTGGGAGGTCGGTTTGAGACTGGCCTTAAGCCATGAAGGCACAACATATGCTGCTGCCTGCGGAAAAGCTCTTTAAATACAGGGAAACCTGTGGCAGATTTGCAGTCTAACCAGTTTCCAAAATGGGAACTGATACATAGCGGACAGGGAAATACATTCTGAATCCAAACATGTTAATACATGTCATTTACCTGTCTCTATTAATACTGACACGTCAACGGTCGCAGTTCAGTGGTTGCACACATTTGGCAGTGATGCAGTAGTGCATCCTACTTGAGAACAAAGTATTTCAACTGGTACTCGTTAGTTAGGGCAAATAAATGTTGAATTTTTAATGGAGGGTTATACAGTATCAGAGGAAATTCAAATGGTTCAGTGCTCACTTGAGTTGCAATCAGTAACGCTGGCAAGAAGGCAGTTGGTTAGCTTGTTTCAGGCATTCTTAAAGGCAGTAATTATGTAAGTCTCTGATAGTCAGGAAAAATTATTCAACATTGATCAGCAAAATCTAAGAGAATTAATTTAATTCTGTTCCCACAATCTTTTAAACTGATTTATAAACATGTCAGGAGAAAGAGATCATGGAAAAGAATGTATTAGGAAATAACTTTATTTTGACAGGGAGGTTAAACTGTATGTGAGCCAGCTGAATAATGAAAACAAATTAAAAGTCTAATTTAGAAATTATTTTGAATAATGGGCTTATCTTCAAGCATACAGGGCTTTTAATTATGACACTGAATTTTAACGTATTTCACAACAGCTGAAATATTTTGCAAGTTTGCTTCTATAGGCAACTGTCCATAGGAAATGCTTGTATGTTCTATTCCCAATTACTCAGTACTCTGCTCAACAGGAAAAGCCTGTGGCAGTGAGGAACAAAACGATACTATCTTGACTGACTATCATTGCTCCAAACCAAAGAACTCATGAGGCAAAAGGATGCAAAGCAAACTTCTAACTAACAAAACAGTAAATATGAAAGATGAATCACATCTTATCAAAACAGACCCTTCTATTTTAATTTGCTGCTTGTCCCTTTAATATGGTGCATTGGAGCTCTCTAAAGATTAATGGAGTTCCAATTACATGCCACTGTTGTTTCACTTATCATAATTTGTACATGGCAGTGTAAGTCCCTTGTATTCATGACTTTCTCAGTTTACCCAGAGGGAATATCTTTGGAACTTCCTACTTCTAACAAACAGGCAGTACTTAGTCTAATGATTAAAGCTTGCCACACTTGCTAAGTGAAAATGAACGTGTGCTATAAAAGAAAGCAGGCTATCAACACTGTGGGATCAATTGATGCTCTTATGCTTTAATATCATCAATTAAAAAATGTAATTAGAAATACTAAACTTTCAGCTTCTTCAGGGTATGACACCTGGGCTGGATTGTGACTGGAACTCAGATATAGAGTTGGATACATAAATAGAAACATTCTTCCTAATCCAGTTGGAGATGAATTTTACATTTTTGGTTCATGGGATTGAACTGGAAATGATGCATCAACATTGAATGAATCCCAGTTTTTTAAAACTGATTCCTTTCAAAGTTAAGAATTCATCAGTGCTTCTTGATTTGAACGTTCTGAATAACAACATTACTTGTTGTCGCATTATCCAATATACAATCCTTGGTGTAAAATCCTCTTGATGTCTGATTACTCTTCATAAGGACCTCATGCTGATTCATTTCAAACTGTGAATTACCTTTAATTCATAGCTTGAACATGCTGCCAAATTTTGTTTTCCATGCTCCCAGGTGGCTGTCCCTGACACAGTGGAGAACTTCCAAAAAGCCATTAGATACTTACGAAAACTAGTTAGATGTCAAGAAGCACATTTCCATTTTCAAACAGGCTTCCATCAAGTATTATGATAATCTTTGGGATTAGAAAAGTACTGGTATTTACTGAAATTTTTTTAGAACTGTGAAATGAAATCCTGGCCCAAGTGAAAGCAGTGGTGAGCCCCCTTTGAAAAATCCTTGCTGAAATATGACATAAAGAGTTTCAGTTGCTTGTTTTGTTTTTGAGCCCACTGGGTTTAGCTGTTCTCTAGCCCCCACACAGGTTGTGTATCATTAAGTATGATGGATAACAAAAACTCTATAAAGATTAAATAAGTTGTTTTTTGTCTGATCCATAAAAATTTGCTGCTCAAAGTTTTTAATGGTTTCCGGTAGTTCACTGAGCCCACGAGAAGGGCCTTTTAATACTGTATTAATACAGTAAGTATAGGAAGTAATTTTATGACAGGGGAAGAATACCATTATGATTACATTCTTCTTTTTAGCTAGGCTTTTATGGAAACTACCCAAGACTACTCTGCAGTATGATTTCGAAACACAGGATGTGCTTGATTAAAAAGGTTCTGGGTAGTTTCCAACTGGACAGAGGCCAAATGCTAACAACCAAAACAGAACAAAAGGACTGGATGTTTGAGGATGACATACTTGCAATGGTAATTATATAACAGAAACCTAAGTTGGAGCTGAGTTCGTACCCTCAAATTCATGGAAGTTGACAGAAAATCCTTCTCAGTGCAATTGGTTGCACCTTATCTGTTCCTGCTTACTGTGCTTCATAATAAACTAATCAGAGTAGACTGGCTGAAAACTGACTGCACAATACCCAATGGAGATTTACAGTGAATTTGAGATTGAAAAAAAGGGAAGCCAAGTGCCGTAGTTTTACATAGCCTGATTTCAGCTATAAAAATTCACCACGGTATACGCACATGTGTGCACATCAATGTTCAAAATTTCATTTTCATGATTTTTTTGAGTTGAAATTAGAATCTGAGGTTAGTTACATGCACACGTACTCATGTGCAACATAGGTGCAGAATTTAGACACAATCCCAACTACTCTACCTTCTATCATATCTGCTGCAAAGCATTGGGGATTGGGTTTCTCCAGCATGTGGATGTAAAAAAGTACATTGAAGTAGTACAAAAAAGATGAAAACTATATTTCATAAAGCTTTACTTAGACAAGAAGTTGTGCATCTTGCAATCCCCCTACAAAAGCAAGACGCTGGTCAGTTAATCTACCTTGCAGTATCTTGCCTCCATTCTTCCCCTTAGAAGTGGGGACCTGAAGGGTTATCTTGCAAAGATCATATGTCCCATTGGTCTGATCTCCCATGATGCCAATGTTTCTACACCTGTATTCTGTAATGACATACAGCAGCTTGGCTGCTGGAGCAGAACGCAGATTCATGAAAGTAAAGTATCTTTGTTCTGCACGCATCGCTCAACTAGTCATGGTAAACTCAGCGATACGGTGAATGAAAGCACATTACTGCCAATTCCTACAGATTTCTAACAAAGCCAATGGAATCTATAAGACTGTGATTAGGACCAATGTAAATGGAAAATATAACTTAAGTTTCATTTGAATTGCATGTAAACCTAAAAAAGTTTGGGAATATCTAGAAACATGTCCAGGTTAAAAGGTCTCTAACAAAGCATACAGAAGAACGACCCCAAATTCAGTCAGACTTGATCAAATTGAAATACAGATAACAGATCCCATTGACAAAATATATAAGGAATTGTGGGCGACAGATTTTGAAGTCAGTAAGATCATGCTGTATGGTTGACAGTGTAGCAACAAATGTTACTGGGGATAGGCTGGACTGTAATTTCAGTCCTACACTCCAATATCTCTGAGACTGACCAATGTTAGAAAGATTAAATCCTTCTTAATACAGCAGCAATCTGATAAATACTGTATTATTAAAATACACAATGACCGCAGGAGCTGTCAATCTGTCAGGGTTTATTTGGATCACACTATCCAGCTCTACTTGATACCATTACATCTTTCTGCCCCACTCTCTGCTTTAATTTCATTATGTCCTCAAGTACAGTAATTCCCAGTGAAAGTGGTGGTAACTGCACACGCAGATCTGAAGAAACAAATTGGCCTCGTAATACCAAGTCTCACAGTGGACTGCCTTCTAACCTCCCAAAGCCCTATGGAAATTCTTAGAAGCTGCCTTAACAATTTTTCTGCAGTAAAAGAGAAAAAGTGATAGTAATGGGTTAGCTGATCTTCATTTGGAAGCTAAAAATAAAAGTAGCTTTATTGCAGCTCTGATCTCTCATGTGTAAAATCTATCACCTACCATAAGAAGGCAGTTCATTGCAGCAGAAATCTGATTGATAGTACTGGAACTTTAGATCAAGCAGCAGAACAGAGAGCAACTGGTTCATAAAATGTACTCAGTGTCTTCGGGTTTTATATCAGGCTTCCTATAGAGAGCTTTGGTCCCATTAAATGCACTATATACCACTGAGCTCTGAAGCACTATTCTTTTGAAATTCAGCTTATAACTATAAACCATGATTGACAAGTCTATTACTGTTGGTTACAAACTATTGAAATAT
This sequence comes from Grus americana, assembly GCF_028858705.1. Lineage (NCBI taxonomy): Eukaryota > Metazoa > Chordata > Aves > Gruiformes > Gruidae > Grus > Grus americana. Next base: position 14,806,583 of record NC_072863.1, on the reverse strand, counting down.
TGTATTTTATGGTATACTCACTAAAATATTTTTCACAGTGGAATCCAAATACACTTGCTTTAGGAGAAAAATCATTTTAAGATGTAATAATATTTTTTTACCTTTTTTTTTTTTTACTATGGAATGTGCTTGATGTTAGGATTGGATCACTAAGATGTTCTGAAACATGAATGCACCCACTCTGTTATCAAGAACAGTGGGTATAGTTGGCTAGAGTCTTTTAAAAAGCCAAGCCATTACTGGAAATCAAATAGCAAAGGGCAAAACCTAATTTGTTATAAATGCTATTCAGGCAAATTAAGCTATTTATCATCAGCATTCCTACCCAATTCTCATTCAATCTGAAGAAAAAAACCATTTCATTTTAAAATTGAATTAGTTATTTAACCCTAATTTTATAAAGTTTTACTCAACAAACTTCATTTGAATGAGTACTTCCATGATTTGAGTTTATGAGAAAAGAACTGGACCTTCAGAGCCTGGTGAGTACATCCATGGATTTGGCACCCACAGCTAGTCTAGTCCCACGTCTCTCACGTGGTCACACACAAATCGCTGAACTCCAACAAGTCCTTTCCTGTACACAAACCTGCACTAAGAATCAATATATTTAAATTCATTAAAAACAACCCCAACTATGTAGGAATCTCCACGTTGATTCTTCTTCCCCCATAGGAATTTACTTAAAATTGTGTCCTTGGTACATGAGGGGGAACCACTAGAATGGTATTACTTTGAAGTAATTTTAAATGAACATATTGTATTTACACAAATGCCAGTTAAGCTAGTGCAGTTCTGCATTCTGTAGTTTAAAACACTTGAACACTAAAAAAAATAGCAGCTCTGAACTGAAATCAGACCCACACATTTTCATAAGTATAAAACCAACAACCTACTTTTCAAAGTTATTATTTAATTCCTGTTTGTAAATTACTCCTGGGGTAAAAGTAAAAAACCAGTTCAGTCTCAACTCACTGCTACATTATTGCAGCCTTACACCAGAGAAGTACCAAAGAAAAATGGTTTAACACAATGGAGAATTAGCTCTTCCACAATTTTCAACTGTCACATTTATAGATCATGTGTGATTTTCAGTTGTTGCAAAGTGTATGAAACTCAAGACTGGCTTTTCAACACCAGCTAGTAGAATCATTCTGTATGATGTGTTTTACTCTCTCTCACTGTATGAATGTTAAAATTACTGCATCATCTGTTCATTGGGTTGCATTTTCTATTGTAAGAGGCTTAGTATCTGATGAGAGAAGCATAAAAGTGATTTAATTTTGGCAAGCTGTACAACTAAAATCAGCATTATTTCTGCTTAATAAACTCATCTTTCACACATACCTCTGTTAGCTAATGCTTAAAAAGAAGAAACAGTAATAAGCACTGAAAACATAAAACTGGTTTATGGCTAATTTTTAAGGACTACTGAGAACACCTGAACACCAGAACAAGATTACGAGCAGAGCTAGATTTTAGTTACCTTTGGAGAAATAATCTCATTCTTTATGATAAATTTAAAATGAGATTTAAAGCTGGAAATAATCATACTTACGACTTTTGTGGCACTGACTTGGTTGCAACTTTCCCTGCTGGATCACTCCACTCTGCAAACAAAGGAAACACATTTTCAAATGTCAAAAGATTACTGTAGAATTAAAATGCACCCAAAGCTGTCAGCCCATCTAATTATACTTGGTTTCACAACATGCCACAATGCATAACATGTAATAAAAAATGGAACTGATCTGCTTTAGCACCATAGAAATTAATTTTTTAGCCTTTGTTTTAATGATGTTAAGCAGGGGAAAAAAAACCCAACCCAACCCTGACTGTTAGGACTAGGATGATAAAGACCTACTTTGTACATTGTATCCTGAGGTCAGATGTTGGGAGTCCTACAAAGAAGAACACACAAAATGTCAGCATTAGTTAAATAAGATGAAGAAGGTAAGAGACATCCTGGTTTGCTAGATTAAGGGCACTGGCATTACACAAACAGGGAAGGAGATGGTCCAGGGAAGGGATCATATCATCGTTAAGGCAGCACCAGTGACATTAGTTTAAAAAAACATTAACTGTGGAGACAGAGCACCACTGAGGGACCCTTTCTCAGTTCAGACAAGAGCTTGCCCTCAGCTGCTGTAAATCTACACACCCCCTTATGGAGACACTGCACAGATTTATACCCGCAGTGGTCCTAGCCTTTTCCAGGCTTGGCCATGGATGTGTGTATGAGCCATCTATGATGTACAATTTGACCTCAGCATGAATGCAACTATGCATTAAATTCAGCACCACTGCCTTTTTTTTTTTTTTTTTTGATCTTGCTGCTTGGAAATACAGTAACCTTTTATTGATAGTCACCGTTTTTATGTGGACTGCGACACACAGGATTTGATAAAGATGAAGGTAGCAGATCTCCACCTGATGGAAATTAGTCCAAATCCAATGAAATCAATGGAAGTACAACAACAACTTTAAACCAGAAAAGAATCTAGCTTGTAACACTGAGCATGCTAACACTGGGATTCTTGTTGGCTCACAATAACTAAGCTGCTTCCTTAATGTCACAGTGTTTTCTAGCTTAGTTTTTCTCTAGGCTTTATAGTCCGCAGTGATTGTAATCAGCTTTCCTTCCAAGCAGAGTTTGATCATTTGAAATTAAGGTGTTATTTACAACCTCATCTTACAGCCAGGCACTACTTTGCTGGAAGTGTTAGTTCTGTAGGATGTTAAAGTCATTAAAGCCCTCACTGCACTTCCTCTTAGGGCATTATTAGTTCCTAATATTATACTGTGCTGTCAGTCAGTCCCTTGTGAAGTAAATCATGCCCTAAGAGTAAACATGGCACTTTACATTTGAATGTCAAAGGGATAAATTGTTCTGATAAGTTCCGCCTTTTTATCACACTTTTTTATGTATGTTTCTCATGAGGATACTTTTTTTTAATAGTTAAATTGAGAACTTCTAATAAGGCCTGCCTCTGGTTTATATGACTGCACAATCTAGCCACATTATGTCTAAGATCTATAATTTGACTAGCTATACTTGATTTAATGTGATGTTCTGAACAGACACTTCTGTTGTATTTTTTAAAGTAAAACTAGCAAACTCGAAACATTTATGTGCTTGCCTCTTTCCTGAAATGCTAGCTCAAAAAAAAGAAAAAAAAAATATAATTTATATTTTGTATTGAAGTGATATGGTCAAGAATTTTAGGATCAACATTCAACATGCCCAGAAATTAACTTTGATGTGTATCTTAAAAGTTCAAAGCAAACTTAATAGAAACAGAAAAGCAAAACAACATTTTAGCTTCTCTGAACCTATGCTTATATTGCTGCCAATGGAGATAGTGACAGTCTGCAGGACTTAGACCAATTTCTGTAGGGCTCACCAAAAACAGACTGCTAACTTAAGAGATAGTATAAATTTAAAAAAAAAATACAGCTTCCAGTGGGCAAACCCCTCTACTCTCACTGTATTCACACAGGTCAGACTCCACTTTCACCTAAATGGGTTCAACTGACTTTAATTCAAGTTGCAATGAGGGTTATACTCTTCTATGATTATGACTTCCAATGCTTAATGCTGCAGCAGCTAACTGCAGCGACAATGGCAGTGCTAGAGCAGTAACAATCACATTCCATTTAAATAAGGCATTCTGGGCACTGGCTTTGTTTTTTTTTAAGGAGCCACACATACTGCTAAATTCGTATGATTTCCAATTAAGCATGGCGACTGCGTTTCAGACAGGGGAATATCTGCCAAACAGATAAAATCAATAAGAGGAAAATCACATTCAAGCTGCTAAACCAGGATATGATTGCTTGAACCATAATGTCGAGCAGTACCAGTTTTATAAGCTATTTTCCAAGGTCCTGCCTTTAGAAAGAAAGTTTTATGTAGCTCCATGACAGACTGGTGAGGATTTCCCACCCTGGGGAAGTTCTCCCCTTCCCCAAACAACATCAGCTCGCAGTTTTTCAGGTCCCAGCAAAAGATGCCTCCGGCAATAACTGCCCTGGGTACAAGCTTGATCTCCAACAGTGCTACCGGAACCATAGCTAGAAGGCAACAATGGAATTTGGGCTAAAGGTGTGTTCAAATCATACAACTTAACAATGCACCACGTGTTAGGCGAATTGTAGGTACTGTCCAGGCATATGCTTTTGATGTGCAAGTGCTGAGTGCGTGCTTTTAAGAAGGTCGATACTGAGGATCGCGATGTGCAACTTTGTGTGCCTTCGGCATGTGCACACGGACAGATGCCGTAGCACTGTTCACACGCAGGAACATTTTAAGTCACTGTAATTTGACTATGCAGCCTAAACCTCATCATGCCATCAATCACTAAGTAGGAACAAATGACTGTTTCAGCCACTGGATTGCACGAATAATAATGGAAGAAAAACAAAGAAAATATATCGTCCTTGATGTAGAAAGACTCTTATAACAACAGAGATAAAGTTCACTTTGCTGCCGCTGTAACTTCTGCAGCTTTAAATAAGCAGTCCTACTAGTAACAACAGTCTGATTGGGAATTTCCAACTAAAAATAGTCTTAGAAAATGTTGAAAATGGAACCAATTACAAAAATAAACTCTCCAGCGAAGAACACTCAACAGAATAGAATGTTAATCAGGTCACTGGTAATAGCCTACTTGTACCTTGCTTGGGATAGAAAACTTGGTCTGCTCAGCCTTGCCAGGAGTGTGAATAGCAGTAAGAGGAGGAGGCCAGGAATGGGTCATCTCCTAGGGAAGGAAAAAAACATGTTTTTGAAAACAAATTTGTGTACATAAAGAAGAAAGAGAGGAAAAAAATGATCATGTATTCTCCACTGAGCCTGGAGAGGCAACTGCTTAAGGAAGCATCACCGCCCATCCTTACATGGTAGATGAACACCTTAACTACCCCACAGGCAGCACTTCCTGGGAACAAGGGTGAAGACAGGTTTTACTCTTGAAAATTTTGACCATCTGTGTCTTCATCAGGTGGCAGCTGACTCCACCTCTGTGGTCAGCCTGTCAAGCTGTAGGAATGAAGCCGTACCATAGGCAAAGAGCAGGGTTTTACCTGCAAAGCCCGTGCAGGAGGGGGATGCCTCCTGTATTGCACTGGATGCAACCCTAGAGAGGACAGCATGGTGGCAAAATGCAACCCTATTCAAGATTGCATAGTGGCAAAATAAACTAGTGGCCTGTCTAGAAAAAGCTGGAGTGGGCCTGCAGCCTGAATGCCTGGTGTAGAAGAGTGAGGGGACAGTGTCCTACGCACCAAAGCACCTTCTCATAGCACTGGCCATAGGCCCTTACTGTGATGCAATGTCACAGCATCAGAGCACTACCGATTCCATTTTCAAATGAGGGACCGAGAGATTAGGTCATTTGCAGAGGGTTACACAGAAAGCCTGTACTCAACTAGGAAATCCAAGTCTCTGGTGAAGACCTGCCTATCAGACCATCTAAGCAACATGTCCATTTTCTGTATCAGCGTGTTAATTCATCATTTGTATACACATGTTCCAACTATCTACAAAGAAATCACCTGGGTGCCCATGGCTCTGAAATACAAGCAGAAGAGACAGCGCACACGCTGCTTTGTCATACCGAGGCCCAGAACCGCTACCCCGCCACGCTCGCTGGGAGCAGACTGGGGCTTATGTTTGGAGAAGGGCAAAAATCAGTAAAATAGAGAAACTGCAAAAGTGTTGTTTTAGGCAGAGCTTGTAAATGCTCTTCTAATGAGTGTGTTTTATGGTTGATGCTGCTCCGTTCTCTCTTATCTTTGTTTTTTATTTAATAAATACTCAAAGAGGCAGTAATACTTGTCTCTGGCAATCTGTTATATCTTTGTCTTCGTTGTTTTTCTTTGCCTTCAAAGATCAGAAAGGATTCTTTCTTGAGACAAGCGAGACAAAGAGCAAAAGAGGGTCTGATATAGGAAATTTTGCATGCACTGGCAATAATCCTGACCGCAGTAAACTAAACTCCCCAGCTGCCATTTCACACTGGTGAAGACCGGGGCCAGTCACAAGAAAGCTTAGGAACACACAGGTTTCTGTTGGTAACACGACAACTACTGCAAATGGTCCACAGATAAAAATATAGCATAATACAATTAAAGAAAATATAACTGCTGTCAAAAGGGCAGTGTGGTGGGTGCATCTGGGCTAAAGACATGGCCTAAGTGGCTACAGCTGGATGTTGACATATAATTCACTGAAGATACAGCCAGCAAGTTTCAGGGCTCCAGTTGCCCCTCACTAATCACGTGTCATACAGGAGGTTAGGAGAGAGAAAGGAAAGCTATGCACCATGGTCCTCAGTCAGTGGGGCAGGCAGACGTGTAGACTTCCCCCAAGCTCCTGTTAGGCACTGGTATTTTATTGAAATCCACCACATTTCCACCCTTAGCAATGCTGCTACTGCAGCAAGGTCTGGCTGAGCTCCACAAGGGACAGAGCCCAGGAACGACCACTATGGAGACAAGCCTTCACCCAGTCCTGGCGAAAGCAGGAGGGCAGGGCTGGTCCAGCAGCTCAGTCCTACCGGGCTCTGCTGCTCAGCTTCCCCCAGCGCAGTGCACCATGGACACGCTTGTGGCTTATCTGAAGGGCCGCACAGCCACAGACAGTGCCGCCCGGGGCCAAGCTTTGCCAGTTCCTTGTGCAGGTGACCCATGGACAGGGGAGGGTGCAGATGTGTCTGCACTCCTGAAAGAGCTTTTGGGTTTCTGCCTGTGGAGCTCAGGGCCTGTTTTCATTGCACAAAGCCCAAACAGTGGCAATGAGGAGGAAAGAGGGAGGTCATGAACAGCTCATCCCTCCCGGTGGGTGAGGTTGTGGCAGCTCAGTGCAATGACGAGAAGTACGCTATTGTTTGACCTCTTCACAGAGGAAGGCAGAAAAAGATTTAAGCATCTGGTGAACTTTTCTGAGAGATAATATAATCCAAATCCTACATGCCTCTGCCAAATCCTATGCCATAGAGGTTGCTTTGTGGCAAAGCTCTTCATAGCAAAATGATGAAATAGAGACTATATAACATAATTAAGAGAGGGACAGGCAGCCTTATTGAAGGCAGAAATGAAGCATATTATAAAACTGCAATTATAGGCTTGAACTCAGTGTCTTCCTGCCCACGCATAAAAGGCTGGACAGAGAGCCTAGGATTCATGGGAAGGTGATGCCAGCAAATATTTCTGAACATTCACTGCCAAAATGCATCTGGTGTCCACTGTGTACCATGTCGGTGGGCTCACGTGTAAGCAAATGTAATCATCTCCCTGTTAGGGGACACCTGAATATAAAACAGTGGGAAAAGGAAAAAATGAGTCTGCTATTACTTGAGGAAATTCAATTACAAGGTAAGAATTCCTGACTCTACTGAGGTCAGAGGCAAAAGTCAACTTCAGTGAGGTATCCAATCTGTGTGTGACCTTGTGAGCATGAAAGTCTATTTCAAAGGTACAAGCGGGCTATATTGAAGCATTTCACTTCAATTATCACTGTAATAAAAATTATTGGATAGAAAATTCCAGATAGGATCACACATGCAAAACAACACAAGTATTTGAAGCTCAGCATATAAACAAACACTGCGTGTGGAAGTACGTAGTTACTTAAAGAAACATACCTGTATCTACCTACAGATAGGTGCCACAGCACTGTTAACCAAAGAACCTTGAATGATCGTAGAGAAAGTTTTGAGTCTACTCGTCTGAAAAATGTCACTTCAAAATGTATGGGCAGGAACCCCATACCGACCGCCACGCAGCTGCATATTACACTCACACAGAGCACTACTGAGTGACAGAATGACACGCAAAAATGGCCCTGCACTGCTTTCAGGGAAGGGTCAAACCCCCAACCCCACATCCTGCAGAGATGTGACCGTCTGCTTAACTCTCTCCTATTCTGTTCCTTAAGCACATGCACATTACTTTGGAGAATCAGAAGAAAGGATGTCATTTGTTTAATCATCCACATGACTTCACCATTCTTCGCAAGGACCCATTTCTTTTGGAGGTCCCTCATCTTTAAGTACTTGCTAAGCTCTATTTTGTTTAACTTGTGAAATTTGATATATCTACCTTATAATATGTTATGACTATAAAGAACCACACAGACAGTGTGTGTTGCGTATGCATCCATTAAGATGTATATATAAACATCTTGGTTTGTAAATACCTGGGAACGTAGGCAGGGAATTGCGTTCTTTTTTTTTTTCCCCAGGAAAAGTTAAAAAACTTTAATGAATCCAAATTTGGAAGTATTTAGAAATTCCTGGAAGTAACAATAATAAAACCGAGCATATGAAATGTTTTAAAGAGGAATTTAATGGAAACAAAGTAATCCCACAAAATTGAGTTAGGATTTATTTTCACATGGTTTGGACTTAAAATAATTCCAAAATCATGTCAACTGTTGGAGTGGGTAGATGACTGCTATGGAAGCATGCATTTTTTTATAGACCTGGAGATTAAATGAGAAAGTAAACCTGCACAGTTTGTTGGCTTAAAAGCCTCTGTGGTCCTCTGATGTAGTAACATCAAGCATCCTCCTTTCTGAAAATTATTTAAACATTGTTTTAATTGACTCCATGTGCTTTATTTATTAGAGCTAGGCACGCTCATCTCTTCAGCTAAGTCTGCTTTTTTCAGCTACAAAAGCCCTCAGGTAAGTAACTAAGACGGACATATGCAGACGCGATCTAATGAATCACCAAAAATACAAATACTCCAAGCAAATTTTTTAAGGGCTGCAGAGGTACAAGGCCAAATCATGATTTAAATGGAAGGAGAGGACTGGGGAAGGATTTAAACTTGCAAGTTTCTAAGGAAAAGGTCAGAGCGAGAGAATTGAGTACAGGCGATATGGGGCAGATGGTAAATAGCTTTACAAAACCAGTCCCTAAAATTAATAGCCGCCTTCAAGATTTATTTCCTTTTCTGTGTTTCATTTTTCCATCATTTCCTTCTTGTTCAAAAGAAAGTGTGCAGCGTTTTTAAATACAGATAAAAGCACTGAGCCAGACTCTAAGAGAACATTATGGAAAAAAGCAGCTAGACTGTGTACTCTGCGTTCCTACTGAGGCAGCTTCCCTTCCTACAGTGCACTCGAAACTGCTTAGCCTGATCTAATTTGAAGTCTCCCAAGATATAGGGCTCATGCTACTTCCCTTGGGAGAATTGAGGGGAGGCATGAGAACAGTCTTCAATTACAGAAAGAGCTGTTGCTAAAGGAGAGAATAATCTGTTCTCCAGTTTTATGGTGGATATGAACTTAAACTGCAGCCGGAAAGATTCCAGTTAGACATAAGAAAAAGCTATCTAATGGTAAGGACCATGCTGCACTGAAACAGATTGCTCAGAAAGCTACAACACACACTCCATCTTTGGAGGAACACACTTAAGAACAGATTAGCACACATCAGTCAGGCATAGCTTAGGCAGAATTGATTCCTGCATTGGGACAGGGATGTGTATTAGATGATGAGATTTCTAAGACCCTTCCCAACTCTTTTTCTTGTTCTGTAGTTTGATAGATCTCTGTTGGCCAAGTGCAACCCTTACTGTCTCTCTTGTGGATAGCAGATCCACAAAATGCAGAAGAAGAAAGCAACAATATTGGTGGTGTTCTTCTGTGGCATTAGAGTCCACAAAGGCAGTTTCAGGACGGACACTTTGCCCACATTGTTAGAGGGCAGCCAGAGGAGCAGGAGCAGCCCTGCACACATCGCTAGCAATAAACGCAGTCTGAGGCCACTGCTGCTAAAGAGACCTTGTCTGTGGTATTCTCTCTATCAGCTGCCTTTCTCAGTCCTTTTAACTCTTAGCTGAATCTGTTGTTTTAAACTTTCTCCAATTTTTGGTTACACACTATGTTAAAGTTACATTGAAGAAAAATTAATATATGATGAATAGATGTTCTAAGGTTATTACAAACTTGATGTTACAGCTGGTGCTAAGCAACCTACTGCCTTGATGGATAAAGATAACCAAGTGATTTACCATTTATTGAAGACACTATTAATGATTTATTAATGTTTTATTAACTATTTATCAATGCAACCTTAATAAAAAGAGTGTCTTGTTTCACAGTGTCTTTCTGGTTTCTGCATTTATACAAACCTGATCAAACTCTCTCTGTTAGGAAGCCAGTAATGCATGAGGGGCAGCCGCATTTTATGTGTGTGATGCATACTGAATTAAAAACCATCTCAATCCATTTCATCTTTGGGGAAAAGGCTAAGGAAAGAATGAATATATAGATATATATTTATCCATGTACAAGCAAATGACACTAAAGCCTAAAGGAACAAAAAGGCAATAAACCTAAGGGTTGTTTTTCATTCATATTCCTTATGAAGGAAGGGAAATTTGCAGGAGCAGCTGGGAATATCCTGATCAGTAATCTGGCCTGCTTTATACTGGGCCAAAGGCTTCCTGAGGAAGGGGTTTTGATACATTATCAGTATTGACAAGGACATGATAGATAAATCCATGGATATGCATTTGATTATCATGTTTCAGCACTTAAAAAAATACTCAGCATCAAAGGGATATGATATCTTTTTTCCTGTAATGGCAAAAAAAAAAGACTTCAGTGACGGCCTGATGGCCTCCAAGAGAAAGTCAGTTTTCCTGATATGAATGTTAAGACAGGAAACTTTTTACTCATGCAAATGTTTTAGCGAATTTATTTCCAGTGGCGAGTGCCCAGTACATATTTTTGGAGGAATAATGTGGCAGCATCTGCAATGATGCCTTTGTCATACTAGAATTTATCTTGCTGTACCAAAAACTACTAGAAAGTCATCTGGAAAAACAGTGCATACACATATGAGTTTATTATTAAAAAGCTAGAGTTTATTCTACAAAACCCAACCATTTCCCTGACCATGATCTAAAACCACAGTGTTCACCTTGTGGGTTTTATCGATGACAAGAAGTAAGTTCCCTTTGCCCAACTCGGGAATGGGATGCATTCTGTATCCTCCCATGGTAAATTAATATTCCCTTCCATATTAGCAAGGGCAAGGACAGACAAAATGATATTTAGTGAAAATGAATAGAGAAATTGCTTTAGAAGTCAATAGGGGTTGACTATAAACATTACAACATATGTTTGTTTTCCTTTCCTACTTTGTTAACGTTTGGAAACCCACAAAGAAAGTAATAGCAATACGGACATTTTCTTTCTCTGTTGAGCTTCTCAATACTCTCTGGCTCCTGTATACCTCACACTTTTCAATATATTTTCCTCATACTGTAGCTTTTATAACTAATAATGCTCATATTCTTTGCTTAGAGTATTTAGAAGACAAAAAAAAAAAAGGCAAATCATGACTGATGTACTTACTGCTCTAACCAATCTTGTGTATGTGGAGAAAAACCATGCTCCATTACAGTGAGAAGGTATCTCAGCTCAAGAGGCTGTTTTAGGGGGACAGTAATGAAGATACACCACATGAACCCACCACTGGATTTCCGAGTGCGACACAATCCTAAAAGTAACCACTGCCTATATAATAGTGTGTCTACACTGTCAAATGACTTAGCTGCCTGCTGGGTCCTGGGCTCCAAATGGTCCATGCTGTGCATGTAATAGTTCATTCCCAAGGATCCGCCATGAAACAGGTTGGATACTTCTCTCCAAGGTGGATCAGGATTATTTTCTTCAGGGTCCACCTCAGGCAGATCATATGGTCAAAAACTGTCCTGAATATGACTTGCACTGCCCAGGACAGTCCTTCGATTCAATCCCAAGCAGGTTTTGTGCCCTCGAGCACCTTCTCACACATTCTTGGCATTTTCAGGAAGATGCAGCACAACCCCCTAAGGGCACTAGTATAAAAACATCATCATGGCGAACCGCAACAAAACAAGAGGTTGGGAGCAGCTGTATCCCTACTCATGTCACGCTTAGGTCATCTGTATGAGTAAAGTGCAGGAAGGACGGGGACAGGGGGGGTTCACAGAATGTAATTGGCAAAGTAGAATCACACAGTATAAAAAGTGAAAGAGGGCCTTACAGGAAACACATGGGAGAGCCCTCTTGACAAGTTTTATATGATGAGACAGAATTAAGAGTTCTGTGGAAAAGGGACACCTGAGAAATTGTGAAGTTAAAGGTAGATGCATCCTGCACGTATGATGGCCTCTCTGACCCATGCCGTCTTTGTCTTAGACCGTTCCCTAAGCTTTCTAGTGAAAATTCAGGAGACGAGCAGGAGCCAGTGCTGTCTTTGTGACAAGCCATGAGCCTTTGGAGAGTCCAAAGACAGGCACGTACTGAGCGGGAATAATGACACTGAGGTAACTCCACTTCCCATCCAAGACAGACAGGAGACGTCTTCTCTACTTGCAGAATATGTGGGGTTTGTTAAGCATAGCCCATAATGGCTGCATGCAAGGAAAGGATGATCAAAGCTTTGAAGTTTTGCCAAACACATATGAGATGCTAGGCCATGTGAGGGATTCATATTTCCTTCTTCTGGACAGACCTACTGATGGGTCAGGAACATGGAACTGCCAGAACGGGTCAGACTCAAGGTCCCACTCATCTGGGATGCTGGTGAACAGTGGTTGGTGATGTGTCTTTCACAGAGCACTTCAAGAACACCAGAGCAATCATGAGGGTAAAATCCTGATCCTCCATACTTAGTAATCCTCAGCTGTGCTGAAATTCTATCTAATACTGCATCCAGAACTTGATATTCAGCTAACACCAGTTCTAGAGTCCTAAAAGTTAATGATACACCCATAAATATTCAGGTACTTGCAGTCACGTGTACTAAATCCACTTCCAGAAAGCGAGGCATCCCTCATCTGTCACTCTCAGTAACTAAACTAATGACTTCGTTGCCCAATACACAGCACCAGAGTCTTGCTGTGGATAGTATGGCCAATGCAACACCTCCTGTTCTTGGCACCTTCTTGTCCCCACTGAGATGCACAGCCACATCCCATTGATTTTATTTATTCAAAACGATACTTATTGGTAACCATCTCCAGGGATGGCACATCTAATTTTCATGACGGCCCCAAGAGATAGGAAGTAAGCATTGAACTGTTAAATACAACATAACATCCTGGCAGTACAACAGTTTAATATAAACAAAGGCACAATAAGTAATAAAAAGCTAATTCTTTCAAAAGTTACTAATACCAACATATAATTTCATCTCTGCAATTTAAAAAACATTGGCAACATTTCTCCAAGTAAATAAGCAACTGTGTTTTGAAACTATTCACTGCTGGCACTTGTTTAAGGGAATCTGGTAATTTGTTCCATCCATCCTGAGCTTCACAAGCAAAAAAGCATGTCTTGAATCGCCTGTTTTCTTCTCTGAAACTCAGGGTTCGCACCAAGAAGAGAGCAGAACTATAATTTACAGTTACAAAACAAGACTGTACCTACCCTGAGGCACTCTACTGTGCACATTTATACAATACATCACACCATCTCCTTTACATTGCCAGATATAATCAATTCATGGTTTTTTTCATACAAAAGCCAACAGTGAATTATGTAGTCACATGACAAGACCTTATCCATGTAATTTATTACAAAATGCATTTAATTTCTGGAGCCGCTTATGCCAACATCGTGAAAAAAGAAAATCTCCAAATTCTGTATCAGGCAAAATTAAATTACTAAACTACAAAACTTCTTGTTTTGTAGGCTTAGCACAGAAACTAAGTTTTACATTGTGCACTGAGTTTTAGACCCATGAAACCAGCTTATAACCCACATCCTAACAATATGATGAATCTAAAAATCATCAGGAATTTGAAAGCATCAATTTGTGACAGAAGACACCAGCTTTAGTCTTAACACACGAGCATCGATTATCTGAAATAGCATATAGGAGGAAATTAAGAAACCAGGTTAGGCAACTTATTTGAGTTTAAAGCTGACTTCTTTTGCGTAAGCCATGATTTGCTTTCATTAAAATTGGACTCCAAGTTGTTACTCATGAAATGCAAAGAAATGAAGCTACCACACACTGCTGTAGAAAGCACATCATTGAAATCTTTTACAAAAGCTGGGTTTTGCCTTCAAAACCAGGACTCTGCCAGATATCTTTTATTCTGCTTACCACACAAGCAGTACTGCAGCATGGGTTTTCCTGAGTGGGTGTGCCAGGGTAGCATTTCTTTTTAATGTTGAGTCTTTCCCTCTTACATGGTCTCATCAACACCTCAACTGTAATGCCATTAGAACAGTGGTCTGAGGCTGCAGTGGCAGTGACACAGTGAAAACCTAGAAAAGCTCCAACCTGCCCTTACAGAAGCTGTCCTTTTTCACCATTTCTTCATCTATGTGATCCTCTCCCTGCCATATATCCCAGTTGAAAACTTGCTTTTCCATTAGTGTATGAAGGTGGCACTCTCCCCTACAGAGAATTATTATCTTCCCAGCGCCTATATCAGAGACTACGAATGGCACTTTGAGGGCAAAGGCTGTCTCATTTTTTGTCTTATGCAATGCCTATGACAGTGATGCAATTTCTGAATATTGGCTTGAAATTGGGAACAGTGAATATTGCCTGGAAAATCCTGGGTGGACAACATAGCCAGCTTGATCAGCATTCAGCGAGCCCTGGATGGACGGAAAACTTCGAATTGAAGCCTGATCATTGGATCGCCTAATTTGGCACCATGTTTTTTTATAAGGTTAAAAGCTTAGCATGTTTGCCAAAAAATATACTACGGGTTCTGGCCTGTAACAGAGAGGTAGGGTCCCTGCCACCTCTCATACTCAACCTTTTAATTCTCTTCTCTTACAGAAAGACCTAAGCAGCCACCTGAAACCCTATCATGTGACCCAGCATTTATTATAGTAATTTTAGCCTTTGGAAAAGAACAAACATTTCAGTCTGGATTTCCTTTTCCTCACTTGTGCCTTGAAGCAGGTCTGTTCCTGCATCTGTGTGTCCTGTAAATCATGCCAACAGTCCTCTTTGATCCACTCGGCTAAGCTAACAGGTGTAGAAAAAATGGATGTATGTTATAGAAGATGTTTTGATACAACATATACTTTTTTGGCATGTCAGCCTTACCCAAATAAGCCAGCTTAAAGAGTAAAGAAAACCAAAGCCAAAACATGCTGAGGTCTTTTTTGATCTCCCTTAAGGTATGGAGACTTCAGAGTATTTCTGGTAGACAGATTCCCACTGTCACATGCATGCATTTGATTCTTCATTTCCCAGCTTGTTCCTTCTTGCAAAGCTAATAAGTCTGAGGTTGGAAACATTAAATACTCAGAACTGCCACTAAGATGTATGACAGCTGAGGATGCTTGGTCCCACACAGAGCGGTCCTAACATCTGAAATCAGCATGTTCAGACTATACACCAGATTAACATATCCTCCTCCCATGCCTGCATTTTTAAAAACCTTCTGACAACAAACTATATTGAAACAAACTAACTCCTAAAAACAGGGCTGAAAAAGGGCAAAGTCCATAACCTTCCTGCCTCCAAACACTGCACTACTTTTTTTCCCACAGGAAACCCAGTGAATAGGACACAAAAGCCACGGCACTAAAATGCAGCAAGTTTGGTGCTCCAGCATTTAAAAATTATATATCTACATTAGTAGACGATGACATGTATTATCTTTGTTGCTTCTACATGGCCAAAAAGGAATAGCAAACTGTTCATTAGTCATAGTTTATCAGGGGTCATATGAGCAATCTGGAACAAACTTGGAGCAAGCCCAAGAAAAGACCACCCGGTAGACCCATGGTTGGTAGTTCGCTCTAAGCAGTTAGTGCTATTTGCAACTCCAGCTGGTGGCAAACACTGACAATTACCAGTTATCATACAAGGACGAA
Organism: Grus americana; assembly: GCF_028858705.1. Lineage (NCBI taxonomy): Eukaryota > Metazoa > Chordata > Aves > Gruiformes > Gruidae > Grus > Grus americana. The sequence continues at coordinate 14,790,727 of NC_072863.1, read as the reverse complement.
CTGGAATAAACCTGCCAAAGAATACTTTTTGTTTTTTAAGTACAAAGTGCAATGTATTATCACGTTCAAGCATTACCAAAAGGAGCTGTTGATCTCACTTTGCTGGAAAGACACAAAGGCTAGATGCAGTAACACGGCATTCTTTTTGAAGGGTAACTTGTGTTCTAAGTGAAAGGCACTATAAAATGACAATGCTGCTGCAAAGGAGACAGAATGATATATTTAGTCAAATTCCCAGTCTAAGCCTTTTCAAAGAGCACAAGCAGTTAGCATAACATTCCTTAGGGTTCCTGTATCCTTTCAAACATGATAGCTTTCTTGTAGTTTACACTTATCATATTAAGAAAAATGGTAATGAGGAGATCATGACAACTTCTTTTAAAAGCAACAATGACTCAATTGCCAAAGAAAAAAGGAGTGATAACTATTTTCATGGAAAGAAGCCTCCAGTGAACGCCTCACTGTTGAAGCTGTGTTCTTTGTTTTTGTCTGAACTCAGGAATGACAAGGGGCTGCTCTTCAAAAAAGCCTGAGCACCAGTTTTCATTTGACTGGTACAACACTCCTTTTTCAGATAAACTGGCAGCTCAGACCTCTTATTGAAAACATTAGGGACTCAAGAGGTTAGAAATGATAAAATACTGGAATAAGTGGGAAGGGATTAATTGGCTTGATTTAAAAAAAAAAAAAGAAAAAATCACTACTGGGAATGTTCTCCTACAAACCAAACACCAAGGTTTTTTTTTTTTTCTGAGGCTCAGAAGAATATTTTTAAAGGTTACTGTACCTTGGGGTACACAAACAACATATTCTTTAGCAGGATATACTCATGGCAAAGAAATTAATGGACTATAAAGCCCAAAGGGGCCTTTAACAGTCAGTGCTTGTGCAATAAATTCCATCAGAAGATCTCAAAGCATTCCTCACCAGAGATCAGTACCTGCCATATTCCAGCTTGGCTCCAGAGGTGAAATTTGGTCCATGCCTTAAATAACCCACTCAAGCAGCAACAAATGCAATGAACACTACCCTGCCCTTTTTTTTGTGTGCCATTAGCAACCCATGCAAGTATCCTAAGTCCATGCGTGTCCGTGTTCCTGTTTTACCCTGCAAAGTACCAGTAGGTATTATTTCCACCTCCCCTCAAAAATAATTGCTTAGACATTGCACAGAAATTTTAGAATAGAGGAAATATTTAAAGAAGAGCTGTAAACTGTTGAGAACAGGGTTTCTAGTGACAGCCACACCAGAGCCCTCGCCCTAGGAGCCCTGGAAGGCAATACCGTAACACTTGCAGCGGGTAGAATAAACAGTGTATGCAGAATGTTGAACAAACATAAATCTGGGCACTTAGGTCTGAACTTCAGATTCATGTTTGTAGTCAGTTTTTACCTCTTGCCTCTGAACAATGGTCAACAAACACCTCGACACCTTGAACTAATAAAACCATCTTCCTTTCTAATGCTACAGCCTGACATTTTCTTCAGCAGACTTCTGCAAGGCTGGGTGTCTGTATGACTGCTTTTAAATCAAAAAGAAATGTGAGAAATTCCTTGGCAAAAAAAAAAAAAAAGAAAAGCATTCTGGTCAGATTTTCTAGCTATCCTAAGAAATTGTTACACAGCTGACATAAATCAATGTGGCAGGATCTACAGGCTAATTAAACAAATGTGACAATTTACTGTGACAATTTGAAAACACTCTAAAGTGCCTCCCATCCACAGTGTGCATTCTTCTCAAATGCATATGAAAACCCATGTACTGTATTAAGAAATTGAAAGGAACTTACATATTCAATAAAAAACACAATTATAAGCACAATTTAAAATATATGGCCAAAATAGATTGTAAGTTCATAAGGTTTCTCAGAACATTAAATTCAATGACATGCTTTCTTTACAGAAATGTTAGAAATTCTCTGTAGAAATTGAGAAGCCACAGTATGTAGTATAATTTTAAATATCTGATTGAGCCTTGCTTTTGCACAATTATAACACCAATAATTCCAGCTGAGAACCTCAATGCATTTTTCTAGCAAATAATTTAACTTCGCCGCACGATAGTAGTGTGGGTGAGGTTCTGTTTCCCCATTTCATAGAAGGAGACACTGTGGAGCAAAGGGGCATCTCAAGGCTATACAGGAACATTAAAGGTAGGATGTTTTATCTGAGTCTATGTATTCAACCATTTACTGAGAGGATGTTCAAAGAGACAGGAAGATGGACCATATCAGTCTTTCACTGGCAGATGTGAAGTGGTGCATTCTGAAGACTTTGACAGCTGAAACAATCTCCACAGGCAAGAAGGACACCTTCTGAAAGAGCTCCATTGACTACGCTGCATGACAGTCTTAAAGCCCACAGATCAATGGCAAGTAGCAAAGACATAAATTGCTCTCCCCAAAAAGGCAGCTTCCAGAACTACTCTCCCTATAGAATGTGGAATAACTTGAACTTCAGACAGATGATGACTGCAAGACTGCCTTCCTGTGTTAGGCTGCTTCCACAAACCCCGTGGATGCTGGCAAGGCTGACAGCGTGTGACCACGACTCCTCTAAAGGAGAAGTCCACCTGCTCATCCAGGGGGTCTCTCAGGAAGAAATACTTCTTGGCCTGTAACTCAGTTGGTGTCTGTACACTTGCCTTAAGAAGAAAAGATTAGGAGTGACTTGGGTTAAATTTAGAAGTACATGAAGAAAATGGCAACAAATATTCCCAGTATCTGCTGTAATAGAACAGTTCCACCCATTTTCTCTGAGTGCAACAATGAGATTCGAAGTTCTAACTTCAGGTTTACTCCAGGTGTCATCTTTGTCCTGTTTTCTTTACTTTCCTTCTAAGAGCACAAGAGCAGTGAAGCATCAAAGGCTGCAACGTGGCAGGTACAGTTAAAGCAGTGAAACTGAGTATGCCTCAAATATCTGGCCCCCTTCTTCTTTCATTTCTCTAGTTCTTTCCTTACATATATTTTTTTCACCATTGACCAATTTTTTTAGGCTTTGATTGTCATGGCCAGCTGAAAATTCAGAGGAGAATTTCAAAGAGAGCTCTTGAAACTCCCTCTGAAGATTCATTTAGTTACATCTTCCAGCCCTGTCTTCCCTTGGACGCTGCAAGTCTGTCTAGCCCTTTCCTACCTGTTTCTCTTGACTAACCACATATGGCCAATTTATCCTTCATGGGCCCCACCAGCTTCTTCAGCGGTGCTGACTTATGGGGAGGCTTCATACCAGGACTTAAAACCTGCAACACTTGCCCTCAGGGCTGCAAAAATGGAGCCCTTCCCTTTCGAGAGAAAAAGAGCCACAGAAGATGCTACAGACTTTGTCATTTCAAACCAGAATTGTTTCTAAAGCATACATTCATTTCAGAAAGCCTAACTCGATTTTAATATGTTTTCAATATCTTCATTCTGTGCCTAAAGCAATTTGTTATGCAGAGTACACATTATTAATCTACTTAAATGAAAGGTAACATCGCTAGCAGTTTAAACACTCAATGCCCATATTTAACCATGTTTCATTTTGACAGGACAAGATGAAATAACAGAAATGATTAATCTGAGACCAGAGGAATATTCTACTACCTATATTTCAAAATAGGACTAGATTTTTTTTTGTTTAATACTTTGGCAGTAAGATGTGTAAGTGGAGGGTAGGAGCTTCAGATGGCTTTTCTACTTGACCGCACTGCATACTGTGCCAGTAGTTGTTACCCGTCACTTTGGAATCTCCAGGACAGGCACACAACAGGCTCTGAAGTTCCTAATTGTGTTTTTATACAACATAAATTTGTGCAGCCCACGAGATCCTTAAGGGAGGATACCTGGTACAGCTAGATCCAAACACTTTAACAGTGTAGAAGTGTTTAAAATTTTCCATCAAGTTCAGCACTTGGGGCCTTTTTTGTTCATGGGAGCATACAAAAGGTCAAAGTTGATCTGACATGCCAGATTCCTTGGGTCTGTTTTCTCTCGCACTTTCACTCAAAGATAAAGGAGTTACTCTTTACTGACAATGATGAAAAGGGACAGGAAGCCAGGTCCCATGGGTCTGCAAATCTAGAGTAGGAATCTTAGTTTTATGATACTCCACTCAACTACAAGACCCCATCAGCTCGTTTTCCCACATTTTTGTCTCTTTCACTTCTAGTTTTTTCTGGAACTATGAAACTTAGAGGTATTTGAAAAAGTAGTATATGAAGTGACCAAAACTTTTAAGTGTCACAGAAGGTGCACCCGATCTTCTGTGGAAGTTGCAAAACTATCTATTCCGCCAAGACAATGACTTTGCTCAAATTACTTTCTTGTTTGAATAGGCTTTTAAAAAATTATTTTGTTTTCAAAAATATCACTATTTTTATTGTAACAGTACTGAATCAGAGTGAGGATGATGAGCATGTAACATGTTGCAATACATAGTGGATCATTTCTGAGGTGACTGTCAATGAGGAAGAGAAACTAAAAGTGGCTGTTTTGGTGCAAATGAGATACTGAAGAGCTTGGAAAACAGATAAGAATTAACGTGTTTTCATCTAATCATTCGTCATGAGAATGCTTTCATTCTCTTTGGGAGCAGTAATACATGTCCAAACACTTGTGATGTCAGTTCATTTTACAGTAATTTTAGTAGTAATGGTAAATCTGGCAAGGATCGCAGAATTATATAATACTACTGAAATCAGCAATTTTTCAATTTGGCATTACAAAAATATATACGTTAGAATATTATGGTTAAGGAGATAAGAAAACAGAATTGAATAGTGGGTTCGAAATCTGTGCACTGCAATCTCTCTCCCTTTTCCTGAATACCTTTTGTAATCTTTTTTTATTGTTACAGTGTAGACAGGCTGCAACAGACCCACATAATGATCAGATTTTACATTTCAGAGTTCTTTCCTAAATAATTTCTTTAATACTGCTACGAAAATAAAACCTTTATTTGATAAATGTGCCTGCATGCTGGAATCAGACCTTGCTTGTCTGTCCTGACAAAGGTCTAATCTTTTGCTGCCTTACATGTTGAAGAGGCATTTATCCCTGTAACAGGCAGGTGCAAAACAACACCTTTCGAATACAGGAAACGCTGCACACCCACACGCATTTGTCAGATCAGACAGTCAACCTTTTCTCCCTGTCACCTCCCCAACAGCATGAAGTCTGCTTTGTGTGGATCTGGCAGGACAAAGCAGATTTGTGGTATGTATCTACACCCCAAGTGAACTCCTCCCGTACCTAACCGGTGCGATGCAAGCAGTGCAATGGCGGCCCACAAAACCAACCGCGTAAGCTTAGTACTCGAGCATTGACTCGTGCCAACTTCCTACTCAGCTAGCCTAAAGTTACCTCTGAGTTTTCTACATTACGTACCTTCAAGTTAATATAGACAGCTTTGGGATAATGGTCCTGAGGTGCCTTCCTCATGGGTCGCGCCATAATGTTGTCACTGTAAAGGTGAATGGCCACCTTGAAAAACTTGAATAATCCTGTTGTTCTGCCTTCAGGTGTAACTCACAGAGGCCAAGGCAAGCCTCCATGTTAAGGGTCTGCTCTAGACTGGGAAGACCTAAGGTTGCATTCTCCACCTCCCAAAAAGCCTTTTGCATTTCAGACCTACATCAGGCTTGAATGACTCCAACTATTGATCTCACTGTGCCTGTGCGTATATGGCTGGATAGTGCACAAAATGCTGGGAAAATGCTTCTTTCCACCTTCCTGGAATTGTTGCTGAATGCTTGTGGTGTTACTGAGATGAGAATTGGGCCGATCACCTACCGAACCAGGAATGAGCTGTCCTCAAGATCTACTCAGCATTTCCATTTTCTGGAGTTAGACTACATCTAGAGAGTCATCCAAGCAAAGCACTAGTTGCGACTTTTATGTATACCTAAAGTAACGCAGGGGTAACTCCTTTTTATTTAATAACAGCAGCAACGTAAGTGGAGTTGCTGCCAATTTATACCAGTGTGGGAGGAAGAAGAATTCAATGAACTCAAATGAGGTCAGAGGTCAGTGGAATTACCCCTTGATTTATTTTGATGTGAGACCCAGAAACTGGTTCTGCCTCCATCGAGAAAATGCTCATAAAAAGCTGAAAATACAATGGCTTGGAAATTGCTAAGAAATTAATTGCTTTTATCCATCCAAATCTTCATATACATGAGCAAAGTCTAAAGGAGAAAAAACAACCTACAGTTGTAACACATTGCCTTTTTCAAAGCAGGCTATTACCCGTTCCTTACACGCTTCCAAAGGCTGCACGCCAGACGAGGGACAAAGGCCACAGATACACATTTACACGTGGGTTAACTTTTCAATCCATTTTTTCATTTCAATAGAAATAATAAATCACCTTATCCTGGAGAAAGAAGCAGCTTGACACAAAACATACGGTGCTGGGCTATTTTTATAGCACACCTAAGACATATAGGGATTCATTTATTTACTCAGCTATTTAAAAGTGGCTACTCTTACTCATTCTCTGGACAGCTAAATGCCAGGTTGCTAAGTTACTGTTACTTGACATCATCTCCTCCCCAACGTGTTCCCACATTTGACAGGTTCACATGATTTACTAGGCCAGTCAGCTCGTTATTCACTTGTCCAATGACGTCTGGATAATCATTTTAAATTCACATCATGTCCTCCCCAGCAAGCCCCCAGATTCCACATGAAAATATTTAAACTGCCTGTCAGCTACTAAGTGCATTTGTAACCACACTGGACAGCGTACCTGTATTTTTCAAATTACAATTATTATAATTAGGTTTAGCATCGTTCTTCAATGTTGGTTTGTATTTTAGAAGAGAAAACAATTACTGAGGGGCAAATAATGGGCTATATCTGTTACCGTCATTTTGCTCTGTGAACAGCTCACCTCAGCTATGGATGATATATATTAAATCCGTTAGTGCTTTCAATTGGCATGAGGAAGGTAATACTACACATAATTTGCCCAGTCAAGGGCATTTTCACCTGCTGATCAATTTACATATTCTCCAATGTCATTAGACATGAGCTACTCATCAGAAGAACAGAAGACCATACAAATTATAGACTTTGCTCATTTAACTCCAGTCATTTTTATACTAATTACAATCTGAATTATATTTAGGATTTGTTTTGCTTCCAGACTAGAAAGCTTTTAATTAATATCACAGCTGTCCACATAACATCAGAAGTCCATCTAGTTACTTGATGCCTTGCTACAGCAAATATGCACCTACAAGAATTCTTTTGTTCCTCTAAGCAGGGACAGATTTTTAGACAGAAGTGCCTGCCCAGATGGTTAGCAACACAGACACGAAAGCTTTATGTGTACAGACCAGAGCCTCACTTCTGCGGGATTACGTCTAATCGATTGCCTAAACACCTAGCCCAAAGTTTCAATTTACACTACAAGTCCTCAAGAAAATTTAGTTAAATACAATTTCCTTTCTTTCTCATGTAATGTTGTATACTTCTCACCTCTTTACCCAGAGGCAAACCGATGCTAAGGGAGGTCCCTTCTGTGCTCTCTATAGGCAGAAAAAGGATCGCTGCTACTCTACGCTCAGTGTCGCACCTACACGCACCCCTATGCCTGGACTAGCTAGATGGTTCACGTAACGCACAATAGCAGCAAGGCACACTGATGTAAAGCGCTGGTACAAGTGACAAAAGTCACAGCTTCAGAATACTGGTTTAAAACGTCAGTTCTCCCACCCCATCTGCACTTTGTATCACCACATTTCAATGAACTCATTTTTCAATGGCTGCACATAGCAAGTGACAAGTTAATTTAAATCCATATTAATAAAATGTGAATTACACACACTGTTGATTGCCTGTCTTCCATGTTATCCACACTTTCAAAGACATTATGCTGGTTTAAAAAAATAATCCACATTTTGGAACAGAAAAAAGTGTATCGACCACCAGTGTATTCGCATTCATCTTTCAATTTGGTATTAGCAACCTATATTAAATGCAAATCTCCTGTACTAGCATTGCATCTTGGCCTTAGTTGTAAACAAGATTTTTTAGTTGTTGTTATTTTTAACGACCTTCTCAGCCATCCTAGTTAGAAAAGCAAAATCAACAGGAGACTGGTCTGCCATTAACCTTTGGTTGTAGTATCAGGAACAGTCCTTAAAGCATTTACGCAAGATGACATAAGTGGCTAAGTGTTTCAGGAAATCTGAAGGACTGTGAAATTTTGTCTCTGAAGACTCAGGGGTCTGAACGGACTCAAGACCTTTCCCCTCACTCGGTTGGAATTTTTTGACCATAAACTCAATTAAACCTTTTTTTTCCTAGGGAAAAAAAAAAAAAAAAAAGACGATGACAGAGATTAGGAATTGCAAACCTCTACAATTACAAAACCCATTAATCAAGTTCAGCTTGAAAAAAGAGATCTGTAAAATCAGAGGTCACAGATCTTAGCTTTGGTCCCTCTTCCTTGTAAAGTCTAGCAAAAAACCCTACAAGAGTTACTGTGTCTTTCTGAGGGGTGAAACTGAATTAAGTCACTTAATTCCCTGACTTAAAAAAAAAAGAACAAAAGCAAACGTCAAGGCAAAGAAAAAAAGCAAATGCCAAGGCATGAAATGCTCTCAAGGCAGATGGGCAGGGCTGGGGCGAGGAGGTGGCAGCACCCTTCCTCTGGCACTTTGGGGTGCGCAGCTCAGCAGCAGACCTGGCCCAGAGCTGAAATAGCCAGTTGTTGCCAATGGTTTGGCTGGTCAAAATGCACTATGTTACAGGCCCAACTGGCTACCTCTGGGGCTTGACTGTCTTCTAATCCTTCTTGTTTACCTCTGCAACATCCTTGACAGGACGGAAATGTTAATAGCCTATTGTTTTACCTGGGGAAGCTGCCACCAGGGAGCTGAGGCTCATGCTCCCAAAGGCTCTTCAGACCCTATGTAAATGGCCTCAAAAGGCCAGAAAGTATCTGTCAGGACTGGGAACTTAATCCAGGTTCTCAAAGCACAAAATGCTGCTGAAACCAAGGGTTATCCTTTCATCTGGAGCAGACAGCCTGAATCTCCTGACACAGGGTTGCCATGGGGAGCCTGAAGACTGGATTTTGACCACTGCTGGGCATCATATTCTCTTACTTATTTTCTCTCCGTTGCCTATCAAGCAGAATATGATACTCTGCATGCAGCCAAAACACATTTCCTACTACCTTATTCTGCATTATAAATCTGAAGCAGAACAAAGTCATTGACAAAACCCAGGTACTTCTACTTCCATGTGTGCTGCAGCACCATACGAAGTTGAAAGTCTAAAATGCTGCCACTGAAGGCAACCAGTTGGGACTGGGGTTTGATAGGCCTTTGATGGGCAGTCCCAGAAGCAGCTCTGTGATCTGCTGCTTTCATACACTCAAGGCCTTGCTGGCAGCCTGTAGCCTGCTTGCAGACAGGTTACAAGAAGGCTGCCGACAGCCTGTCAGTGCCCAGAGCTGCCTAACGCCATGCGGATGGCGCAGTAAGCCACCCTTGCCATGTAACAGCACGCACACCTACCTAGGGAGTGCACACCCCAGACAAACCATGACTGAGGTCCCATGCTCACCTGCGGCATGCCAAGCCCATACCTGCTCCCTGGCACAGGCAGTTTCATATGGTCCAGATGGCTGCTGGCTATGCCTGCGGCTACGGCTCACAGGTTTGCTCCAGAGCTGGATGGCAAGGCTGGCCACGGTGGGTGCCTCCAGGCATTTGCACTCAGCAGTCAAGAAAGGCCAGCCAGTTCATATCCCTTTTTCAGGTGCCCACTACGTGCCCTTGTGAGACCGATCCCCAGAGAAATGGAAACCTGACAAATCCCTGCTCTGTCTGCCCCCGAGTTTAACAGCCTACTGGTGGCAGGAGGTGCTGCCAGCAGCCGCAGGGACTCTGCAGTTCATTCCCATCCTCTGAAGACAACAGAAAGTCCTGCACTGATCTCAGCAGGTTTCTGAAGGAAGCCCGGGACAGTCTGCCTGGTTGTTGACTCGAATTACAGTCATGGGGTAGGAAATAGGATCACCTCCTCTTGATTAGAAAAAAGACATTTCTGCTTCCTGTGATTTATATGCACTGTTCCCACATTAAAACTGTCACCTGGATGATTGATCCCTGAAATTCGCTACATCACATTTCCTTTTGATGCTGTTTACTGAAAACAACTGCTTTCCCCAGCTAACAAGTCATTTATTCCAACTATAGTAATGAACCTAATTGAAATATATAAACAGGGGAAGACGACATTTAAAATGTACCAAGTATTTCATACAGCCTTTCAACATTTTCTTTGCTTTTGCTCCCTTAGTGTTCTATAGGTAATAAGCCCCTGCTCACTTTGAAGGTTGAAACTAAATTTTATTTATTTCCTTGCATTCATTGCTGCTGAGTGCACACGCAGATGCATACTCCTCTGTTACCACAGGTCTGCATGTGCATGCTTGCCTGCTGGTTCAACATACTTCTGCAGCAACACTGGCAACCCATAAGGACATCAATAGCATCCCGAGATAATGTGTGTACACAAAATGGATGCAAGTTTCCCAAATTATTTAACTCTGGATTGCAATGAATACTGAGAAGCCTGTTTTATTTTATAAGCAAGAATAAGTCCATGTCTTTGCAAGCAAGTTGGCACGATTGTTACACATGATTTCAGGCCTGCCTTAGTTTGCACCAGTTGCTCCTACTGATAAGGACATGGTTGGTGCACATTCCCACTGAAATTTTATCCCCTCTACACTGAAAACCAGCAGGTTGGCTGGCAATCCCAGGGAGGTAGCTCTGACAGATGGGAAACTCAACCCATGAGGATAAAACCCCAAATCTCAGATAGGGACTGGTGGGTTGCAAACCTGCCCCCAGACAAATCCCATTGCTAACAGGGGACCCCAAAGCTGGGGCATCTGAGGAAAACCCATCTTACACTTAAAGTAAGGCAGACTTACATGTATACAACTTGTCATGTACACTCCCTTTTCTCTTGTTATACATTCTTGTTGCAATTAAGCCATGCTCAGTTTGGAGTGGGTTTTTTAATTTTCTGTATTCAACCACTGATCAGAGCTCCCAGGAAAAATGTCTGTAGGTCTTTAATAAAACCATGAATGATGAGCAACTGTAGTTTGGGGGAAGAAGGAGGAAGACTGTAGGTCAGTCTGCGAGTGGGAGAATTAAGGTGACTCCACCTCAGGGTAGGAGAGAAATGTGTCCTGGAGAGACTCACAGAGACCGAGAGCTTAAAAAAAGAACAGGAACGTGTGTAAATCCTGACCGAAACAAGCTGGCAGATGCAGAGTATTAGGGGAATTGACCTTACTCACTAAGGAGCACCCTGGGCCTATCACTTGGCTGTGTCTCCTTAATACAGACTCACTAATATGTTATTATTTAACTACAGTGTTAAAGACAGCCATATAACCCTTCTCCATTAAAGATGAAATAACAGCACTACAATTATACAAAAGATACAAAAGCAAAGGTATTACTCACCCGTAATATTTCTTCCACACAGCTGGAGTCGTTGGGAAGGGTAACCTAGGTTTAAAGAAAAAAAGAAATGTTTAGTCAGGTGCTGGATGCAAAGTTCAGTGACTACAACCACACAGGTGAACAGCTAACAAGCAACTGCCTCTGTTTGAAGACTGCTGTATCCACGCTTGCTGCCTACCAAATTTTCCAGTTCAGATCAACATAAATTATCAGCAGGACCCATTTTGTCAAAAGTTGTTTTTTTTTTCTTCCGCGCTGCTTTGTGCTACTAACAACAGTTTTGAAGCAATAAAGTACTCTGATTTCCTCACAGTTGAGAACTGGCACTAGAATTGCCTGAAACTTCTGTAATTGAAGAAGATCCCACTGTTACTCCTATCGGCAGCCTTCAGAGAGAAGGCGAGGTTTGGTTTAACTTCCCGCACGCTGCAGCGAAGGACAGAGGTGATAACAGTTAGGAGAAAGCTGTTATCATCAACTATCTTATCCTACAGCTTAATAGGCTAACAGCTAAGAGAGCTCTTAAAACTTAAACATATACTGTAGTAAAATACTGGTTGGACTACAAGAGTGGCTGCTGATTTTGCTGTCCCTCACTTCATCAGCCTGTTGCAGGTTAAGCATCCTCTGAAGACTGAACAGCACACAGGAATCCACCTTGAGAGGCTTGACAGATATTTCTTCTCCCCTTAGAAAGATGCCATATATCTATGCACACAACCATACCCAAGCACACACACAGTGGTGCCCTTAATGTCTTCCAATTGAAAATATTTGTTTAAACAGTTCTTAGAGCATTTGCCACAATCCCTCTTTCCAAGGACATGAAAGAGCACAAAACCTCTCAATACTGTGAACAATTACATAAACAACAGGCAGACATGACCCATACATACAACCATTTTGTAGCACTTGCAGGTAGTTCTGATGGGTTCTTAGCATGGGGCTACAGGAGAAGAGGAAGAGATAATATTCAGAAAGGTACCAAAAACCAGGTAAGTCCTTCGTACCATAAATATTCAGTGAGGCTGTTCTGCCCGATGCTTGTACATTATTGCCCTTAGTAACTAGTTTGGTAAAAGACACTCATGACTAAACTTAATCCCTGTCATCCTAATCTGCTGTAGAGCTTGACCACAAGCACCGACCATGGCTTTCCTCCTATATTTCAGCCAGCACTAAGCTTCAAGAATAAATCCACACAGCTACAAAAGTCGAAGACCAGAAAGGCATATTAGATCACCAAGTTCACGCTCTGCTAATATAGCTCATTTTCCCCATATCTTCTAGTACTGTGACTAGTCTGACCCAAAAACTGTAGGGAAATGGGTCTCCCATCCCTTCCCTTAATAAAATATGGAGCAGTGCTGTAAATTATTTGGCCATTTTTTGTGATAATTGCTAAAATTTTGCTTTCAGTGTCACCTCAGCCTTTTTGTAGAGCTCTTTCTAGTACTCTAAGTAATTCACATTTGCACCGTGCACAGACGTGCATAATTATACTCCACTTTTCTCAAATGCTGTATGTTCAACTTTTACCTTCTTTCTTGATAAACAAATTTTCCATCCCTTTGGCTTATTTCATCACTGTTCTCTGAATTTCTAACACTTCATCAATATCTTGGTAAAGAACTACTCAAGTGAATATGACTACACTGCAGGGATATTAGTGATTTTTATCTACTTCAGCAACTATAGATTACAATTTTCTGTAATATCACTTAAAAACATTCAACTGACCAAGAAAAGAGCCTTATCTTTTGTCCTCAGTTTCTACTCAGCTCTACCTAACAAAGCCAGGCTGAGAACTTCCAGTGGATGGTCAGTATTAACTGCAATAGGCATGCAGTCCACCCTCATACCGCATGACCTGATATTCCAGCACCTATTGCCCTTCCTTCATCCCCCTACTTTTCATTTAAAGCACTTTTTCCCCCCTCTCTATACATGTAATTTCTTTGCCAATCTGTGTTTTCCATACCTCACACCTACTCCCCATTCAGAGAGGAATATAGTTAACTTTACCCAAAAGATTAGCAAGCATGGGTATTGCTGCAACGTGCAGCGGGATAGTGGGAGTACATATGTCTCTAATCCACTCCTGATCTTTTTCATTGAAAAATTAGTATGTTGGAATATGAGAAAACAAAACAATTACTCTCTGAATAAGCTTGCAGTGTACACACCAACCACAAAATCTCTCAGAGCAGTAACAGGAGCAGCCCAAAATCCAGCTGAGCCAGTCAGACGGGAAGAGAGCAGCAGAGATACAGAAGTCCTCTCTTTATTTAACACCCCTCCCTACCACTACACATGCCATTTTCAATGGTTAGCCAAGATACCATGTGTATTCCTTTGTTTGGAAATGTCATAATTGTGATAATTGTGTCCCTGACTATTAACACAGAGCAGAGCATGTTCTTACTTGTTTCACAGTCCTCTCCCAATTCACAGCCCTGTTTAAGTTTATGTTACTTCAGAACTAATGATAATAATAACAATAAACATACCATTTTACTTTAATAAAGCCTACTATATATTATGCAATCACAACTAGCTTCTGCTGGCAGCACTTGCTAATAACTTTAAATGCTCATGCATCAATTTAATTGTGTTAATGGCAAAGAAGATTTTAATGGCCTGACAGAACTTTTGTTCCCTTTGGCATTGCTTTGTTTTGAATCACTGGTATTAAAGTAATGCAAGATGTCAAAGTGCTGTGATTGTCATATAGGGAGATCCAAGTAGGAGCTAGCACAAAGAGGAAAACATTTAGATTGATGCTAACATTAAAAGAATAATTATTACAACATGGCTATCAGAGAGAAGATCAATGTAAGAGTCTTTCAGTACATTACTATTAATGGATTTCTAAAGAAATGAGACCATTTTTCTAAATTCATGCTACAGTTGCACATTCTAAGAGACTTGAAAGGCACAGATCTATTAGAAACTTAGTCTATGCTAGAAAAAAAAGGAAAAACAACCTCTCAAACTATCAAAGTGTGAATCAAAAATTGCAAGTTTAATTGTCCATAAACACTTGCATTCAGCTAACAAGTGCAAGCAGGCCCACATGGCACACCATGGCATCCAAGCATAGATTCGTCAGGACAGAACGAATCAGAGCAGATACAATATTCATCACCCTCTCAAGTACTAGTGCTGTAACAAATTGTTATTAGAGTTACCATTAATAAAATGCCACGTTCCTCCTGTAGTTTAGTCAAGATGGGACATCCATCCCATACTACTACTTTTCTAATCTAATAAAAACCAAGTAGTTTAAGACTCGTTATGTGAGTCTCCACCCTCTCTCCTTTCCAGCTTTCATCAGTAATCAGATTCTAAAAAGGAGGGCACCGCTTTTGGTGCTTTTCTTCCTTTGTGAGCAGCATGGTCTAACTCAGCCAAAAGGACAGATTCCAGGAATTTGGTTTCCGTAAGACCAAGTAGTTGCATTTCAGATCATGAGCTCTTCTCTCGGCCAGCAGTGCATTCATGAACCGCAGACTGAAGAACAGTGAATATTACATAAGCTGCAGACCAATGTCCTGAGGTAATAAAACCTCAATCGAAACAAAAAGATTTCACAACAGCTACATGCTACACTGAACTCATCTTTTAATTTTAATCTGGCAAAACTCTTTTGCATCAAAATGCTTCATGTTTACTTTTAATTATTGCTTGCTTAAAAAAAAAGAAAGAAGAAAAAAGGAAAGGTCATATGGTCAAAATATTCCACCTAACACAAGCCAGTATTATAAGATTCTCTTCACATTTTGGTCTCACGACAGAGAACAGAACTTAAATGATGTGGAACCAAAGGTTTAATGTATGGTTTGGATGGCTCAGTGCTAAACTTTAAAGGGAGGGAAGGAGGGCAGAAATCTAAGAGTGAGGGAATAGGAGCCTTTAATGTTATGCAGATCAAATGACATTGGGTGACTGGTTACAATATCTGATGAGTCATGTTGATCTAACCTTCCATTTATTCATTCAACAGTTCCTTGACCACTCTTACCTCCTGGACAATTTATAACCTGCATGAGATCAGATTTTGTTTTTGTGGCACAGAAAAATCATATAAAGTCTCTTTTCCCTGTAATTTACATCTGACAGCAAGCGCTTCTCAGAAATGTTAGCAACAAAATCTTCCAACAGAATTGTCAGAATAGTTCTAAAAATTCAAATATAGTGTCAGAAAGCAGAAATACACAATGACTAACGTCTTTGCCAGAACTGACCAACTACATTTTCATCTGGATAAACTGTTTGTGAACAATCCCTCTGGCTTTATTGATGCACAATTGGCATTCAACAAGTAATCTCTTCTTCCTATCTTTGTTTTATTGAAAAGATAAATGTAGCATGTTAAATGAATGTAGGAACCCACTCTCATTTCCTGCATATGAGCACCTACGTGCTTATACATCAAGAGCTAAGCTTTCATTGTCATCTCCTTTATCAAGGAACCCATTTTGACTCTGGGGAGATGAAGCTCATACTACTGTTTACTCCTTTGAACACAAATTGATTTTTCACTTGCTAGCACGAAAAGATCCTGTGCATGAGCCTTGATTGATCATTTCCAGTGTGCACTACACAGTGGTAAGAGGAAAACACTGAGAAAACCAGAGGCAGCAAAACCGGGACTGTCAGCAGAAGCCTCGTCCTATGAATGCCTACAGCTCCTGCCAGGCTTCGTATTAACAGAGGCTGCTTCTTTTTTGATTAATGCAAGTGGGAAATGGATCGGGCAGTACAAATAGCAGGATTTCCAGATACAAGGCGTTGGATTAGATGACCTTTGAATGTCCTTCCAACCTATATGAAACTATGACTCAATTTTTGCAATATGCTCACTACAAATCTAAGAAGATGCAATACTTCACCTGCACTTGCTGGAGTACACACCCATGCCTTTCCAACACCAGCTTGCCTTTGATTGCCATCAGTATTTCCTTGCATGCTCGGGCCTCATTTCCCCTCTTCAGTCATGCCCTACACCTCTTCTGGACTTGCCCTGTTTCAGACAGCAGCCTGCCCCTCAGCTGCCAGCTGACTACATACTTCTCCTCCTGAGGAAACACAGATTGCTAGGGGTTGGAAGGGACCTCTGTAGATCATCCAGCCTAAACCAGGATCACCTAGAGCAGGTTGCACAGGATTGCATCTAGGTGGGTTTTGAATCTCTCCAGAGAAGGAGACTCCACAACCTCTCTGGGCAGCCTGTTCCAGTGCTCGGTCACCCTCAGGGTGAAGAAGTTTTTCCTCATATTGAGATGGAATTTCCTGTGTTCCAGTTTGTGCCTGTTGCCCCTTGTCCTGTCTCTGGGCACCACTGAAAAGAGCCTGGCCCCATCCTCTTGGCACCCACCCTTTAGACATTTATAAGCATTGGTAAGATCCCCTCTCAGTCTTCTCTTCTCCAGGCTAAACATAAACAGCCCCAGCACTCTCAGCCTTTCCTCATGAGAGATGCTCCAGTCCCCGATCATTTTTGCAGCCCTTTGCTGGACTCTCTCCAGCAGTTCCCTGTCTGTCTTGAACTGGGGAGCCCAGAACTGGACACAGTAGGAAGACTGTTTCATATTTACTTGAAGTAAACTTCACACCACTGCTCAGGGCCCACTGTTCAAAACTCCTTGGGTTGTTTCACAATTCATGCTGGCTGTGGTTTAACCCATCTGACAGCTAAAACAACCACACAGTCATTCGCTCACTCCCCCCTCCCTCAGGGGGAGAGAATTGAAGAATAAACCTCATGGGTTGAGATAAAAACAGTTTAGTAGGACAGCAAAGGAAAATAATAGTAATAATAACAATAATGATATACAAAACAAGTGACATACATTACAATTGATCACTACTCGCTGACCGATGCCCAGTTAGTTCCTGAGCTGTGGCTCCGGCCCCCCAGCTTATATACTCGGCGTGATGTAATATGCTATGGAATATCCCTTTGGCCAGTTTGGGTCAGCTGTCCTGGCTGTGTCCCCTCCCAGTTTCTTCTGCACCTCCTGTGGAAGGCTCGTGCCTCCTTGCTGCAGGGCCTGGGAAGCTGAAAAGTTCTTGACTTGACTGTAAGCACTCCTTAGCAACAACTAAACCATCAGTGTGTAATGAACAGTATTCTCACCCTAAATCCAAAATACAGCATGAGACCAGCTACTAGGGAAGGGCTCTAAAGGAAACTGAATGAAGTCAAACATGGTGGTATTCAAAAAAACCCCAAATAAAATGGCTCCCTTGGTATTCAAATACACATATGTGTTTTTCACAGGGTTATTAATTCTCAAGGGAGCCATTTGTGGGCCCCAAATAATGTATATCCACTATTTTCTTTTACTACCTCCACCATCCTGGAACCAAAATACCATGAGAAGACTACATTTCCCATTATTTCAAACCCAAAAATATCTCATGAGGCTTATTAAAGGGTCTGTGAAAATATATACTTTATATATACATAAAAAATCAAGAGAGACTGAAAAACTATTGCCTAAAACAAAATACAGAGAGCTGCTCCTCTATTCCCCCATGATACAAATACTGCAGAAGCAGTTGTGTCAAATATGCATTTAATGGAGAACCTGAAAACAGGAGGAAGTTTTAAGGAGTGGTCTGAGTTAATTCATTTGTTAAGCTAAGACAGCCTGGCCTGCAGTCCGTGCTGCTCTTCCAGTGGTGGATGGAGAAGTTTATGCCTCTTCCCTTAAGTAAAGCACATTAGCTAGGAAAAACAACTTACTAGTGTGGTCCAAAACGTGACTGAATCAGACTCCTGCTGACTTGAGCAAACTTCCCAAAACGTCTCTAGTTCGGAAGCCAAAACTGCCCACAATGGGTACCTTTAGTGTCATACAAAAGCCAACGACTCTAATATGCTCCTCTCCAGTCACCTAGGAGCTAGACAAAACAGGGCAGTTACACCAGGTTGGGGCACTTGGGCACAAGCCCACACACTGGAAGGAATTACAGTTTGATTTCCCTCCAATGAACTCAGCTTACAACGACCTCCCAGTCAGAGCAACCCCAACCACAAGGACAACGTTTTTTCACTGCCATTTAGTTCTGCTACAGTAACTTTTAAACCAGACTGACCTGGATGTGACAATTACATTTTTCTTGTTCTTCCCAGTGCATGCTGTATTTAGCCCATTTTTTCTTTTTCATTTCTTTGATGTTTTCTTTTAACAATACCATTTCAATGTTGATCAGCATGAAATAGTCTCCATGAAAGCACAATATGCTGATGTTCAATTTAAACTCAATGGTTCTCCATTATTTTCATGCAGTAAATTGCCAAACTCTATTAGAGGAAGAAGCCTGATAAAGTGATCTCTCACTTCAAGGTCTCCTGGGAGTTTTTTAATGTAGGTAAGGCTTCACATTTTACTTATGGAATATTCTGAATGTAGAATTCTAGAAGCCCGCCATGATGATAATACCAGAGTAAATGGTAATGTCAGCAGTCAGCCAGGCCCCAACAAAAATGGCATTTGCAGTACTTAATTTGTGACCAACACACTGGCTTGCATAAAGGCTGTTACAACCATTTAATACTGATAAAGAGCAAGGAAATTTGGAACTTCACATTTTCCTTTTTTCTTTCTTCCTTTCTTCCTTCCTTTCTTTCTCTCTGTCCCTCCTCCTCCAATGACTGCAAGTACTTACTTACTTACATAAAATAAGTACATTTTCTTATGTGCCTTGGTATTTTCACCTTATTCTGGAAGAGGTTACCTTATACATCTCCATTAAATTGATGATAAAAGGCACCCTGACCTAAAATGCCACCGTGCACTTGTCCACTTGAAACATCAAAGCCTGACTAACAGACTGTGCAACCCTCTGGTGCGGTGAGATATACGGTGTGGCAGAAATAAAGATCAAGTGTCTGTTTCTTGTCTTACTTTCACCAGTGTGAATGAAATCTAACTCCTCTGAAGACAATGAAGCAGTATAAGTATAAAAGGAGTGTGAAGGGAGTTCAGCTTCCAAGTCTATTTGCCCTCAGTTAGGGGGATGTAAATTAGAAGCCATATTTATTCTCAGTGTAACCCTTTGAGTAGAACCTCTTGGAAATCACTCAAAATCCCTTTACTATACAGACATAGCTGCCTAAATTTAATACAACTTGGAACTGGATCTCCTTTAAGTCTTGTTGACATTCATGGAATTTGGTGTCTGTTCCCAGTACACACCAGCACGAGAGCCAGCAGCATCAGGCCTCAGGAGTTGTGTAACTCCCTGCTAAAATAGTAGCAGTCACCGGGTCAGACTGTGGCCTTGGTGACACGACTACAACTCCGCTGATGTCAGTGTAGTTGCATCAGTATAACCTGAAGCATTATTTGACCTCATGAATTCAGACTGTAACGTGTCTTTTGAGGTTTGATAGAGGAACCTTTTTAAGCATCTATTTACATCTGACAATACCTTTACTGCAGCTACAAGAATACCGCGGGTGACTGTGCCGGTTGTCTGTTCCACTTCTTTTTTTTTAAAGCAGGTATGAGTGTACTCACTGAAAAACGTACTCCTGGGTTTAATTTGTACAGTAGTTTGCACAGCTGCAGGGCCAATGCTGGGACCCAAATTAATCACTCAGAGCTTATTTGCAAATTAGTTGTTTTCATACGTCCTTCCACCACAGTCGCAAATTGCAGATCGCATCCGCAGACTGTCTTCAAAATAGGGGGCCAGAATTCAAAGGGCAAGGACATGGTCTTGCCCAGGGGGAAACAAACCAAATGTATTTTGAAATATCTTAGGGTTTAAATACCAACACTACCTGTTAGCAAAACTACTCCACACAAGTGTATTTTTTTACATAAAGTTCAATCAAATAAATGAAGTTCCTATATGACATAAAAGTAATTATCCTTTTATTAATAATAACAAAATAGCACAATTAATGATTATGTCTTTATTGGGATTGGATCCAAATCCAGACTACATTAAGAGCCAGATCTTATGCTCATTAAATAGTAAAGACACACAATTATCCCAATTGTCACTGAATGTCATGGCTATCATACAAGAGGGGAGCTAAAATAACACTTTTTGGACAGGACGGAACTTAGAACAAAGAAAATCTGATTTTGAATGGGATCTTTATGGCCTCTCTTTTAGTTACATTTCTAATTAAAATGCTTTGATCTATTAATGCCAAGGGACACTGCTAAATGTATTCAATGCAGAAGTTGCATACTTTTCCTGAGCTCCCAAAATCTCTTAGATCTGTGTGCACTTATGCCGCGTGCAGTTAAACCGCTCACTAAAATGAAAAGATATCTAAGAATAACTCACTTCCATTAGATTTATAAATCACATTAATTAATTCTACATCTCCAGTGGTGTAGAGACCAAACTCTAATGCGAGATCTAATTAAAGAAAAGGGAAAAAAAAAATTGGAATTGAAACACAGAAGTAACTGTTTAGCCTCAAATTAATGAGGCGCTATGCTAAGCAAGAATGTCCATAAATCCCTAATGAGGATTTTAAACACATTAAAACTTCCTAATACAAAGTGTTTGCCTTCCTTTTATCCAATAACAAATAAGCCAATAATTTTCTGCCTCTAAATGACACTATTAACTGTCATGGCATGTTTTATTTGACAAACCCTCCATTCAAATACAGTAAAACCAATTAATTTGCCTGCTGTGAAATGTGTTTCTTGATAGCTTTTATGTGATTTTTCTTCTCAAAGAAATGTAAATAGGAGGTCAATGTAGGTGCCTGATTTTGCTTAAAAATATGCGGCAATAACTATAGATTTTCTAGTCAGTTTGCATTTCAAATGAATTGAAAGATAACCTCCATTTTCAGGTCATCAATCACATAATGGTCTCCTGATAAGTAAACAGTTACAGAGTAATAGTTTTATTACTAGGGAAATGGTCCCATATTTGAGCTGTGATAGTTGCAAAATTACCACTTTGTTCTGTTATAAATAACGGTTCGCAATCAGGGTGCTTGGCCTCTCTGCCTTCCCCGACAGCCTGGCAAGGGCCGTGCCGCCGCAGCCACCGGCGCTCAGCACAGCGCGGCACCGCGCACCACAGTGCCATCGCAGCCCCCGATCGTCTGGGTTTGCACCGCAGTTAAGCTCCATGTCTTTTAAGTGTGAGGATGGCGATGTGTTACCTTTTTTTTTTTTGGGTCAGAAAAATCTATAGAACAAATAAAAGATAATTCTGTGGTTTCAATGGTCCCCTGGGCCCCACTTAGTAGATCTCAGCAGAGACAAGCGAGACCATGTTACGACTGCCCCACAATTAAGGCGTATCTGAATCTCCGAAGCTCTTCAAAGGTTTTGTCACTGGGAAGATCAGCCTACTAAAAAGTACAGATTTCATACTGCAGAAATACACTTTTTTCAGTCAGTGCGCACTATGTGAACTGAACCACACTGTAAATTGAAGGCAAAAGAGAGGATAATGCATAGCATGCCATGCTTTATGGGGCCTAACCAAATGCCAATTAATCTTTACAACATATGTACAGTTCCATCAGCTCTTGCATTGCATCATGATCACATGGAGACTGTGGTTTCTTTGCCTTAAGATGGAAACACAACTTGGAAAAACCCACGACACACCACATATACACACATAGAGAAGGAACAGGGAATTAAATAAAACAAAGATGCCTACCAGCACTGAAAAGGACATAACTGCTCACTTATTTAATCATCTGCAATAGATTACCAACCAGAACCAGATAATTTATGTAGCATACCATGACAGCTGACTTCCAATTTGTACTATCTTGTACGTGTGTTTTTTATTGAAATAAGCAAAGAAAATCTGCAACCTCACTCGAAGAGCAGTGCCAAGGCTGCCTGACACGTGAGGAGGGCTGGTGAGAAGTGAAGCTGGGACAAATCAAAGGCAGAGCAAGTGCTCTGCAGCTCTGCCAGCCACCGTCCCCATCACCGAGACACGTGGCCCCAAACCCTTATTTATTCCTTTTTCGCAACAGAAATTCCTGTTACTATTGCTAGAAATTTTTGCTGTAGTGACCTTTCCACAGGGATGTCTGGAGAAGCAGTTTATATTTATATATTATTATCATATACAATTATATAAGTATGTATCCAAATAAAAGAGAAATGCATTATGCAAATATCCCTATTTTGCTCCTTAACCACAATCCTATTTAATAACCTTAGGAATTGAATCTCAGCAGTTTCAGCACGTAAGTTGAAGAGACCCTTGTCTTGCCTGAGCAGTGAGAAAAACATGTTCCTCCTATACACTCTCAGCTAGTAACAATTCCCGAATTAAACTTTAAAAAATATTTAAGTGAGAACTATGCTTCTCTCAGTCAAATATCAGGAAATCAATCTCACCATGGGTACGAGCTTTTGAGCTTACAATACCGCTTACTGTAACCTGTATTTTGCTCACTTTGAAATCCAGTGTTCCTGAAGCCGGAACTAAGCTGCACCTCTCCAGAATGCAGCTGTCTGCATCTAATTTTGCTGGTAAGTTGTAAATAAAAAATTATTTATATTTTTGTAAAGGATCTGATATGATATCCCACATCAACAACTTTTACATCTACTTCTTAATCGAGACATTGAATTGGGCTAAGACCACCTGACATTATTTCACTTCTGACCTTTTCAACTGTCAAAGCAGACAGATTTTTATCCTACAAGATTCGAGCCAAAGCCTCAAAGGTGCAGTGCCAGAGCATTAATCCATTTCACTAGACAGTCATTGAAATTATAATTGAAAGTTCAACTTACTTTAGCATTTTATGCTGAAATACTTCTGGCAGCCCAGGGCAGAAAGTCGAAATCTGGTTTCCAATGGAGACCATTTCCAATGGTTTCTAAATGTTGGCAGTGAAATTCCTTATTGTCAAAGAGATCAGCAGATGCCGGCTTCCATTAATTTACTTTCTGTGACTGCTGCTCACTTCAGGAAGCCTTTCTTTACCTAAGGATGTTGACCTGCTGCCGGATCCCATCAGAAACAGACCAGGAAAGACACTGATTTATTAGGAGACCAGGGACACTTCAGGGAAATTCCCTACAGCAGCCAGGGCAGATCCCATCCCTCTGTTTATTCTGTCTGATGCCATAAGCAGAAGAACAAATCTGCACAGAAGACATAACACGGATCTGTAAAAGCTCCGAACTCAAAGCTAAATAAACTGACCCATGTGTATTACACTATCAAGAGTAACTCCACAATCTGAAGGATCGGCAGACAGCTTTTCCTCTTCACCAACAGGTTGTCATAAAGGCAAAAGGACTTTTGAATCTGAAAATAACATCACCATTTTAAGTAGTCAGTGGGCTCTAAAGCCTTTGTTCTGGTATTCTGGAGCTGCCTAGAGGTCTTTAGCCAGGAAGTTCCCTATAAATAACAGTTTATTATTCTTAGACTAATCTCAAAAGCTATCTAAACAAGCATTTAAGTTAACTTGGAAGACATGCTTCATTAAAACCTAAATGGTTTTTTTCTTCATTTTTACAGTTGGGGCTGACTAGTAATTCTTGGAATCTTATCCAGAGGCTAAAAAGTTTCCTTTTTGGGAGCAGGAAGGGGGAACAGGGAACATGAGATCTAATACCTATTATGCAATGATAAGTCATTTTATCAATGTTTTCAAGACTACTGTTGTATTTGCTCTATAAATTATACTGTCTATATCTGCACAAGGTCCCTTATATCTTTACTGCCAGGATATTAGCCCCTTAATTCAAAGCACTGAGAAATAATGCTGCAGCAATGCATGAGCAATGGGAAGAAAACAGCCCTGAAGACCACATTAACCGGGTGCGTGTTGGGTCTCCTTGAGGCACCGCGATCTCAAGGCTCAGCTCTCAAAGTCCATTAAGGCAAGGAGAAAACAGACTGGCTCCGAGGCAATGCAAATCTCACAGAAGGGCATCTGAGACAAATACCAGAACTGCACGATACCTTAGGGACGCCAACGGTGACATTAGCAAACCTTCTGTACCCTTGCAGAGGGTGTCTTGGCACTTACCGCTTCAGCACCTTTAATTACTTTGCTTTTACCAGCCCGATCTCAGATGTCTGTCTCCTACTCTGCCCATGTGTATGTGCATATCGGTGCATGTACGTGTAACTGAGTGTATATGTACTTCTCCTTCCCTTTCTTCCTGCTTAGATCTTAATGGCAAAGACGACCTTCTGATCCATGGACTACTGCTAGCGTTATTTCACACACACAGCATGATGCCTCCTATGGTAGATGAGTTTGTGTCCAGGTCCTGATGCAGCACAGGCAGCAATCGCTCTCTGGATCCCTGTCTGCACTATTACCTTCAATCTAGTCTGCTGCACCGTACTCAATCCACATACCCTGTCAGCGATCCGACGCACAACTGCCGTTGCCTACAGTGGGATCAAGGACATAGGCCATTCAACAGTCAGCTTTCATAGAAAACGTAGTTAATTTCAAATGGTTTTATTTTACAAACTTTACACTAAATATTCTGACAACATTTATTAAAGTAGAAAAAAAAAGAATTTTGAAACCACAGAGACAGAGAGGATTTGGGAATTTATATTTTCATTTTGCTAGAGGTGTACTGAAACTTTGGGCCAGTTAATTAACTTCTGCGTTTCCTTGTTTAGGCATCTGTATAAACACAGTAAGCAATATATAACTAGCCACCACCTAGTTATAGCAGGAAAGCAGTGGCTTGGAGATCCTCAGCAGGATGGTGTCATATAGGAGTGACATATATACACAAAGCTGTATACAACTGGAGATTCCTGACTGCTGTAAATGTCAATCCTCAATAAATGGTTTGACCTTCTTTATCTATTATTTCCATTTTATAACTGAAATAAGGTCTGACACACTGAACATTTCCAGGGGAATAAATGCAGCTTGGGGATGACTTTGCAGTCTCACGTCTCACATCACACCCTTGAAACGCAATGATCTCCCCAGAAATACAATGCTGTCTTGGTACTTAAGCCCTAAGGACCTCCCAGCGTCCGTTTGCTGGCTGACCTAACAAGCCAATGAGCCCATTATCAGCATGTCTCTATACGCCAACGAGGTTTCTTTTAGTGGAACTGCTTAAAGCATACAGCAGCTTGATCTTGGAGAACTTATTCTTTAGGCATTTAATTGAGATCTTCCATGGGCAGAGTCACCTTCTGGATGAACTCACTTCTGCGCTGACTACACAGAGAGGCCAGGGTCACCACTCTACTTAATCAGGGTGTTCCTGTGAAAGACTGAAAGTTAGGAAAATTAAATATGGATCACAAAACCCACAACTGCGCTGCAGCTCATGTGCCAGGCTGAACTCACAGTGTAGAGATGGAAACAGATGGGGAATAAATTCCCCATCAGACAGTGGTTTGGGGATCTGAATGCAAGACGGAGAGCCAACCACTCCTGTCAAAGCAGACAATGAACAATTTGTTGTCTAATGATAATTTTTAATTGGAGGGAGGGAGGAAGGGGAATTACTTTGATTTGGACTTAAAACAACATTTCAAAAACTTTTCAAAAAGCTGAAAATTTGAAATAGTTCATTTTGTGTTAATTTAAAAAAAATTTCACTGTAACAAAACCGGAGGTGTCTCCTGCTGATTCCAACCTGGTAAAACACTTTCATTAAGAAAACAAAACAAAACAATGGCAGGAGCTCCACGAAGAATCAACATAGAATTTGTTTAAAAAAATAGAAATGTCAATTAGGGAAATGCCTAAATGTCTGCTTCTGATTTTCACAATTTCTCACAATTTGTAAACCCCAATAAAATAAAAAAATATTAATAGAAGTGTAGTGCTGCTAAATTTTATCTTCCACTGCAGAAACTGCATCCCCCGAGTTGCAGAGCTGTGTGGCTGAATTTCAGGCTTCCCCCACCCACAGCTTTGCCAGGGGAATAACAGAAAATCCAGTTTCGCTTCCACATACAACTCAGTTCATTAAAATCACAGAATTGTTACAAGCCTAAGGTGGGTTTTTTTGACACAAATGTCTCTTTGCGCGTGCTACCAGTAAGTTCAACAAAATGAAATGAAGAAATTCTTAGAAATTAGCTGCCAAATTTTTCTTATTGGCTTTTACAGAGAACAGCCCTGCTTTAATTGGCTGAAGGGAAAAAAGCTGTCATATCTGAAATGGCCAGAAGAGAGAGAACACTGGCAGAACGGCGTCTTCCTAGGTAAGGGTAGTCCATGACTTAATTCCATGTGTCAGGGCAAGATAACACACAGTCATATGTGTATGATCTCATCAGCCCTTCAGGAGACAGGATTTTACTTGACGTTTGGTAATATTATTTTAGAGACTTCCTTAATATGTTTGCAGAACACACAAACAAGGAAAAAATGCCATGTAAACCTCAATCTAGATACCACTTAAAGGGATATGCAATCATTATAATCAGAGTAATCACGGCATTATTAATTACAAGAGGAAAAAAATAGATAAACAACCAGTAGGAATTCCACGTGTTGGCAAAAGCATTTGCTGTCAGTGTTCACATCTCTCCCTCTCTGACGTCTATGCACATTTCCATGTATATATGTGTGCACTACTTGGGCCGGCAGCACCCAACACATATCAGCCCGAGGGTATTACTCGACTTACCAGGGTGAGAAATATCCCCGTGCCACCCCTGCCCTGCCGCCATGAGCTGCTGGCAGAGCTCCTGCCCCCCCAGCCCTCCTGCTGTCCTCCAGCGGGCGGGTGTTTCAGACAGCGTGATGGTCCCCATCATAACAACATTGGGTTATGTTTTGCAAAAAGTCATTCCAGAGCTTTGTATCAACTAACAGGGAATTCAGGGTCAGTTACTAGATCACTTCCCATTTCTTGAGATGACTGCAGGCATTTTCAGTGCTCCTGCCCTGAACCTCTCTCTGCAGGGACCCCAGGCATGGGTTCCCCAGCAGCCCCGGGGCAAACCTGACCTGGTTCCTGTTGCCTTCCCCAGCACCATCAAGGTTCACAAGCGCAGCAGTACAACCTGAGCCGCCTCCAACAAATTGCCCTTTGGCTCCAGCCCTAAGACGCCGGAGCTGGCTGCACTAGCAAAAGGGGTCCTGCAGATTTGGAAAGTTTCCTTCTAAACAGCAAAGGCTAAAAACTTTGGGCTTGATTCTCTGTTATAACTTGACAGCTAGAAGGGAGATATAAAATTGCGCTGGAAGAAACCCCCTTCTCAGAGAGTGGCCTGGCCAGGCTTGCAGAAGCTCTGGCTGTTGGTCCCCGCTGCGCCATGCGCCCCGCAGAGGGGCTCCCACAGCAAAGTGCTGCCCCAGCCCAGCCCTGCTTGGCCCCCCAAACACCAAAGGCAGCCTGAAGCCACCCTCAGCCTGCCTTTGCACGGGGCCAGAAAAACTAACAATCAGAGCTTTCTCTTAAGCCCTGAAAGCTTAAACTCTGTAAAGCTTGACAGCAACTTACACTTCCAGCTAAGCCATCAGCATTTTCAAGCCTTAGGGAGACAGACAGCTACTCATGTATTTTTATATATAAAGTCATATGTATTTGTAAATACTCGGATGATTTCCATACACACCCACCAGCCACACAAAGCAATAATAAATTATTCCAATAAACGGTATTACTCTAAAAAAGCAACAAGGATAAATATAATTGCACAAGGTTTAAACAGGATGTAAATCAGCATTAAAAAAAAAAAAAGGGCAAGTTAACGTGAAGCTGTTTACTCCTAGAGAATCTCCGCTGCTCTAACATTTCAGCAATAGCCTCCAGTCGTGAGTGTGCTGCAGGAAGTAACGGAGAGCAGTTCAGCAGATGAAACAAAGAGGACCTAATTACCATGCGAAGCACAACATCCTTCAGATGTGATGAGAAACGTGACTGCATGAAAAACTGGTCCTGGGGAAATTTCAAAATATGACCACCCAAGCATAAAGAAGAGAGTGGTGAAAACCAGAGAAACTGCAACATGAAGGTATAGTATTTCTGTACAAAGAGTATTAGTTTAAACACAGGCACATACAGATACTGTGTACATACAGACATCTACATGCAGACACACCAATACAAGGAACTATGTGATTGTGGATGAAAGCTATAAATGTCTAAAAGCTTTCAAACCATATGCTACTTATTAATAAAGAAAATCACATAAATTCTTAGTATGTTGATCCATCGAGATTCTTGAGGGAAAAGCAAACAAACAGCCAAATGCGTGAAAAACAACCAAGCAGCCTGGCAATCCAGCACTATCATTCCATTTTCATCATACTTGGTCATTTAATATTCATTTTTGCCTACAATTCCACACTTTGAATGTAAATAATTTATGAATATTGGCCATAAATTATTTTGGGGGGGTTGTTATGGTTTTTGTTGTGTGTGTGGGTTGTTTTGGTGGCTTTTTTGTGTTTTGGTTTTTTTTCTTAAGAGGAGGAACATGGATGATAAGCACTGCTATCTTCTTGGAGCAAGGGAACACCTAATTCTCAGTTATAGGTAGAGAAGTTGTGTCTTGTGCAAAAAAGTTCAAGGAGGTATTTAAAGCCACAATGGAGAAAATGCTGGCTTGTGCTGAGCTCAGCACAGAGGCCATGTCGTTAGCCTCTGCCAGCTGCACAGAACTCACACTGGTTTGGCACCAGTGCAACTGGGGGTACCAAGACCCCCGTCACCAGCATGATGTGAGACTGCACTCAGGAACGGCCATTACTCCCTCCAAGGTGGAAATACAGTGTACCATTTCTGATCTTGACCTACCAAATAGCTATTTCTGATCTTGATCTACCCTTTTGGTCAAGAAATTGCTAAAAAATTTGCATCTCCAGAACACCCTTTTTACTATATAACCTGAGCAAGTCAGATGTTAACCTCTTCATTTATTGCCCCAGTCCTGGGGGGGCTGTGTGTGAAGCTGATGGTGCGTCTTGAAAAGCTGTTCAAAGTGTGAAAAAATTGAGAAACAGAGTTCGCAAATTCCTCCACATGATCAATACTGCTCTTCAGCTCCAGATTCCCTTTATCGATGACAGCCTCTCTCATTGCAGTGATTAGAGATTCTACATCTTTTAATCACAAAGAACATGACAACTACACCCTATCTATAGCTTTGTGATTTACAGCAATTGATGCACTATCATAATTGCATTAGTGCAATGATAGCTTTTGGGTGTTACCCAAGCAGCTGAATTTAAATATGGTTGCATTTGTGACAAACTGACAAGGAAAATCTGATGTTTGAATCCAGCACTGATTTTAACCCATTCAGCTTCCCTTGTCTCCCTCTGTCTGTTAATGGCAGGGATGAACCATTCTTTTCCTGCCTCACTAATTCTAACCATAAGAAAATGGAAAGCTGACCCATGGACTGAAAGGAGAAGCCACATGCTGGGGCTGTTGTGTATATGTTAACAGACAGAATGTAAGTTTTGGGAGCAACATCCCACTCTTCTAATAAAGCATCAACTCCTGTTGCTACGAGTGGGTGGATTTCAGCTTAGCCAGTATAGCCCTTATTTTGAATTTTCTTAAATGACTCCCCAGTTTATACCATAAAGTCATTTGAACACTGATGCTTCTTTTTAATTTCAGTGGATTCGTTTGTTTTATTTTTAGCCTGATTCCTGACAGAAAAGAAACACCCACAGATTGCAGTCATGGGAGTCTGCTCTCATTCAAAAAGGGTGTTCAACTCACCCCTGCTGTCCAGCATCAAGGTCAAAAGATACGGAAACTCTTCGGAGTTTGAAAAGAAGGCAGTGGGGGAGAGGAGAGGGACCCTACTGCTGTCCCATTACAGGAAAAGCTAATAAAGCTCACCCTTTGTGAGATATCAGAGGATCCGCATGAGAGAGAGACATTACAAGCCAGGCTTCATTAGCTCCTCTGCTCACAGAGTGACTTCTTTTTACAAGAGAACAGAAGATTTCAGTCTCCTGAGCTGAAAGAAAGTGCAGGCTGGCAGGGAAGAATGAGGCTAGATGAAAAGCAGATTCTTATCATCTTTTTCTAAATATTATCATACAAAGTATTGGCTTGCATCCCCCCAGCAGTGCCCCACCTAACAGCACTCAAAACAATGAGCAAGTGCCAGAGCTGGTGCCTGCTACTTGCAGGATATGGGAACCAATTCAGGACAACCTGCGTCTTTCCCCAAACCCTAACCCAATGCCAAAACGGCTGTGGCACGTGTCATGGACTTCTTGGAAGACCTCAGTTCAGCTCGCTGCTCTGCCAGACACTTCTCATGCAAGCCCAGGAGATCGCATCTGTCTGACCCTCAGCTTCTACCCGAAGGCCAGGACGATGGCACAGGGACTCTGGGAGGACAGATCACACCTGACGGGCGGAAGCCATTTCATGATTCCCTACACCAGCACCTCAGTTGCAGGCACACAGCCAGGCACAGAGTGTTTCCTTGCGAGAGCTTTGGATTTACAGCAAGAAAACAAAAGCTACAAGTGTAATATGTCACGAGAGATGAAGGACACTACTGATGGCCTAGATGTCTGTAACAGAAGCATCTCAGCACAACCTCCCAGCATCCCCGTTTATGCAGTTAAGTGCTGGCGAGCACAGCACTGGCACCAGATCTAGCACACTCCACATTTATCAGAACAACGGGCAGGGCTGGCACCGCTTCTCCTCTCGCTGTGAACACAAAGAACAAGGCCCGGAGTGACCAGCCCATTCACCAGCCCTGTGGCAGGGCAGGGGCGGAGGACACAGGTACAACTAAAGAGCTAATTTCCCTTACATCAACATGAAACCTTAGAATTAACCTACAACATTTAATTATACAGTTAATTTACATACAACATCCTGGTGATGTTTCTGAATATTTTGAATCACTGGGGACTATCAGGGCCTCCAGACTGCAGGCAGGAGTCCATGAAACAGAGATACCTGCTCTCTCCCTTCCTCAGCAGAGATCTCCTGACCTGGACAGTGCCCGGCCGCTATGTCCTCCTCAGCCACCACCTTCTAGGAAGGGTTAGTGAGCAGGATGCAGCAAGTTGCCTGCCCCATTAGTCTGGGCGTAAGCTTGGCTTTGCTGCTGGAGCTGATCATTTTCTCCTAATGACAGAGCACATGAATGGACTGAACTGTGTGTTTAGTTTGGGAACATGTGAATAGCTGGAAGGATGCTCAGTGCCAGTGTGCGTAGAGTGTTTATTGTTCTAAATCAAAAGCCAATATATAAACACACATCTTTTAAAAAAATCCACTCTTTTCCTTAAAGCCCTGAACACCCACCCAGCCTATTAAGTTTCATTTCTGGGATAAAAATCTGCCTATCATTGCTCCATGCGTGGCAGGACCACGGCAGTGCTTGAACAGACTCATTTCTTGTGCAGCTGTGTCGCACTTCTGCTTGCTCCCTCCATACTGCTTGAGCTGCAGTTGCATTAATATCCAGGTACACACCCTGGGGCACAGGGCTGTAACCATGTTGTGACCCGGCTGGACTGGGGTACTTGCCCAGTCTGTTGTCTTGAGGCTCTACTGACAAGTACCAACTGAGCCACTAAACGCAGATTTAAGAAACTTGTTTTAGGCAGCTGCTGTATGCTTTCCAGTCTGGATATTCTGCGTCTGGATACAGCTCCCAAGAATAAACAACTGTTATAATCACAGTAAAATAAATACTTTATTACAGTTGAATAATGTTGGTTCTAATTACAGTATCATTGATGTATTTTCCTATTAGAGGAAGATTTCCACTTATTCTTTTTTATATTTATTTACCCAAAACATAATACTCAGCGTGATGTTTGCAATTGAGCTGCTGCTGCTCTCTTTTTCTGCCAGTTTTACAGCTGGGTTGTTAGGCAAAGTTGATCTCATGTCCTTCCACAAATCAAACAGGTATCAGCTTAGCCCAGACAACTGCTCTCAAAAAGGGGCCCTTCCTATGCCTTCCAGGAGTTAAATCCCCTACAACTGCCCTAGCATCTGAATGGGAGCCTTTTCCAAGGAATTAAAAAGCCTTCTGGATCAGACCTAACAGGCATTTAAGCTTTGTTCTCAATGCTCAGTTGGCTGCATTAGGAAACTAAGGTTGGTATTTTGGTGTAACTGGCTCTTTTTTGCCAAGGAGATACCCTACAGATTAGCACTTAGTAGGAAGAGAAAATTGCTACGAGTATTGTTTCTCCAAGTCATTTTTCTCATTGGTGCTGCAGGGGAAAATTGCAACTGCTTAAATATGGGACAGGCCAGGAGTTAAATGAGTAACGGCTTTATTTCTGAGTCTATGCTGCCAGTTACCTGCAAAATCCCAATAACATGCGACTCAGCTGCAACAATATCATATAAGCTGGTACAGGTAAAAAAATAGTCGATACCCCTGTTCTTCCTCTCTAGTGGTTCCCTGCATCTGAGCTCCTACCGACTGTTCCTTCTCACCCAGCTCCCATGCATTTGGTTGGGTAGATGCTCTCCAAGGATGTGGGTAATCTGAGATTATAACCCAAATCCTTTACAAATACTGCTACATCAGGAGAGGGTTATATGGGATACCAGAGCAAGTGTTACTATTTATTCAGGCAGTCTATAGTAAAACTAAGCTCAACAAGAACAAGGTGATGACAATAAAACTGGAAACTGCAGTTTAACAACATAACTTCTTCAGCAATGATGACAACACCACACCATAACCTCAGCAAACAACCACAAAAACAGGTCAGTGAACCATTATGCTACAAGGGCCATCCCTAGAAGCATGCTCAAAATCCATCAGATCTTTTTATACAAGAT
Source organism: Grus americana (assembly GCF_028858705.1). Classification (NCBI taxonomy): domain Eukaryota; kingdom Metazoa; phylum Chordata; class Aves; order Gruiformes; family Gruidae; genus Grus; species Grus americana. The sequence continues at coordinate 14,757,509 of NC_072863.1, read as the reverse complement.
TCAAGTTCTCTGGGTAAAAAAAAGGGGACTGGGAGGAGATTATTGATCTATGGCTTTGAGAGCATGCCCTTTAGATGCTAGGACTGACGCTTAGATTCACTGAAAGAAAGCCTTAACGTCTTTTTTTTTTTTCCCCCCACCTGTTCCTGGAACCATTGCTACAGACAGCACCAAGACGTGAAGGGGCTTCCTGATGCACAGAAATTATGTATTAAAACACCTCCAAAGACTGAAGAAGTTTGCCTTGCGCATGGACTAGAATCCCAGCAGACAAGTTGGGACAGAGGGTGAGATTGGAGGCATGGGAGTGCGGCAATCGCTGATCCATAGAGCGGAGACAGCAACACGTTCAGGGACCAGAGAGGACCAGGAGTTTTCTGGAGGTTGTACGGGAAACTGGGAACCAAATCCAGGGTCTGACACCTTCTGGCGAAACTGCCAGTGACTTCAAACACCATTGACTCATAACAGCTACGACAATTTACACCAGCTGAAGACCTGCCCCCAGGAGTCCTGCCTTGCCGCCCTCTGCTCTTACTGCTAGAGATCGATGACTCTTAGAGGTCAGATTTTTTGTTTTGTTTTGTCAGGCTTAGATTGCTTCTTTGTACACTGCTGAGATCAAATCAATTACTTTCCACTCCAACCATCTGACCAAAGTAATTCTAATGGAGCAGAAAGCAGAAACTCAGATAAAAGAAGGGACAACATATTTTTCACTGTTATCTTTGTGCTGAGCATGATAAAGAAGGAATGAAGGCTGAAATAAAGATCATTCTTAATAATTCCCCCTCACGTAAGAGTAATGATCTTAATTCCTACCCTTTGTCTTTGTTGTGGAGATTGGGGACATGAGTTTAGATGGAAGATGAACCCTGTAAGTCTTCAAAGGAAGAGCACTTATACCAGAAATCCTGTTTCCATGATAATCGTATCCAGGAAAACTATTATTTTGGAACATGATTGCATTTTTCAGCTACCTTAATACCATTTTTACTGTTCAGCTGCATGAAAAATTACCTAACCTGTTGGAATGGATTTCTTGACCCACACATAGCTACATTAAAGGGTGTAATTTAATGCAATCTAACTAAATTAGCACCAATTAGACAGGCTAAATTAAAGGGCATGTCACTAATAAATTTTATGCTAAACATATTACTGATAATAAGCTCACTAAAAAATGCATAATGAAATAAAATATTCTTTTTAACACTGCTCAGTCTAAATATGAATATATAAAAAGTCATGAAATAATGAAATACACTATGCTAATTCCCAGTTGCCTTTCAGGATAACATCACAGCAATATTAAAATGCACCGATTACGGTGGTGTTTAAAAACAATAGGTCAAATCCTACAGGGAAGCAGAAAGCCAGGCCAAATTCCATGCAATATCTAGGATCCTGATCCTGCAAACATTTACATACATATGCCCAGCTCCTTTGAACTCAGCAGGTCTGCTCTTGTACATGAAGTTGTTGGCTTGCTGCCGTGTCTGCTCAGGGAGCTGAATTGTAACATGGACCAGGGCGTGAGGGAGGACTGCAGAAAGTGCTTGGATTTGCATTTGGACACTTTTTCTGGAGAATATTTTACAAGTTTTACTTTCCAAAATACCAAGTACCAAAAGCTTTACAGTACACTCTCCCTAGGTCCCGTATGTAAAGGTATCCCACAGCACAAAAACTAAGGTCGAAGAGCTTATTCAGACCTTTAAGCAAGCGGTTCTCTGATCAGTGGAAGTCAGACTGATTTCCTACAGCTCTCTGTGCGCGCGCATCTGTCTGTCCTCTCTTCTGTGACTGGATTCACTAACGTCTGATGAGAGTTGGGCTCATACAATGTCCCTTTTTCTGACCACAGCCTCGCTAGGCTCTGTCTTTCCTAGCTGACTGCTTGTTTTCACAAAACTTTCAACTTTGAGAATGCTACCATCTCTTCCAAATTTGGTGAAAATTGGTCAAGAGGTGCTGGGTGGGCAAAAAGACAAACTGAGACCCCCCCAGTTGCATAAGCCCCATTCCTAACAGCAGGTAGTGGGAATTTGGTGACTTAGCTATAAGCATGGTTTAAGAATGGGATGTGTTGCAGACTGAATGCGTTGGTGTCCACATTTTCAGCTACGCCCCAACAAGCAGCTGAGATAGGTGTAAATGAACCATTTGTGACTCCATTCATTTTCATCCTCAGGGAAGCTCAAAACTCTTGGATGCCCTTCACTCCCAAGGGCTATATACTTACATATATATTTACTTATATACTTATACTTACTATATACTTTATACAAGCCCTAGATACTGCCAGGCAACCTTGTTGCATCCCCACGTAACGCACAAGTCCTCTGCTGGGTAGACCCGGAGGTTTACGACCCTTTTGCGTCTTCCTTCTGACACAAAATGATCAAAAGGCCAGACAAGCTCTGGCACTCCATGTACAATTCATCTATCAGATATTTATTAATCAGTAATAAAGTAAATCAGGGATAGTAAAGTGGAAGTGACATCTTTATTAAGACAGACCAACATGTCCTGAATAGTAACGAGAATGGGCTTCTGGAGCACATTCTATGCACTCACACATTAACTAATTAGGGCGCTCAGCAGGGTCCTTGCTCACATGAGTAGTCTTTTCTCACACAGGTAGTCTAAAGTTAATAGGCCCATTCATGTGAGTAACATTTGTAAAAGCATGTTCTAGCCTCAAGTTCCCTGTCTTCAGCTCCTCTGCAAAAATGAAAACCCCAAAAATACTCTGAGGCAGAAACAGATGTACTGTTTTAATAAACATGAATGATTCTGCAGAAAACCTCCATTAAAGTCCATCCGGATAGTTTTAAACAGCTTCGTGACACCCTGTGCACAGGTTGTGGCCGATGCTTGATGCAGAATTGAGCCCTAAACCAGAGAGGAAGAGCCATAATGTGCAAGTAAAACTATATAGGGGCATTTTGCAAGTTAAAAAAATAACATACGTGGAAATCATCCACGTTTCGGGGCTGCAGCCCATTCTCAGAAAACAGGAAGCTTTCCTATCAGAGCATGCTTCCCCCACTGCCCCCTCTTTCATAAATACATCCTTCCCCTCTCATAAAAAAACAAATAGGATTTGTTGGATTCTGTTCAGGCCATAGGAAAAAAAAAAGGCGCAATGACTGTGCAGTGCCTATTAAAATCCTGAAAAGTGCTGAAGGCACCTGCAAACTTGGCTTTTCCTGCTCTAGTGCTTCCACTGTTCAAACAGATTTTTAAAATAGCTAAGAAACCATGCCAAATGACCACTGTTAATCAAAGACTCCTTTCAAATTGTATGAAAACAAACCAGCATCAAAAATGGTGAACTGCCATCTATGCACACTTTACTACACGAGGAACTGAAAAATGACTGAACCCACATTGATGCATATTTTGAGGAAAAATGTTGGCTTTGGAATAAAAGGGACATATTCAGGTTTTATAGAACTGCTGTGGCTTTGTTTTTGAAAAATGAATTCCTGATTTTTAGATTTTTTTTCCCATACAGTCTTTAGGTCAGCACCGGTGTGGACCCAAATCATCATCATCTTATTTACTTGAGATCATCTTTCAGGGTGTTAGCCTCTGCAGGATCTATCCCATCGGAGACAGGAGTACTGTTCCAGGACACTTCTGTGCATTGTGCACCATGTGGCATAAAGCCCCAGATGGTGGCTGCCTTTCTGCAAAGTGTTCTTGCTATATCAAAACCAGCTCTCTAAACATACAGCTTCACTATCATTTCAAAAACAATACACAAGTGATTTATTCTCTTTAAAAAAATTATCAGTTTGGTTCATTAACCTATAGCTGTACAAAAGCAGGAGTCAATTACGTTGCCACATCAGATGTGTGTAAAGATAATTACCCTGAAAAGAAGATGTAAAGGTGTCCATAAAGGCAGTGAAATGTGACCTATTAAATCAAGCTGTAACCTATTATGGGTCAAAAAACACATTTGTAGGGCCAACAGGCTCATGGCAATGGCCAATCTAGCATGAATTCTGCAGGTGTCTTTTTCAAATAAACATGAACTCTATCCTCTTCATTCCTGCAATGTCACTGTCTTCTTACCTTCCATACATGCTGTTTACTCAACACACATATACAAATGACACACAGAAATGTCTCTTCAAAATTATGCAGAAGAACACAGCATGTATGAGCAGTTAAACAGTAAATAAGACACAGAAAACAAGCAGCAGAAAATCCACAAAGAGCACCATTACCCTGCTGTTTTACTGGGCATTTCATAATGCTATTAGTCTCTCTGTCACCTTACACAAAGTACCCTATCCTTAGTAGGGTACATCTGCATTAGAGTCAATGATCCAGCTCAAGATCTGACCCAGCTGTCTATGAAGACCAATAAAAATCTTGTAAATGTCCTGAAATTCCTATTTTGTGAATTTTTCTAATACTAACCAAGTTATTTAAAAAAAATGATTAGCATGCAACCTCGGTTGGCTGTGACTAACTTCTGAGTGATGTTTCTATTGATTGATTTAAACCACTTCATTTCCAGTAAGCACCTCTAATATTTGAAGGACCTCATTTAACCAGTTTAGATTACATTTTGCCTCATTTGTACTCACTGCAACAAATGAGTTGAAAAAAATCTGCTGTATGTCACATGCTAAAATATATAGGCATTATTGAGACTTCTCAGAATGCCTCTCCTTTGCTTCTCCTTTGGGATCACTCAGAATAACCTTTTGAGTTATACTGGGCTTGATTCTGCTTTCGCTTGCACCAGAGGTCTAATCAGAAGTAATTAAATGGAAGTCACCAGAGTTCTTTCATGGCAATCCCAGTAGAACGCAGTCTGTAATTAAACTTGCGAATTTTTAAACAGAAGTATTGCATTAATACAGGTAGGTGTACAGAACTGAGGCAGAAACACTGATGGCTTATAAACATTTTCACCACAGTACTGAAGACTGTAACAGTATTAGTGTGGGAAGCAGACGTATTTGTGATTTATGGAGCTGCTGTGTCAGTGGTCGTAACTCCAGTCACTTCAACAGAGCTAGGCCAGATGACCACTGTGAAGGGTCTCACTCTTGAAAGGGGCACAGAAATGGACTGCAATCTATGCAACACAGGAATCATAGCATCATAGAATGGTTTGGGTTGGAAGGGACCTTAAAGCCCATCTAATTCCAACTCCCCTGCCATGGGCAGGGACACCCTCCACTAGACCAGGTTGCTGAAGGCCCTATCCAGCCTGGCCTTGAACACTTCCAGGGATGGGGCATCCACAGCTTCTCTGGGCAACCTGATCCAGTGTTTCACCACCCTCATAGAGAAGAATTTCTTCCTAATATCTAATCTAGATCCACCCTCTTTCAGTTTAAACCCATTACCCCTCATAATAAATCACGAGAAACTCATGCTAAGTCACCAGAGTTAATGGTGTAAAATCCAGACATTAAGGTAAAGAACCAGGGCCAAAGCATTTCATTTTAAAATGTATTTACATTATTAAAAATATGATCTGATGCAGTTATCCATCAGGGAAAGAGCATGCACTCTGAGAAAAGCATCTATACAGAGAGATGCTTTCACCCAGCACTAGGCAGCTTTGCAGGTAACACACAAAACCCCACCTCTGCCTCCTTCAGAGTTACTATATTTTTATTCTTATCTAACATACTCCATACTCCTTTATATCCTTCATGCTGCACAGCTGGCTTTTAACTGTTCTAAAAATAACAGTCATTAAAAGAGGCACAGAGATGTTCCAGTCTCTTTGTTGAATCTGAATTCGCACCAGCTCTGTCAAGGAAGGTTGGCTACAAACCTGTCTGCAGCAGGTGTGAGGCCAAGCTCCTTTTTGGAGAATTAATCTCATCTATCATATACATTTGTTTTGGGTTAACCGGTATGTTGCTCACAGCAAAAGAAATTGAGAAGCCTCCTACCCAGTGCAGGAGAAGTTTAAAGTATTGGTCAGTAAAGTAAAATGATTCTGCAGAGATATCTGTGGAGATAAATTGCCCACTTATCTACCTTAATTTGTAAGACACATCAGGTGTCATATAAGACATTATTCCTAAGGGAGTAAGTCACCTTCATAATCATCATAGAGGTGAGAATGTTGGGCAACACCAACTAAATCAAAAGAAAAAATCCTTTTCTTCAAGGAAACACAATTTGTGTAACACAGAAGCCCCACAAACGAAAGCTCAGCAAATCCAGTATCTATTGTTTGCTTTCCTATGCATTATCTATATCTGCATACATGTTTTTCAAGAAAAACACACTTAATATGGTTATGATGATAGCAACACTATCCTCTGTGTTCCTTCTTTTTCTTAAGCAATTCCAGAGAAGAAATTAAGTATTGATTCTCTCCCTAACTATGTCATCTTTTCTCTTTAAAAGATTCACGGCTTTCAGGCTTTAGTTCCACAAACCAGTAGGTAGCATCTAAACAAGATTCACTTTTCTGAAAGGAGCCCTGATTGCTATTAATTCTTCTGGTTTTCTTTTTTCTCAAAGTATTTCTGAAGTGCCTTTCTAGAGAAGCTGGGAATTAAACATTTTCAAGTTTCACAGGACACAGCCAAGAGAGTTGCTCCTTCACACTCACACCAGACCAGTTAATGGTGCCAAAATAGTGTCCTACAAGTTAGGCAACTGATTTCAAATTTCCAGCCCCTGCTGACATTCAGTTATCCTGCACAGAGAAGAGTGGTTCCAACACACTCAGCAAAGAGAGACTTGCACCAGAATAACCAAGACCACCCTGCTGCTTACAATACTGACAAGGTTTCCATTGGAAACAGAGTTTGTTGTTGAGGCAGATGTAAACTGACGCACCTAAGCTGACTTCAGTGGAGGTGGGCTGATTTATGTCAGCTGAAGATCTGCCCTTGGTTCCATTCAAAAAAGACAAAACAGATTCTTCTGATCAAGAGGTGGAATTTTATAATTCACTTAATGAGGAAAAGCTGAAGTCCATAGAGACACTAATGGTTAATATCAGACGTGTCAATCAAAATCTATTAACGTTGAGTTGCTAATTTGATTTGTGAAATACTGTAACAAAGATTCATATAATTTTTCCTTAAGGGATATTAATTGCATATTAAATTAACCTAGTGGATGTTTGTCCTGTTTTCCAGCTAAAAAGAAATGTGTTCACTATAGCTTACTATACAGGGCAAAGCCAATGAGTACAGAAAGAAAGAGAAAGGTGCTGTGGTTTAACATTCATATTTACTCTAGCTACGTTTCATTTAAATTTGTCTTATGTTCCTGAGCTCTTTAAAGAATATGGGTTCCTGGCAAGGTTAATTTAAAGAGCCAACAAACTTAAGAGTTCTGCTTTAAAGAAAAGTAGGTACTTAATAGACCATTCTGACCAATGAACTCTTTTGCTGGCACAAGCATATATACATTTCAAGTGTCATTTGTAACTAGGCTTATGCTTTAGAAAATTGCAAGATGACTGTTTTATCAGAAGTACATTGTTGTCTCTACAGTTCTACACTAAATACTTCAGAATCACTCTAAATCTTATGATTAAACTCCTCTATTTAGTGTAACAGTAAAAGGCACTGAAAATTAACTGATTAGTATCACAAACAAGTATACCTAGATAACTTAGGTTTCATAGCTACAGTAAAGTTCTGTATTTGGGAGAAAAATATAGGGAAATGGGCGTTAATTGAAAGAACAGCTCTTCTTCAAGCAACTGTATATATTTATGTGTGGCCACTTCTAGGCTTCAGGCAAATCAGTATGCATGCAAGAGTGAATTTTGGTTTTACACAGAAGACCAGCGCCAGGACTATGCTTCACTGTGCCTGACAAAAGCCAGATCTTAGGTGAGCTAATACCACTGTGTATACTTTGAGCTGACCTCCTTAAACAAACTATCCTATGGCATCAGCTGAATGAAATTCCTAGTTGCTAGATTATTTCCTTTAGTAATGTTTTCTTCCAAATTACAGCAGCTCATATTTATCATTTAGGGACTACACTGTACAAATTCTGCACCAAGTGCCTTTGCACACCCTGATTTAAGTGGGACACTCCCCAGGAGAAAAAGCACTAATTTACAGCAGTTGTGGCAGCCCAGGGCCCATAGAAATGCTACAGTTTGGATTTATTTTAACCACACTGGTTATTTTTGTTACAGCAGACATAAAAATCTCACTTCTCATTCACAGTTGTCAGTATTTTGTTTTTATGTAAAATAATAATAATCATGATAATAATAATAATAATTCCAGATGTTCGTGTAAATGCAGCTCATTAAATCACAGTTGTGCACTCTTCCATGTTGTAATTTTCTCAGATAAATTTCCTTTTCTTTAAGCAGGTAATAAATACATAAAGCTTTTCTATCTATATATCTTTTAATCGACTGCAGTCATTTAACCTAGACCCTCTAACCAGATTAATAATAGAAAACGTGTCATAACAATTCCTTACCACAGGATGAATTATCATTATTGTTTTGGCATTGAAAATCCTTTCTGCTACCTCAAATTACCCTTCTTTTCAACAGTGCACAATACATGAATCACTTCCCTAATCCTACATGTTACTAAAAATCACATCCCAGTACAATAGAGCCATCTGACAAGCTACTTTCTGACAGCATGCTAAACTATTGTGGTGGTGAATTCCCAGAGACCCTCTGGATCTGTTTCATTAATAAAAGTTGCAAGTGAAAGCCAAAGGAGGAACTGCTCGCAGCCTGTGAGAATCCACCCAAAGGCTGAATTTCACATCCCAGCTCTTCCCGTCATCCTTACCGTCACAAAAACAGCTTCCCTTATGCCAAGGAGGTGTTAAGCAGACAAACATTGTTAGAGCTCCAGCTATACCTCTTTTGAAATCTAAAAATCTAAACATCTGGATTTTTTTACAGCTGGGGGCAATTACAGTGCTGTTTCCAAACACCATAAATGTGTGTGTATCCGCAGCATTATATATAGACAGGCTCTGATCCTCAGCTGCCTGGTAAATCAGTCAAATTTGACAATGTCAAGTGAGTCGTACTGGATTTACAGCAACTGAGAATCTAGCCCTCCAATTTGCAACCATATGTAAAAGGATGAGTGATCTATAGAGCAATGATATAGTTGAGAACCAATGAATTAAAATTTCACTGTTGATTTTTGTTCTGATACTGACACCCTCCACGGTTTCAAACTAGTTCTTTCTTACAGCAACCTCATAAAACATATTTTCTTCCCTGGGACTTGAAGAGTAGCAAACCTGTTCACAGTGAAGCCAGGGACAAAACTCCCAGTAAGCTAAATGAGCAGCATCTTCCTCGCAAAGGAATGCTTTCAAGGTGTATGTAGTGAAAAGTAAATTAAAAGTAGGTTGCATGGGTATTTAGATAGGCACAATCCTCCCAGGTGTCAGGCCCCTTCAATTTGGTGCTCCAGATTGACAAAAGTGAAGCTTGCTCTCCTCAGGATCAAACCCTGGTATGGCAAATGCTTTCCTCAGTGACTGGTGAACCATTCATAATGCACACTTACAATTTTTAAATGACAGTAATTAGATGCATGGGCTTAGGCCCTGCATCAAAAAATCTACGCTTTCAAAGATCAAGACCACACTAGCCAAAATGTTACTGAGTCCACTTCTATTATTTTTGAAAAGCTATTAAACCATCTCCCCTCTTTATGATCTTCTAATCAGAAGCAACTCGTGCTTCTACCAGACAAGTATTTAGGCAACTTTTTATTGCAACAAACCAACATTCATCAAAAGTGGCGTATTTTTAACACTAATTCTAATTATAACAAGCAGTGCATTTTGTGTGCTTTCCAATTATGCATGAGAAAAGTCAGCATAAGTGTCCTCTCTTATCATAATTATCTGTTTCTAATTTCAATTTTGGCTATGTCTTTGCACTCAGTGATGTAAATGTAAATGTTCCTGTCAGATAAAGATTAATTTGATTTAAGCCCTCTTTGTTCTAATTATATATTCTATTTCTGCTCACCATGCAAGTTTCATTCGAAGTCACATCTGTATTTTATCACAACAATGAAGAAATTCTGTGGTATTTAAAAAGGTAACTACAGGATTTCAGCTAGTCCTGTCAGGCACTGTTATGACAATGTACGCTGGGACTGTGCCAAATGAATTAATATTTTAGCTGACTAATTTATGGATTACTGTAATTATTACTTGAATATTAAAGTATGTGAACTTTTATCAAATGAAATAAAACTTGTTGCCCTAATTGCTCCCTTTACTCCTAAGGAAACATGACCTTTATGGGCTTTGAACCTGAGCACACTGAAAATACTGAGTGATACCCTGTAGGCGGAATAGGAGACTTAACATGGAGGTAAAGATAATTTTATCTCTGACTAACATGGAACATATCTCTTTGATATTTTCCTGTTTGGAAGCCAAGGTTTTGGGGATAGTCTAGAGATTTCTGTCATCGAACACATCAACACTGTGTGGGCATCCTGGGAAGAAGGTAAGATAGAAATAGTGGGTGGGTAATTCTGCTTTATTTGTCCAGATTTTGAGTGGAGTCTCACACTTACAGACATCTAAAACTATTTAAATTACAAGTTTTGCAGGGCCTGCGCTGCAGGGAAAACTTCAAGACCATAGACTAGTCCTGGCTTTGACCAAAATGGGACGTGACCCAACTGCCATGTCTTCTGACAAAGCTCTTCTGGAGGTAGCAAGAGAACACGCTTTGGCAGGGGCACGATTCAAATATTGCCAGGACCGCTGTGTCTAACCTTGCTTGCATTCGCATCCTGGAGCAATGTGTTTTTCCACCAAAACCATGACAAGTGACGGCTAGCTGGAGTCAGGTCTCCAGGAACAGCTCAGAGGGGTTTCTCAGATGTCTAACATAAACTGAGGTCATATTCTAGCTCTACTGCTAGTCAGGCTGGTAAACAGTCTTTTATCCCACTGCTTTCACAAAACTTACAGCAACTTTAACAGTACTCAACAGCTTCACTGACACTGGGTTGAAATTGCCCAACAAAATCAAAAGCCTTGATAAATACGGACACAACCACGTACATGAACCCTCCTTTTTTAAAGAAGTTTGACTAATAAGACTTGAAACTTTGAAGGCTTCACTGAAGCATGCAGATGTTGTGGCAGTTCCTTTTCTGCAGTTCCACCTGGAGTCTGTTTCTAGCTCATCTTCTCAGCTGCTCTCTCCTCCCAGACCTCATTTCCCTCCCCTCTCTCCCCAGGAACAGCCATACACACCTACCTGCTGTAAGACTCACAAAGAACAAACAATTGCACCTAATTTTCAAAATATAAAATCTCTATGATTCATTAAAAATAAAAAAAAAATATTTGAATACTAAAAAATAACATTTAAAAATGCTTATGGCAACTTTATGGTCACAGTCAAGGCTCCAGAAGGCTAACCCTTATCCAATAGCTCTCAGTGGTGCGACATCTCATCGAACAGTTTTCTCCTGACATTTCTGTCCACCTCAGGGGGCAACCACTCAAATAAACAACCTAACGACTTGAGAGATCAAGATTTAGACACTTACCACTCACTGACATTTAGACTTCCAACTTGATCTGTGCCAACTGCTGTCTTAGATGCTGACTTCTGAGCATGTCAAGGCTGCAAGCTGGCATGTAAGTACTTCTGACTGGCCACTGTCTTTAGAATATATTTACAGCATCTTCTGACTATTCTATGGTGTTGAGAAAAACTAAACCTAAAAGTGTTTTTATACAACATCTCATCACTTCATTCCATTATTTATAAATGAGAGATGGGATGTACACAAAAGCATTGTTTGGGTTGGTGCTGTTACAAACAGTTTTTCAATTTTTTTTTTTGTTTCATTTATAAGAATATTGCTGTTTTACTTGCCAAAACAAAAATACACTGCTGGAATATTGCCGTGATCTCAGCACAGTGTTTCTGGACAGGGGGTGACCTTCTGTACCTTTTATCTGGAGGAATTTGGCCCAGAGAGGCAGAAATCAAACAACATGTGATTCAGAGTTGCTGCAGAACCCGTCACCTCTCATCAGCTTGTGATTTAGTGTAACCTGAACAGGGACAGCCCTGTTATTTTGTATAGGAACCAACATGACATTATCCAGAGCCAGGAGGTCATTGGTTTAAATCTCAACTAATCTGATGTGTCAGACCAAAGGCTCAGATTAGGCAGTTGGAGAAAATGGAAACATTCCTCTGCAATTTAATATCATAATTAACTACGGACAAAGGATACAACTACTTCAAAAGAAATAAAGCTTTAGCAACAAAAGATAATGGGTCAAATTCACTGTTGGTATAAGCTGCCAGAGCTATGCTGATCTCACAGATCACTGCCAGCTTTCACTAGTGGCAAATTAGGCTACAATTAATGAATTTCAGTGATCAAACTCCAATTAATTGTTCATTGCTGAAACAATCCAGCTGGAGATGTGTGTACGCAGACAAACACTTTATAATATCATTGCAGCAGTACTTCATTTATCAAGCAACAACAGACAGTAAGAAGAACTGCAGCAATAGTTTGTGAGTAATAGATAAATTTACCTATTAATTTTGTTTTAGTTAATCTTTCCAAAACAGTCAGATGATTACTGCTACCAGAAAAACATTCTGCAGATTGGGGAGACAGAAAGGATATGTATTGCAAGGTTTTACCTACAAGTCCAAATATTCCTAATAAATGAATGAGTTTTATTGAAATGCATTGGACTATATCCATCTGTAGATGAATATTGGCTGCATGTGCTTTCCTGGAGAGCATGCAATAAAATGATTGAACCGGTGATTAAAAGAAACACATTAGTAAAAATGTCTACCATAAATTTATAATGTACATTTTTAAACCGAAATATCTCTGAATCATTATAAACATCATTAAAAAATGAACAGTGAGAGCAACTCCAAGACATTTTCTACCTCCTTTTGCAGACCTGATTGCCTGAGTTCTTGCCTAATCAGAATGGCCATTAGAATTCGTTGGGGTTTATCTGTTAGAAAATACATTCTTTGGAAACGAGGTCTTGATTCAGGAAAGCATTTAAACATAGGCTCGAGTGCTCTTCCAAATAGATGTGGTTTCTATGTTAGGACCTTGATTTGGCAAGTACTTGTAGACTTTCAACAAAAATATAGTTCGCTTGAGTTCAATTCAACAGCTTAAATACTCCAAGTTAAGCATTTATGTCAAGTGTTTGATTGGAGAGAGGTCTAACATGTATTTTTTCATTTTGCAAATGTTTGGTTTTTGAGGACATGAATAGATAAATAATAATTGAAACTTTAGCAAATGCGTTAGTCAATTTGTATGACAAGATAAAAATCCAGTCTTCTATAGAGCCCTCCATAAACCAATAATTCAATGGCAGGCACTTCGGCTCAAGAGAGTACCTCTGGATTGCTACGAAGGTAATGGGAATAACATTGACATGTTGCCCCTACTTCCTACGTATATTTTGAGGGGAAAAAAACACAACAAAAGTATCTGGGACTGATGAAGGTTGATTGCTTCTAAATGACCTTAAATGCCTCTTCCTAATTCTACAGCATTGCCCCCTGCTCTGAACTACTGAGTTGCCTCTTAAATTCATTCTTATTATTTGCAGCTACAGCCTCCACTGGCAATTTATAATCACACTTAAAATTTACCCCATAGTGTGTAATATTCTGTGCAAAAAACATGAACTACAAAGCAGCCACAGAGCTAAAACAACTAGCGAAATAGTTTCTACTCATAGTTTCTCCTGGAGAATTTAAAATAATGTCACCCTAAGGCAGCTCTTTTTTATAAAACAAGAAGTAAAGAGTATCTTCCATGACTTCCGCATACAAAAAATATAATTAAAAATGCATAGTATGGAAACTGTGGAAATGAATGAATTTTGACAATTTCCTACTTACTAAAGCCTTACTATCCCAGAAGCAAAAAGCTACATCACCACCACCTCCCTAATGTAAGCCAAGCAAGGTGGCAGAGTAACTCATTCCCTTCTCTACCTTTTGTGGATTAATAAAAAAAAGGACACTGTGCTTCCTAGGTAAATGGGTGACAGGACAATTGTTCTTGAGATGAATGATATTAACTGCAGCACAAGGCAAGGAAGAAAAAGTGGATTTTAATGCTGTTGAAAATTATGGCCTTAAGAAATACAGTGGATGACTAAAAGTCCTCTATTCAATGAAGAAATCATTGAGAAGTTCTTGGCAGGATGTCAAAAACTGCATTTAAGAGGACAATTAAAACAGTATAATGCAAACGCTATAATTAGAACCATATCTGGTTGAGCAACATACTATTTGTCTTCCAGGCTGTTAGAAGAAAAATTCCCCATGAACTGTTGCCAGTGTTTGTTGGGGTATTTACCAAATAATACAGATTTAGCAAGAAGATGAATTTTGCTACCATAAAGATTAAGTGAAAAATTGCATACTTCTTTGTACCTTGAAAGATTCTTCTCTGATACTCATTTACCTCCCACAAATAACTTCACTTACATATCCATATATTTACGTTATTTTACAGGGACAATGATCGAGGTCCCCCTTCTGATTATGCAAACTCAGGGCTGCTCCCATTAAGGTGTCAGAGTTCTGTGCAGTTTAAGCTGGCCCAACTCAATTTGCACCAGTTGAGAAATAGCCCAGAATTTAAAGTAGAATGTGGGAAACCTGCCAGAAGTGCTACAGGGAGCCCAAATTTCATCTATAGAAAACAAAATAGGGCATCCATGTCATGCGTTATGATACAGAAACCACGGAAGTAGTAAAATGAGAAGAATTTGCCTCAAAGTTTACACTTCCCAATTAGTGAACAAGCTTTAAACGGGGGATTTTCATGATATAGGAAGATAGGTAAGAACAACATTTAAAATCAAATGCAAATTACTTTCATGACAAACTTCTCTCTTTGGGAAGCAGCGATGCCCTGATTCAACGTGGCACTTAAGAGTTAACCAGGTGGTTGAGCAAGTACTAAACCAGGGACTTCGAAAACTGTGAGCAGT